>NC_056631.2:170192354-170930687 GCF_002870075.4 Lactuca sativa
GGATGATCGTGATTATTCTATGGATTGGAATGTTACTGCACGAATTCTGTTTGATTTGTTCTTTATGGAACTCATAAGTGATGTGAGTTAGCTGTTAAGTGAATATGTCAAGTCACATGTGGCAAAGGTTGGATAATCTCATAATGATAGATTTTACCATGTTGTGTAGCTCTCGTCTGAGTCTAACCGTTGTAGGGATGACTCTGTTACTCGAAAGATTATCTAAGCTTTGGTGCATGTGACTGTGTTCATGAGGTAGCTAACTGACATTATGAGGAGTTCTTCAGCAGCTAATGGCAGGGTGAGGTTGGGAACCTAAGAAAACCTAGAAGGGGCTTCGCTGGGTTTAGTTGCGTTGTTTAGCGATCATGTGGAGTATCAGTTTGAGAATGTGACTTAAGGGATTCTGGAGGATTCTTGAGGAAAGTATGGATAGGTATGGAAGGTAGTATTGGGCCCGTACTACTGAAAGCACAGGATCCATACTCGAATCGGGGAGACTCTTGGAAAATCTAGGAAGCCTATGGGATCAGGATTCTTGGGCATATTTGAATCTTTTGCATGTTGTTTTTGGTATGGTATTGACCACTTAGGAATGGGGTTCGGGTTCTGGTTCTGGCTCAGGAGCAGGTACTGAGCCGATCGATGCGTGGACGTCGGAGTTCGTCACATCAAAGATTACTCAGGGTATTTTGGAATGGACCTCAGTGATCTTTGGTTCATTCAAGGAAGGAAGGAAGGGATTTTGGAACTCTTGGATGGTCGTCCTGGGGCCTTTCAGGCCAAGTTTGTAGCACCATAGTTGGGGGATCATATGGAGCCCAAAGCTTGCAGATCCTTAGAATCCTTCAAGAATGAGGATCCTATTGTTAAGTTTATGTCTTTTGGGATCGGAGGGGAGTTTTGCACCATGTCCTCAGGATGGTCGGGGTAATTTAGGAGGAGGAAGTCAGAATTCCATTAAATGCTTTTGCGGGTATGATATCTTCCATTTTCTTCTAGGTTGTTATCAAGGATTTGTATTGCGTTGGGATTTTGCTTGGGTTTGGGGAAGTTATATCTCGGGTTGGTTCTTTGATATTTTCTAGGTTATTAAGGATTGTAATATGTCGATCTGCATGTCGAGAGTCTTCAATGAATCTTTAGAAGGTAGTATCTTGTTGAGCGGGTTTTCGTGTGTTCAATTGTTGATCCGGGTCTTTGTCAGGATCAATCTAGAGGTATTGTTTGGAAGATCTTTGGTCAGGGTTAACAGGTTAGTTCGCGAGTGAAGTCAGGGTTTGGTGGTTTATCATCTATTATGGTATGATCGACGGTTACCTATGGAAGAACTTTTGGGTTCCAACTTCCAACACTACCGTTGCTTGGAGAGTAGCGGTAGCAAAAAGATGGTGGTGACGGTTACATGAGTTGTTTGGTCATTGGAAATGTCAAGGGATTTTTATTTTCGCGTAGGTTATAGATGGTTAGAGATCAGTGATTCCTTGCGAATGGAAGTTGAGGTGAAGATTCGTCAGTCATGGTAAGGGTTATGGATTTTAGTCGCCAGCATAAGAATTCAAGGAATTGGTTTGGTATGATGGGAGGTGATTTGGATTATCAGACTGGTTAAAATTTCAGGAGTATTCTTTAGCACTTCAGGATTTGGTCGATCACTGAATTTGGCTAAATGGAACGCTAGTATTGATTAATACATATCATAGGGGGTTCATGCTTTATATGGTTTAATGGGATGGGAATCCATCGGACTTATGGGATGAAAGAGCTTCGCCAAATCCAAGTGGTGGAGAATCAATCAGAATTTTTGGGAGTTAGATTCAGTGTGGAACTAGGGCAAGTTTCACATCCTGGCCAGGAGGAGAGACGACCCAAGTGTTGGTTTAGATTGAGGTTGTGTAAGTGGGAGTTCAGGAAACTTCCAACCATTGGTCGGTGTCTCCTTTATTATGCATAGCAAGATTGTAGATGAGTCTAGGCTGAGGGCTTTGGAATTCGAAGTATGACCCGAACACATGATTGGATGTAGTCAGATGTAGGTTGCTACTCAAGATTTGTGGGGTTGTGATGGTTAAGGTGTGGTAAGGCCATGGATAGTAACCATGGTTGGTTAGAAGTGTTGTAAGACTGCGATGGGATCATAACATTCACCAGTTCGATGTAGACTATCATTAGAGCTGGTCATGAGCGTAAAAGGGGAATCATTTTGTGCCTTGGGCATGCCGATCAGGATTGTCAAGGAGTATTTCTCTGTTTTAGGTTGAGGAGCATTGGGGTCTGGGGCAGATTCGGGCTTGTGTAGCTCTAGATGGGTGAGATTCGTGGGTGAGGCCGCTTCATGGTATAGTTTGGGTGGGACCCGTGGACGAGGCCCGTGTTATTATGGCAATGTAGGTGGGAAGTGGTAGAGACCGTTGGGTTAAGGTATTGGATCTTGGGTTTTAGGATTGAGGGTTTGGTTAGTAAGTGGTGTAGAGGGATGTTTGGACTGGGTAGCCTTGTTATTTGGACTCTTAAGAACCAGGTGGATGGGCAGATACGAGACTAGCAGTCTTAGAGATGTTGGGTTATAAGTTGTGAGGGGTTGCTATGAATCAGAAAGTTTTAGGTGAAATGCAAGTGTAAATCCTTTGATGTCGGGTTATAAGTTGGGTACCGAGATGGTTCTTGGTGGGAACTTGCATGTGTTTATGTGCAAGGCCTTCTCTTCTGTAGGATATGAGTTAAGGAATATGAATGGATGAGTTCAGGGTTAAGGGATGGTTTTAATTTTGTTGGAAGTTTAGGCTCTTGTGTTTTGGGTTAGTTATATTTGTGTGGGGGTTAGGCAAGTATGGGGTTTTAGATTTCAGATGTATTTCATTATATTATTGGTCATGGATTTCTTCAAATGGATTAGAATAGGGTGGGTCGATTCATAAGGTTGTGGGAAGACCATGTAACCAAGAATTGGTAGGTCGTTGGAGGCCCGTTATGATATAAGACTACAATTGGTCTAGTAGCATTCACTTTTAAAATTAGACTTGGTGGCGTCATGTTTGTCGGGTTGTTATGATCGGTCGGGGCCATAAGTGGCAAGATAGCTTGGGAAATTATTGCCATATGAGGCTTTCATTCAGAAGTCGCGTGGGGCAACTGTGTGTTTCCTTTGACTCAGCAACCGAGCAGGAAACTGGTGTTTTAGTTAGTGGCAAACAAGTTGGGACTAGGGAGGTCTCGACTGCTTTTGGAAAGTAGCTAGGGGGCATCGAGATAAGTTAAGGCGAGATTGGTGATTTGGGACACGTGTGTCGAGTCTCTTGGTATTCGGAAAATATGGTAAGACATTTATAGCTTGGATTGGATAATCTATAGGTAAATGATTTGACCTTGTTGTGCAGCTCTCATCCGAGTCTAACCGTTGCAGGGATGAGTCCTCTACTCGAAGGATTATTTGAGTCCTTTGTCAAGTATAAGTGTTATGCAACAATAATGTTCAGGGATTCCGTTTCCATTAGAAGCATCAAGTCAATCAAGGGTTGGAAGCATTCTGATTAAGTATGGACTCCAATGAGAATTTGGCCTGGTAGTGGTTCAGTATGGGCGGTCTGTCGGGGAGTCAGACCAATTTGAGATTTCAGGTTTTAGGTAAAGTAGGGTTGGTTTTCTGCATGGGATTATGGATTTGTCATCTTCGAATTTGGAGAGTCTGCTAAGGTTGGGTTCGGTAGCCTTGGGAAGGCCGTTGTATGCTCGAGGTTGTGGTTGCGTTCTTCAGGCATCCTGGCATGCATGGGATGGTAAGGAATGATTTCGAGGACGAAATCTAATTTAAGTAAGGGAGAGTTGTAACACCCAGAATCTTGAGGAATAATTGTTGACAATAAATCCCATTATAGGGTTGGACATGACGTGTTGGAGGAACCAACACGACGTGTCTAGATTTGAGGAATCATGACTTTCATTAAGGCCAACATGACATGTTTATGCCATTACACGGCGTGTTGGCGGTTGGTGGAGAAAACCCTAATTTTTAGGGTGTTGCACCCTATATAAAACCTTAAGTCCTCATAGTTGGCCTCCTTACCAGCCTCTATTGCCACTAAAACCCTAAAATCAATCTTTAAGTCTCTTTGTGGTGTTCTTGAGCTAGTAAGAAGTTATTGGTGCTCATTTATGGTCTTTGTGAAGGAATAAGAGATCTTGAAGTTGCTTTGCTTGGGGAAAAGGCTTTGGATCCAGAATCATCATATTGTGGGGAAACTTTCTGAGGTATCAAGTTTGCATATTGTCTTGTATATGTTTAGATCTCTTCATAGCTAGTTTTGTGTGCTTTTGGTCCCTTTTGTGTTAATGGATGAGCTAGGTCGTCTAAGGGCTTGTTCTTTCAGATCTGAGTATGTTTTGGTATCCTTGAGCATAAAGGTGCAAGCTTTATGAGAGTTTTGGTGTCATGCATGCATTAAGTCAATTATTAAGTCATTTTTATGCTTAAGATCTTCATTTAGACATGCATGAACGTAAACTTGGAAACTTTACATGGTTTTCCAGCTCAAGGAAGTGAGATCTATGTTTTGGGTTTATATCATTATAGATTAAGTGCTTGTTCGTTATGCTCTTGCATCATTAAGCATTATGGATTTAGTTTGAACCTTTTTGGGTAGTCCCAATGGATCAAGTTGGAAACTTTATCCTTCTAGACCATGTTATGGACTAGATCTGAGCTTTGGAGCTCTTGGAATCGAAGAAAAACAACTTATTGTAGTAGGCTGGTGAATCTCAGGCAGACACGACGTGTCCAAGGGGGCAACACAGCATGTTTGGGCAACATGGACTGTGGACTTTAACTTTGACCAGAAGTTTGATCAGGGTTGACCTTGGGATGTTTTGGACCATGTTTGTGCCTTTTGGATTGTTGAATTGGGCCTTGGCTTTGGGGCCAAGTTATAAAGAGGGTAAAAAGGTCTTTTACCCTAGTTTGGACACTTAGTGTGAGTCAGATCCGATTATTTATGGATGATTAGCTTGTGATAGATAACACATTGATTCTTACGGGCCAGCAGCCAGACATTCTTTCTGTGAAATTCGGCAGTGCGAGGTGAGTCTCCTTACTATGCTTAGCGGGTCGAAGGCACAAATGTTGGCCCATTGTTTATTATGTTAGGATGCTAGATGTCTGTGTGACTCTTGCATGTGTATGTATTGGTATGTATGCCGAGCGGGGCTCGATGCCGGGCAAAACCCGATGGTTGTATTGTATGTTATTATCTTTGTGATTATTGCCTGTGTTGGTAGGATTATGTGTTTGTATGTTGGCGGGGCCCGTTATATGAGTGTGGACGGGGCCCATTATGTGAGTGTGGGCGGAGCTCGTATCTCAGTGTGCGGGGCCCGATATGTGAGTGTAGGCGGGGCCCGTATCTCAATGGGCAGGGCCCGATATGTGAGTCTGGGCGGGGCATGTATCTCAGTGGGCGGGGCCCAATATGCGAATGTGGGCAGGGCCCGTATCTCCATGGGCAGAGCTCGTTATGTGATTAGTTATGTATGGTGTGAGGTCTCTTGGGGAACTCACTAAGCTTTGTGCTTACAGTTTTTAGTTTATATTTCAGGTACTTCAATTTTCAAATGGAAGAGCTCCAGATGATTGCAGAGCACACACCACATGTTTTCGCATTCTGTGAATTACTCTGATTTGATGATGTTTTTCTGAATCTTGAATACCTTGGTTTTTTAGGAATGTTATGTATTAACGATTTATTAGTCTAAAAATGAAAATTTTATGTTACTACTTTTTCGATGTTTCAAGTTATTTCATAAGATTTAACTGACATTAATATTCATTGTTCCGTTATAAGTATGATCAAAAGGATGAAATTTGTTACCGATTTCTTTGATACCACCCATAATCCGCAAAACTGAAAAGCCACAATGATTTTCATTGAGAGGTACAAGAACACTTCTTTGAATCTGTAATTTTTTTAGTTGAATATTAGGTGGAAGGAATCTAGTCCTTAATCCATTCTTGTGTATACACATCTAAAACTTTAAAAAATAAGTTTTAAATAAAATGTATATTTGATACATATACATATATTTTTTTGTACACATGCGTATTTTCAATAATATATATGCATATGCAAGTACACTTTTTTATTAATATCCTTTTATTGTTTCTATAATGCCTTTCATATGGGTTGGTAGAAACCTAGTTATCTTCAAAAAAAACCTTTAAATTGTTTGAATCATTTTGAAAACATCAAAGCGAAATATGGTCCCAAATTATTAAAACTTAAGTTTTTGAAAACAAATGGGTACAAGAGTGTTACATTGAATATCATCACAACAGTATGGGGTGAACAATACGCATCATGGTCTTCTAAATGTCCAACCTTTCTAAAAGAGTCCAATACTTTATCTGTGTTGTATATGTCAAAATAATGCATTAAGCTTCGGCTACCTAATAAACAATATTGCAATCCGACTGTTGATTGGATTTAGGTATGACAATACCCAATTCCTAAGTCTAGATTCCCAAAAAAACATTTGAAAACTTTTTCTTTCAAAATAACAATATGTTAGGTTATTACTTTGATGTGAGGGGTACGTTAGGCCCATGCTAGAAAGAGAGTTTTATGTTGGTTGTGTGTGATGTATGCATGCTGTGATTTCTTGGAATTACTTGTCTAAGATGATTAGAAAATAAGTATGTAGTAATGTGACATGTCATAATGATATGTGCATGATATTGTATGTTGATGTAAACTGGTTTACTTGTATTAACTAATTCGTATGTCAACATAGTGAGTAACTCTGAGAAATAATATCTTCTTAAAAGATGATAATGATTATGTAATTTTACTTAGGGAAATTAAATGTGTAATTTCTGTATATAACGAATTAATAACTTAATAATAAAAAGGGGGAATACATATAATGGAGTTAAGGGTAGCAACCTAGACTTAGGTTTGCACCCTATCTAGATTGTGTGGTGGTCTGATAGGTTGGAACATACCTACATGATAAGAGCTTAATCCAAAAAGACTTTGGGTGGGTTTTCAAGACCACCACTCGGGGCATGGTCCATGGTTGTCCGGACTGGAGTGGGATTTGGGATGTGTAACATGATGGAATTGGCACCTCTTGTATCGATCCTTAATGACAATGCATGTACTTGTATGTGCAACGTTGGAGTAGCAAATTCAGCGAATATGGGCAATGTTACGGGTGAGAGTCGCGCCTCACTTGGTGTACTGGTTCGTGTCGGTCACGTTAGTAGCGAATGTGATAATTAGTTTGGGGTTATTGATGAATATATAGACCCTTAAATAGGAAGTATTACAATATCAATTACAAAGGTGACTAGGAGGAGAATAATTGTTAATGATGGTAAATGAAAATTAATATTATCTTATCATATTACAGTGAGGTATGAAGTAATAACTAGTTACAAAGATGAATAAGGAAGTGTAACTAAATGTAATAGTCGTAAAGAAGAATAATATTATTTGAGCACTATTGTGTTGGTTATGCGATGTATGTTATGTCATGCTATGTAAGTGTTTGAATGCATGTTTATATGATGTTTTGTCTAACTTATTTAGGATATGTACGTTCCATAACATCATACTACCGATTGACTCACTTAGTGTATGTAAACAATTGTTTCTTTGCTTGTGGTTTGCATTTTATTGGTACAGCTAACATATGCTCATTCAACTTGAAGTCAAGTGTCAAAAATTCTTTTATTTTCAACCCGATATCGGGCATTGTATCATACGAAGCCTAAAGTATCACAACCTTATTTATTCATCCAAATTAGACACAATATCTAGACACATATGTCAATTATCTTTTGATCATTTGACTTTAATCATATATGATTATGATGATCTACTTTTTTATCAATTATAGATGATTATGATGATCTTGTCTTTTATCTGTATAAAATGTTCTTTTTCCTAATTGATGTTGTTTACAATTTAAAATATATAGATATGTTTGATGTTTAAAAAATTATAACTTATTTCATCATGGATGTTTGATCAACATCAAGTTATAATAAATATTAAAAAAATAATAATAATAAGACAATGTAAACGAATTTAAAGCCGGTTCTAATTTTAATCCGATCTTACAATTGTAATTTTATAAATAAAAAAAAAATTATAATAATAAGTAAGATATCAAATTGATAACCGATCTTTTAAATGACTCTAGTCAACTTTCTCATAATCTATAATAACATTAACCAAGTTTGCGAATTATTAATAAATTGTATAAACTTTAAGAAAGTACTGTGTTATGGTAATATAGAAAAGACATATCATCATTCGTCATAAAGTCAATTACAATTAAATATAAAAACTAACAATCAATTTCATCCGTATCATCTATTAGTACAGCAAGAGTTATCCAAAGACTGTAGAGGAGGGCACACCATAGTTTGTGTCATGTCAAAATTTTAGAGATGTTGGAGCAATGATCCCATTTTCAAGGGATTGGGCCTTCTAGTTCTTACGATTTTGCTTTGCTTTCCACTCTTGTCGGTAGGTCAACCTGCTCCTATTTTTATGGACAAGCTTCCTACTTTAAATTTTACCTTAAATTGTTTTTGGGTAACTTGTAAAAGTATAACCGGTTGAAAGTTTCAAAATGCGGTAAAAATGTATAAATTTTCAAATCAGACTATATAAATTTATATACGACAAAAATGGAGTCTTTTTAATTGGGTGCTACTAAAAAACCATTGGTTTAAAATACCACGTTTTCAGTAATTGTTAATCACATCTCTTTTCTTTGTTCTTTTTTTATTTCTTATATATATATATATATATATATATATATATATATATATATATATATATATATATATATATATATATATATATATATATATATATATATATATATATATATATATATATATATATAAATAAAGCTAGGTTATAATGTGGATGAACAATTATTGTGCGGACGTATGGACAATGCTATTTTATAAGAATTATTAAGAGAATAAGTTGTTTAGTAATGTGAATACGTTTAAGGTCACACAACTATTGTCATTTCCATACATTCTCACTAATTTTTATTAATTTTTGTTCTCACGCATCGTTTTTCACTAATTTTCATTCTTACAGAATACGACTTAATAAACATTCTGACAAAATGAAAATAATAATAATAAAAAAAATATACTAATCTTATAGATGATTTAATTAGTGAAAATACGTGATAATGACGATAGTTATGTAAAATTGAATGTATTTACATTATCAACTAAGATATTTTCTTTTTTATTTTCACAGAATAACATTGTCCACACGTCCACATAATAGATATCAAACCATATTTGAACCTAGCTCTCTCTCTCTCTCTCTCTCTCTCTATATATATATATATATATATATATATATATATATATATATATATATATATATATATATCAAACAGTTTAAATTTTTTACAACTTACTCTTTAAAGATTTTTTATTTACACGATTCAGGTTTTTTATATATATAAATCATTTTGAGTTTTCTTAATTTTTGTATAATTTTTTACTTACAAATTTTCATGTTTTCGTTAATGTTTTACTTTTTCTTTGGAGATTTCTGTAAAATTCTATAATATTTTCTGACTTTTTACTTATTTTTTTTTTTATGTTTAACATCTTTCTTTTGCATTTTTTTTATAAAATTACATTCCTAAATTTTAAAAAAAGTTACACATTTGGATTATCTGATTTTTTAAAAATCAGTTTCGAATTAACCTATATAAAATCCTATATTTATTTCTATACAAAAATAAAATAGTAATTATTAAATGTTTGGATATTTAAAACATATTCGTTTTTTTTTCAATTAAATTATTAAATTAAATAATGTAAGCGAACAAAATCTAACCCTTTAGAATTACATAAATGAACGAACACGAACTTAAAAACGAAAAATGTAAAAGAACAAAGCATCAAAAATCGACATTAAATAGTTGTAATGGATGATTAATTATTTGTGTTTTTAGCTTAATCTATATACCAAAATATCAACAAAAAAATGTTATATAATATCAAGGTACCAAATGTAAAAAACAAAATATATACTAAATGAAATGTATTCGATCACGTCAAAATTTTAAAAGGTTTATAAATGAAAAAAATAAATAAATAAATAAAAACAACAATAAATAATTGTATGATTTTATATAATTCAGATAATTAATATTAGAAAATTAAATAGTTTTATAAATAATGTATATTAACTTTATTAAAACAAAGAAAAATAATAATAATTAAAAGTTGAATGGGATTGAAGTAATAGTTTATTTAATTGTTTTGGGTTTTTTTTAAGAAACCAATATTAGATACGGTATGGACCTGTTTTTATTGAAGTGACTAGAAATATTTTTAATTATTTAGCTATTTGAACAAAATAACTAAGAGGTTAAATATATTGAAAAAATATTAGATGATTATTGACATGTTTTTTCATATTAAACTTATTAATTTTATTCATACTTTAAAACAATAAAACAATCGATATCTATGTATCCATATAGTAATATGAGTAAAGCAAAAAAAAAATGATCTATACGTTTTATAAAAGAACGGTTTCAATATAAAGAGGGCATTTTAGATTGATTTCATCTTTTTATAACTAGTGAAGTATCCTTATTTTGCTGGAGTTAGATTTGTATTCGACTGTTTGCAAAAGGCGGAGCCATCATATCTCATTTAAGTGAAATGTACAATTCCTTAATAACCAAAATCTGTAATTGCAGTTTACAGTGATATAATATAAAGAAATAGAAGTAGGATGGTATAAGTTAATATACAAACAAATGAAA
The DNA here is from genome assembly GCF_002870075.4 of Lactuca sativa. Classification (NCBI taxonomy): domain Eukaryota; kingdom Viridiplantae; phylum Streptophyta; class Magnoliopsida; order Asterales; family Asteraceae; genus Lactuca; species Lactuca sativa. Next base: position 170,203,173 of record NC_056631.2, read on the forward strand.
ATATCAAGGTTTTAAATGGCGTGAGGCGTGGCGTGGCGGCAAGGTCAAGCCTCAAGCTTAACGAGCCATGGCGTTTTTCAAGGCGTGATGTAAGGCGGCGATTTTGTATTAATTTAAAATTATATTACCACATAAATATAAATTTATATTAAATATAACTACTTTTTAGAAGTGTTAGATCAATAACTAGTAACAAAATTTTAACAAAAACCACAATACCTGTATCTTCGATTAGAAAACACATAACAAAAAGCAAAAAATTGTGTCTCAAATGAAAAAACACACGCCATAATACGTCATGGCGCGCCATATCATGCCTTGTCATGCGTCACGCCTAACAGCAACGTTATGAAGCTTTTCGTAACGGTGGAGCCACGCCTCACGCCATGATGCGCCTTTTAGAACACTGGAAAATATATTCTTATTTTCAGCCAAGTAAACATGACAATGGAATGGAATGGTTCATTTCATTCCGCTGTTCATTGTAGCTTTTATAGTTAACAGATCAAGTTATGGAGTTCTAAATGCATTAAACCCTGCTCCAGAAACAAAGACAATTAGTCAAAAACATTTATAAAACATAAAAAAATCAAATGATACTTTTACCAGAATCATATGCCACACACACCACCAAGCTTCCCTCGAGAAACCGGAAGACATAATGCTTATAAATCTGGAAAAAAAAACAAAAACAAAAAATTTAGTTCTAATTCCATATAACATTTATAAAAAATTGAAAAAGAAGGAAAGATAGGGATTACATTCTACATGGAAGTAAATATGGATCAATGAACCATCCTTTATCTTTTGTATCCTTGTGAAATTCAAAAAGAAAAATATATGACAATATCTATATCAAAATTAAGAAATGAAAATAAAAAACAATGAACATGCTTGACATTGAACAGTAGTTAGAAAATAAATTTAGGAAGAAATGAGCAAATTGAAGAAAATTTACATGAATCCTTAAGATCAACTTTAGTGAAATTTAATCTAGTTGTCTTCAAATAGATTATATAAAGGGAAAACTATCAACTAAAATAGATTACCGTCAATAATTTAATATCATCTCAAATGTATATAAACCTACCTAGATGTATATTCAAATGTTTTTTTTGCAAAATTTCAATTTTTTTTACCATGATATGAAGCAATTTGTCATTTTTTAAAACATATTGTGCAAGAATGCTTCACATTTTTACCAACTCATCGGTACTTGCAAAATGAGGCTTTAATAATTGGATATTGGTAAGAGTAAACAAAAGAATTAAAGATCAAATTACTAAAATCAAAAGTACATAGTTTTATATTTGGAAAAAATGATGGCAACATCAAAACCTTATAATTTTTATAATATTCTATATTTAGTAGTGATAGATCAACAGCAATCTTGTTAACATTTTTTGCACATTTTTTTCGCATATAAGCGAATAAAACTTGAATACCATAAATTTTTTTCCGTTAAACGATTCTCATATATATTATGTACTTCCAAGCGAGACAATAACACATGGCGTTCACAAATCTGTAAGTAAAAAAATCACTTTTACTATTAGAGGGGCAGTTTTGACAAATTTCTCAAATTTTGAGTCACACTTCATCTCTAATGGGCAACATGGGTAAGATTTATGACATAAGGACCAACCACATAAGGATAAGAGAAAGTGAATTGAACTTGCAATTTCCACCAAATCACCGGGACTGTTTGTGTAACATGATCAAACAATTTCCAACAAAGCATATAATTCTTATAACAATCATTAAAAAAAACTCTAATTTAGATTTTTATTTATATAATTCCATTCCACTTTCATCCAACCAAACTTATGACAGATTTCAATTGCTTCAAATTCCAATTTGCTTAATGTGATAATGGGCATGCATTCTTATGCTTACCTGAGGTGCAAGGATACTTCGTGATAAAAGTTTAATCAGATCACTAGATTTCAATATGATATATGGATCCCTTGTCTTTCTAGTAGTGGAAACAGTCATCGACCCTTTCACCCGAAACCATGAACTGTGTTATAATATTAATATCAAAAGTTTTTAGAATATAAATAAAAACTTTTAGTATGATCACGAACAAAATCTAGCACACAAAATTCCATTTTCTTTCAATGCACCTTTCACAATTAGCCAAGCTTCTTGCAAATACTTCCCTGCATACACAACATCATTGTGTTACCTGTTGTTTCTTTTTTAATAAACTGCTTTCTTTTTTTCCTATTAACTGTTGTCTGAATGACTAAAATGATAAAATGTTATGTACATAAATTTTATTTCTTTTGATACCAAGTAAGCTGTCTATAGAGATAAAATGACCATTTTCCACTATAATTCCAAAAAAAAAGACAAATTTCATAATAGTCAGCAAGTTTACTTGGGCGAAGTTGGGACAAAAAAAAAGGAGAAAAAGGTAAAGAGTTAGTGACTTAATGCATTAAGCTATTTTGTCCAGATTAAGTCAAAAGGAGACAACCCCTTATTCCAGTAAGCTATATTTTGCCCTATATAGTACATTTCAAGCACCATAATAATCAACAAGACAATCTTTTTATATCTTTTACCCAAAGAAAATTGTTTATCAAACATGAATGTTAATCAAATGGTCAACAAATATTAGCTAAGAACGATATCTTTTTATGCATAACAGAAGCAACTATAAGAGAAGTCTTTATTTGAATTTTCTCTAATGAATATTATGAAATTTGACTAAAGAGTCCTTACCTTAAGCATTATCTTTAGCTCCAAAAACAGCAGAACCAGCAACCAACGAATTAGCACCCGACTCAATAACTTGTCATGAAATGTGGAATGTTCTAAAATTGTTCATTGGCGTTACAAAGCAGAAGGAAAAAATGTTCATTTACAGACAAAAGAAAGTGAAGATAACCTGTACTGAAGCAAAACTTGATTTGTTGTCAAGTTCATGTTCATACATATTTGAAAGGCAATTCCAAGGTGAAATTGATTTAAAATAACTTAGAAAATCAGAAAACCAAACCCTTTCCTATAGATTTCGGAGACAATTTCAAGCTTAATTTGATTTTATATAATCAAAAATGAAACATACCAAGGCGGATGCAGGCAAAGGGCGGCGGTGGAGGTGGGTGCCGTTGAAAGCATGTTGATTCCAGGAAAAAAAAACTCTTGATACTGTGTCGATTCCTCACCAACGCTCGCTACTGTTGGTGTCACGGGTTCCTCTTGAAAAGCCCTAAAACAGAAACCATTTTCAACCTTAGTCGTTGTTGGGAAAACCATTAAAAGTGTCGATAGTGGGAGAGTGCTTCAATCTTGAAGAAAGCAACGAAGATTATCGGTGGAGGAAGTGGGTGTTTTTTGGTAGTCGGATGGGTTTGAGGGAAATTGATTGAGGGAAAGCGGTGGATCAGAAAGGATTAGAAACGAAGATGTATGTTTAATGCACCGAACCTACGCGTGTGGGGATAGATGACCAGGAAACCGGAACTGTTCCTAAGGGAACACATAATTTATATATAAAGAATATTTATGATTTTAGATCTTAGTCAAAATAAAACGTCTTTATCATTATGTGTTGATGTTTACAACATTTGTTATTAAAACTGATTATAATAAAATTAAAATATACATGGGCCAATATCCTACCCTTAACACCCCCTCCCCCCCAACTCGACTTAACTACTGATTGAAAGTCATGCTTCTATCCTCCCCCCCTCCACCCGACTTCGCTAATGATTGAAAGTCATGCTTCTATTGGTATCTATTGGGTTTTTGTGGATTTTTTATATTCTTGTCTGTCATTGAGTTGAACACTTAATGGTCACTAATTCTTAAGTCCTAGACCTTTTAATATCTTAATCTATGATGGACTAAGTTCTATGTCAAGGTGATATGTTCATATACATACACATAATTATATATCATAACCTAATACTTTAATTACTTTTATGCCCTTATTTGAACATAAGATACTTAATTTGTTATGAATTGTGTTGTAGGAATAAAAGACATGTTTGGAGCAAAAAGGAAGCTGGAAGCTGGAAGCTGTACCTGGGAGTTGGGAGTTTGAATCAAAGCTTTAAAATGAAGAAAAAATACCCAAAACCTCGTGGTGGATTTCCCACGGCGTAGTGAAGTGAAGAATCCCGATTTGCTTCGAAGACTTGTAGAACACGGGATAAACATGAAGACCACGACGTGGTGGCCTTACTAAAAACCTCAAGTACTTTTGATAACGTCGTGGTGGATTTCCCACGGCATGGATTGGATTTAGCTATTTGGTTATTTGTTGATTTTGCTTATTAAAAAACCTCAAGTACTTTTGATAACTATTTTCTCTATTGGGAGTTGGGAGTTTGAAAATTCAGATGGGCGGTGTGGATTCAAACTCCACTTATTGCTGAATTTGATTTAAACTCCCTACAAATATCACATGGACCGTATGATATTCATAAGATAATCCAGATGGGCGGTGTGGATTCCTATTTTAATCACAAATTTGAGTTTTTGTCTTTCGGTTTCGATTTTGCTTCTGGTTAGTTCCATTAATACTCTAATGTTATAATTAATGTTTTGAGGTGGTTGTGAAGTAGGAAAGTTTAGAAATAATAAATTAGTTAATAAGATTAAATGGGCCTAGCCCAACATACCATACATATCATTGGGCCTAACCTATACATTAGGCCCAACCCATAATAATGGGCAGAGCCCTTCCTAATAAATAGGCCCAACCTAATATACAAATGGGCCTAGCTGGCCATACAATGGGCCTAGCCCAACATACAATGTGCCTAACCCACTCATGCAAATAGGCCCATCCTAACATGCATGCCAATGGGCCTAGACCAACATACAATGCAAGAGTCACAAAGACAACTACAATCCAACATAACACACTCCAGTGGGTCGACATTAGTGCTTTCGACCTACGCGTATAGTGAGGAGACTCACCTCAATTCGAAGATAACCGAATCACACACACACTCACACACACATACATATGTTGCTGTTGCTACAGGGCTTCTCACACTAAACATATCCAAAAACAAGCCTAATTATTAATCAAGGTATTAACCCATAATCAATGGTCTAAACCATATTCTATATTACCAAGGATAAAAGACCCATTTACCCCTCTTACTGTGGACCCAACTAACCATGACCCAAGGCACAAATTGGCCCAAGGCCCAAAATGGCCCAAATAGGCTTCAGGTGAGTACGCCATGCATACACCACACATACGCCCAACGTACTGGACTATCATCGAAAAGAGACACAAGCTAAACTCGTTATGCCGTGCGTACCTAAAGGATACGCCCGTCATACTCATCAACTTCCCAAAAGTGAAATTAAGCTAAGACCGCTAAGACCTTTCGTCCAAATCATATATCTTAATCGTGGGAAAGGTCTTAATTGATAAAGTCGACAAATTGATGCCCTTGCATGGCTCAATGAAGCCGAAAACCAAATTCTAACTTCCTAACTTCATAATATGAACAACAACTCATGCATGGCTGAACCAAAGCCATCAAGATACAATTTTTATGCACTAGGGAAGTGAGAAACATCAAGAAATGCTAACCTAAGCTTCTGGAGTAGCGTTTACTCACAAGAATCAACCAATGGGACCAAAACACGCCAAAACCCTAATCTAAACTATCTCTAAGCAATGAATCATAAAGGTTGAGACTTTATTCCTTTTGGAAGATGATGAAGAAGAGTAGAATCTGGATCTAAAAGCTCCGAGCTAACCAACACTTCTCCAATGAGCTCTTTCTTCTTCAATATGCACCAAAAACACACCAAATCACTCAAAGGGCTCAAGAATCTCAAAATTGGGGCTAGGGTTTCAAGGGACTACTTTAGAGGATGGAGGCTGAAGATAAGGCTAGCTTCAAGGGAGATAATGAGGTTTTATAGGGTCCAAAACCTAAAAGTTTGAGTTTAAGATTCACGTGAGTATGTCATGCATACTCTTATGTACGCCTGATGTACTCAACGGATTCCCGCCACTTCTTTAATGGTGTATGCCCTACATACTACTAACTTCCCATTTCCATCTTAACTTCAAGCATTCATAACTTCTTCGTTTCAACCCCCTTTTTGGCGTTCTTTATATGCACGTAAAGATATTGAAAAACCCCACAATCTTATCTCATTAATTTTGACTAAAACCATTCCAAACTAACATTCTTAATTCTTCAAGAAGCCCAAAACATCACTTCTTCCCATATTACCCCGTTGACTCCAAAACACGAACTGAGGGCTTGGATCACATAACCTATATTATCCACATCCAATTGGGACTAAACAGTAATCCTTTGAAGTCCAAGGCCTTTACTTGATCCCTCTAATGACCATAATTCCCAAAATAGGAAACTTCTCAAAACATGATGTTTTAACTCTCCCCCACTTAAACTGGATTTGGTCCTCAAAAACACTCCTTACTAGCTTCTGGACACCCCTGACATCCGGTCAATGCTTCCTGAACCCCGCTTCAGGATAAAAGTCGACTCATACAAACAACAACCTTCCAATGCTACAATCAAAACCCAACCTTAGCAGGACTCTCATACCCTGACGATGAACGAATCCTTGTCCCACTCACTTTAACCAATGAAGAATAACCATTGCTACTCTGCCCAAAATCCAGAAATCCAATACCTTGTATGACTTGCCAACATATAAAACCACTCTGAAACACATTCAATACGAGTCCACTTTGCAAGCCTAACCGAACGAAGCCCTTCTTATCCTGAATTATCTTACTGATACCACTGGGAAATAGAACACATGACCATTCATTTATGCCAAAAAGACCTTTCATGTGAAGACGAGGGTGACTCCCATCGCGAGTTTCATCCCTATGCCAACCCAGTACATAACTCACATCCTAATATCTAAGTATTCACATATTTTTTCTATCCGTGATCTTTTGATCCCCTGGTGACCTTCTGGTAAGTTGGGATGCAGAATTCCCAACCATTCACTAAGACTGGCAATCTCACGTCTGCTCACACCATGTGACTCCAACCAAGAGTCTAACTGATAAAGGCTACCCTAGCCTAACTGCGACACATACTCCATCTGTTGATCATAGAGTCATCCTACTTTAACCACAACTCCTTAACGAAACCAATTTCTATCGAGTTTCACCCTCAAGCATCACACACTGACTGCCCTATACATATCCCCGAATGATTGAATGGTCTGCTCACCCAAGTCAAACTAACCAAATGGGCCTTGCCCAAGGGTTCCACCCATACTATCATCCTGGGCCTCGCCCATGAGTCTCACCCAATTTATCTTAACCAAACGAGCCTCGCCCATGGGTTTCACCCCATCTACACAATCGAACGGGCCTCACCCAAGGGTCTTATCCATGTGAGTGTTGTACAAGCATAAAAATTGCCACATCTAATATGATTTGGATTGGTTGACTCTCATTAGATGAAAGTAGGAAAGTGGTTGTAGCCAAAGTCATAGGTACTTGTCAGAGAACTAGTATTGAACTGAACCGCATCAAGATCATCTCATGGATCGCTATCGTGAATGATACTTGATTAAAAGGTACTATATTTGTATCCTTAATACCTGAGATACATAGTGGGACTTAAGTGTAGGGAGTACTATGCTTTGTAATGGTCTAATGTTGTTCCTTAACCGGACAGTTATAAAAGCCATGTTTAGGTATGGTGTAAACTATAAAAAAGGCTTATGTAGTCAAGATAGGATTTGTTCCTCTTATTTGTTGAGAGTTTGACATCTAAGACGCCTTACCAAAAGTTGAACATCTAATAAGATTGACCGTGATCCGAATCTCATGTTCAACATGATGTCTATAGCAAAGGGATAACATATAAACTTACCTTATACACCAATTATAGCTTTGAGCTTTTGGGGAATTGGGCATTGATAGAATGGCACAAACAGTCGTATGATCTTAGGGGCGGTGAAATGTTGCTAGACGTTCTCCACTATCTATATATCAGTCTAATATTAGTCTTACGTAAGTGGGAGATTGAAAGGCCTAGTATCCTCAAGAATCATATTAAAGTGATATTTCTAAATAACATATGATACTAATGGGTCACACCAACAACAACTTGATACAATTGATTATTTATTAGAAATTGATTTTAATAAATATTCAATAAAACTCTTATAATTAAATTGAAATTATTTATTTCATGGAAATAAGAAATTCCATTAGCAAGTAACTTAATATATATCATATGGTATGATTTATAAGTCATGTACAAACTTTTGGACTAGTTGAATCCTTTTTTCTTTTTTCTAAAAGACAAGGTTTTTATTTTATAAAAGAGTTTATAAAAGTTTGACTTTCTTTCTTCTTCTTTATGCAATTTTCGAGATATGCATAAAAAGAAGAAGTGTATGACTTTTCTAATCTTGCTTTAAAGGCATATGAGACATGATTATGACAATGGGGACAAGTTTGGTTAAAGTGCTAAGGACTAATGGTTAATAATTGCATATAAATATAAGACTTGCATTTGGCTAGAAGGATCATCCCTCACTTCTTGCAAGTGGCCAAAATCTCTCTTATCTCTCTCACTCTTCTCTTGCAAAAGTGTTAGAAGGATAGAAGTTACTTGTATTAACTCTCTTGAAGTTCATACTTTGGTTATGAACTTCAAGCTTGAGGGTTTAAGAGTTTTGGACTAGCATCTACATCAAGTTGAGTCATTGTTGGTGTCTCAAAGGTTCCACATTCTTCATCAACTTCCAAGCCTCCCGAGAGGACCCAAAGAACTACAAAGGTTGTTATTTCTTCATCTTTTCTTTGGTCGGTGTTTAAATCTTTCTATAACTTGCAAAAAGATCCCTGCTGGGTATAAAATGTTTATGTTATTTCAATAATTAAAGTCTTTAGTTGCCATAGTTTTCAAGTTTATGAAACTATTTTTGAACTAAAACCCAACATATCTTACTTGAACTTCAAGAACGTATCAAAGATTTATGGGAATCAGCTTTTAAGAGGAATTCCTAAGATGCAGTTTGTCAAAGATAAATTATGTTCAATGTGTGAAAAGGGAAAGGAAAGCAAGTCTGCCTTCAAGACAAAGTCCTATACCTCCATAAACAATCCCTTTCACCATCTCCATATATGCCTTTTTGGACCGATGGCAATTAAATCAAGAGCTGGGAAAAATTTTACTCTCATTATTGTAGATGAGTTTTCAAGATTTTCTTGGGTGATATTCTTAAGAAAGAGAGGTCATGCTGTTGATGAAATAATATCACTCATTAAGCAATGAAAGGTTATTTATGATCATAAAGTCATACAATTACATAGCGATCACGATACTGAATTCAGAAACTCCTCCCTAGAAGACTTTTTTCTCAAATTCAGGAATCTCTCAAAACTTCAAGGCTATTAGAACTCCTCAACAAAATGGCATTGCCGAAAAAAGAAATAGAACTCTCATTGAAGTTGGAAGAAGTATGGTTGTTGAAGTTGGTCATCCTTTATCATTTTGGGCTGAAGCCGTCAACACATCGTGTTACATTCACAATCGTTCTATTATTGTTAAGCATCATGGGAAGACTGCCTATGAGCTACTTAAAGGGAGAAAGCTGGAAATCTCTTACTTTCATGAGTTTGGGGGTGTCTTCTATATTTTGAATCAAAGAGATCAACGCTCTAAGTTCGATGCTAAAGCTGATGAAAGAATGGTTCTAGGTTACTCTAGTGTGTCCAAGGCTTTCAGGGCATTCAATCTCTCAAGACAAACTGTTGTGGAAACTTCTCATGTCATATTTAATGAAGATTCAATTTATCCATGATCAGATTGATCATCCTTCCTCCATTCTGAGTAAACTTACTTTCAGTCCTTCAAACCATGTTCTTGAGTTCTTACCAAATGTCATCGAGCCTATTATTCCCAATGTTGATCAAATTATCAACTCTTATTCTAACTTTGAAGGTCAACTTATCGTTTATGAAGAAGCTGAGCCATCTAACTTCTCAAATTAGGAAGATTCAGTTACAAACAACACAAATGAGAGTACTTATCCTAGAATTCTTATAGATCGTCATGAATCTTAAATCACCAGAGATGTAAATTCTGAGATTCTCACTCATAGCAGAACCAACAACAACTTTTGCATGTTTGTGATTTTTTTCTCAATGATCGAACCAAAGAATGTTGTTGATGCTCTCAAGGAAGCTGATTCGATCAAAGATATGCAAGATGAGCTAAATGAATTTAAACATTACCGTGTGTCGACTCTTGATCCCAATCCTTAAGGAAAATCCATCATTGGTACTCTCTGGGTGTTCAAAAACAAGATAGATGAAGATGTAATCATCATTATAAACAAAGCAAGACTTGTGGCCCAAGGATTTTGTCAACTAGAAGGGTTAGACTGTGATGAAACCTTTTCCTCTATTTCTGGACTTGAAGCAATTCGTCTATTCCTTGATTTTGCTTTATTCTAGAACTTCAAAGTTTATCAAATGGACATAAAGACTTCATTCTTACATGTGGATCTTCAAGAAGAAGTCTTTCTAAAGCAACCACCAGGGTTTGAAAGTGAAGAATTTCCCAATCAATTATATCGTCTTCATAAAGTTGTATATGTTTGAAGCAGGTAGACAGGACATGATATAACACATTGGTGAGTTATCTCCTGGAGAGCGGATACAAATGAGCAGAAATTGAAAACACATTTTTTTTTTATCAATGTTGAGAGAAAAACTTTGAGATACACTTGAACAAATGTTAGAACAAGTATATAGCGGAATAGTTAATCTCGAAGGATCTAAAAGCTCAACAATAATATTAAGAGTTAGAAGTTAGTGAGTTAGTTGTGGAAAAGTAAAGAAATGTAAATGACAACAATTGTTATATCAAGTATACACATAAGCTGATTCATAACGAGGAGTGCATTCAAACCAAGTTAATAAGTGAGATCAAACTTAGTGATTAAGTCACAGAGGACTTGCTCCGAGGAGAGATTGTGATTGATTAAGAAAGTAAGAAGATTGGATAAGTAAGATAGAAGGAGAACTTTGAGATGTGTATTAGAATTGGATAAGATTTTTAATACATGAGGATGAGCTCTATTTATAGAGACTCAAAAAGATAACAGATTTACAACTCTAAGAGTAGCCATGCAAGGCATACCGAACAATAGAGTGTTTTACAATAAAGACAAAGTAATGTAAACAAGATAGAGACTGAGGTACTGAAGACTTCGGTTGATGATTGCTGATGAAGCTTGCTTGACTGCGGTGGCTTGGAGGCTGCGGTAGCTGATTGTTCAAGAGGGTCACTTTTTTGCTTCAACAATTTCCCCCTAAGTGACCTCTTTAACTTGATCAGCTATCAAGTTTAAGGAACTTGATCAGGATCCACCAAAACTTCCTGATGTTCTCCAACCAATTAATTCTTCTAAGTATTTTGAACTTGACCTCTACGGTGGCGTGCTTGGATTTTTCAACTGCGTTTCGGCAGATGTCAAGTTGCTTTCTGGTGAGACGATGTATGGCAGTCATAGGAATGAAATATTTGACATTGTCTGGCTTCCTATTGAAAATGACTCCAAGTTTAGGATAGTTGGTTGCACCCAAAGATCTTTCTTCAAAGCCTTCGGAAGGCATCAGTGCGGGGTCAAGTGGTGGCAGATCAGCAATCTTGGAAATGATGGGGTGAACGTTTGCGTCGATCTTGGCGAAGTCACAGACTATTTCCTTAAGGAAAGTGTTGGCCCTTTCAAGTGCAATCTTCATCTTCGGATGCTGCTCAGACTTGTGCTAAAATACCTTGGCAATGAGAAAGACTTCTTCAGCATTCATACTTGGAAAATCAGCCTGGGTGTGGATGTAGTCGTGTTCCCTCCTGGTCAAGGTGTACTGGATGAACTCAGCCTTCATAAGCTTCCAAATCTTGTAATTTTTTACTGCGGATGGTCTATCGTTAGACCATATATGTTCAACGGGAGAGGCATGCTTAACATAGAATTGGCTAAGTCTCTTAAATTCAATTGGAAGTCTGTTGTCGTCAGGAAGGCTGCGGTCGAACTGCTCAAACACAGTGAAGTATCTGGCATTTGGTGATATTGGGACATCCCAGTAACCATCTGAGGGGGGTTCTGCATAGGTAAGATGTGGGACATAGTCATCATCAAGCAATCTTCTATGGGGATTGACCCAAGAGTTTATCAGGGACTCATCCATGACCGTGTCAAAACCAAAAAGTCTCCATACTTCATCAGCAAACTTGGTTACCCTCCAATCACTTTTTCTTTGAGCAGTGGCTGGTGAGTCATTTGAACTCGAAGAAGACATATATTCTACCAGATTCTTGAAGTGAAGGGGAGTCTCTGGTTTTTCAGGAGTGTTTTCATTTTGAAGTGGAGAGTTGTGAGGTGGAATGTGATGAGATGGTTGCGGTGAAGGTTGTGGTGTTGGGATTTTTTTAGGTTGCGGTGAAGGCTGTGGTGTGGGAATTTTTTTAGTAGAGATTGGGGGAGTTGGATGGTGTGAGATGGAATGGTTGGAATGATGGACTTCTTCACTTCCCCCTCTTAAGGAGTTCAGACTCGGAGCCTCCTTAAGCCATTGACGAAGGCCATCAACCTTGTCAAACACCACTTGGAATTGTGCTTTGAGGGCTTCGACCAGTTGTTGATTATTGGGGATGGAGGGATTGAAGAGTAGTTTGTGGATCTCTTTGGTGAGCTGAAGGATTTCTAGACCATGGAAGTTGGCAGACAGAGATCGTTGCATTCTGTTGATTGTTGTTTGGAGAACGGAGATTGCAGACTCATAAGCAGTGTGAGTCTCAGCAATCAACTTCTCAGAATGTGAGGCTTGATCTACAATGGCTGCTTGGAGATCGGTTTTGATTATGGTAACCTCAGAGATGAGGCATTCCACAACAGCCATAAATTCTCTATGATCAGCTTGACGATTATTGTCAAGTGATCTGATCCCCATTTCGACCTTCAGAGAGATACGCTCCGCAGCCATTCTCTCTCTAGTTTCCAGCCTTTCGATTCTTTCCATCAGGGACTGCGGTCCACGAATGTCTTTTGGTTGCGGTTGATTTGGCTTGACCGCAGCTAAGATTTGATCAACTTTGGCCTGTAGACTGAGAAATTCTTTCCTTGTCACCGCATTCTTTTTCTTCTTCTTCTTTTCCTTTGGCTTAGAAGTGGAGTGATGAGAACCACTGGATTCTTCATCTTCATCAAACATCATCAGATCGACATCAGAAGGAGAGGGTTTTTTTTACCTCTTGTAGTTCATCATCATCGAAGCCAAAAATAGGAGCAGAGCTCACTTTGATTTCCGGTTCGTCATCTTGTGAACCTGCAGCAGTGGGAGAGGGTGGAGCTTGAGAGACATGTTGATCAATAACAATTTCCTTAGCTTTCTGAACTGTTTCGGCCATTGCGGACATCAAATCTTGAACCTTGAGGATGGTGGCTATGGTATTGGCATTGTTTATGGCATCTGCCCAATACTTGGCCACAACTTGTATCTCTTGTTCCTTGAGCTGTTGTTGTTTGATTTGCTGATCCTTGCGAGCTTGGAATGCCCTATGAAGAGCGGCATATTTCTTGGCTTCGGCCTCATTAGAGGGTTGATACTTGCTCCAAGAATCATTCGAGTCTTCACCGTCAATTCCTGTAAATCGCACCAAGGTGTCCCTTGGGTTCACGAATCCTTGCACATTTGTGCTCACCGTGCCTAAACCACCTGTTTCTAATGAAAGCAGAGTAGGATTTCTTGAGCTTCCTAGGTCTCTTTGACCCGTGGTCAAGTTTGGCCTCAACTTATTTCTGGCATGGGCGGAAGCAGTACCTTGCGGATGGGAAGGTGTTTGTAGTGTTTGGGTGACGTTCAACAGGATGGAGTTCAACTCCTCAAGTGAAAAGATATGCAGTCGGGAAGCCCTGGAGACTTTAGGACGAGAACTAGTATTATCCCTTTAGGAATGTACTAGGGGGGAGTCTCCTCTTTGCTGTGATTCAGACTCACTTTCTGAGTCTGAAAGGAAAAAGATAGTGGTGTTGAATGGATATGCAGGCATCCCAAGGACTACCGGAGCCTGTTGAGAGGCTGAGGTATCGATCCGATCATGCATTTGGCTAGTAGGATTAGGTTTTTGTTTCTTGAGGATAGAAATGGATTGGTTATCCTCTTCAGAATCACTGCTGGAGTTATGGCAACTTGGTTCAGCAGCTGTGATTGCGGGTGGTGTTTTTCTTTTCTTTGAGGGTTTGGATGGTTTAGAGGCATCCTTTTTGGAAGTCCCAGATTTCTTTGGGTTGCGGGGACCATGGAGAGAAGAAACCTTGTGTTTGCGTCTCTGAGAGACATTAGAAAGAGTTCTCGAGGAAGGGACTGCGGTACCTTCAAGGTTTAAGGTTGCGGATGGAAGAGGCTGGGTAGGAAGGTATGGGTCAATACCTTCCGTAGCCTCAATGTGGTCTGAGAAATCAGCAGTCTCGAGACCAAGGGTAGAAAGAATATGAGTAGGAAGTTTGCAGATTGGACCAAATATTGCTTTGTCAGAGGAAGGGTTGTACCTTTTTAGATCCTTGGTGACGAAGAGATTGATGTCACCGCCCATGTCAATTCCAGCATCCACATGCAAGTCAGAAATGCAAAGAGACCAGAACCTAGTAAAAGTGAGCTCGGTTGGGTTCTGCCTTGGGATTTCTTTGGGAATGTATTGTAGAAAATCATCCCAAAGGATCTGACCGTAGTTCACATCGTGGCCTATGTAGATGCTCCAAACCAGTTCCAAAATCTTTAGGCCCATGTTATCCGTGCCTCCGATTATGCCGGACAGACTGCGGATGATAAAACGGCATACAAACTGCCAGGCCATAGGCAATTGGTTCTTCTTGAATTAACCAATTCCTTTGATCTTCTTCTGATAGCCCATCTGATACAGTGTTGAGGTGATGTCCGCCATTGATGGTGTGAAGAACTTAATGGAGGGATGAACAAGCAGATTGATGGCATTGAGAAAATTTTCTTTGGACAGAATGACCAAAGAATCATTGAGAAGATTTAGGTGGACTTCCTGGGGGTTATTAATTGGGCGATAGGCAGAGAAAGCACATTTGTAGAGAGTGGAGAGTGGAACAACGTCTGTGAAAGCATCGAATGGTCCAAACAGGGGATGATTCTTGAAGAAATTGATCATCAGTTTTGTGGGGGCATTGTATGTGGGTTGATCTTCGAAAATGGCTTTGAAATTGCTCGATGCAATTGTGGGAGAGTCTGAACCAGTTGAGTTTACTGATCCAAAGGCGTTTGATTGTTTCTTTGACACACCGGATTTCACCATTGTTGAGTTTGAAAGAGCATGAAGAATGCAGAAAAGGATTAAGGATTTTGAGAGCGTAAACGTTTCTTTGTGGAGAAGAAAAGGGTTTTATAGTGGTTTATTGGAGCGGAAAACGTTTTTTTACCTAAGTGAAATTGGGTAAAAACGTTTGGGTTTATCTTTGAATTAGCATCTTTAATCTAAAACACAGATTGAAAAAAGGATAAAGATTGAAAGTGGGATTAACCAGAAAAGGACTCTGCATTTAATGAAATGTCAGATGTTGAATCACGTCTTGAGAACGTGTGGAGGGGGTGAGAAAAATTTGTTGGATAAAGTAGAAGTTGTAACGGATGTGATGGTTTGGGGTAATAGGAAAAGACATATTAGAGGATTTGATTTGGAAAATCTTTTATTTTGTCATCATACCTAAAATAGGTCTGACACGAGGTTTAGAGAAAAAGAATCAGACAGTATTCCCAAAGGAATGTTTTTATTTAATGAAGGATCATTAAATAGCACACTATTTTTGATTTGAGAAAAAAAATCAGTCTGAGAAACAATTTATGTAACTGCGGATGAACACCTCATTGCGGATGGCTTCTTTGTCATTGCGGATGACTGAAGTGGGAGAAACTGAGAAGAGCACTTGTACAAAAGTTAGTGACAAAAAGTAATAAAGACTCATGAAAGATAGATATAACATATGGTTGCGGTACATAGACTGCGGTACACAAGATATACCAAGACCATCTGTTATAAATGTCTTTCAGCTAGGACCTCAATAGAGACCAAGAGGGTATGCGGTACCTATCAATTCAAGAAGAATTGAGGGTCCAGATTCATCATCCCTAACATTTGTAAGAACGCATTCAGTTTGGTAGAGTCAAGTGCTTTTGTAAAGACATCAGCAATCTCTTCATGACTAGGGACAAAGATGAGTTCGATGTTATCCTTTCAGAATGTGGTCTTTGATAAAATGATACCGTAGTTCAATATGTTTCGTCTTGGATTGATGAATAGGATTATGAGAAATCGCTATGGCACTTTCAGAATCACATTAGATTTGTATCCGCAACATTCTGTATCCGTAGTCTAACAGTTGTGTTTTCATCCATAGAACTTGAGAGCAACAACTGGATGCGGCCACATATTCTACTTCAGTGGTAGATAAAGAAACACAACTTTGTTTTCTTGAGGACCAGCTGACAAGTCTACCTACCAAAAATTGACATCCACCAGATGTACTTTTTCGATCAAGTTTGCATCCAGCATGATCCGCATCGGTAAAAGCTTGCAGACTGAAATCATTGCCTGCGGGGTACCATAGACCAAGAGATTTGCTTCCTTTCAGGTACCGTAGAATTTTTTTGGCTGCAGTCATGTGTGACACTTTTAGATAAGCCTGATACCTTGCACATACATCAGTAACAAAGACAATGTCCGGTCGGCTTGTGGTGAGGTACATAAGAGAGCCAATGATGCCTCTATAAGTCTTTTGATCCACATATTTGCCAAAGGGATCAACATAGATCTTATATCCGAAGGCCATAGGGACCTTAGCCGAGGAGCAGTTATCCATAGAGTATTTCTTTAAAAATTCAGTGGTGTACTTCTCTTGATGAATGAATATTCCTTGCTGAATTTGTTTGACTTGAAGACCTAGAAAGAAGTTAATCTCTCTATTCAAGCTCATTTGAAATTTGTTTTTCATGAGCTTAGTAAAATCATTCACCATTCCTTGATCAGTCGATCCAAAGATGATATCACCCATGTATATTTGTACAAGCATAAGGTGGTCACCGTTTGCTTTTCTAAACAACGTGGGATCAATCACTCCTCTTTTGTAGCCTGAAGAGACTAGAAATTCAGAAAGAGTCTCGTACCAAGTTCTTGGAGCTTGCTTCAGACTGTAGATTGCCTTTTGAAGCTTGTAGTAGTGGTCAGGGAATTCAATATTTTCAAACCCGGGAGGTTGTTGCAAATAAACCTCTTCTTTCAATTCCCCATTGAGAAATGCACTCTTAACATCCATTTGGTGTACCTTGATGTTTTTGTGGGCAGCAAATGCTAAAAAGATTCGAATTGCTTCCATTCTTGCCACCGGAGCATATGTTTCGTCGTAGTCAACACCTTCCAGTTGACTATACCCTTTTCCAACTGGTCTTGCCTTATTTCTAATAACCGCACCAGATTCATCTAAGTTGTTCTTGAACAACCATCTTGTTCGAACAATAGTATGGCGTTGTGGTATGGGAACAAGTTGCCACACTTTGTTTCTTTCGAATTCTTCCAGTTCTTCTTGCATTGCAGAAATCCAATCAGGTTCCAATAATGCTTCTTTGATCGATCGGGGCTCGACCGCGGACATGAATGTTGCGTAGTGACAATGGTCAGATAAGTCCTTGGCAGATTGAGTCTGGATACCTGTGGATGGATTGCCAATGATTTGACCTGGTGGGTGGTCCTTCGTCCATATGTGTAGTCGACGCATCAGATGGTCAGCGGCTGCGGTAGAAGGAATGTCTTCAATATCAGAGGTTTCTTCAGATGGAGATGGCAGTTCCCCCTAGATTTGAGAACATCCTGCAGAGTTATCTTGGCTTGTTGGAGCGAGAATGAAATTTTCTTGAGCAGCTTGGAAAGGTTCCCCCTGGATTGCTGATGGGAGTTCCTCTGGAACCTGAGAAGGTTCCCCCTGGATTGCTGATGGGAGAGAAATGATTCTTGAATTGGTTCGAGTGTCAATGGTCTCTATGATTTCATCATTCGAATCCAAAGATACGTTTGATGGTAGTGATTTTCTGATGAGAGGAGCTTGAGCATCATCAAATACTAGAACCTCAATGGTTGTTGCTTGATCCGGAGTAGAGCTTTCCCCCTCAACCGGAGAGGTGAAAGTATTGAGAGATGCTACTTCGGATAGAGACGGACCAAAAACATCAGCATGTTGTTGTTGAGTAGTTGGTGACACAATAACTTCGGATAGTTTTGCAGTTTCAACAGGGTCGAAAAGATCATCATAATTGACTTCAACCAGGTTTAGAGGACCTGAAGAAGCAGGAATATCACTTTCCATGATGGCACTGGTTTCATTGGAAGAAGGGGCGTTGCAGATGTAAGAATCATCGAATTTCACATCACAGCTCTCAATGATTAGCCTCGTATGTCTGATAAGAACCCGGTAAGCAACCTTGTTCGTAGAATAGCCAAGAAAAATGCCTTCATCGGACTTCGGCGCAAATTTGTTAAGCTGATCTCTTTTATTGATCACAAAACATCTACACCCAAAGATATGAAAGAAGCGAACATTTGGTTTCCGGTTGTTGAGACCCTCATATGGTGTTTTATTGAGGCATTTGCACACGATGCTTCGGTTTTGAACAAAGCATGTAGTTGCTACGACTTCAACCCAAAAGTAAAGAGGAAGGTGTGCGAAGTTGAGCATGGATCTGGCTGCTTCAACTAGAGTACAGTTCCTTCTCTCTACTACACCATTTTGTTGAGGTGTATAAGGTGCTGAGAAGTTGTGAGTGATACCTTTAGACACCAAGAAGCTGTTGAGTGGATGGTTAGAGAATTCGGTTCCATTATCAATGCGGATGCATCTTACAGGCAGCTTGATCTGAAGTTCTATCTATTTGATGAAGTTGATGAGAATCTGTGGTGTTTCGGATTTGAGTCTGAGGAAGAATACCCAAGTGAATTGAGTGAAGTCATCAACTATAACCAGGATGTACTTTTTGTGATGAAGACTGGATATGGTTGATGGACCGTAGAGATCAATGTGTAGAAGTTCAAGTGGTTGAGATATTGACGAGTCAATCACCATGGGGTGACTTGCCTTGGACTTCTTACTACATTCACAAGCGGGACATAGGGTGTCATTGCTGAACTTGAGAATGGGTAATCCTCTTACCAGCTCTCCAGTAACCAAGGTGTTGATATACTTGAAATTGAGATGAGCGAGCTTGCAGTTCCATAACCAGCTAACTTCAGATACATCTTTGGAGAGAAAACACAGTTGCGGTTTTCCAATGATGAGAGAAACATCCAGAGGATACATGGTACCCTCGGATCGTGACTTGATCAAGCATGTGCTTCTATCACTCGTCATAATGTAATAAAATTGATCATCAAACTCAACTCGATGACCTGCCTTACATAGTTGGCCAACACTGATGAGATTGTGTTTAAGGCTTTCTACATAAGCAACCTTTTGAATTGAAAAGTTCTCCGTAGTGAGCACATCGTAACCTCGGATGATTCCATTCGCATTGTTGCCGAATGTAACATTTCCACCATTCCATATAGGCCTAAAATCCCGAAGGTATTCTAACCTTCCGGTCATGTGCAAGGAGCAGGCATTGTCAATTAACCATTCATCTTCTTGTTCCTCCTTGCACAAAGCTTGAGAATTACACGGTTAGTTTAGGCATCCAAACTAGTTTGGAGCCTGGGACAACTGATGAGTTTCTGAGTGATGCATGGACCGAGGTTGCAGGGGCTGGTTTCCTGTCAACTTTTAAGCCTAGTCCTGGACGTTTGTGCAATTTTGGAGTGTAGTGTGTTTTTGTAAAGCTACGAGGTTTCTGATTTTTGCAACTACACTAACAATCACAGGTTGAGATTTTGTCTTTAGTTCTGATACCTCGTTTGGTCAGTGGTCTAAAGGAAGAGTTGTTTGATTTTTGGCTAGACCGAGGTTGAAAAGATCTGACATGAGTGTTGTCATTTTTCCTGAAAAGTTTGTTTTGAAATAGGTTTAGTACGTATAGATCTTTGTGTCCTTTTTGTTGGATTTGGTAAAGTACCCTTCCATTTGTGAAAAGTTTGACGTGACTTCAAATATGTTGGAGTGGGTAAAATACCTTTCCATTTCGGATCATCTGAAGAATAGATTTGAAAAACCCCGTTTTCAAAAGACTTTGAATCCTTTTTAGTCGTGTCAGATGACTTAGGAATGACTGTTGAAACTGTACATTCCTTTTTGGATGTTTTCTTGGTGGTAGGATCTTTTCAAAAATAGTGTGAGAAAACAAAATTTTCTGGACTTTTGGACTTTTGGGATCTGACATGCCTTTTGTTTTTTGAAAATATTTGTCTATTTGTGCCTCGGGAGCGAAGTTCTTCTTTGAAAGACTTTTTAGCTAAGGATTTTGGTGAACCAAATTCTTTGTCATTCAACTGCGGTTTCCTGGAATCCTTGGAAATTTTGTGAAAACGTGGGCTTGAGGCATCAGAACTTGAGGATTCTGGGATTTGGGAACACTGACCTACTTCAAAATTTTCTATAGGTAATTCATGAAAAATTGTTTGAAGAGTGGCAGAACTTTTGTTTGAAGACTGTGGTGAGGATGACTTGACAACCGCAGAGTATGTCTTAGTTGGGACTTCAGTGGAACTCATGTGATACTTTTGACTATAGTGAGGAGCACTGCGGTCTGAGGACAAAGATGGAAAGTCTTTAGAGATTTCGATGTCCTCAATGACAATTTCTTCATCGACTACGGATGAGTTTTGAGAACTTAGGAGAGTAGTGCTATTGATAGGAGTTTGATCACATATGTGATCAGAAACCTCGGACACAATTTCCTCAATGACACAATTGTTGCTTAGATTGTGCAGTCTCCCAAAGTGAGTTTTGATATCTTCGGGAAAAGTCTTGTCATTGACTGGGAAATGAAATTCTCGGTCTGGAGGGACATAAAGTCTGTCTTTGTTGAACCGGGGTGAGGAATACATTGTGGTAGGATAACCATTGGACCAACCACAATTGTATGTATTGTCCACGGTTACATTATTTACCAAGTTTTCAATAGCTTCACTTTCATTGAACAAATTTTTGATTAAAAGATTTAAACGTACAATTTCAGTTTGAGCTAAATCTCTCTGATTCAAAGCTATCTCTAATTGGGTTTCACTCAACATTCTTACATCTTTTTCTAACTCTAAATCTCTTTCTAACATAGCCATTTTAAGTCTTTTGTTGTCCAGTCGTCCTCTCACATGGAACATCTCATGGGACGCAATGTTCTTCTCATCGAAGGCTTTGTTATAGTCTGTAAGGATGACATCACATGTTTCATTAAGATTATCTATGTATCGTTGACAATCATGCATGCTATAATTTAGAGTTTGGATCATGAGTTTTACCTGTTCAACGATGCTCAGAGTTCCATCCTTTTCCATGTAGCAGTAGTTTTTGTTCATGTTTGCAGACCCATCATCATCCATAGTTGCCATCATGTAGATTTTCCCTTTGCCATTTATACTGCTGATAGCTTCATCTTCATCTCCGGATGACCAAACTTGATGGTCTCTCTTGACATGGGCTACGTATGCCCTTGCTTTCTCCTTTTCTTCCAGCTCTTGAGCCATTCTAAGGTAGAATGCTCTGTCTTTAACTACATTGGCCTTACAATCTCTTGCGAAGTGATTCTCTTTGTTGCATTTGTGACAAACAACAACATCAGTCTTGTCTTCTGAGGGAGTACCGGAGTCAGAGGTTTGAGTAGGTTGCGTTGCTTCCTTAGGTTGATTATTGTGAGATTGCGGTGGTGGATGAGAATTTTTAGGATAACGTGAGTGATTTTTTTATGGGTTGAAGTTACAATTCAATGGTGGTTTGTTGAATTGTTGTTTTTTGCGAAAGGAGTGAGGTGGTAGTCGATTGAATTGTTTGTTGACAAGAGCGATTGCCTTTTGAAATTCTTCTTCATCATCATACTCCGTATCAGCTTCGTATGACTGCGGTGAAGTATCATACGAGGGAGTGTAAGATTGGTTTTGTGGGGTTTGTGCTATGAGAGCCAAAGGTCCTCCGAAGTCAGCACACTCTTTGAGTACGGTGGATTCCTGTGCTTGGAGTTATCATTTTCTATTTTATCTAGATCATCCTTTGTGGGACGACTCATGGCTGGTTGACCTCCTCCAAGTCTTGTTG
Source organism: Lactuca sativa (assembly GCF_002870075.4). Classification (NCBI taxonomy): domain Eukaryota; kingdom Viridiplantae; phylum Streptophyta; class Magnoliopsida; order Asterales; family Asteraceae; genus Lactuca; species Lactuca sativa. Next base: position 170,225,421 of record NC_056631.2, read on the forward strand.
TAGCTCCGTCAGTTTGTACTCGTGTAAGGACTGGAACATGTGGTCCTTCTTCTATGAATTGCCATACATCTCTACCAAGTCTTCTTAAGTATCTTTCCGTTCTTTGTGATCAGTGATGATATTCATTTGCAACCAGTATTGGGGCTCGATTTGAACCACCAACACTGTTGGAAACATTTAGAGATAACGATTGTGCCATGTTTTGAAGATTTTTTTTGTTTTTGTTTTTGTTTTTTTTGTTTTTAGAAATGAGCTTCAGTGGTATAGAAGGCTCTTTGAAAAATCAGAGTTCCGATTTTCAGAAAGCAACCACTATGGCTCTGATACCAATTGTTGAGAGAAAAAATTTGAGACACACTTGAACAAACGTTAAAACAAGTATATAGCGGAATAGTTAATCTCAAAGGATCTAAAAGCTCAACAATAATATTAAGAGTTAGAAGTTAGTGAGTTAGTTGCAGAAAAGTAAAGAAATGTAAATGAAAACAATTGTTATATCTAGTATACATATAATCTGATTCATAACGAGGAGTGCTTTCAAACCAAGTTAATAAGTGATATCAAACTTACTGATTAAGTCATAGAGGACTTGCTCCGAGGAGAGATTGTGATTGATTAAGAAAATAAGAAGATTGGATAAGTAAGATAGAAGGAGAACTTTGAGATGTGTATTAGAATTGGATAAGATTTTTAATACATGAGGATGAGCTCTATTTATAGAGACTCAAAAAGATAACAGATTCACAACTCTAAGAGTAGCCACGCAAGGCATACTGGACAATAGAGTGTTTTACAATAAAGACAAAGTAATGTAAACAAGATAGAGACTGCGGTACTGAAGACTTCGGTTGATGATTGCTGATGAAGCTTGCTTGACTACAGTGGCTAGGAGGCTGCGACAGCTGATTGTTCTAGAGGGTCACTTTTTTGCTTCAACAATCAAGCATTTAGGATGTCACATCATTCTTGCTCAAGTGTATGTTGATGAAATCATTTTCGGATCCACTGATGAGAAACTAAGTTCTGAGTTCGTTGAAGTTATGGCTAAGAGCTTTGAGATGAGCATGATGGGTGAACTAACTTTATTTTTAGGTTTTCAGGTTAAATAACTAACTGATGGAGTCTTTATTTGTCAAGCTAAATAATAAATATTGAAGAAGTTTGGCTTTTCCAATAGCAAACCAGAAAGACTTCGATGTCTTCATCAACGTCTATCTCCACTAATCCAACTAGCGTTGATGTAAATGCAACCTTGTACCAACAAATGATAGGTTCACTACTCTATCTTACTACCAGTCGCCCTGACATTTTGTTTGCTGCCATATTGTGTGTTCGATATCAAGCTTATCCTAAGGAATCTCATCTTCTCGCTTTAAAAAGGATCTTTCGATACTTGAAGTATATATCTAATCTTGGGTTATGATATCCTCGTGATTATGAGTTCAAGCTGGTAGAATACACTGACTCGGATCATGGAGGGTGTGGTATTAATTATAAAAGTACTTCAGAAGGAGCTCAAATGCTTGGAGATAGATTGTCATGTTGGTCCGACAAGAAGCAGACATTAGTGGCGTACTCTACCGCTAAAGCTGAATATGTAGCCGCTGGAAGGTGTTGTGGTCAGATTCTATGGATTCAGAATCAACTCTTAGATTATGGTCTCAACTAATCACAGACTCCTATCTGTTGTGACAATATTAGTGCCATTCAGATGATACAGAATCCAGTGCAACATTCCAAAACCAAGCACATCGACATTCGTTATCACATCATCAAGAACATTATTCAAAAGGGAAAAGTGGATCTGTTCTACATCCTATCCATTGATCAAATGGCTGACATCTTCACTAAGGCATTTGACGGGAAGACCCTAAACAAATTGATTGCAGATCATGGCATGCTTTCAATGACTTAATCATTTTCTTTCTTATTTAAAATAACTTTGCTTCTACTTGCTTTCTTAAACAAAAAACACACACAAAAAAACAAGTGCTTCTGTTATTATGTTTTTTTAAAAGAACTTTACAACCTGTGCTTAAGCTTTGCATATAATGTTTACAAGTACTATATTTTCTCTCTATTCTCTATTTTCAGGCCTATTATACGGATTATCTGCACTTCTTCCTTTCAGAGTTAGAAAGAGTTGGGCCATTCAGAATGTTCTGAATGCTCTAGTTGTTGAGAAGAACACTGACATCAAGTATTCTTCTTTTGATAATACTCTTTCTCTCCTCCACTCACTATTATGGATGCAAGAAGCAACCATCAATACAATGAGCCTTATTTTCATCTACTAACTCATAATCCAGTAAAACCTCGTGCGCCATTGTGTTGATCTTATCAACTCGATGGTTACACAGATTTGAGCAAGTTAACTTGTAGGTTACAAAGACTGGTTTCAGTTCCTCTCTTGCTCTTGGTGAACATGAAGCTTGGAGTTTATCCGTAACATCTGAATGATATAAGGCTTCATCATTCTTGGTTTATAGTGAGTTGTATTTTATATTGATGTGCTTTGTCTTGCTTGTGTATTCTTTTATAAACTATATTGAGGAGGAGGTAGTTCAAAGAAAGAAACTGATTCATGAGCTTTTAAATCAAAAGATCTTCTAGCATCAGTTTTATGATTCTTCTAAAAAATGCTATGTAAAGAGACTTTGAAAAAATTGTATATTCTTTTTCAACTATTTTTCTGTTGACTATCTCTTACGCTTTTATCTCCTTGCCTATTTTGTCTTGTACAACATTAAATGAATTGATGGTAAATTTTATATTCTAGACTGCAACTAAAGTCTCAGACAAATATGTATATATTTAGGAATATGATCTGAAGTTGTGTGAGTTAGTTATTCTAAAAAAAGAAAATTCTAAATTTTAAAATATTTGCTATCGCTTCCTTTTATGTTACTCTAATCTTGTCTTTTATATTATTATATTTGATTGGTTATTCTTCAATTTACTAACGTTTTTAAATTTTTCTATAAGTCTATCTTGCCAATGATTTGTCATAAAACAATGAAAAATAAGCGAATTTATTTTACATTTATAAATAAAATCATTACAACCGATAAGATAAACGCCCGTACCCAATATTGTCGTGATTGTATCATAACGGGTGACCAGTTTATATGTTTGATATATAATAATTAATTGAGTTCCAATTTATTATCGATTTTTTTATACTTCTAATTCTAGTTATATAAACTCAGAAATAAGATGAAGCCCAAATTATAGTTTCTAAATTTCTATAGACCAAGACCTGTGGGCTGTGGGGGAAACACAGAACTGCCCCGATTAAGAGCTTGAGCCTCGGGACAGGACCAAAAAGATAGTACAGCCGTACAGGCTATGGTTGAAGCCTATTAAAGTTATCAAAGTCAGGCTTCTTCAGTTAAATGACTCGTCTAAAGCCCAAAAAAAAGGTTACATGTAATTTTTTAAAAGTAGTCTACTCGAATCGAAAACAAAACAAGCTTTCCTTGTTGAATGATGGTTGATGAATATATATTTGTGAAATTTAAATGATATAATAACTAATTAATTAAGAAATGACATAGACCAAGTTTAAAAAAGTATGGTTACAAATCTATAAAATTAGTGAAGAAGAAAATCATAAAATTGGTCTTTGTGGTTTTTAATTTTGTTTCAATAGAATATAAAATCTTTTCATGACAGAGTTTTGTTGTGGTTTTCACTAAAGTTAACCGTTGGTTGTTTAATCGGTAAGTCCACAAATAAATCATCAAATACCAATTTACCTATTATTTGGTATTTTTTTTTCATATTAATTTTCAACTTTTAATATTTATTTTTATTTAATGTGACTCACGCAGACCTCATCTCCCTCGCAAATCCACCACCCCAAACCTAAATTTTACAATTATATAGATTTCATGTTCGAGATTAAAGAGAGTAATTGAAGTCTGGTGTATGGTTTGCATTTTTATTATGCATAGAATAAAAAAAATACAATAAAATAAAATTAGGATTTCATTTGGGTTCTAAAATTTGCAAAATACTTATTTCAGATGAGCTAAGTCGATAGGAGGAACTAAACAAATTATGTAACATGAACTTTGGACCGCACACATCACTTGGGGGAATCTATAAAGTCATGTCGTAGGGGTAAATTAAAAATGAAAAATAAAGTACAAAACCAAATCATCTTTATTTGCATCATTTGACTACTTTATTGAATATTTCAACCTTAACCTTCTGATATGTATATGTGTATGAAGTATTTACATGCAAAACACCCAAATTCTTGATTTATTGATCTTTCGAAGTTTATTTTAGAAGGAACTGGGCAGAAAAGAACACCCCCCCCCCTCAAAAGATTCCAACATCAAAATCATTTTAGAATAAGTGATGATATTTAGAGTTGAACTCTTCGGGTTCCCAAGGTAACATCTGAACACTTATATGTCATCATAATACTTCGACAAATCTGATCTTATTTTAGAGGTTTTTTCCATGTGATCAAAACTCTTCTCCGATTGCTCTGAACATCTAAGATATTAATCTACTTCAATTTTAGTTAATGGCACTTTTTGTGATTCGTCGAAAAATGTATTTCGTAAACGTTACACATGAAACAAATTGTGACTACCTTAAAGTGTGCTAACAACTCAAGGTGATATACAAGAACTCTGAAACTTTGCAATATCTGAAAGGGTCCAACGAATTAGGGACTCAACTTTCATCTTTTTCTGAAATTGCTATTATACCCTTCTATGGATAAAATTTTAACATCACCATGTCTCTAACTTTGAAATCTAATGGTTTCGATGTTTGTCAATATAGTTCTTGTAACATAATTGAGCCAGTCACATAGATTCACATATTTCTTAGATCTTTGTTCCCATCTTGGCTACTATGTCGACACCTTTTTCTCCCGAATTCATTCAACAAGTGGGAGTTTTGCACAACACTCCATAAAAGGCCTAAAAAAACCCCAAAAATTAGACTTTGGATGAATAATTGATCAAAAGGGAAATTTGGTCATTTAGATAAATTTCATGAATTGAGAATAGATAACTTCATGAAATGGGTCAATATAAGTCTAAGTCACATTTTATAAGATAATATAAGTGAGTTCAAGAGAAGAAATGAAAAAGACGGTGCATGGTTATATGGATTATAATCTTATGGATGATTATGTGTGCATGTATGTGTTTATGTTATTATATATTCATGTTTAAATGCTAGTTGTGTTTTGTAAAATACCCATAACCCCTTAGATGAAGATAATGTATGGTTATATGAATTATAACCATATGGATGATTATATGTGTATGAATATATGTTCGTGGTATTGTGTTAAATACCCATAATATGTTAGATGAAAGATATATTATGAAAGTGTGATTAGATCTAAATGGTATTATGTTAAATTCCCATAAATGTTAGATGAAGATAGATTTCGATTTTATGTTTATAATCATGTAAACACCTATGTATGTAACTATGTTTAGATAATAATGGTATTATATTAAAATCTATAAGACAATAAATGAAGATAGAGTATGTATGTGTGATTAGATATTGATGGTATTGTGTTAAGTACCCGTCACATATTAAATGAAGATAAAGTAGAGATGTATGGCTAGATGCTAGTGGTATTTAGTTGAATACCTATATGCTAGTGAATGAAGATTTGGATTAACTGTTGGGTTTTGAGCAATCTAACACTTCCTAAGTGTGCATGCAACCCTAATAAACCTTGGATCTATGTTTTCTTCTAAAATACATGCAAATAATAATTTCCAAGGTTTCTTCCTAACTAGCATAGCATAAGGATTATGAATCATATAAGTACTAGTAGAAATACATACCTTTTGATGATGGTTGATTGTTTGGAGTTTGAGAGCCAAGCACCAATAGTGTGAATGCCTCAAATGGAATCACAAATCACCACAAACACTTGGAAAACTTTGAGAGAGTGTGTACACACACAGAAAATCGGCCACACACACAAAACCACACTAGTGATTTTCGGCCACACACAAGCACACACACTAGTGACACTAGTGGCTATTTCATGCAACATAAGCATGCTTATATAGTGTACATGATTAGGGTGAAACCCTAATAACCCATGACCTTTCCTTTTTCCAAGGATCCATGGGTTAAAAGCTCCATGGATCATCCATGGACTTCCACACAAGCCTAGCCCATTAACAAATGAGTGTTAGCCCACACTATATAAAACCAATAGCCCACAATCTAATTAGTCTTCCTTTTAATCTCTAAATTAATTCATAATTAATTTAAGACTAAGACTAATTAAATAACATGACTTCATATTAATATATTATAACTTATAATATATTAATAAACATATGTGTATAACTCTCATAAAATTATCCATAAATAGTTCGGGTGAAGTGCAACCCAAATGGACCATGCCGGGTCGGGTCAAGTATGTACCAAATAAGTTATGGACTTAGACACCTTATCCAAGGACAAAGTAAGAGTAATGAGGAGAGGTGTTTTTAGAGAAAGAGAAGGTATGAGATGGAATGGGGAAAGAGTATGAGGGGAAAGAGAATAGTATGTGAGGAGGTGAAGTTAGAGTATCATATGAGTATGAAAAGAAATAAGAAATCATGAGGTCGCCTAGAGTAAGAGTATGAGATGCCTATGAGAAGAGATGAGAATAGAATAAATGAGAATAAGAGATTAAATTTAAAGAGTATGGATACATGAGAAGAAATTAAAGTATAACTAACCAGACTTGTGGTCTGATGTTGTAGATTTTTTCATGTATCACATGTTCAGGTAGTAGACATGGTACAAAAGGAGGTAGGAGCATGAAGACATTGGATTAGAAGTATAGTTTATTTTAGTATTTCCTTGTTTTTATAATTTATGATTTTAACACCCTATCTCGGGTCGTTTCATAATTCGGGGCTATGACCCGAGGATCAAGTATCATAAGGCTTCAATGAGAGGTTTGGACCCATTTGGTGGTAAATAATGCAGGTTGTGGGTACCGAGTGTTTGGTTTATGTTTTGGAACCCAAAAGATAACGATAAATTGATGGTGTTGGGTTTTCTTGAATTTGGATTTAAGTGCGGAAAGTTTCAACAAAAATGAGAGTTTGTAGGATTGCAAGCTTCTCATTACCTTTCCGTGGATATAAAGAACTTCAAAATCAGAGTTAGAACGAAGAAGTTATCACCGTTTAAATTACGAGAATTTTTAGCTAAGCCGAGTATGTTGGGCGTACAAGGCTCAAACTCGATCATGGAAGGCAACCACGTACGCTGGGTGTATGTGGCGTACGCTGGGTGTGTAGACGTCTGGGACAAACCCTAAATTTTAGGCTTTGGACCCTATTTAACACTTTATCTTTCTCTTGGACCTTCTTTTCATCAACCTCCTTCCCTCTAAAGACTCTCCATGAAACCCTAGCTTGTTTTTGTGTGCTTTTGAGATGTGGTGGTAATCTTTTTGCATTTTGGTACTATTTGAAGATGGAAGATCTTGGTGGTGAACCTTTGGTTGGATTAGAGCTTAAAGATCCAGAGTCTCCATCAACTTTCCGAGCATTTGAAGGTATAAAAGCTCTTATCTTGATGAATCCAAGTGTTAGATATAGTTTAGGGCTTTTTTTGAGCTTAATATGGTCCCTTGAGTCATCCTTATGAGTATGAGCTACTCCAAGAGCTTGGAATTTTGGATCTTAGTATTTATAAAGTTGTTAGTGCATAAAAATGCAATCTTGATGTGTTACATTGGACCATGCATGAGTTAGGGTCCTTATTATGGGTTTATTAGTTAAAATCAACTATTTGGTCCCATTAAAATATATATACAAAGGAGTAAAGTTGCCAACTTTACACGAGAAGACATCATTTAGGATTAGATATGAGAAGTAGACTTTGTTGCTTAACCAATTAAGCACTTAATGGCAAGTTAGAGTTGCTGTGGAGTACACTGGGCGTACCCAGCTCGTATGCAACACGTACTGGCCAAAGTTGACATACACAGGGTGTAAGTCTGAGTTGATGGGTTTTGATCATTCTAACACTTCCTAAGTGTACATGCAACCCTAATAAACCATGGATCTATGTTTGTCTAAATACATGCAAAATATGATTTCCAAGGTTCAATAATCCTATCTAGCATACATGGGGAACATTATCCTAATAGGATGGCTAGACTTACATACCTTGCAGTTGATTTGATTCCTTGAAAACCTTGAGAGCCTAGCACCCCAAGTGTGATGCCTCAAATGCTCCACACAACACCAAATGCCTTTGGAATGACTTTTGAGAGAATACAAACACTCTAAAAATCGGCCTAGCCCTCTCTTATACTTGTGTAGCCGATTTTGGTGGAGAAGGTGTTCCTTATATAGTGTGACACATCTAGGGTTACACCATGTAAACCCTAATGTGTCATGGCTCTTCATTTCCATGACCCATGGGTTTGTAACTCACATGGAGCATCCGATGGGTTTAACCCAACTTGATAATCCATGGAGCCTCTTAGCCCATTATACAAGTTATAGATGATTTACATAATCAACCCATATATTTAATTAGTCATCTTTTGATCACTTAATTCATTCCAAATTAATTCTTGATCAATACTAATTAAATAATACTATTAATATATTAGAACTTATAATATATTAATAAACCACAAGTGTTATTTCTCTCATTTAGTCTATCCAAATGCATGATGCCATGCAACCCAAATGGACCATGCCGGGTCAAGTCAAGTACATACCAGAAATAGTTATGGACTTAGACACCTTATCCAACAGTCTCCCACTTGGATAAGTCTAATAACTATAACTGCAAGTATGACTTCAGGAACCGATCAACAATCGTAGCTCTTTCAAGGTCTCTCGGAACTGAGAAGATGATGATACACCATTTAAGATAAGTGATCATATAATCCTCTGTTCTAGATATCAGCTAGAAAAATACATGGAACAATGTCTTACTTATTGTCCATTAGTTTATTTCCCGATTTCCGATTTGTTCGACAAAGAACTTAATTGAACACATCAACTTAGTTCTGACCGGGCCCGATACATTGGTCAAAACAAAATCATCGAGTGGCCCAGATATCAGCTTCTAATCCAAGAAGGAACAGATAAACTTCGACTCATATGTTTGCTCTACTACTTATTGAATTATAAACAAAAACACGTTTTATAACATCGAGTTACCAATGCATTTTCGTACAATCAATGCATAACCAACTCATAGGTAACAAATCATATCTCTAGGTTTGAAGACTTATATGATATTACTGTCTCACGATCACTCGAGATAAATTCCATGAAGTGATTCCAGTGAGCGTGGGTTAAGTCCAATGCTCAGAACTTATGAGCACTCATGAGTGTTGTAGCCATGTCCAACAACTTAGACCTCTGCAACCAATCATGACAGTCTTGATTCATAACTACTTCCGACATATGACCGACTATGGAGGTTCGAATAATATGATATACCAAACATAATTATTCTGGAAGTCAACACATACAAAAGAAATATAGTAAACGATTGACATGAGATAGCAACACTTTACTCATAAATAAACACACCTTTTATTCATCATCTAATGTCAATTACACTTTACAAATTTCGAAAGTGATCTAACTACTAAAACTAATACCATCCTTCAGCCCTATGCTCCGAGCATGCTGGAGATGCTTACCCCGAGTCAGTCCCTTCGTGAGGGGATCTGTTGGATTCTCATCCGATGATACCCTCTTTTCCACGAGGAGTCCTTCTTCTATTCGATGTCTGATGAAATGGTATTTTCTGTCGATGTTTCTGGATTTCCCGTGATCCCTTGGTTCATTGGCTAAGGCAACCGCACTTTCACTATCACAGAAAATTTCCATTGGCTCCTTAATAGCTGGTACAACACCAAGGTCTCCAATGAAGTTCTTCAGCCATATGGCCTCCTTTTCTGCCTCGCTAGCTGCTATATACTCTGATTCGCAAGTTGAATCAGCCATTGTCTCTTGCTTGGAACTCTTCCAAGAAAATGCTCCCCCGTTTAAGGTAAATACCCAGCCTGACTGAGAGCGGAAATTATCCCTATCAGTATGGAAGCTAGCATCACTATACCCTGCAACTCTCAAGTCATCACTCCAACTGAGGGTAAGGACCCAGTCCTTAGTCCTCCGTAGGTACTTGAGGATATTCTTTACCGTAGTCCAGTGTGCCTTGCCAGGGTTCACCTGATACCTACTAACCATGCTCAAAGCGAATGCTAAATCAGGTCGAGTACACGTCATAGCATACATGATCGATCCTACAGCTGAAGCATAAGGTATTCGACTCATTTCTGCTATCTCAGCCTCAGTACTCAGGCTTTGTGTCTTACTCAATCTGGTGTTACTCTGGATGGGAAACTTTCCTTTCTTGGAGTCCTGCATGCTGAAACTCTTCAGCACCTTATCCAAGTCGGTACTCTGACTAAGTCCAATTAGTCTTTTACTCCGGTCACTCAAGATCCTTATCCCTAGAATATAGGCAGCTTCTCGTAGGTCCTTCATAGAGAAACACTTCCTAAGCCATGACTTACCTTCCTACAGAGTTGGGATGTCATTTCATATGAGTAGTATGTCATCCACATACAATACCAAAAAGCTATCTATACTCCCACTAGCCTTGACATATACACAAGATTCATCTTCACTCCTAGAAAAGCCAAACTCTTTGACTTTCTCATCAAAGCAAAGATTCCATCCACGAGGTGCTTGTTTTAATCCATAAATGGGTTTCTCAAGCTTACACACTCTATTAGGGTACTCTGTATTGACAAAACCCTCTGGCTGACTCATGTAAACATCCTCAGCTAACTTTCCATTAAGGAAAGCAGTTTTCACATCCATTTGCCATATTTCATAGTCATGAAATGCAGCTATGGCTAACATAACCCTAATAGACTTAATCTTGGCCACTGGAGAAAAGGTCTCATCATAATCAACTCCTGGAGTTTGTGAGAAACCCTTTGCAACCAGTCGTGCCTTATAAGTGTGTACATTACCATCCATGTCGGTCTTCTTCTTGAAGATCCATTTGCACCCTATAGTCTTACGACCTGGCACATTCTCAACCAAGTTCCAAACTTGATTGTCATACATGGACTATATCTCGTTGTCCATTGCCTCTTTCCATTTGGCAGACTCGGGGCCTGCCATGGCTTCCGCATAACTGTTAGGTTCATCCAGACCTATTAGTGTCTCATCACTGATAAGTGTATCACCTTCCACAGTAATATGGAATCCATAGTAATGCTCAGGTGCATTCCTAACCCTTGTGGAATGCCTTAGAGGTACATATTTGTCAATTGGCTCAACAGGAGTTTCCTCCTCAAGTTGAGTGCTAGGGTTTGAAGTTCCTTCACTACTTGACTCTTGAATTTCTTCAAGGTCAACTTGCCTCCCACTGTTTCCTTGGCTTATCAACTCTCTCACGAAAGACAGCCCTCCTAGCTACAAAGACCACATTTTCACTAGGTCTGTAGAAGAGGTAACGAAAGGATTTCTGTGGGTAGCCGATGAAAATACACTTCTCACTTCGAGGTTCGAGCTTATTATGAGTCCCGTGTCTCACGAAAGCCTCGCAACCCCAAATCTTGATGTGGTCTAGTTTGGGGTACTTTACCAGTCCACATCTCATGAGGAGTTTTAGTAAGTTTCTTTGTAGGGACTAGATTAAGGATATGGACGGCAGTCTCTAAGGCATACCCCCAAAATGAGATTGGTAGCGAAGCTCGACTCATCATGGAATGAACCATATCCAACAAGGTTCGATTACGCCTCTCAGCTACACCATTCAACTGCGGTGTCTGTCACACCCCAAAACCACGAACGGCGGAAATGTTCAGGGGTGGAGGACGTCATGTACAGTATCACAACAGTGTAATATAATAAACAAGCAACAACATCATCCATTGCATTATAAGTAGAGCTTTAATACATGTGTGTTATTTCTTAATGTACAACATTAAAATGAAATAATCAAAATAAGGCGAGTCTTGTCTGTGCTCCATCTTCTCTTTAATCTGGCCATCGCACCTGTCTAACTGATGACATGAGAATACAAGTTATTTTGAAAGCGAGTATAAGCTTTAAAGCTGGTGAATTCATAAGAAATTAAGTGTCGTTGTCTTGCTTATGAAAATCTGTTATGAAGGTCATGTAAACCTTTAATGAAAATGTTGATGTAAGGATGAAAAACCCCAAAAAATCCATTGCTTTCTATAAGTACGAAATGTAGTCTTCTACCAAGACCCGAATGTTTTGTTATGATAATGTAGTCTTCTACTAAGACCCGAATGTTTTGTAAGTAAAATGATAGTTTCTCCTTCATTTGATTAGTACTAAAGTACTTAGTCTAACTCATCGTTTATGTGAAAGTATCACAAATAAAGTAAACAGGAAAATGTACTACTGCAAGTGTTGTCACTGGGTACTAGGACTAACACAACATCGCATTAAGCGAAATATGTAACCTAATGAACATCCGAAGATTGTCCAGAACAAGTATTAATGTAAGTGTCATCGCTGGGTACTAGGAGTAACACAACATCGCAATAAGCGAAACGTATAACCTAATGAATATCTGGAGATTGTCCAATTGTCCTCTGTAGCAGCAGCAGGTGGGTGGAAGGGTTAGTCCCAAATCGATCTACCTAATATAAGTAGTAACCTTAGACCTCCGTAGATGGTCATTGACCACTGGTGCTAATCAGTGGGGTTTGGAATGGTAAGTCCTGCCTAGCTATCCCATTGAACCGAGATAGGAAAGACAATTTACACAGTAAGTACTAATAAATCATCCTCTTAGTTCTAAGTACAAGTATCCAAGGTAAGTAAATACAGGATAATGCACCTAGGTAGAAATGTTCCTGTATGGTATTCATGTAAGTGTGTTCATGTAACAGGTAAGTATATGTAAACATATTCATGTATCATGTAATCCTAAGTACGTGTACTCATGTATCATGTAAGGTATTGGTATAGACTCATGAATGAACTGACTCTTGTGTGATTCCTTGTAGTAGTAATAATGTTTGATATCTTCTAACTATCCCTATGATAATTAACAGGAAGGTATGTGGTTGTTCAAGTAGATTTATGCACCCTCGATACAGCAGGGTGCGGGAAACGGAACGAAGGATGAAAACTATAATCTCTATCATATAATGAACATATGCGCATAAGTATAGTTTGATTCAAGAAGGTAAAATAATGGTTTTGCAAGATATCTAGGAGTTTTGAACAATAATTATGAATGACTTGATGCCATTTTAATAACATTTCAAAACTAATACTTTTGTTATCAAGGTATTTTAAGATAGAAAACCACTTCATGTGTCACCTTTTGAAATATGTGAAATCTACTGAGTGAAAACACAGTTACAAAATACATAAGATTGATTTAATAACATACTGTTTTCTACTTGTATTCCCCCCCATTAAAACGTTTAAAATCATTTAAAACATAGATTAAGGGGTATGAACTCACCTGTAGTTGGTGATTGGGAAGAACTGAACGATATAGGATTGCTAGGTGTCAAGTGAAGACTTGTACACACACTACGATCCTAATGAACATATAATCACACATATATGCATTCAATTAGTCTTAAATCACTAAATGATAAAGTTAAGACATCCTAGACATAATAAACACTTTATACAAGTGTTTTAAGCCCTAAGGATTGTATCTAAGCTATTGTGGGACAAGGTACTTGTGTTTAGGGTTCCAAAGGACCCGATATATGAGTTTACTCCTCATATACTAACACACATGGAGTTTACGGTTGTAAACTCTTGAGTTTACGGCCGTAAACTCCCAACCATGGGGTATTTGTGTGTTTTGAAGTCCCAAATGCTTTCTAGAATTATTCTAACTTGGTGGTTCCATCCTTGAAGGGGTTTAAGGTCTAGAAATACTCCAATTAGGAGTTTACGGCCCCAAGGCCATTCCCCTTGGAGTTTACGGCCGTAAACTCCCTTGGGGTGTTGTTTTTGTTGTTTTCAAGCCTCATGCATTTGAAGGATAGGTTCTAGTCAATTGTTTAAAGCTAATGAGGACCCTAGGCACACTTTGGTTCCTTTGTTTGGTGTTTACGGCCTAGGAGCATTACCAAGGCCGTAAACTCACTTCAAGAGGTGATTTTGATGCTTTCAAGTCCCTTGCAGATGTGGTATAGGTTCTAGGCTTTTATTCCAAGCCTATGAAGGCATTAGGCACACTTTGGTGCCCCATTAGTGAGTTTAAGGCCCATGAACCATGTCATGGCCGTAAACTCTCTTTGAAATGTGATTCTTATGTGTTTAAGGCCTTAGATTAAATGGGAAACAATTCTATGTAAAGGTATAGGGCTTTAGGTGTATTAATAACAACCTTTGGTCCATTTCCATGGAGTTTACGGCCTAAGATTGCTCTTGGGCCGTGAACTCCCATGTGTTTGTGTTCTTTGATTGTTTTCTTGTCCTTAATACACCTACAATTGAGTCTAAGGTAGTAGCATAACATAAGGAACAAGCTAGGCTCGGTTTCGGGAGTTTACCGCCCAAGAACACCTTGGGGAGTAAACTCCTGGATCTAATGATTTAGCCATCTAAATCATGTTATAAGCACCTAATAAGCATTCTAACATTACTAGAAAGAGTTACTCACGTTTTGGTATAAAAACCCGAAGATTCGCGAGAGAGAAAATGGCTTTTCTCTAGTTGGAAATGTTAATAATGAATAAATTTGGTTCAGAAATCTATTTATAGTCCTGAGATATTTTTGGCAGAAAATATTTTTATTCCTGAAATGATCTCTAATATAACAGAGTGTTGGAATAACAGTGTTGCATAAAGCCCTAGTGCACCCACTCTCCTGATATTTCCTGAAGTGTAAACCCTGAATTACTCAAACTTACGCGAAAAGTCTGAAATTTAACTGTGACTGCTATAACTTCTATTGAAGTTATATAGTTTGTACAGAATGGAAATTTCGGATTGTCACATCATCCCCCTGTTAAAGGGAATTTCGTCCCGAAATTAAAATTTAGGCAAGGGAGTATGTACGAATGATCGAGTCGTGAGGAGGAAAAACTTCCAAACCGATTGGTTCTAGCGCTCCTAAGTGAAATCGGGTTCTCGGTTGGCATTCCAATGAACCTTCAATAACTGGAGACGGCGTTGCTTCGTCCGCTTGACCTCTTAGTCGAGGGTCACTACGGTTCTAATACGAAGGCAAGGATCTCGTAAATCTCGATCTCGTCGAGAGGAATTACGAAAGTCCTAATGGAAGGATATTGTTTCAAGTTCGAGACGCGAAGGGGAAAATGTACGTTACTGAGTTCCCGGAGTAGGTCTAGTTTGTGAAACGCAGGACCGATTCTGGTAAGAATCTCGGAGGTCCTGACTATATTGGATTTTAGCTTTCCACACTTTACGAAGCGTATTAAGCCGTTCCCAGAGTGAGGTTTCCTAAAGAATTTGGTCTCTCACTTGGAATTCCAAAGGTTCTTTCTCTCGCTTACTTCCCAGTCAAGGGCCATCCCTTGCTGAGTCAAAGTCGAAAGGGTTCTTGAAGTTTACGGGGAGTTCCGAATGGACTATGATAGTAGGTCTGTAAGACCTAGAATTTGGCGATTTTTTCGTTGGTGACTACGGTGCCGACAAATTCCCAACGGTTTTGGATAATTTGACAGAGTACTCAAGAATTCCCACAACACTAAAAGTGTGTCTCAGGAATTTTGACTCTAAGTTCCAAAACTCTAGTTCAGAGAACTTTGTGGAAAGTATCTCCGAGGGTAACGTTTCTATGGGTTCTTTCTTACTACGAGGGTGGATAAGTAGTCATTATATGGAGAAATGACGAACTGATCCCAGTAAGAAAGGCGTACTCTACTTATTCAGCTCATGAATACTACGGGCATATTGGTCTTATATGAGGGGTATCACTACGGACTCGAAGTGTCCGCATCGAGTTCGAAGGGTAGTCTCTAGGACATCCTTCCCTAACACTCGAACTGGTGATATTCGGATCTCAGGTCCATTTCTGAAAGTAACACTTTCCCTGTGGTTGCTCAATCGGTTCTTCTAAGCGAGGCAGAGATAATGATTTCTAACAGAAATCTAAACGGAGTCTCTGGTCGTCGAGGTACATATGATGCACTCCGTCGACTTATGGTAAGAATAAGACCGGAGCTCTCAAGGGTGAGAAGCCTGGTCTTCTAATTCGATTGTTGAGTAGTTCGTGGTGTTGTCCGGGTTGTTCTTGTATCTTCCGTAGGTGTTTAGACTGAAGGCGATCTGGTTATAAGAGTCATACTGGGTTCTAAGTTTGTTCCTATGTCAAATGCAATTACTCGTACTCCTGGACAGTCTCCGTCCTGAAGTTCATATTAGAATTCATATGTGAATCAGGGATCACAATTTCGTGTATACGAGTTGTATATAATTAAGACTGAACAGGTAGTCGAATAACTGATTCTTCCTTAATCTCACATCCCATCGAGGGAAAAGAAATTAAAGTGGAATCATCAATTCTAAACCTGTAGAACATTAATTATATATCATTCTCATGCATACATTCTTCAGTGATAGATCAACCGTATGAATCCTGGAATTGAACTTGACGTACTGCACGAGCGATAATGTGGGGATTCCTTCGGAAAGGAAAAGAACTATAAGGTACTCCTATTATGAGTACTTCGGTGTTCTGATATGGCGGCTTCTCTAAAAGACGTTTACTGAGAAAGAGATGTACTTTTGAAGCTGGTATTGCGAGGATCGAATTGAATCGAGTCGTATGATAATGTCGGAATCATAAAGAACTTAAAGACATTAGATTTGAGCATAAAACATTTACAGACAAAAACAACCGTGCAACCATGATTAGAGTTACAGTACTTTAGATTTGCTACAAGACTATTGCTGCGAATCAGATATACTACAAAAGACAAGTATACGCAGCACGAGCATCCCTATACCGACAGGATCCCGCAAAAGATAAGACTCTAGTTGCACTAGTTTTGGGATGGTTCATAAGTCTGTTACAACGAAATGTCTAAATTACATTAACGTGAGTCCGGAGTAGGCTCTCCTGCGGCAGTGGTTGGTAGTAGACTTTTGTCTGTGCCAGCAATTTCTGCCCCTGGGCAGTTCCTTTTGTAGTGACCTACTTTGCCACAGCCGTAGCAAACCTGGTTCATACTGTTGTTTGGCACTTGAGCGTCCTGAGCTGTTGCCGTCCTGCAGAAACGGGCCGTATGCCCCTTCCTGTTGCAGTGTGAGCATTGCATCTCCTTACAAGGTCCATAGTGGTGAAAACTGCATTTAATGCATTTTGGGAGAATTCTGACATAAAGTTTGGCTGGTTTGGGGACCACTGGGACGCCCGAAGGGATGGTAGTTGGAGGTGCTGATGTCGTGGCTGTGAAGGTTGTTACTGGTGGTTGTTTCCTATTCGCCCTTCGAAGCGACTTGTTCTTCCTTTTGGCCCAAAACTTCTGGCTGTTACTCTTGGCCTCGGCACTCGGGGTACCGTGGTAGTTTGTTGGTCGTTGCGGGGCTGGATTGTTACTTGGATTGGAATGATTGATAGCGATCCTGCTAACACTTGCGTTGTTAGCGTTCAGGTGGGTCATAACAGCTGACACGGCAGCTGAGACTGCAGCTTGAAAGGTAGCTGCATCAATCTGAAGAGTTGGTGTTTGGTTGATGGGCTGATCATTTTTCTTGGGATTCATGATTCTGTTACACCGAAAGAAAAATGAATTTGTGAGCGAAAATGGTTGAATCCAAACGTAGTTCGATTGCTCATGTAAAGAATAGAAATATGTTCTCTAAGGTTCGACCTACATCCCTATGATGCAGTCCTGGTATGGAATGGAAGTATGTTCACGAAGGTTTAACCTACATCCCTATGATGCAGTCCTAGCAAAGATCGGAAGTAAGTTCATGCAATGGTCTCATGATGTTTGTCGAGGTATCGTTGGTTGGCGAATAACATGATCCAACCATTGAAAGAGACTTGGAGATGTCTCCAGAGTTAAATTGCTATAGTCCAATGACTTTGACTAGAGCATGTTTCAAATAGACTCTAATGAAAGTATGATAAGAGTATTCAAATAGAGAACGACACAGAAGTTAGCCAACTATCAAAATCTTTGATATTCATGACGTACAAGTTCGGGAAAATGACCTTATAAAAAGGTCTTACATCATAATTAGAGGAGATAGTTCCTGACAGTAAAAAGACCTAACTAAAGTACTTAAAGTACAAGATAGTTTCATAGAAAATGCCACATCGGGCATAGACAGAAAGACGATTCCTTTCTAACAAGGAATATAAAGTAAATTATCTACTATTAGCGACGGTCATCCCTCTGGTGAACTCTCAGTTCAGCCAGTTGGCATTCTACACCAAGTAGGTGTCTTTCGTACACTCTCTGGCGTACCCGAAGTTCCATGACTTCAGCTCGTGATTCAGCCAGTGCTTGCAGCAGGGTTTCATGGTCTCTCTCAGACCTCTCACGAGCATGTTTAAGGCGACTAGTGCGAAGCATATGCATTCCTCCATTTGTATCAACTTCTGCGATACGTTGTAGAGTTGCCCTGCCCTGAATTTCTTTTCGGGCAACTCTTCAGATCAGAATTGGCATGATCCTATCTGCTGAGCCCCCATTGCTCAGGTCATAGAAGCTTCGGTCACCCTTAAATGGCATGGGCTGATCTTGTCCTTGGCTCCAAGTTTCCAAACATTCCACCCACTCAGGCGTCGGGCCATGAAAAACAGGACGAGGGTTAGGAATCGGAAAAGGGAGCTGCCTGGGGTAGGTTCTCAACCTCGGGTTCGGAGATGGCATCGTCTGAAAGGTCGTCAGCATGGTGATCATTCAGAGGGATTGGATGATCATCATCTGGTTCTTCTCCAAACCATCCAGCAATCACTTTGTTCGGAAGGATCAGGTTGTCGTGGGGATGGAATCCAACCATGTTATCTACGTGAGAAAAGGGATGTAAGAAATAGCTAAAATAGATGAACTAACTAAGATAATCGTAGTATGACCAAATACCCCTATGGTATTTCTTTATGGTTGTGTTGGTAAGTTTTTAGACTTGTTGACATATCACAACCATTCTTGGGCATATTCTAATCACTCCTCGGACTAGCATAGTTGATCAGGCTATGCCATTCCCAAGACTGACCATATATCCCCAGGCTTACTTGTGATATTCAACAATCGTAATACTTTTGTTCTTGTCGTTGTGACATTGATTTTAGTATGAACGCAGGCACGTATACTTTGTTAAATATTTTATTATTTGAAGGTATAAACTCTTAGACAGAGTGTTTTAATCCCAATGTGTTTATAGTTAGTATATCTTTTATGGGTTGATATACTTAATTCACTATAAACAATGCTCTGATACCAATTTGTCACACCCCAAAACCACGAACGGCGAAAACGTTTAGGGGTGGAGGACGTCATGTACAGTATCACAACAGTGTAATATAATAAACAAGCAAAAACATCATCCATTGCATTATAAGTAGAGTTTTAATACAAGTGTGTTATTTCGTAATGTACAACATTAAAATGAAATAATCAAAATAAGGCGAGTCTTGTCTGTGCTCCATCTTCTCTTTAATCTGGCCATCGCACCTGTCTAACTGATGACATGAGAATACAAGTTATTTTGAAAGCGAGTATCAGCTTTAAAGCTGGTGAATTCATAAGAAATTAAGTGTCTTTGTCTTGCTTATGAAAATCTGTTATGAAGGACATGTAAACCTTTAATGAAAATGTTGATGTAAGGATGAAAAACCCCAAAAAATCCATTGCTTTCTATAAGTACGAAATGTAGTCTTCTACCAAGACCCGAATGTTTTGTTATGATAATGTAGTCTTCTACTAAGACCCGAATGTTTTGTAAGTAAAATGATAGTTTCTCCTTCATTTGATTAGTACTAAAGTACTTAGTCTAACTCATCGTTTATGTGAAAGTATCACAAATAAAGTAAACAGGAAAATGTACTACTGCAAGTGTTGTCACTGGGTACTAGGACTAACACAATATCGCATTAAGCGAAATATGTAACCTAATGAACATCCGAAGATTGTCCAGAACAAGTATTAATGTAAGTGTCATCGCTGGGTACTAGGAGTAACACAACATCGCAATAAGCGAAACGTATAACCTAATGAATATCTGGAGATTGTCCAATTGTCCTCTGTAGCAGCAGCACGTGGGTGGAAGGGTTAGTCCCAAATCGATCTACCTAATATAAGTAGTAACCTTAGACCTCCGTAGATGGTCATCGACCACTGGTGCTAATCAATGGGGTTCGGAATGGTAAGTCCCGCCTAGCTATCCCATTGAACCGAGATAGGAAAGACAATTTACACAGTAAGTACTAATAAATCATCCTCTTAGTTCTAAGTACAAGTATCCAAGGTAAGTAAATACAGGATAATGCACCTAGGTAGAAATGTTCCTGTATGGTATTCATGTAAGTGTGTTCATGTAACAGGTAAGTATATGTAAACATATTCATGTATCATGTAATCCTAAGTACATGTACTCATGTATCACGTAAGGTATTGGTATAGACTCATGAATGAACTGAATCTTGTGTGATTCCTTGTAGTAGTAATAATGTTTGATATCTTCTAACTATCCCTATGATAATTAACAGGAAGGTAAGTGGTTGTTCAAGTAGATTTATGCACCCTCAATACACCAGGGTGCGGGAAACGGAACGAAGGATGAAAACTATAATCTCTATCATATAACGAACATATGCGCATAAGTATAGTTTGATTCAAGAAGGTAAAATAATGGTTTTGCAAGATATCTAGGAGTTTTGAACAATAATTATGAATGACTTGATGCAATTTTAATAACATTTCAAAACTAATACTTTTGTTATCAAGGTATTTTAAGATAGAAAACCACTTCATGTGTCACCTTTTGAAATATGTGAAATCTACTGAGTGAAAACACAGTTACAAAATACATAAGATTGATTTAATAACATACTGTTTTCTACTTGTATTCCCCCCCATTAAAACGTTTAAAATCATTTAAAACATAGATTAAGGGGTATGAACTCACCTGTAGTTGGTGATTGGGATGAACTGAATGGTATAGGATTGCTAGGTGTCAAGTGAGGACTTGTACACACACTACGATCCTAATGAACATATAATCACACATATATGCATTCAATTAGTCTTAAATCACTAAATGATAAAGTTAAGACATCCTAGACATAATAAACACTTTATACAAGTGTTTTAATCCCTAAGGATTGCATCTAAGCTATTGTGGGATAAGGTACTTTTGTTTAGGGTTCCAAAGGACCCGATATATGAGTTTACTCCTCATATACTAACACACATGGAGTTTACGGTTGTAAACTCTTGAGTTTACGGCCGTAAACTCCCAACCATGGGGTATTTGTGTGTTTTGAAGTCCCAAATGCTTTCTAGAATTATTCTAACTTGGTGGTTCCATCCTTGAAGGGGTTTAAGGTCTAGAAATACTCCAATTAGGAGTTTACGGCACCAAGGCCATTCCCCTTGGAGTTTACGGCCGTAAACTCCCTTGGGGTGTTGTTTTTGTTGTTTTCAAGCCTCATGCATTTGAAGGATAGGTTCTAGTCAATTGTTTAAAGCTAATGAGGACCCTAGGCACACTTTGGTGCCTTTGTTTGGTGTTTACGGCCTAGGAGCATTACCAAGGCCGTAAACTCACTTCAAGAGGTGATTTTGATGCTTTCAAGTCCCTTGCACATGTGGTATAGGTTCTAGGCTTTTATTCCAAGCATATGAAGGCATTAGGCACACTTTGGTGCCCCTTTAGTGAGTTTACGGCCCATGAACCATGTCATTTCCGTAAACTCTCTTTGAAATGTGATTCTTATGTGTTTAAGGCCTTAGATTAAATGGGAAACAATTCTATGTAAAGGTCTAGGGCTTTAGGTGTATTAATAACACCCTTTGGTCCATTTCCATGGAGTTTACGGCATAAGATTGCTCTTGGGCCGTGAACTCCCATGTGTTTGTGTTCTTTGATTGTTTTGTTGTCCTTAATATACCTACAATTGAGTCGAAGGCAGTAGCATAACATAAGGAACAATCTAGGCTCGGTTTCGGGAGTTTACCGTCCAAGAACACCTTGGGGAGTAAACTCCTAGATCTAATGATTTAGCCATCTAAATCATGTTATAAGCACCTAATAAGCATTCTAACATTACTAGAAAGAGTTATTCACGTTTTGGTATGAAAACCCGAAGATCCGTGAGAGAGAAAATGGCTTTTCTCTAGTTGGAAATGTGAATAATGAATAAATTTGGTTCAGAAATCTATTTATAGTCCTGAGATATTTTTGGCAGAAAATATTTTTATTCCTGAAATGATCTCTAATATAACAGAGTGTTGGAATAACAGTGTTGCACAAAGCCCTAGTGCACCCACTCTCCTGATATTTCCTGAAGTGTAAACCCTGAATTACTCAAACTTACGCGAAAAGTCTGAAAATTAACTATGACTGCTATAACTTCTATTGAAGTGATATAGTTTGTACAAAATGGAAATTTCAGATTGTCACAGTGTCCTCGGAGGTGTCAATTGTGAGACAATCCCACATTCCCTAAGATATTCGAGGAACTCTAAACAAAGATAGTCACCACCTCGATCGGATCGAAGCATCTTAATGTTCCTGCCCAATTGATTCTCGACTTCCTATTTAAATTCCTTAAACTTTTCAAAAGTCTCTGACTTATGCTTGATTAAGTAGACATATCCATATCTACTGTAATCATCAGTAAAAGTCAAATAATAACAATTAACATCCCTTTTAGCATGTTTGAAGGGTCCACACACATCCGTGTGTACAAGATCCAACAAACCTTCACCTCTTTCACAAGAACCTGTGAAGGGTGACTTTGTTATTTTTCCAAGTAAGCATGATTCGCAACTATCATCTGACTTTAGGTCAAATGACTCCAAGAATCCATCCTTTTGGAGTTGGCCTATGCGTTTCTTGCTTAAATGTCCAAGACGACAATGCCATAATGATGCTTTATCCAAGTTATTATCATTAACAGAATCAATACACAATACATTATATCCTAAGTTATCAACCACAGATACTGTTTCATACACACCGTCACAAGGAAATGCTTTAAAATAAAGAACATTATTAAAGAAAGCATTAATCGAACCAACTTCATTATCAAATGAAAAGGTAAAACCTTGTTTATACAATGCATGAAAGGAAATAATATTTCTTGCCATTTCTGGCGAATAACAACATTTATTCAAATCTAAACTAAACCCACTACTTAGCGAGAAAGTATAAACTCCAATCTTGGTGACAGGTAAAGCTTTCCTATTCCCCATGATTAAGTTTACTCTACCATGCTCCACATTCTCACTTCTTCTTAGTCCCTGCAAATCAGAACATATATAAATACCACAACCGGTATCAAGGACCCAAGAGTTAGAATGGGGTGAGTTATTAGATAAGATAGTGTAAATTAGTGCATGGTTAGGTTTAAGTTTCCCATCCTTCACATCTTTCTGGTACTTTGGGCAGTTCCGCTTCCAATGTGACTTTTCATGACAATAGAAGCATTCAACCTCTTTTGGTTCAGAAGAAGGAGCGACAAAACCTTTCTTGGTTCCACTTGAAGAAGAGCCATCAAGGGTCCTAGCCTTGGTACCCTTCGAAGAGCTCTTCCTCTTCTTCCTTCTACCTTTCCTGATTTCCAAGACAGGGGTGGAGTTTGGAATAGGAGTGTTAACAACTGACTTACCTTTAAGACCTGTTTCTGCGGTCTTGAGGAGTCCCTGAAGTTTTCTGAGTGTGACCTCTTATTTATTCATGTGATATGTCATGCGGAATTGATCATAGCACGAGGGTAAGGAGTGCAAAATGATATCTATTGCAAGCTCCTCAGGGAAGTTCACATTAAGCTTCAGCAAACGATCCACATACCTTTGCATTTTCTGCATGTGGCTCGTGACGGATTCCCCGTCCTTCATCATGGTTGTTATGATGGAGCAGATGATTTCATACCTCTCTTATCGTGCACTTTGATGGTATCTTTCCATCAGATCTTGGTGCATTTCAAAAGGGTAGAAGTCCTCATAGGACTTTTGGAGTTCTGCTATCATGGTGGCCAACATGACGCATGCCACTTTGGTAGCATCCCTTTCATGTGCCCGGAAGTCAGCGATCTCCTGGGGAGTTGCAGTGGTCTCATCAATCTCCTTAAGCTCCTTATCGAGGACATATTCTTTGTCCTCATAGCGGGTAATCATCCTAATGTTTCAGATCCATTCATTGAAGTTGGATCCATCAAAAGTGACTTTCCCACACAAGTTCATAAGGGTAAAGGAGCCATTAGGATTAGAGCCAGAAGCAGCATTGTTTGAAGGCATCTGAAAGAAGAGGACAAGATTAGTTTAGATATTAAGAGAGTCCTTAATAAAACACCCAAATGTAATATTAAGGCTAGGATCTAATCACAATATATTATAACTTAGAAGAGGTATGCCGTAATCCAATCTATAACATATTTGAAAGGTAGGTGAATGACGATTCACCAATTTCCACCATGAAAAACGAAATATAAATATTAGGTTTTTAATTGGTTCTTAGAAATTCCCACTGTTGTAAAAATCCTGACTAGGTCCCGATTAATCTTCGATTAATCCCTAGGCGCTACCCGACCGATTAGAGGGCGCCTAGCGATTAATCCATTCCTAGAAAATTACCGAATCAGTAGAAAAAGATGAAATTTTAACATTTGAAGAAGTTCTATCTCAATAAAATCTGTTTTAGGAATGATTAGTGTTATATTAATCATATTAACCGATTTTATTATGATATTAGTGGTAATTACAAACTTTTTTATGATATTAGTCATATTTAATTTTTTAAAATTCAACAAGTTAGCAATTAATGGTCTCCGATTAATCCCCGTCTTCCCGATTAATCCCTTAACCACAATACACCGACTAGCAAGCGCCTAGCGTTTTTTACAACCATGGAAATTCCTAGATTCTTTTGCGATTCAATGAACTTTTCAAAGGCATGTTTCAATCTCGAGTGTGCCCTCCATGTTTTGTGACTGGGATACCGGGGATCACAAAACGAGGTGTGAAGTAACCATGCAAATCACTTGGTACCCTTAAATTTCATCACTCAATCAATGTGTTGGTTAACCACACACGCTCCACCGATACTATGATAAACCTTAAGTCACCCTTTACCTACCTTGTTAAGTCCAAGTTAGTGTGCCGGTTAACCACACACGCTCCACCAACGACTTAAACAAAGTGTAAAGTGTAATTTCATGGATTAGCACCTTATTCACATTTTCCTAAAGTAACTAAGATTAGGAATTTAATAAAACATTTTAGTTACTTTATAATATTCATCATACTTTTAATGAGAATTTATAAGTCCTTGTCTTACCCGTTCGACTAACGACCCTCCACCGATCAAGGAAGCGGTGGGTGAGAGTGGACACCCATTAAGTTTCCATTTTATAGGCAACGAACTTATACCCCCTTATAGATCGGCTTCGTGAATGAGGCATACTAGCGGTAAGACGACTTGATCTTATACACACACACACACACACACATATATATATATATATATATATATATATATATATATATATTATTAACTTATAATATTATAAAGTATAAGGGTTGATTTTTAACTTTTAAAAATCTAAGGGTTGGAACTAAAGTTTTAATCATGACTTCACTTGTTCCAAAACTTGAGGGCAAGTTTTGTAACTTTACAAAACCTTTCACATTCATAACTTATGAGTTATTAAAATGAAGACTCTTCATTTTATAACTTATGTGTTCTTTTAATGGTTTTTAACACAAAGAGACTTTTGGTTATCCAAAACTTGAGGACAAGTTATGGACTCCATTAAAACACATAAAGATCATGAATTAATCATCGAAACAAGTAATTCCTATGATCTATCAAGAAATCATAAGAACATGAACATTAATATCAACATTTCAAGAGCATATGAACACATATAATCATGAAAAATTGATATTAGCCATTGTAAATGGATTAGAACAACCATTACACCATCTGAAACAAGTTTTATAATACCAAAACAGTTTAGGGTAATGTTTCTAGTCCATTTCCAGCAGCACAAATCGAATTTCTACACTCTGCATGACCAACTCGTCGAGTACACAAACTAAATCACCGAGTTGGTTGAATTTTCACTTGGACTCGTCGAGTCCTCCCAATGGACTCGTCGAATTCCCTGATCAGACAACAAAAAATCGATTTTCAATACTATTTTGCATCAAGTATTCACAAACAAGCCTAGGCTCTGATACCACTGATGGGTTTTGAGCATTCTAACACTTCCTAAGTGTACATGCAATCCTAATAAACCTTGGATCTATGTTTGTCTAAATACATGCAAAATATGATTTCCAAGGTTCAATAATCCTATCTAGCATACATGGGGAACTTTATCCTTAAAGGATGGCTAGAATTACATAACTTGTAGTTGATTTGATTCCTTGAAAACCTTGAGAGCCTAGCACCCTAAGTGTGATGCGTCAAATGCTTCACACAACACCAAATGCCTTTGGAATGACTTTTGAGAGAATACAAACACTCTAAAAATCGGCCTAGCCCTCTCTTGTACTTGTGTAGCAGATTTTGGTGGAGAAGGTGTTCCTTATATAGTGTGACACATCTAGGGTTACACCATGTAAACCCTAATGTGTCATGGTGGGTCGAGTCAAGTACATACCATATATAATTATGGACTTAGACACCTTATCCAACATGAGTATGCTGGGCATATTCAACATCTATTTACTTTCATTGACTTTTGTGATTTAGGCCATATTTGGAATATTAGGGTTTTGGGCCTTGTTGGGCTACTTGTCTTTCTGAACTTGGGCCATTGTTAGGCCCGAAGCCTTCTTGGAGTTAGGCCCATAATGGGCCTTGGGTATCATTTAGGAATTTGGGCCATATTGGGCATTTTAGTGCCATTGAGTTGGGCCTTGGTTATTAGGCAAAGTGAGGGAAGGGTAAACTGGTGTTTTACCCTAGGTGTTGGACAAATGAACTAGATTCCTAGTTTTGGTTTTTGGCCCAATTATTGATTGGGGTTTTATTTGATTGATTAGTGCGATTATTTTCTAGTTCAACAACTCGATCATTTTTTCGATTGACAACTGACTAAGGTGAGTTTGCTCACTATACTATACGACACTAGGATATGTTATGTGCTTGTAGTCTTTGTGACTCATGATGTATGTGTTATATGACTGTGTGCCTTTTTCTTATATGTATGTGGGGTGAAATAGACCTAGTAAAACCTAGTGCTGACATATGAGTTGAATTAGAACCGAGGGTGAAATAGAACCGGTACGGCTTGGGCCGATGCATAAGTTGAAATAGAATCGGGTGTGAAATAGACCCGTGGGTGAAATAGACCTGGAACAACCTTGAGCAGGCAGATATGTATGGTATGCACTATTTTGGAGAACTCACTAAACTTCATGCTTACGGTTTATGTTTAAAATATTTTTCAGGTACTCCTGGTTTGCGAGGGAAGGGTCCGCCTTGATCACAACACATCCACCCATGTTTCCACACTTTATTATTTGGTAATTATAATCTGCTAACCATTTTACTTTGATATACTTTTGAATGATTAAAATAATCAAAGGGTGTTTATGGTCGATTTAAAAATGAAAATTTTACTTTATAATTTTTGGGATGTTACAAGTTGGTATAAGATCCATGGTTTGAGGGATTCTGGCATATTCTCAGGTGTGTCTGAACTCAAACTGAGGGTTTGGTAAATTTTTCATAAAATAAATGTTTTATTAGAGGATTTTCTAATAAAAGAAAGGGCTGGTGCATGCAATCAAAAGAGCTCAAGTAAGTGATTCCCATAATACCCAAACATGTTTGTATGTTATATGTTATGAGGATTGCATGCTAGATTAAGGCTAATGATTTGCTCAAGATTTTTTGCTAGGAGAAATGCCTTTATATGACTGACTGTTTGAGCTTTTATAATTTCATGCTAGTATGGATTGTAGATGATTGTATGGATTGGCTTGATATCTGATGCCTTGTAGCCTAAGAGGAACTGAATGGGGGTTTAGACTTGAAATCTTTATTGGTAACAGTAATTGCTAAGTCTATGGTTTAAAAATTATATACGATTAGGATCACACAACCCTAGAATGATTGATTTGTCCTTATTGTAAGGTCTAGTATGCTCAAGAGTCATATTAAAGTGATATTGCTAATTAACATATGATACTAATGGGTCACACTAACAGCAACTATATATAATTGATTATTTATTAGAAATTGATTTTAATAAATATTCAATAAAAATCTTATAATTAAATTGGAAATTATTTATTTTATGGAAATAATAATTTTCATTAGCAAGTAACATAATATATCATATGGTATGATTTATAAGTCATGTACATTATTTTGGACTAGAAATATTTTTGTCTTTTAGCCAAAAGCCAAACTTTATAACTTATAAAAGAGCTTGCGAGTTTTTTTTTTTTATAAAAGTTTGACTTCCTTTTTACATCTAAAACCGTATCTTTCTCTTGCTAGACAAGGATGATGTTTTGATTATTTTAAGGGAAAATAAGGCATGGCTTACAAGCATGGGGGACATGTTACTTTAGGGGACATGTGTGCTTAATAGGTTAAGGACTTGTGGGTATTGTTTTGGCTTTAAGACTATGCATGAAGGCTTTAATTCTTCACTTATTTTGGCTATGCAAAACTGTAACATGCTCCTCTCTCTCTCTCTCTAACTCTCTCTAGTTGTTGCTTTTGCATGAAGAGAATACTTTCATCATTTGCTCTCTTTATGTTCTTATTTTGATAAGAACATAAAGCTTAAGGGTTTAAGAGTTTTGGACTACCATCTACATCAAGTTGAGTCGTTGTTGGTGTCTCAAAGGTTCCAT
The DNA here is from genome assembly GCF_002870075.4 of Lactuca sativa. Taxonomy (NCBI): domain Eukaryota; kingdom Viridiplantae; phylum Streptophyta; class Magnoliopsida; order Asterales; family Asteraceae; genus Lactuca; species Lactuca sativa. The sequence goes on from NC_056631.2 coordinate 170,254,450, forward strand.
CTTCTTCATCAACTTCAAAGCCTCCTAAGAGGATCTAAAGAACAACAAATGTTGTTATTTCTCCATCCTTTCTATGGTTGGTATTTTATATTTCTATAACTTGCAAGGAGATCGTTGGTGGGTACAAAATGTTATGTTATGTTAAAATTTTTAAGTCTTCCGTTGCCATATTTTTCTAGTTTATGAAAATACTTTTGAACTAAAACCCAACAATTGTTATCAGAGCCACCTTGCAAGTTTGGTTAGATTTTTTGATTCTTGGAAATCTTAGTTTTTGGAGAATATGAATAACTTGTTTTTGTATAAAAATAAGTTCATACATATTTTCTATGACAACTTTATATTTGTATTTTATGTGATAAAAGTTTCATGCATCTTTTGTCATTTAAAGTTGTCTTAGAAAAACAAAAGTTGATTTATTTGATGTTGCATAAACTGGCCATTGACCATTGTGTTTGTTGTGTTGGTTGTTTTATAAAAATGGTTGTAATAATTTGTCACACCCCCGAACCAGGACGGCGGAAACGTCCGGGGGCGGATGACTTTATTGTATTGTATCATCACAATTGAATATAATTGAAAATATAGCAACCAACATCATACATTAAAGATACCAACATACATTATTTACATATTGTATTTGCTCACAAATTTACATAAAAGTGACATAAAATATGATGTTCCAAAATGTAGTAAATATCCAAATTCCATAGCCCGAATACCTGCTCATTGACTCCCTGAGAATACAAGTCGTTTTGAAAAGCGTCAACAAAAAAGTTGGTGAGTTCATAAGCATATTTTTATAAAAGCTTTGTAACATCATTGCTTGTAATAATTTGTAAAACTCCATAAAATCTGATATTTTCTGTGAAAAATGGTTTGTAAGTCTCGTTCCAAAACTGTGAATAATTACATGTGTGTTCTTTGTTTTCTTTTATTCGTAATTGAAAAGAGTGTGTGTTCCCAGAAATATTTTATGTTTTATGAAAAATTGTAGTCTTAAAACCCTAAGACCGGGATGGTAATAGTAACGTACAAAATGATGTGTAGTTTTATATTTTATAAAACCAGTGAAGTGTATAATTTCGTAAATCCGAAATAACATTGTTAATCCCTATGTGAGTCGTTACAACCATGCTTAATATGACTGATATGCCTGTCATGACGTTCTTTAGGCGCCGGTTTCGGTAAGACATTTGTCACCCTAGCCTGGCCCCTTCTAGCTGTAGCGAACAACTCAGGTGTGGGGGTGTCAAACCCGTATAGATCTATACACAATTACCTCGCTCTCCCTCCAGGAGACTCTTTTTGTAACTACAGGACTTACGATATACGCCAGCTAGGTACGGTGAAGGAAAGTCTCACAAGTGTCTTAACAGATTTACGTGAACTTTGACCCCCATTATTGAATAACGAAAACAACATTACTAGTGTAAACTCATGACTGCAGTTTTATGACACGCGTTTTACAGCTTTACGACATACATGATATAACTTGTTCTTTTAACAGCTTTATGATGGACAGATTATGACATACAAAATTTTCTGTCGTAATAATTCTCTTTTGTATACCGCTTTGGATTAAATTATTTATAACACTTTTTATAAATAATCATTAATAGACTTATCAACTTGTTATATATTTTGTGTAAATAGCAAAATCCTTTAAGTTTTTAAACCATAAAAATGATGAGAACATATTACGACTATTTTACTAATAATAATAGCTTTTACAAAAACAATCAAATTTGTACTTTGTTTAACACACCAAAATTTAGTATAGGAGTTTTGTATCACCAAATATACTATTTTGTTGTGACACTAGCATGTCACGATTTTTACAAGATACACAAAAAATCTTGAAACTTGTTACATCAAAATATTTGTGTAAGTATATGTATTAAAAGATATATGTCCCAAAAGTTAACATATTTGAGTATAAAACAAATATTCTTGTCATTTTTGAATGCACAACCCGTATCTACAAGATTTCATACAACATACATGTTAACAAACACATATCTCATGATTTTTATGAAGATGCATAAGATAAACTTCATGTTCATGCAAATACCCAAAGGTTAAACACATTACACATTGGTCCATGCAATTATCCAATGGTTAAATGAGATTTTGACTTGTATTCCCCCCCCCCCCCCCCCAAAGAGTATGAAAAACACGAAAAGGAGTGGGGTATGAAGCTCACCTTGGAGTTTTCGAGTGGTAGAAGAAGAAGAAGGAAATTTTGATCCTAGCTTGTCTTGGAGAGGTCACTCAAAAAATGGTGATGTTCTAAGAGCTGAACACACACAAAAAGTTTGTTAACAAGGAGTTGCTATCATAATAATGTTTAGATTTACAAGAGTTGTATGATGGTCTTACCAAAATTTCGATCCTTTGAAGAAGACTCCTTTGAAGATAAGACACACACCCATGAAATTTTAAAGGAAAGAAATTAAGAGAAGTTTGAGTTTTTGAGAGGAAGAATGGGAGGATGTTCTTGTGACTTAGAGCGGAAAAATGAAAATGGGAAGTGTTGGAGAGGAGGGGGTGGGGGGTCGGCCTATCCTGCAAGGTAGAGGGGGAAAGGAGAGTTGACCTTTTGATAAATTGATGGGAGGTGCATGGATGTATGGAGGGCAATAGGTCCTGATGCATGGGAGTCAAATAGTGAGGTGGCAACTCTTTTATTCCATTCCTTTTTTTTTGTTTTTGCTTAAGCCAACCGACCCAAGAGGGTTCTCGACCCAAAGGGTGGCCCAAAAATAGTGGGTATCGATTTTGGCTTGGCCCAATAAAAATTTTCGGCCTAAAAGGAGAGTTCAATAAAGGTTTTCGGCCTATTTAGGCCCATTGAAGTGTTTTCGGCCCAATGGAAGGCCCAATAGTGGTTTTCGGCCCAATGTAAAGCCCCATATAAGTTTTTGGCTTATTAGGGCCCAAAGAAAGGTTTTTGGCCCAATAAGACCAAATGGAGAAGTTATCGGCCCAATAGGGCCCAATGAAAAAGTATTGGTCTAATAAGGGTTTTGGGCCGAGAATTCTTGGGCTAAGGCCCAAAATTGATTGGACTTAGCTTATTGGGTCGAGTTTTGGACTTGCATGAGGTTATTTCGACTTGTATCACAATGTACGAATCTATGAACCTAAATAGCATTGTAGTTTGAATTTCACTAAATGTAATGTTGCAAGGTTACATGGAGGAAATTGTCTTGTACAAGGATCAAAATCTTAACCATAATTTGCTAGTTGTGACATAATTTATTTATTCCTATGGTATGTAATATATTAAATAAATTAGTTTTCTTGGTTTATTTTTGTAAGTAATAGATTAGTTTTTAGAATTCATTTGTTATTGCAAAAATGTAACAAGAGATGAAGTTGAAACCATTTTTTGAAGACAAAATAGCAATTTTCGAGTCTAAAAGGTGTGCAGGATTTTTAGTGACATTTTCTGAAATGTGTCACTAATGCTGTTTACAAAGAGCTGTGTGACTTTTAGCCTTCAAGAAGTTTTTCCAACAACTTCACAAGAAGTTTTTTGGTCCCCTTAAATGTTCCTTTAGGAATGGACTTGATATTTTTGTGTTGGCTCACAAAAAAAGTTCATTAGTTGGTTATGTTTATGCATGTTTGTGTTGTTTGTGTTGTAACTTATACAAACTCTAAATATATAAGTAATAGCATGAAGTTTTATTAAAGATATAAAAGGTTCAAATGTCCTCAAACTTAATACCGGTTATTAAAATTGATTTGTGTCAAATTATATATAAAAAACTAGCTTTTTATATAGAACCTTTAAAAGTGATTTTCTTTTGAAAATTGATACCATGGTTTATTATATGCATGTAATAACCATGATATACAAAATTTTTTAAACTATAATTATAAAACATATAAAGACCCTTATTTTACAAATCTCAAATTTATGCAATGCTTTTGAAAAACACTCGCACATCTCATGTATGTACTAGTATGATAAAGGATACCTACCCGCTTAGTGTTGTCTTTTGATGGCTGGGGTGTTTTCGTGATTTCTATAACCAAGTTATAGGCCGATTACACAAGTTTTTCAAATTGTATGATTTGATCGGAAATCTTTTGTGATAAAGGATACCAAAGCAAGAGAGATCTGAGGCATAGATGGGATCAAACAAGTCTAATTAAATTTGTTATTAGCGATCCCATAAATCTAGGAATTATTTAGTGAGATATAATTGATAATCGATATCTACCGGGTTGAATACAAATGGATGGGATAAATGATACCTAACCATTAATTTGTTTTGCAACTTGGATCCTATACTTTGATAATTAATGTTTTGGAAACAAAAAGGGTATTAATTATTGAAGATTAAATATTGAAAATACTAAATAAATTTTGTTAAAATTTTGTAGTTAAATAATCCATTCTCATTATCATGAATTGTCATTTTCCGTAATGACTTAATGAAACAATAACATCCATTAGATACAACTTCAATGAATGGGTTCATGTCATAAGAGACAATCTCATGAGAGATATGAAATTGTATACACTTAAGGTCCTAGTGCTAAACTATTTGTTTTGAGCAATAAACCTGAACGTGATGCCTAGTAAATGCATCATTTTGATGCTAAAGATGTTTCTAACATCATGCAAGGAATAGTTATTCATGACTTCTAGGAAGTCTTGGATAATTTAAATGTATATTTGATGATATAACAGGTTAAGCAATATTCCAATAAATAAAGTGATATTTTATTTAAAGCTAGTTTAATCATTGAAATAATGCAAGGCTAAAAGAATCACCTTGTGTGATCTAAGAGGCCCATGTTTTATGGACCGAACACCTTAAAGACCAAGAAATCTACTAAAGCCCACATAGATGGATCTTGTTTCTTTTGTGAAGAAACTGGACACTGGAAGTGGATTTACACCTCTTATTTGGGAAGAAAGTCTAGAAGAGACTAGTACTTCTACTATCTACTAGTTAGAACTCATACTTTTCATATAACACTTAGGTACTTGGTACTTAAATGTTAATATAATATTTGTAAATGGATTCACTACTAGAAAAAAACCTTTTATGACGCGCAATGCGCGTCGTAAAACGCTCAAACGACGCGCAAATGCGTGTCAAGGAAGGCCTTGTCATAACGAGAGATGACGTGCTTTTGCGCGGCATCTATAGACGAAGCACATATATGACATGCTTTTACGACACACAGTTATGACACGCAATGCGTATCAAGGAAGGCCCTGTCATAAAGGAAGACGACATGCACTTACGTGTTGTAACCTTACGACGCACGTGTTTATGACATGCAATGCGTATCAAGGAAGCCCCTATCATAAAGGAAGACGACACGCATTTGTGTGTCATAATTTTAAATGTTTTAAAATATGTATATGTTTTATAGAATTACTAATTTTCAAATTAAACAACAGATTGAAATTATCATAATACAAAATAAAATACCATACATAGGAACGATAATTCATTTAAAAAAAATATCACATGTCAAACAAGTTACCTAACATTACATGTCAAATAACACTACAAAAAAATATCGTATGTTAAGACTGTTATTGTATGTTGTTAGTATTCAAAATTTCTCCACTATTACCATTGAAGAGGTAAGTTGTTGATGAGCCAAATGGGCTTCCTCCTGTGCAACCAAAAGCGCATTGTATAGCTGCTACAAGGAATTGTTTTTATTGAGTTTTCAATCTTAACCGGTTTCTAATCCCAAATATCTCCTAAAAATTCATTCACAGAAACCACATTTTGGATTCTTTATCGGTTTGAGGCAATAAGGAATTGTCATTATTTCCATCAAAAGCTCCATAATCTATGAAATCATCAACATTAATCTGCAAAACAAGTTCATTATATTACTAAAACAAGAAATGGAAATTGCTTTCAAAAGGTGAATAGAAATACCTTTTCATTTTGTGGGGAATTTGGCTTCCGAACATTACTTGAAAACACCCCAATAGCTTTTGGGATTCCAGAAGTCAATGGTTGTTTTTTTCTATCCATTGAATAACCTACTTCTCATAAGAACTTAAACATACAATTCAGATTAAGATACATACATACATCGAATACTCTATCAAAATATCTGAAAATTAATTGAAAATTTCAAAAAAAAAAAAAAAAATCAAAATGATAAGATAAATAAGGGGCATGGGCATAATACCTCGTTAGTTTGTAAACCACATGCAATATATCCATCAGCAACAGATAAACCAACAAAATTGTGGTCAAGATCTTCTTCAACATATATATCAAAAACCACAATCATTTATATATATATATATATATATATATATATATATATATATATATATATATATATATATATATATAACTAAAAGGGTAAAAAGGGGTATACCTCATTAATACTCCATAATTTCGCAGTATAGTCATCACTTCCACTGGCTAACTTCATAGGATGTACTCGAGAAAAGTCAACAAACCATGTCTTCCATTCATGCTCTGTATGATGAGAAACTGCTTCACCAGTTCCAGCGTCCCATATCTATATTCATTTATTTATTTATTAACATATGTTCTAATTTTATAAAAGAATTTTGTAAATTTACTAAATTATACCTCGACTATGCCATCACAGTCTGTTGAAGCAAGATTGTTTCTTATATAGTTGTTCCAACAAATACAACTAATCTTTGATTTGTTTGACATTCAACGGCTGGATAATGAATGTCAAAAAAATCATTTAGCAGAGAATCAAAATCATAAACTTTTATCTTCTTTGACACTCCAGCAGTTGCAAAATAATCTTCATCATGATCGAACCCAAGGTACTGTCCGTACTGCTGACACATTTGTTTAGTGTGTTCTATCCAATTTTCATAAAGACAAAGTTACAATAATTGAAAAAATTAGACCAATATCAAAAGACAAACACATTAAACATACATCCACGAATGGGTATTTACGTCCTTTCTCACCTCTTGTGAATCTCTGCTATGAGTAAAAGGTTTGTTATCATTATTTTCAAAAAGAATATGTTCGAATCGGCAATTTGGAACATCTTTGATGATGTTCCATTTGACATGGAATTGGCCACTCCACTTGTCATGCTGCCAATATTCTGATAGAGTTGTTATATATCTTTTTCAAAAATGTTTGTTGGCATTCATTGTTTTATATAAATATAAATTGAACTCAAAATACATAATTATAAAGTGATAAATCCTGACCTTAAAAAAAGGTTCCCATTGTTCCATGAAACTGTGAAAGGCAATTTGAATTTTGGGGAAATGGTTGGTAAGAGGAATGCAAATTCAGTTTTCAAACTTCACATGGGCTTGCTGGATGGGTGAGACTATCTTTTATATTATAATTACACTCTTAGGAAAGAAGCCAAATTATTTCACCTTAAGGATACCTAGATCCAAACTCCCTATGCATGTTTTCAGCAATTTCATCAAAGACCCAATTTCTCAATGCTCGGTCCCTTGTCAACTGTATCATCTGTTGGATGGATATTGTAAAAAGAATAAGAATTTCCCAAGAAGATATAAGATGATTGGACAATCTGAAATTCATTCACCTTGGCAACTATACCTGCACCATTAACAACTGGTTACAGACTATCAGCTTTCTTTGCAACCACAAATTTAACAGATGGGAATCTTGTTGAGAGCTTAACTATATACTTTTCAGGATCTCCTAGTATATCAACATAAACCTGTAATTACATTCATTGGTTTTCATGGAATTTAGTGACAGTTAAATTCAAGTATATAGGTGTATTAGTGTATACCTCGGTTAGAAGATAACCCATGTCCAACACCCTTTTAACAAGGCCCATGGCAGACTCATGTGATATCTCGTTGAGGTTAATCTTATTTCTATTAAAAACAAGCAATCAGGCTCAATTAGAACAGTTATTTAAGAGGTACAAGATTTTTTACTGTAGGAAGTTGCATACTAAATTTTGCAACATTTTAGCCGAAAGCTCTTTAGGATCTATGACATCAACAACCAACCAACTGTTTTATCAGTCTTCAAACTTTCAAATGGCTCCTCTATTTGCTCTTCTTTCAAAGTTTTTGAATCTACATAAAACAAAGAAGACGCTCTTCTGAAGGTGAAAATGAAAAGAAAAGACAGGGTATATGACAACATCACACAACTTATGGAAGAAAGGAAGCCTTTAATCATTTAATGTGCTATAAGTAACATAGTAGATGTACAAAGGAAATTAGGAATCAGTAAAATAATTCATCTACCATAATGTATTGAGAGGAGAGAGAGAACGGTTTAATAACAATCTTATTATGTGAAGAGGTATTAAAACCAATCATAAACTTCGATGGTTTTTTAGGTTAAAAGAACAAGTCAAAAAGTAAATAGGTCCGACAGAGCCGATAGGCATTAGTACACTTTCGATACACCATCTAATAATCATAAGTTTATAACAGTAAAATCAATACAACAACAAGATTAGGGTTAATAATTTAGAGAGAAATTAGAAATCGAAGGACGACCAACCCTAGTATATCGATGATGGTGGGGAAGCCGGCAAACGAAGGTGAATCGTCCACCCATGCTCTGGTTTGTTTTGCTTTTGTGAGGTCCTAAACAAAAATCCCTAGAATTAGGGTGGATGTATTTGAAGCGGGAGATATGAGAGAACACTGATGAAGAGAAGGTGAATCGTCCACCCATGCTCTGGTTTGTTTTGCTTTTGTGAGGCCCTGAACAAAAAGCCCTTGAATTAGGGTGGATGTATTTGAAGCGGGACACTAATTTTAGGGCATGCAAAAATGCGCGCCCTAAATCCTTCACATTTTGGGAAAGCTGACATTAGTTTTAGGGCACACACGTATGCGTATCTTAAAACAGTGAGTGTCATGCTTTGCGCGTCATTAAAGGATATTTTTGTTGTAGTGATTGCAAATATTTATTGAAGAATAACCAAGCTGAGCACAACCAAGTTGGAAATACAAATTCGGAATTTAGTTTATTATTTAAGCATTGAACATAAATTACTTGTAATGTAAAAAAATATTTGTTTTGGAACAATGTATGTTTTAATTTAGCATGTATGAATTTATGTCTCAGTTAATTTATTCAAATGTTTGATAATTTACTCAATAATTTTTCATAACGTTAATATTCATATTCTGAAATAATTAACTTCTATTTATGAGACTAGATCTTTTAATAGAATTGTAAAGTAAATATCAACATTTTATAAATAAAATCAAGTTATATATACAATCATTTTTGACTTAAACTTGTTTTAAATCAAACTCATCTTTGACATTGTTATCTTTGTTATATAAATGGAATTCACATATTCCAACTTCAAGAAAGGAAATTTGAAGGCAAATAATGTAGCTTATTTGACATATGTGAACCTTATTTATATGTAAAGGATTCCTAATGATATTTTCACTAAGGTGTAGAGAAAATAATTAAGGAACTATTCACTTTGGTGTATGACTTACTTTCTAATGAATGTCTGAGATTAAGCAGAAGATACCAAATCAACTTTATTAACAACTATAGTATTTTTTTATTATATTTTACGTGTTAAAGCATAATTATGAAATCTTTGTTGAAAGTTTCAAAAGTTGAGACACAAACTAGTAAGAACTATCTAAGGCCTTAATGATAATAATGGATAAATTAAATCTTACTTGGTATGATTTACTTTCTAATCGGTAGAAATATCATGCTTTAATCTTTTTGGGATAATACTTCAATCACTATTAATTGTATCTTGAATACAAATACCAACTAACAAGTAGATTGAACACTTTATAATATTTAGTATGGAAAGGCTCCATCCTCATCTTACTTAATGTTTTATGGATTTGAAGCCGATGTTGGACTAAAGCTTCTAAACCCAAAATCTACTAAATATATATATTTGTATAATACTCTAAATGTGGCTTAGATTTTTATATGCAAACCCACCAAGAATAGGTTCTTTTATTCTTGTGAAAGCCAAGTTAGTAGAAAACAAGCTTCTAATGACAAAGCAAATGGGAGGTACATGGAACTTGAAGCAGCTCAAGAACCATAACCTTATGTAGTACTAGTTGGCACTAGTTTTAACAGGGATCGCTAAACTTGAATAATAGCTATTCATAAACACAAATTGTTTGCATTAATGGTAGAAATCATCTATGACTTGAGAAATGTGGAATCTCTCATTGATTAGACTTTATTGATGGTTTTTGGAAAATTCATCAAGTATAAAAATGGTATGTCAGATCTCGAATTTGATAAATGACATATAGCACTACAAGAAAACAGCCTTTTACGACACTCATTGCGCGTCGTAAAAGGCCCAGACGACGCGCAAATGCGCGTCAAGGAAGGCCCTGTCATAAAGAGAGACGACGCGCATTTACGACGCTCATTTACGACGCGCAATTACGACACGCGTTTACGACACGCAATGCGTATCAAGGAAAGGCCCTGTCATAAAGGAAGACGACATGCATTCGCTTGTCGTAACATAACGACGCGCGTGTTAATGACACGCAATGCGTATCAAGAAAGCCCCTGTCAAGAAAGGCCATGTCATAAATGAAGATGACACACATTTTTGTGTATCATAATTTTAAATGTTTTAAAAAAAATATTATTTATAGATTTACTTATTTTCAAAATAAATTTGTATTTAGTGTTTCATAATATAAAATAAAATATCATATACAAAAAATAGAATCCATTGCATCAATTTAATGTCATACAAATAATCATTCTATGGAAAGATAAAACAAATCAACCTACAAGTAGCTAACTAATCTGTACAAATTCACCGTTGTTTATAATCATTTTCTTAAATAATTTACAAACATAATTCATCCATAGTACCTGAACTATAGTTACATCCTTGTTTCTTTTTTCTTCTAAACTCATCTCTTGCAACCATTGCTCTAAGCCTAGTCTGAATAGATACAACATCTCCTTGTCAATTATGTGAAAAATACAGCTCCTTGTCTACCTGAACTATACCAAATTACCCTTTGCTTACCTTTTCTTATGGCCACCTCCAAAAGTGAGAATTTGATAAAAGATTTAGGTCACGCATTCTCTCATCAAGCTCTGTATCCAAAAGTGAGAATTTGATAAAAGATTTAAAAAGTGGGAAAATATCAAGAATATAGAGGGTAATACATTAAGAAAAAAAACTACCTTCACAAAGAACAAGTTTCAACCTTCTTCCCCAACAATGTTTGAAAGCAAAAAGCTCATATATATCGATCTCTGCTAAAAAGTAATAAATGTCTCATTAAGCTAGAAATTAAACTAGGATGTTTTAATAAAAGTAATAAATTAAACATACAATCCTATAATGGAAACAAATTAAACTAGGATGCTTTAATAAAAGTAATAAATAAAAGTGCATTGCTATTTCTTGAATTTAGCAAATCATTGTATTTGTATAAGCTTAGAAGTTTACCCTCTGTGGTAACCGGATCTCCATGTGAACTTTTTTAACTATAGGCGTCATACAAAAAATACCAATGAAGTTTATCTTTTGTTCAAATCTGACCCGGTGGTAACCGGATCTCCAGGTGAATGGTTGAGTTGGCAAAAGTAATGCTTAGTTGGCGTATTTAGGTAGTGTGTTGCACATCTACTTAGCGTTAACTGAAAAATACATATTATAAATCGATTTAGGGCATCAGGTGGGTGGTCATACGTCTCCTCTCCTCTTGACAATTGATTTTATTCTTCTCCCTGTAAATCGTTCAAATCCAGCTCAAATAAATTGATTTGGGGCATCAGGTGGTCATATGGCTCCACTCCTCTTTGAATCTATTTATTATTATGCAAGAAAGAGCAAAGGAAGTACAATAGTTAATGAGAAAAATAATGAAATTACTTGCATGGCTATAAGTTCCTGCTTTCTTTCGTTTTGTCTTGAAAGGAATTGATAGAAAATGAATTTATGTAAACAAGCTAAGAAAGAATTTATGTAAAAAAGTTATGAAATGATCTTTTCATTTAAAACAATGTTACCTTGAATCTAAAGGAATCACAACAGAGGGGTAATTTGGTCACAGTTAAAGGAATCACAACAGAGGGGCTGTTACAATTGAGTATAGGGGCTATTTTGGAGGGTTTTAAGCGCATGTCATGTTTTGATGCTGTTACAATGGAATGCCATTTAGATTCTTTATTAACCTCTTTTTGTTGGTTGGTAAAGTTTGCTGCTAAAAATGACAAAGTTTAGTCCCTGCAATTGAAGATTTGCTGCTGGAAATGGTAGTATTATTTACTGTTACCTTGAATCTTTGTAGACTTTTAGTTATTTTTTGACTATTTATAACAGCAAAATGTAACAAATTTGACATATTTTCAGCAGTAAATAGTCTTAAAAGCAATAAAATTGTCAAAATGGCATTCAATTTTAAGCTGAATCACAATTCAGATGGGGTCAAACCTGCTAAATAGTATATACAGGCATTTTAGTAAAAAACTATTACATCATTAATTTTTTACCAAAAAAAAAGAGTATGTAGGGGCATTTTGGACAAAATGTCTTAAAATCTTTATTTTTTTTTTATCAAAAATACAGTATGGGTTGTATATTTTAGAAAACAAACCATTATTTCATTATATATGATTATTTAGAGAATATTAATATAGTTATATGTACTTTTGTTGCCCAAATTACTTCAGCACCACTTTGCAAAGTACACTACCGAGAATTATGTAAATGTTTGTGGATTAGTTGCACACAACAACAAACGGATTTTGTATATTTTACAAAAGAAAGCATTATTTCATTATAGCTTTAAAAAATTGTCAATTTGTGACACTGCAATTCAAATTTTGGTCATTTTAGAGAGTTGCCCCACTTCTTTTCTTATTAGTTGATTTGTAGTGAGAAATTGGTATTAGCTTTTGTATAGAAGTGTCATATTTTTCTAGGATTGGGGGTGTTTTTAGTAATAAAAAATATGTATACAGGGGCAGTTTGGTCACAATCAAGGGCAAATTCGTCTTTGTGCACGAGCATGTAAATGGTCTTGGATACTAATAGTTTCTAAACAACACTTTAATTGACTGGTAAAATCAGTCAATTCTAACAAAAAAAACTGTATATAGGGGCAATTTGGTCATAAAAAAGATGTATGTGTGATTAGCCCAAAGTAGGAGCAGATTCGTCAACTGTTAAAATAAGTCAATTTAAACAAAAATAACTATATACAGGGACAGAAACGAACCCTAGAGAGGGTCCTGTGTTGACTCCCACCTAATTTTGAGAAAGAATGCTGAGAAAGTGGATCTTCCCTTGCAATTAATCCACTTAAGACTAAAAAAGGATGCCATGTCATTTATAATTTTAGTTTTTAAAATGATCAGGTAATTTTTTTTTGACTGACAGATGCAGGTTACCAACCTGTTAGATTTGACAAAATGTAAACTTGTTTGGTGTTTTCTATACAAATATATAGTTAGATTGTGTTTTTTAAACAAACAATACTTTGATGGTCTTTTTTAAACGTTTTTAAAACTTTCTTACCCATATAAGTCATTTTCCCATTTTAATCCATAAATAGTTTATGCTTTGATATCGCAATACCTTTTCAGAGACACTTTGATATCTCTCCCATAGTGCAGATAAACTTGCCTCATCACCAATATCTCACTGAACAAAAAACAAAACTGGAAGTCTTAAAAAATCTGCATGTATTCAAGAATTATAAGAAGAAGAAAAAAACAAGCAAACTAGACTGATCAGGTCTTTGTTGTTAGATATAAACTATGAGAGAGCAGCACATGGATAGCAAGTGGTGAGCGAAAAAGATAAATAAATTCTTACATTTATTCATAACAGGGGTTACCTTGAATGAAAGTTAGTAATTACATCTCATTAAATGCTTCAGTTTTCTTTGTTAGCCCTAAATATCCACTGAATACGTGCTAGGAAATCGAAGCCACCAAAGTGAAATTGATTTTGCCTCGATATGAGATGAAAAGGGGAGAGGTCTAAGGAAATGAGAAACAGAAAAATTAGAGGTTTACTTACTGCAAAAAATTAGTTGTTCTTAAGAAAAAAGCCCTAACTTCAGAAAAGAAGATTAAGATGAAGATGTAGGTTCAATTAAAAACCCTAGAAAATTCAATAGAGAATCAGGAGAGATGTAGAAGAGAAAAGAGATGACTGAAATTCAAAGTTGTAGATTCGAATTTCAATATAGAATCCCTTAAATTTAGGGTTCAAACATGCAGCGGATGACGTTGTTTCCTCATTCATATCATCCTCCTCCGTTCCCATGGAAGCCACAGAAACGTACGAAGAGAAATAAGTGTGTAACAGTGCTTTAGTTGGGCAGAAACTGAAGGCGGTTGATGAAGAGATGATTACCGTGGGGAAGGTGTTACTGGTGTAGGAAATCAAGAGACAAGTCTTCCCGACAGGGCCATCACCGACTGTGACGCACTTTATAAATCTAGAAGCACTCATATTTCTTCAATTGAGCCTCAGATATTCTCTTCGCTCAGAAGACCTGATCACGTATTAACACATCAGGTCAAGAAATCCCGTTTGTTCGCTTTTCTTCTTCTTCTTCTTCTTCTATCTTCTATTTTTCCTCTTCCGATCACTCTTGACAAATTCACGGTTGTTAAGTTACAAACAAGAAGAGGAGCGGGGGTTTTAAAAGAAAATCCCCAAATTTAATAGTAAATATGCATCCAATCGGACGAATAAGCAACTTGAGAGTAGAAATATATATTAGGCAAAATTCGATTACCTGTTGCCGACTAACTCAAACCCTTAACCTTAAACATGATGTGAAGCAATTGATCCATAATCTTCTTCGTCTTGGTCAATTCCTTGGGCTCACATAATCGGACGATGGTGGTAAATGAAGCATTCTTTGAGAAGGAAGGTGCATCGCCGTAGTTTGAGGCTAGAAGAGAAAATAAGGATCAGAGGTAGTGGATGTGGATGAGGGGTGGAGACGAGGGAGAAGAAGGTGGGGGTTTAAAAAAATTGGGGATTTCATTTTCCTTCTGAGACGCATGTTTCTTAAAAAAAATATAAAACGACATTCACAAACGACACACAAGTGCCTTCTGTGTTTTTAATATTTTTACATGAGACACTAATTTAAGGGTACTCAGTAATGCGCGACCTAAATCCTTAAATTTTTTGAAGAGATGACACTTTTTTAATGTCACTCTCTAATGTGTAACATAAATCAAAGAGCGTCGTGTTTTGCGCGTCGTAAAAGAGTCTTTTTCTTGTAGTGTAGTCGTGAACATGAGGTGTAATCCATGCATGAGAATCAAGTATGGGCTTGATTAAAATTTATCCCTATAGCAAGGCTAGAAGGAGTAAATGATTCTTCTAGAAAGAATAAATTACATGGAGTAAATGATTCTTCTAGAAAGAATAAATTACATGGATATCCCTACACATTTAAAGCAAGACTTGTAGTAAAGGATTTTCTCATAGTCATGTCGTTAACTATGGTCCTCATCATACTCATGACATTGACTGCAATCAAACCTTTTTCACAAGTAGCTATTGTTAGATCAACAAGGATATTGTTTATTGTAAATTCATATTCTTAATATGAGATATAATAAATATTTCTAGAAAGACCACTTTTTCTAATAGACGTCGACTAGAAGATATCTATATAGATTATCCTGAAGGTTTTCTTAATCCTTGTTATCCTAACAAATTTGTAGATCTTGAGATCCACTTGTGGATATAAAGCAACCATCTTAATGTTATAATAATCATTTTATGTAAAACCACAAGGTATGTTTTTATATCAAAATGAATAGAACATGTGTGTTTCCTAATCTTGTATGAATGAGACATACTTTATCATTTGAAATTACATTCTGACTAAGCAAGGTCATTTTCACCTTGACTCAGGAAGTGTTTCTAAAATGAAAGAATTAGGAAGGAGAAAATACATTCTTGGAATAGATAGCATGAATGTTAATAGTTTCATGTCCTTATATATATATATATATATATATATATATATATATATATATATATATATATATTGGCAATATCTTGAAAGGGATCAAGACACAAGATTCTTTTGGAGAGTTCTTGGCATTGTCATATGGCACTATTTTGAGCTAGCCTCAAAAGTACATAGCTCATAGGCTTGAACTAAATGAAATGATTTATATCCTATTTGCTTGGCAAATGAATTCATCTTTTATGCCATACTATGCATGGGACATGGTATTTGATCATGTTGTAAGCATGTCACAGGATACTAATTGAATACATGGTTAAGTCACTGGATGACTAAGAGAGCATTCTAAGAGTACTATAGAAGAACTAAGAGAATGCATATGAGACAATCAGTTTAGAAAGGATCTTTATGGAAAGAGCTACATAAGATGTTCATTTCTAAACAGATATAAATAATTATGAATTATAATTGGATTTTGACTTCATTATGGAATGAAAGGTAGCTTTGTTGGAATAAGGTCTAAGCAAAACATAATGACACAATCTACTACAAAATAAGAATACACTACCTTAGAAGTTGAATTCAAATATGATTGGATGAATGTGATGATTGAAAAACTATGTTGATTTCTGCTATTCAAGGATCACATAGAAGTCTTTGTGACTTCGAGAGTATATTTAATCAAGCTAAGAGACTCTATGTCACAAAATAACACCAATCATATTCTCCAAAATATTTAACTACACTTAGAGTAAAGTTAAGCATAGAGATGATAATATTCATAGAATTTACACAAATTAAATTTTGTCAGATCCATTGATAAATCATTCTTTTGAGCTAAGTATGAATGGTCACAATTCAACTATAAGGCTTTATTATTCTAGAAATGGGTTTCTGATTTGGATTTGGTATTTGGATATTTGAACATTATAACAACTATTAGATAATGTTATGATATATTAGGATATAATCATCACATGAATACTTTCTGTGTTCTATATTAACATGTTTAATACATGAATAATGTTATTATTCTACAAGTTCATAGTCGGTTATAATTATGGGAGCAATTATAAAGTAAGACTAATATGAATTGGATTGGTTGACTCTCACTAGATGAAACTAGGAAAGTGGTTGTAACCAAGTTTCATAGATACTTGTCAGAGAACTAGTATTGAACTGACCCAAGTCAAGATCATTTCATGGATCATTATCCTGAATTATACTTCATTAAAAGATACTATCTTTGTGTCCTTAACACCTGAGATAAATAGTGGGACTTAATTGTAGGGAGTACTATTCTTTGATATGGTCAAATGCTATTCCTTAACCAGGTAGTTATAAAATCCATTTTCAGGTATGGTGTGAACTATGCAAGAGGCTTATGTAGTCAAGATGGTTTTTGTTACTCTTATGTGTTGAGAGTTAAACATCTAAGGCATCTTATCAAAAGTTGAACAACTAATTAGATTGATCACGATCCGCATCTCATGTTCCACATGATGTCTGTAGCAAATGGATAACTGATAAACTTACCTTATACACCAATTGTAGCTTTGAGCTTTTTGGGAATTAGACAATGATAGAATGGCACAAAGTTGTATGTTTTTGGGGACATTGAAATTTTGCTAGACGTTCACCACTGTCTATATCAGTCTAATATGAGTCTTGCGCAAGTAGGAGATGGAAAGGTGCAGTATGCTTAAGAGTCATATTAAAGTGATATTGCTAATTAATATATGATACTAATGGGTCACACTAACAACAACTTGATATTATTGATTATTTATTATAAATTGATTTTAATAAATATTCAATAAAACTCTTATAATTAAATTGGAAATTATTTATTTTATGGAAATAATAATTTTCATTAGCAAGTAACATAATATATCATATGGTATGATTTATAAGTGATGTACATTATTTTGGATTGGAAAGACTTTTGTCTTTTTACTAAAAGCCAAACTTTATAACTTATAAAAGAGCTTGTGAGCTTTTTTTATAAAAGTTTGACTTCCTTTTTATATCTTAAAATCGTATCTTCCTCTTGCTAGACAAGGGATGATGTTTTGATAATTTTAAGGGAAAATAAGGCATGTCTTACAAGCATGGAAGACAAGTTACTTTAGGGGACACGATTGCTTGGTTAAGGACTTGTGGGTATTGTTTTAGCTTTAAGACTATGCATGAAGGATTTCATTCTTCACTTCTTTTGGATATGCAAAATCGTACCATTCTCCTCTCTCTATAACTCTCTCTAGTTTTTGCTTTTGCATGAAGAGAATACTTGCATCTTTTGCTCTCTTTATGTTTTTATTTTGATAATAACATAAAGCTTAAGGGTTTAAGAGTTTTGGACTAGCATCTACATCAAGTGGAGTCGTTATTGGTGTCTCAAAGGTTCCATCTTCTTCATCACGTTGGAACCTGAAAGTGAACCTCTAGAAATCCTAAGTCCACATTCTGAAGCTCAGACATTCCGGAGTAGGTGTTCCGAAGTCAATAATGAAGGAGTAGTCCGGAACATAGTCTGGACCAGAAAAGAAGGTGAAGAGAAGACTGAAGACATTTCAGAGTGACTCTCACGTCCAGAATGTATGCTGATCTGGAAGAACCTTATTTTGTCTTAAAGTATTTATTTTATTCGTACTTGTTTTGCTGTAACATTTCATAGGACTTAGTCTATTATCTTATTTGGACAATCAGAATGTCATAAATATTTCTTTTGTCCGGTCCTATGTAAACATTGTAGTTAATTCACTGTAACCTTTACTCCTATATAAAGGAGCATTCAATAGAAGTCAACTACGGATCTTTTATTCACTTTTGGCATCTTTATTGAGTTCATTAAAACATCCATCGTGTTCATCATTTGTTATCTTTACTTTGATCATTTACACTCTCATTCTTCATTTATTGTCTTGATCATTTGATGAATATTCTATCTAAGACATGACTGGTCTTTCTAGTCTATACTTGAACTATTATTAGCAAGCAGACATTGATATTAAGCATTCGCTCAAGGTTTGAGTTCTCCAACCTTGTCCCTACAGATCGATCTTGTTCTCACAATTAGTATCAGAGCTTGAGTGGTTGTCCTTTGAATCCATAAAGATCAGATTATAGTTGATTTGAAATCACCTAGGTATTTCAATCATTTTTGTGTCAAGGATAAAAGTTCTTCGATATACCACTTTATCTTGAAGATATCTTAACTTCAATGGCTACTTCTAATCCTCAGCAAATTATTTAAATTCAAATCGCAAACAGTGTGGGTGGCCCTACACGTGCCCCATTACTAGTTGTGGAAGAATATGATCACTGGAAAGTTAGGATGGAAAGATTTTTACTTGTTCCTGTAAGAACTGTTGTAAGAGATGCAGCTGCTCGGATCATGCGTGAAGATGAAACTCGACCAGCTCCTCTAGCTGCCGATAATATCGAGAAGCTTCATACTGATCAAGTTGCTTTCTCAAAAATGGTGTTTGGTGTTTCTCCTTTACTCTTTGAGTATATCAAGCCATGAAAATCAGCCAAAGAGATATGGGACACCCTTCAGGACCTGATTGAAGGATCCGAAAATATAAAGGACAAGCGCCTCACTTCAGTTGTCAATGACTTTGACACATTCACCACCACTCCTGGTGAATCAGTGGCCTTTACTTCCAACCATTATCGCATTGTGGTAAACAAGATGACCGCTCATGGGATTGTCCGAACTCCTTTGGACTACAATCTCAAGTTTATAAACATTTTGGTCAAAGGATGGGGTAATGTAAAATCTTGTCTACAAAGTAATGGTTCCTTGAAAAAGCTGAAGCTTTATCAACTCTTTGATAAACTTCAAGGTCATGAGTCTAATGTTGCTCAAACCATAAGGGAACTCTCCGGAGGTCCTCTTTCTCTTTTCAGTTCTTTCGAATCAACCATTCCGAACTCATCTACTTCAGATCCCTTTAAACCCATTGTTCGATCTGCTCAATCATCCACACCTACTTTACCCACACAAATCTACCCTGTTGATGACTCCGAAGCTGTGGACTCTGAACCATGTTTCTAATAGGAGTTCGCACTTCTTTCAATGAAGTACAAACGTCCTTTCAATCCTTCTTACAAACCATACCAAAACCGATTCCATGCTCCTCACCAGAACAATCCTCAACCATTTTCAGCTCCGGAACCCAAACACTCCGAAAATCCTCCTACATACAAACCGAACCTCCCTAAAACAAGATCTACTTCGGAACCCTCTCATAATTCAAAATCAGACAAACCAAAAATTGTGTGTCATAAGTGTGGAAATGCAAACCATTTTGCTAAAGATTGTCTAGCTGATGCTCCACTAAAGCCAAAGGTCAAGGACTCTGCCTACTACGTCCAGAGAGCACAAGAGATGGCTGAAAGTGAAAAAGCATTTGTTACAACGGTTTCAAGAGATGTTGAAGGATATTGGTCCTCCGGGGATGATGATGATATGGCAACTGAAAGGAAGATGTGTTTGATGGCAAGACAAATGGTTGAATGTGATGAAGGGTATTGGTCTTCTGGGTCAGAAGATGAAGATAATGATGCTGAACCTCACTATTTCTACATGGCGACCAACGATCCACCAGGTCGAAACATCGTTCAATAGGTAAAATCTATGATCTCTGATAACAAGTTTGACTTCTCTCTTTGTGAACCTTATCTGAGCCAAATTCAAATAGATATGAACACCATCTATAAAGCTTATGAATCTGCAATAGACGCGAGTGAGAAGAAGAAGTGTGAGTTCAATCGTCTTAGGTTACGTTTCGAGGACAAATAGTTAAAAATCGAGTCTTTAGAGCATGAAACTGTAATATTAAGCGATGAATGTATCATTTTAAAAGATAAATCTGAAATCACCTATTCCAAATGTAATGTTTTGATTTCCGATAATAAACTTCATAATGCCAAATTATATGCTTTGCACAATTCTGTTGATATGCTTGAAGCGGACATTCGGATGACACATAATTTTCGTCATCCGTTGTCTAAACCACCTGGTCTCGGAAGCGAGTTTCCGAAACCAATTGCTACTCCCCTAAAGGATTGGAAAAAAATTGACATTTGTGGGAGAAGTTCCGAACATCTAACATTCGGACACTCTTGTTTCTCCTTTGTCACCCCTTCCAAAGACTACATACCATTTTGAGTCCCTAATTCCTGAGTTCAAACCAATTGTTGTTGAATGTCCTAATTCCATGCAAATTCTGCCTCTGACAAACTTGGACCTGAAGCGGGCCACAAAATTCCATTACAGTCTCCCAAATTGTGTAGACCATGTTCCTAGAAGCAATCACACTAACAATTGTGTTGTTGAAGAAATTCCTACCCTGATAACTGAAACTAATACCTCTGAGTTTGTATGGGTATCCTTAGATGTTAAAGTTGGAAAATCAAGCAGTGTCTCCTCTAATTCTTGCGAATCGCATTCCTTAGTTGTCTCAAAAACTAAGTTGGTTCCCATTACTCCTAAGTTCAATAATCCATCCACAGGACAAACCTCAAAGTCCTTGTTGCACACTAAGAGAAAACCAACGCTGAATAGGAAGGATATTGTAGATCCTAAAGTAGAAGCTAGAAACACACTTAAGAAGGAAGTTAAGACTAGACAAGATTCCAGGTTCATTGCCAACTCCAAACCAAATGTATCCAGGAACTCTCATGCATCAACTCATAGTCAAAACTCTTTTGCTCCCACTAAGATTCTCAAAAGACCTTCCATATCTCATAGTCGTGTAGAACCTAAGAAAGCATAAAGTTCTACTCAACCTAAATCTTCTATGAATGTCACAACACTCCAAAACATCCTTCCTCGGACGAATTCATCAATTTTCATTACAAAATCTGATGGCACAATATTTAAACAAAAACCTTCAAAACCAAATGTGTCATCAAGCAAATCCACAAATCAAAAGAAAACTTCATCTTCAAGATCTTTAAAGGAAAATTTTGTGTGGAAAATCAAAACTCCCATTGATGAAAAATCAATTTCAGAAGTGACAAATGTTACCAACACTCCGGAAGTCAAAAGTCTGAAGCAAACTATTCAGAAACTCCAAGTCATTGAATATGACTACTAGATAGATGAAAAGACATTAGCCTTTTGTCTGTTTCTAAAAGATTCAAAGAATTCCACTCAGAAACACAAAGTTGTTCCAAAATCACAATCAATGTCCAAATCCCGTGCCTATGTCCCAAAGTCTAATTCGGAGCCTAAAAACTCCATTACTCACTAATTTTGCAGGCACTTTGTGCTTCGGAGCAAGAAATAATATGGTATATTGACAGTGCTTGCTCCATGCACATGACGGGGCAGAAGGAATTTCTGCGAGACTTAAAGCTCACTCCAAATGTTGGTTACGTAACATATGGAAACAACTAAAATTCTCAAATTCGTGGTTATGAAATCCTCACCAATGGAAACTTTTTTATCTTAAATGTGGCTTATGTAGCTGATCTGAAACACAATTTGATAAGTGTTGCTCAGCTCGCTGATTCAAATCGTCGTGTGGAATTTTGCAAAAAGTACAACTATGTACTGACCGAAGACCGGAAAGAGTGCTTAATCAAGTCACTTCGCAACAAGAACATGTACCCACTGGATATCAACATGATTATTGGCAAACCACAACTCTGACTTCTCTCCAAGGCTGTTCCTGACGTCGGTTGGTTATGGCACTGAAGGATCGCTCATCTAAATTTTCGATACATGAATGATCTTGTATCTGGCGAAATGGTTAGAGGTTTACCTCTACTCAAATTCAAAAATGATCATTTGTGTGCTGCTTGTGAGTGCGCTAAACAATCAAAGAAGGGTCATCCTGTTATCATCAAAAAATCCATTTCGGAACCTCTGGAGCTTCTACACATTGATCTCTGTGGACCTTCCACTGTAGAAACTCTTCATCATAAGAAATACATCCTTGTGATTGTTGATGATTTCACACGGTTCACTTGGGTCTTCTTCCTTCGGCTAAAATCCGAAACAGCCTCAGAGCTCATCAATTTTATCAAAGGAATAGAAGTTCTCATCAAACTCCTAGTTAGGAGAATCCGAAGTGACAATGGCTCGGAATTCACTAATTCCACCATTAAGAAGTTCCTCATCGAAAAAGGAATTGACCAAAACTTCTCAGCTCCCTATACCCCACAACAAAATGGTGCAGTCGAATGACGAAATAGAAATCTTGTTGACGCTACTCGATCCATGTTGAATTTCGCAAATCTACCACTCTACCTTTGGGCTGAAGCAGTATCTGCTGCTTGCTTCACTCAAAATCGGAGTATCATCAATCGACGCCTCAACATGACACCATACAAAGAAATGAATGGCCGGAAGCGAAAAATCTTTTCTACATGTCTTCAGATGCAGGTGCTTCATCAAAAACTAGCGAGATCAGCTTACCAAGTTTCAACCAAAAGCTGATGAAGCCATCTTTCTTGGGTACTCCTCAAAATCAAAATCTTATAGAGTTCTTAACCGGAGAACTTGTGTTCTGGAAGAAAGCTTTGATGTTACTTTCGATGACAACTTTGTCCGAAGTTCTGGCCCAACTCACATCACCACTTACATTATGGAGTCCGATGCTCCTCCTCCCGGATGTCCAAACCCTCAAACTATCTTAGAAGTTGATTTTGAAACACACTTTAGTCCTTCCGAAACAACTCTTGATTCAGAAGCCCGATCAAGACCAAACCTCATTCCAATCCCCTCTTCGAAAGTTCATGTCTCACAAAACGTCTTCAGTCCTATCCCAAGCCTCCATCCATTTGATTCCGAACTGTTTCAACCTTCTCAGGTTGAGGGGGAGAATGCTCATCCCTCACTTGAATCAAATATGGATGGCTTCCAAGATGTAGCTGCTATGTTTGATGACTTCAATCCTCTCAACAATGACGAAAAGGAAAACTTCTTTGAGTTTCCTTCTGATGATGATGTCAATCTCTCTTGTTCAGAAGTTCAGGGGGAGCATCATCCCAACATTCAAACCATTCAGTGGGAGCAAATCAATTCCACTGTTGATATAGGATCGACTGTTGCACAAGAACTACCACGATTACATGTTTCGACCAAGGATCATCCTCCGAACCAAGTAATCGGTAACCTCAATGATGGTATACAGACTTGTTCTGCTACAAGTGTCTAAAATGAATGCCATTTTTCAGCATTTATATCCATGGTTGAACCTAAATCCATCAAAGAAGCATTGGAGCATGCTGACTGGATTACAGCCATGCAGGAAGAATTGGCTAAATTTAACCGAAATGAAGTTTGGATACTCGTACCTCCTCCTCAGAATCATCCCATTATTGGTAAAAGATGGGTATTTCGCAACAAGCTAGATGACGCAGGAGTTATTATTCAAAATAAGGCAAGACTGGTGGCCAAAGGATTTACTCAGATTAAAGGCCTTGATTACGATGAGACCTTTGCTCCGGTTGCCAGAATTCAAAACAACCCAAAGATGTCCCATCTTTTGGCTGTGAAACAAATTTTCCGATACCTCAAAGGTACCAAGAGTCTTGGAATCTGGTACCCAGCAAATGAGAGCTTCTTACTTCAAGCTTATTCAGATTCGAACTATGGTGGTCTTCAACGTGATAGAAAAAGCACTTCGGGTGGCTATCAATTCTTTGGTGGTCGTTTTGTCAGTTGGGTATCCAAGAAATAGAACTGCATTGCACTCTCTACAGCTGAAGCTGAATACATTGCGGCTGCCAGCTATACATCTCAAGTTCTATGGATGAAATCTCAACTCCTAGACTATGGTTACCGCTTTGAATGTATTCCTATCTATTGTGATTCTCAAAGTGCAATTGCGATTTCTCACAATCCAATTCAACACTCAATGACCAAACACATTGATATAAGGTACCATTTCATAAAAGATCGTGTACTTAATGGTAAGATTGAACTCATTTTTGTTCCATCTGATGATGAGATTGCTGATGTCTTTACCAAGGCATTAGACGAAATCAAATTCAATGGTTTTCTGAACAAGATGAGTATGATGATACCAGACCCTCAGTTCTTTCAAGAGACTTGTTCTCTTTGATAGACGTATTTGAAAGAAACGTAGTTCTGATCTCAAAATGTTTTCATCTCGGAACTACTTTCTCTTGAAATACATAAGATCATTTTAATTATCTTTATTTCTGACCATCACTTGAGTTTTTTAAGCTGTACAGTTTATTCTGATTGATTGTTGTATTAAGCTCATACTAATCTAGAATTCGGAGCTTTATCTCGAAATACTCTTCATAATGGCATCACAAAATTCCACTCCGGAAAAGGTATTGCATTCTGTTACAACTAGCATTTTAGCTAGAAAATTCTATTCCTATGTAACCATTCAACTATTTTAAAACTTATAGTCTAAGTAAATCTCACTAAATGCACCTTTAGATTCTCCATTCATGTTCATCAAAGAGTCTGAAGCCTGAAGATCCATGGTTTAAGTCCATGGTGGACTAGGAGTTCCTCATTGGGCCTAATGGACCAATAAGTACCCAATTCAACCTCATTCGACTTAGAAGCCCTAATTGGATCCTAATTGGACCCAATTCATAAATCTAAAACGTTTTTGGACCACTTGGGTCTAGAATGATTCATTCTAACCATAATGGGCCTTATTGGTCCATAACTATCTAATTAACCATTACTGAGTCATAAGCCATTCTTGTATTCAAATTGGGCCGTGAATGCTTCCAAGGGCCTAATGGGCCGAAAAATTCTAAGTTTAGGATCCAATTATCCTAGCTATGGTTAATGAGCCCAAACTACTCTATCCTTTCTTCTTGGCCCAAAAATCTCGGCTCATGAATGAACAAAAAAAAGAAAAAAGAAAAGAATTAGGGAGTTGACTTTGGGAGATACCACCTCATTTTAATTTAGAGGGTAACTAGGCCTGAAACCACCATGTATCCATAATAGTCACTTCATCACTCTCTCCCCTCTCCTCTTCTACTCTCGGCCGAAGGAAACCACACACACACACATATCAAACTCTCTCAAAACACTCTCATGAATCATCCTACTACTTCCATCAAAATCTTAAAATTTGCTAGTGTTTCAAGAAGGTTTTCACAACATAATCATCACTTCTTGGTAAGTCTTTGCACATCCAAGTTTTATAACTCCATTCTCTTGTTAGATCACTCTTTTAAGCAAATTTTTTGGTAATCATACTCCTACAATCATCTCAAGTTCGAGATCTACTCAAAGGAGTTGCTAGGACCAAAATCTTCTTGATTTCTTCTTCAAAGCTAAATCATCAAAGCAAAGGTGAGTTCATACCCCCTTGTTTTCGGTTTTCATATGATTTTTGGGGGAGAATACAAGAAAAATGTGTAGATCTATGTGTTATATGCATGTTTTGTGTGAATACTTGTTTTATTTTTGTAATAATGGGTTAGATCTTAGCAAATATCAAAATTTAAGTATTATCTAGCAAGTATTTATGAACTATTACATTATACATATCATATTACCAAGCCAAAGAAGAACACATGTTTGAAATACAAAAGAATTCAACAAAAATCTTGTTAAGGGTCAAAATTGTCAAGAAAGCAAAAGATAAGGGGTAAAAAGAGAAAAAATTGTTTTAAAGGGGGCCAAACGGGTCCTATAGGTATAAAAAGATATTTTTATGCCAAACATACTTTTACAAGGGTCAAAAATGCAAATTTAGGCATATTGGGCCATTCTTTTGGGCCTCTCGGCCTTTGGGCCCATTTTGCGAAAAACATGAAGTTTTCAGGTTTAAAATGTTATTTGGCCAAAGTTTGGGTCATGATTGTAAATAAACCAAATTTGGAGGTACAAAATAACGTTTATTTTCAAAATGGACCAAAATTGTAAAACTTTCCAAAATTTGGGCCGAAAATGTAAACTCTTACAAACAAAGGGCTGAAAATGCACTTTTCTGAAAAACTTTAGACATTTGGGACAAAACTGCAACTCTTTATAACTTATGGACTAAAATGTCATTTTTACAAAACTTTGGGCCTTAACTAAAAATTTGAGGATTATTGGGTAAAATTTTCATTTTTACAAAAAAAAAAAAAAAAACTCTTAACGCCGATCTAGTAAACCCTTAGCTAAAACAAACCACGAAACAAAAACGAACAAACAAATTATGTTGATAATAAATTATTGGGCTTATTATTCACGATACGTGGCCGTTGGGCCCAAAGGGCCCAACTAAGTGTATATTGAACCCAACGTGTTCCATGACGTGTTTAGTAGGCCTTGCGATCCACTTACATGTTAATTTGAGCCTAAATTATGGACTATATGTGTATTGGGCTTTTGTGGCCCATATACATGTCTACTGGGCCCAAGTTAACTTCTTACATGTCATTAGGCCTTCGTGGTCCATTTACATGCTAATTGGGCTTGGAACAAAATTCGTGTGCTTGTGATCAAAAGTATACCATCGCGTAATCGCTTAACGTCTTATACTTATATAAAAGTGTACCTTTCGAATTCAAATCCTACGACGTATGTGTAAACATTAAACATGGTACGAAAAAGGAGTTGAGAATCCAGTGAGATATGTCGGTTGGCACCACTGAGTGTACAATCGTAGCATGTAGTTATAATCAGAGTTTCTTGGGTGGAAAGCGGGAGTTTGTGTATAGATCTATACGGGGTGACCCCCACGCCTTAGTTGTTCGCTACAGCTAGACTAGGGCAGTATAGGGCGACAACATCCTTATTAAGACAGGCTTTTGGAAAAATACCAAGACGGGCGACCTAGTCATTATCAAGCATTGTTATAACGACTCATATAGTTATTCGATACCAAAAGTTAAACCCTTTTAAAGATAAACTCCTTGAGGGTGTCAATACAAAACTCTTATTTAATGGTACAAAAATCTAAAGATTGTTATAAAACGGAAAATATCAGATTTTCCGGGGAAATTATTCATACATGTTTATCAGTTATTCAAAATACAATGAATCTAAACTACTTTTGTATAAATTATAACCACAAAATTCTCACATGCATTTATTCTTGATTTTCACATCATTTTCAAACAATTTACAGAAAATATCGGATTTTCTGCGTTTTCATGAAAGATACAAAGGATTTTACTCAAACATACTTATGAGCTCACCAACATTATATGCAAGTGTGTTTGGTTTTTTTTATGTAATATCACTTATCGTACTTTGAACAATTAGAACTTATGTATTTTAACAATATACTTGATGTGAACAATGCTGGTTGTATGATGTAATGTTGGTGACGAATGTGTTATGTTTCATGTATATTCACTGTGATGGTTACTCAATTGTTAGTCACACGAGCCCTCGGACGTTTCCGCCGTCTGGTTCGGGGGTGTGACAGGTTGGTATCAGAGCAATGTTTATACTGAACTAGCATATCTAACCATACATGATATGCAACTATAAACACAATGGGACTAAATAAATCTGAACAAAACGAAAATCTCACACTTATGTGCACGTATTAGGAGAATAACCTAACATTATTTAATAAAAGCTTCTGGAGGAAATTGCACACTATGATTAAACCTGGGCGGTTATGTAGTCATATTAGGGATAAATATAGCCTGATCAACTATATTTATTCAGAATATGACCAACATGTGTTCGGGAGTGATCATAGCGGGAAATAAATCCAAAAGCCTACCCTACTCTCCAATAACTCTAGGGAATCCAAACACAAATAATTAAAAAAAGATACTATGAGAGTAATTAAAATATGACTTATATATGCATTCTTGTGTAGTCCGTATGGCTGGTTTCCACCACCCTGGAGATCCTTACTTTCCCAATCAGGGAAATAACGGATAGCTAGAGGAATCCAACGAGGAAGAGGAACCTGAAGAGGAGCTTGAAGAGGAGCTTGAGGAAGAGGAAAAAGAGATTAAAGAGGGACTTGCAGAACCCGCGGCAAATGATGATGAGGAAGAGTCTGGTGATGATTCGGACGTAGAGTCCCTAGGGTATCGACATTTGGAGGTGGAGCAGGCAACACCTCCCTAGTTAGGGTGCCGACTCACTAAATGGTTCCAACTGGCCCTACACCTCCCTAGGGTATCGACATTTGGAAGTGGAGCAGGCAATAGGGACAGCGACCTCGTTTGGCATAACACGTGAGTTCTATGACTTGAGGGAGGGAGGACCGGCTGATCGAGCACTTCCAGTCATGGTGAGATGATTACGGGATACATGCGATCTGGCTCAAAGCATCGCCAACCAGATGCACCAGATGCAGACTAGGGTTGAGCGGGCAGATCAGGAAACATGAGAGGTTATCCGAGAGTTCCACATGAGGCACGTGAGGTGGGAGACTCGACTCCTAGATGCGGAGCGACATGTGGCTCACCTTTAGGGAGCATCCATTTCCTTAGCACCACCCCCTGGCGCATCCCACCATGACTAGGACAAGCAGTATTTATCGTTAGTATTATGTTTATGTGATCTATGCTATGTACTATCGACTCTATGTTTAAGTGATTACACTACTCATAGGGTCGTCATGTTGCCAGATTTTTCCATGTACTATATGCCTTTTGGAAAACTTTCATGTATCAAAACCATTAGTATTAATGAAAATGCTTTATGTTTTATCATGATATTGTTATCTTCTATGTGTATAACTTCCTTGTTTTATGTCAACATGTGAATTTACTTGAGTACATGCCATACCCCTAGACTATAGGATCACAACTCGCAAAAACCATAGGCACTCAACATCTTTCCGTTGATGCCTCAAAGACCCAACCGCGGAAACAACGCAACACCAACCCCGCTGGAAATAAACGCGGTTGCATTCCAGGCAGCAGGGTCTGCTGTGGTCACTGCAGCACTTGCGCAGATTCACAATGGAAACAACAGAGAAGGCAATGGGCAGGGAGCTGGAAGCACAAATCAAGGAGCAAACCATGGAGCCGCAAGACCATGCACCTACAAGGACTTCACCAACGCCAAACCTCGAACCTTTAATGGGACAGGAGGCGTCATAGCCCTGAAGAGATGGATTGATAAAGTAGAGTTGGTATTCGAAATCTGTGGATGTTCGAATAAGTGTAAGGTCAAGTTTGCAGCCTGCACGTTCATGGACCAAGCTCTCTCTTGGTGGAATGGCCACGTAGAGGCCATGACACTCCTGGTGGCAAATGCGATACCCTGGGAAGAGCTAAAAGAGATGATGTTAGCAGAATACTGTCCTCGAGGTGAGATTCA
The DNA here is from genome assembly GCF_002870075.4 of Lactuca sativa. Classification (NCBI taxonomy): domain Eukaryota; kingdom Viridiplantae; phylum Streptophyta; class Magnoliopsida; order Asterales; family Asteraceae; genus Lactuca; species Lactuca sativa. The sequence continues at coordinate 170,284,647 of NC_056631.2, forward strand.
AAAGATGGATCAAGACTTGTGGAACCTCATGGTCTAAAGCTCCAACATCGACACATACATATCCAGGTTTAGCGAGCTATCTCTTCTGTGTCCCATAATGATCGCCTCCGAAGAGAAAAAGATTGAAAGGTTTGTCTGGGGACTGACTGAGCCTATTCAAGGGAATGTCATTGCAGCAAACCCTAAGACGTTTGATAGTGCTAAGAGACTGGCCAAGAAACTGTATGATCATGGCAATAAAAAGGGTGCCAAGACAGTGGTAGTGGAGGCTAAGAAGTAGGAAGAGAACAAGAAGGGAAAAAACAACAAGCGAAAAGGAAAGCAAAACTCGGAATCATCTAAGAAGCAACAAACGGTGTCTGTCCATGTTGCAACACAAGCTACTACCACACCACATGCTCCAGCCTTATCTACACAAACTGTTTCGAAGGAGTACTCGGGAAATCTCCCCAAGTGTAACAAATGAAACTTCCACCATCACGAGGAGTGCCGAGAGATGAATTGCACAAGGTGAAATCGGAAAGGCCATACAACAAAGTATTGTAGGACTCAGCTTCAACAGAACTAGATGACAAACAACAAAAACAACAACAACAACAACAACAACAACAACAACAACTACAACAACAACAACAACAACACCAATACTGGAGCTTGCTATACCTGTTACAGATGTGGGAAAATGAGGCATATTAGACGAAACTGCCCCAACGCAAACAACCAAGGGACAGGAATAACAGGGAGAGTTCTGATAATGGGTCAGGGTGAAGCAGTGCAGGACCCAACTGTTGTCACCGGTACGTTCCTACTTAACAACTTGTATGCATACATCTTATTTGATAGTGGAGCAGAGCGAAGTTTTGTGAGTAATAAGTTCAACTACTTACTAAAACAACAACCCCAAAAGCTTAATGAAGCCTTCATGGTGGAAATGGCTAATGGGAAGACTGAATCAACTAAGGATATCTATGTAGGGTGTACACTAACTTTAAACCATCACACCTTCCAAATAAATGTAATGCCTGTAAATATTAGGTGCTTTGGTGTGACCATCAGCATGGATTGGTTAAGCCCCCATCATGTCGATATTATGTGTCACGAGAAGGCCGTTTGCCTTCATATTCCTAACCACGAAACCCTAACAATATACGAAGATAAAACCGGCACAAACCTTCGCCTTATCTCGAGTATCAAGGCACAAAAGTGCCTACAAAAGAAGGACTACGCATTCCTTGCTCATGTGGTCAATAAAACCAAAGAGGAAGCAAGCATTCACAACATCCCAATGGCATGTGATTTGCCGGATGTGTTTCCAGAAGATCTTCTAGGAATAACCCTAGAACGACAAATCGAATTCTTAATCGACCTAGTGCCTGTAGCCACTCCAATCGCCAAATCAACCTATAGGTTGGCTCCTGTAGAAATGTAAGAATTATCAAGCCAATTAAGCGAACACCAGAATAAAGGATTCATCAGACCTAACTTCTCACCATGGGGAGCTCCGAATCTCTTTGTTAAAAAGAAAGACGGATCCTTCAGGATGTGCATCAACTACAGGGAATTAAATAAACTCACCATCAAAAACCGTTATCCACTTCCACGAATCGATGATCTATTTGACCAGCTCCAAGGAGCTAGTTACTTTTCTTAGATAGATCTGAGATCCGGTTATCATCAACTCAAAGTCCGAGAAGAGGACATTCCTAAGACTGCTTTCCGAACTGGTTACAGTCATTACAAATTCGTCATGATGCCCTTCGGTCTAACAAATGCCCCCCGCTACATTTATGGACCTCATGAACCGAGTTTGCCGACCTTTCCTTGATAAATTTGTAATCTTTTTCATCGATGATATTTACATATACTCTCGAAGTGAAGAAAATCATAGCCAACACCTCCGACAGATTTTAGAAACCTTACAGACTGAAAAGCTGTATGCGAAACTCTCAAAGTGCGAATTCTGGCTCCGCAGTGTATACTTTCTGGGCCATGTAGTCAATCAAGAAGGAATACATGTAGCCCCCTCCAAGATCAAAGCAATCGTAAGCTGGGCAACTCCGGCGATGCCAACGGAAATTTGTCAATTCTTAGGCCTCGCAGGCTACTACCGAAGATTTATTCAGAACTTCTCCAAGAACGCCAAACCCCTCACCACATTGACTCAGAAAGGCGTACGTTTCCACTGGCCTGAGAAGCAAGAAATTGCCTTCCAATCCTTGAAGCAAGCCCTCTGTAGTGCTCCAGTGCTATCCTTACCGGAGGGAACCGAAAACTTCATAGTTTACTGTGATGCTTCAAACCATGGATTAGGTTGTGTCCTCATGCAACGAGAGAAAGTAATTGCTTATGCATCCAGACAATTGAAAACTCATGAAGTAAATTATATCTCCCATGATCTTGAACTGGGGCAGTGGTCTTCGCCTTCAAAATTTGGAGACACAACCTGTACGGTACCAAGTGCATCATCTTTATAGACCATAAGAGCCTACAACACATTCTAAATCAAAATGAACTAAACATGAGGCAGCGGAGATGGGTTGAGCTGTTAAACGATTATGAATGTGAGATCAAATACCATCCATACAAGGCTAACGTGGTAGTCGATGCCCTGAGTCGAAAAGATTATTCAAGACGGCGTGTGATGACCCTGTCGATCACCATCCACTCTCATCTAGCTTCACAAATCAAGGAAGCCCAATTGGACACATTGAAGCCAGAGAATGTCGCCAGTGAATCGCTACGAGGAATGGAGAAGGAGCTCGAAGTCAAAGACGACGGAACCTACTACTTCATGAATAGAATCTAGGTTCCCGAATTGGGGGATTCAGAGAGACAGTCATGCACGAAGCCCATAACACGCGATATTCAATTCATCCAGGGTCAGACAAAATGTATGTGGATATCAAGCAACACTATTGGTGGCCTAATATGAAGGCAGAGATAGCCACTTTCATGGGCAGGTGTCTTACTTGCGCCAAGGTGAAAGTGGAATACCAAAAGCCCTCGGGACTACTACAACAACCAGTGATACCCGAGTGGAAATGGGAGAGGATTACTATGGACTTCATGACTAAATTACCGAAGACAACAGATGGATTGGATGCTATCTGGGTAATTGTCGATAGATTAACAAAATCCGCTCATTTCCTGCCAATAAAAGAATCCTACAAGATGGAAAATCTTACCCGAATCTATCTCAAGGAGGTTGTGAGACTCCATGGAGTTCCCGTATCTATTATCTCGGATCGAGATAGCAGATTCACTTCAAGATTCTGACAATCTCCTCAGAGTGCAATGGGGACACAGCTAGATATGAGCACTGCCTACCAGCCACAGACGGATGGTCAGAGTGAGCGTACCATTCAGATCCTCGAGGACATACTCCGAGCTTGCGTGATTGATTTCGGCATGTCATGGGATGCCCACTTGCCTCTGATCGAATTCTCTTATAACAACAGTTACCATATGAGCATCAAGGTTGCTCCCTTTGAGGCTCTCTATGGTCATAACGGTAGATCGCCCCTATGTTGGACCGAGGTGGGTGACACTCAATTAGCAAAAGGGAAATCTCCAGACAATGCTCTTACAGGACCCATAATCATTCGTGAAACAACCGAGAAGATAGTCCAAATCAAAGCTCGACTTCAAGCATCGCGAGACCGACAAAAGAGCTATGCAGACAAGCGGCGAAAGCCACTAGAATTTCAAGTCGGAGATTGCATGCTATTAAAGGTCTCTCCATGGAAGGGGATGATTCTCTTTGGGAAATGAGTAAAAGTGAACCTGCGGTACATTGGACCAATCGAAATTCTTGCCCGGATTGGTCCAGTGGCTTACAGACTGCAACTACCCGCTTAGCTCAGCAACGTGCACCCGGTGTTCCACGTCTCAAATATGAAGAAGTGTCTATCAGATGAAACCCTTTTCATCCCTTTAGAAGAGATTGAGGTAAACGAGAATCTCCTGTTTCTCGAAGAACCAGTCGACATTATAGATAGGGTGGTGAAACGTACAAAACAAAGTTTCATCCCGATTGTTAAGGTTCGATGGAGTGCGAAGCGAGGACCAGAATTCACATGGGAACGTGAAGACCTTATGAAGAAAAAATACGCTCACCTATTCTTTCCTGTACAATCCTATTTTTCAAAATAATTTCAGAACGAAATTCCCTCTAACGGGGGGATGATGTCACAACTGACATTTTAGGTAGGAAATTCTATTCCTGTGTAACCATTCAACTATTTTAAAACTTATAGTCTAAGTAAATCTCACTCAATGCACCTTTAGATTCACCATTCATGTTCATCAAAGAGTCTGAAGCCCGAATATCCATGGTTAAAGTCCATGGTGGACTAGAAGTTCCTTATTGGGCCTAATGGACCAATGAGTACCCAATTCAACCTCGTTGAACTTAGAAGCCCTAATTGGACCCAATTCATATATCTAAAACATTTTTGGACCAATTGGGTCTAGAATGATTCATTCTAACCCTAATGGGCCTTATTGGGCCATACCTATCCAATTAACCATTAGTGAGTCATAAGCCATTCTTGTATTCAAATTGGGTCGTGAATGCTTCCAAGGGCCCAATGGGATGAAAAATTCAAAGTTTAGGATCCAATTATCCTATCTAAGGTGAATGGGCCCAAACTACTCTCTCCTTTCTTCTTGGCCCAAAAATCTCGGCCCATGAATGAACAAAAAAAGCAAAAAGAAGAAAATTAAGGGAGTTGACTTTGGGAGGTGCCACCTCATTTTTATTTAGAGGGTAACTAGGCCTTAAACCACCATGTATCCATAATAGTCACTTCATCACTCTCTCCCCTCTCCTCTTTTACTCTCAGCAGAAGGAAGCCACACACACACATCAAACTCTCTCAAAACACTCTCAAGAATCATCCTACGACTTCCATCAAAATCTCGAAATTCGCTAGTGTCTCAAGAAGGTTTTCACAAGATAATCATCACTTCTTGGTAAGTCTTTGCACATCGAAGTTTATAACTCCATTCTCTTGCTAGATCACTCTTTTAAGCAAAATTTTTGGTAATGATACTCCTAGAATCATCTCAAGTTCGAGATCTACTCAAAGGAGTTGCTAGGACCAAAATCTTCTTCATTTCTTCTTCAAAACTGAATCATCAAAGCAAAGGTGAGTTCATACCCCCTTGTTTTCGGTTTTCATATGATTTTTGGGGGAGAATACAAGAAAAATGTGTAGATCTATGTGTTATATGCATGTTTTGTGTGAATACTTGTTTTATTTGGTAATAATGGCTTAGATCTTAGCAAATCTCAAAATTTCAGTATTATCTAGCAAGGATCTATGAACTATTACATTATACATATCATATTACCAAGCCAAAGAAGAACACATGTTTGAAATACAAAAGAATTCAACAAAGATCTTGTTAAGGGTCAAAATTGTCAAGAAAGCAAAAGATAAGGGGTAAAAAAAGAAAAAATTGTTTTAAAGGGGGCCAAACAGGTCCTATAGGTATAAAAAGATATTTTTATGCTAAACATACTTTTACAAGGGTCAAAAATGCAAATTAAGGCTTATTGGGCCAAACTTTTGGGCCTCTCGGCCTTTGGGCCCATTTTGCGAAAAACACGAAGTTTTGTGGTTTAAAATGTTATTTTGCCAAAGTTGGGGCCATGATTGTGAATAAACAAAAGTTGGAGGTAAAAATAACGTTTATTTTCGAAATAGACCAAAATTGTAAAACTTTCCGAAAATTAGGCTAAAAATGTAAACTTTTATAACAAAGGGCTGAAAATGCAGTTTTCTGCAAAACAGGGTTCTAAATGTAAAAATATAACGTTTTGGGCTAAAACCATAAGTTTTTAGACATTTGTGACAAAACTGCAACATTTTATAACTTATGGGGTAAAATGTCATTTTTACAAAACTTTGGGCCTTAACTAAAAATTTGAGGATTATTGGGTAAAAAATGTCATTTTTACAAAAAACAAAAACTCTTAACGTCGATCTAGTAAACCCTTAGCTAAAACAAATCACGAAACAAAAACGAACGAACAAATTATGTCGATAATCAATTATTGGACTTATTATTCACGATACCTGGCCGTTGGGCCCAACTAAGTGTATATTGAACCCAACATGTTCCATGACGTGTTTAGTGGGCCTTGCAACCCACTTACATGTTAATTTGAGCATAAATTATGGACTATATGTGTATTGGGCTTTTGTGGGCCATATACATGTCTATTGGGCCTACGTTACCTTCTTACATGTTATTGGGCCGTCGTGGTCCATTTACATGCTAACTGGGCTTGGAATGGAATTCATGTGCTTGTGATCAAAACTATACCGTCGCGTAATCACTTAATGTCTTATACTTATATAAAAATGTACCTTTCGAATTCAAAACCTACGACATATGTGTAAACGTTAAACATGGTACGAAAAAGGAGTTGAGAATCTAGTGAGACATGTTGGTTGGCACCACTAAGTGTACAATCATAGCCTGTAGTTATAATCAGATTTTCCTAGGTGGAAAGCGGGAGTTTATATATAGATCTATATGGGGTGACCCCCACGCCTTAGCTGTTCGCTACAGCTAGGCTAGGCCAGTCTAGAGCGACAACATCCTTATCAAGACCGACATTTGGAAAAATGCCAAGACGGGCGACCAAGTCATTATCATGCATGGTTATAACGAATCATATAGGGATTCGATACCAAAAGTTAAACGCTTTTATACTTGATTTTCACATCATTTTCAAACAATTTACAGAAAATATCGGATTTTGTGGGTTTTCATGAAATATACAAAGGCTTTTACTCAAACATACTTATGAACTCACCAACATTATATATGTTGACCGTTTTCAAAAGAACTTGTATTCTCAGGTAATCGTTAAGATGGAAGATATGCAAGTGTGTTTGTTTTTTTTTTTATGTAATATCACTTATCGTACTCTGAACAATTTGAACTTATGTATTTTAACAATGTACTTGATGTGAACAATGCTGGTTGTATGATGTAATGTTTGTGACGAATGTGTTATGTTTCATGTATATTCATTGTGATGATTATTAAATTGTTAGTCACACGAGCCCCCAGACTTCCGCCGTCTGGTTCCCGGGGGGGGGGGGGGGGGGGCTGACACATTCTGTACTCCAGAATTTCAAAAGTGCTCCAAAATTTTCAAAAGTGACTCCAGAATTTTCAAAAATCGACTCGGAAATCTTTTCAAAATTCTTCACTCCGAATCTTTGTTAAAATCACCATTCTGGAATTTCTGCTCCGGACTCACCAACTCTTTGTTCGGGACACAACTCTTTGTCCAGATCACACCTTGTCCGGAATAGATCATCCGGAAGTCCAAAGGATAACAAGATGAAACAACCTTTTCTCTCAACGGTTACTTTTGAAAAAGAACCTTATCCTATCATCCTTGATTATCGTGTACACATTTGCATGCTTCCATAAGAAACCGTCGAATCGCCGTTTGGAGGATACTATTTTGAGCTACATTCCACCCAACCTATCATCTCCTTGTCACCTCAGCCCCCATAAATCGCTTTATCATTTAATGCGACCCATTTTTATTCGGATCCTCATCATCACATTCACCGACCCGACCCACTAACCTCACCTATAAATACCATTCAAACCCTCTTTTCACAACTTTACACGCTCAATACATCTAAACCCTTATTTCTCTCTCAGTTCTTAGTGTTCTTCAAGCAATCATCCACCTGCAACAATGGCGTCTTCACAGACCCTTCTCTTACTGCAGGTACTCTAAAGAAATCAATTGCAAGGAAGAAATCTTCTAAAGGGTCAAAGGGTTCATCCTTATCTGCTGATCAAGAACCCTTTCTAAGAAACACTAACCAACTATTCTCCTTGAATCCATTGGACTATGTGGAATCGATGAGGGTGAGATCGAGTTTATTGCAAACCACCCCCTCTCTGTTCCGCTCACTAAAATCCATGAACCACCACTACCACTTCATCACCTTCATCGCGCTTTCACCAACATCAGACTCAAATATGGTATTTTGGAAACCACAATAATCGGAGACAGAATCATTCCCATTTACAAATCAACCTTCCTCAAGGAGATTGGCATAAAATCCAACCCAAAGGGTTTCAAAGTCGTCGAACCAAAGACTGAAGAGATTCAGACGTTCCTGAATTACATTGGCTACACTCAAGACTTCAAGGCCAAAGATTACAAGAAATCTGTTGTATCTGGACTCTGGACCGCACTCATGCACCTCATCCTCAGAGGACTGTCCGGCACGCATGGAGGCACTGATACCTTTAGCAAGGACTAGCTCAATGTCGTCTTTAGCATCTATTCCGGATGCGACAACGCCGTGGATTTTCCAGAGGTTTTATGGTAGGATTTCTGCAAGTTTGCTGTCAAAAGAAAGAACAACGAAATTTCAAGCCCTAGGTTCTGGGCTCTGACTCTCCAACAAATCTTCAAGGAGGTTTCCGAACCACTTCCGGTGAACACCATTACTTCGGAGGTATGTGTATCTGTCAAAATAGTTAAGGCCTATAGGATTCCGGACCAATCTTCCTTTGGTCCAGTCAGACGGCTTCCGGACAACATGTTGGCCCCCATTCCTTCCGATTCCCCTTATTTAAAACAACATCTAGAGACATCGGTTGTGTTCAACCCAACACAACCTGCCCTTGTCTCTGTTGAGCCTACTTTGGAAGAGGCCAAACCTACTAAGTCCGGACCTAAGCTCAAGAAACCATCCAAGAGAAAGGCTTCACCCTCAAAGATCAAAACCAAAAAGAAAGCCAAAGTTGGTACTTCCTCCCAACAGGAAGGCACCCATGATAATCCGGCTGATTCTGGCCTTCCGCACACCGCACCTGACCACTCATCTGAGGTACTTCTCGATGATTCAAAATCACAAGCACACACTCACGGGGAGTCTCCACACAATCCACCCTCACCTTCTCAAAAAGGTGATGCAGGTGTTGAATATAGTTCCTTGCAGCCCCCTGGAACAAATCCATATGTCACCTTTGATGATCCTATTATCTCTTCTACACGCACACACTCCGGAACCCCTGTTCTGGACCCTAAGCTTTCCGAAGATGCAACAGTCTCTCCAACTCCGGAAGCCTCAACTGGTCTGATACCCGGAAGGTGTACAGGACGACCAGGTACTAATGATCCTCTTTGGGAAGATTATGTCAACAGGGCCACATCTAGACGTCCGGATCTCACTCGAGCTCAAGTGGAGTCCACGCTCATTGCCATGCGGAATAGGGCTATTCAGAGTAACTTGCCCTATGTACCTCCTACTGACGCAGATGCTATAAACGAGCTCACCTTAGAACAACCCATCATTACTTCACATCCAAGTGTTTTCCACATAGATCTGGAAGAAGATATCTCGGAAGAAATCATGCTGGATAAAGATGCAAAAATCCTTCCAGACGCACATCTTATGACTTCAGCTCACTACCAATTGAAGCCATCCGCATCCAAGTCTACCTATGACTTTGGATCCTCATCTTCTACCACTCTAGAGGGTGGTTCAAATGCCAAAATTCAAGAAGATGATGCAGCAACAAAGTCGGGTCGTTCAACAAACGTTTCCTCATAAGCTCCTCCAAACCACTCAGATTCTGATTTCGAATCCTCTGCTGGTGACAACATAGACCCCTTCGCACTCCTCGAGATTCAAACGAATGTCTCTGACACTATGCATAAAGTGGCCTCCATTGAAAAATCTGTCACTGAACTAAACACGAAGATGGATCAAAAGTTCTTCGGACTTGATTCCAAGCTTGATGCTATTCTTCAATCTATTTATCAGCAGTCTGGACCATCTGTTGCTGAGAGAGAAGCGCAATTGGATCAGCTGATCTCTTTTCGGCTCAAGCGAGCAATGGATGAAGTGGACTCCAAATATGACGTTCTGGTCGACAACTACCTCAATACAATCACTTCCATGTGGAAGGTCCATGACGACTTGGTGGCTGCTACCAACGACCTAATCAAGCAGACCCACATTAGTCATGAAAAACAAATTCAACGGCTGGAGAAGGAGATCAAACAAAAGGATGAGATGTACTTAATAATTCAACAAGTCCTTATCAAACTTCTTCACTCAACTTCGAACATCGTTGATGTTCTAAACCGGAATTTTGATGAGATTATATCCATCCTTGTTGACATGTTCAAACACCTTGCTGCTCAAGCTTCAACATCCGAAGCATATGACACCCTCACTCTTCCGCTCAACACTAGCCTTCAAAAATTCTTCTCAAAATTTGATGAGCTCAAGGATTCCATGATACTTGCACCGATTCTGAGGGCACCCAATGCAAGAGGGGGAGAAGGACCAAGTAAACCATGGAAACCTACCTTGGAGTTCAAACTCTGAGATGAAGACTTGGATTCCGATGATGAAGTCAAAATCGTGTCCGGACTTCTAGGAAACTCTTCTGCTGAAGAAGACAGTGACGAAGATAAGTACGTCACAAATGGAGTTCTAGGCCTTGAAGCTTCTAAGAAACTATTTCCTAAGGTTCTATCTAAGGAAGAGAAGAGAATTTGGTCTGTAATCTCCTAGCCAACTTCCTTACCAGATGCTTTTCATAAAGCAGTACAAATGGCCAAAGCAAAATCCCTCCTGACCGTACAGGCCTTCCGAGCCACTCCCTCTGTACAACCCCACATTCCAGAACCAAAAATGGCTCCGATCGATAAGGGCTCTCCTCTCCGGATCCCAGATGATATTCCGGAAGAAACACTTCCGAATCCCACTCTGGAATTCGTGATTGATGAAAACATGAAGATGGTTGTCAATGCACTTCAAAGAGACAAAGGAAAGAAGCCTATGAATGCTGAACAACAAGCCCTTCATTCCGGACCTCCCCTTAAGCAGAAATTTGGATGGTCACAGGAAGAAATCAATAAGGAACTAGAGGACAGCATTCAGATCCAGGCCCTGAAAGACAATCGAGATCCAATGTGAGGCATCTCTCCTCTTTACCGTGAAGGCATTCTTAAGGCCGAGGAAATAATTCCTTGCATGTACTACGACATCTCTTCTAATGATTCCAATCAGCTGTATCTTCCTCTTTCTCCCTTCAAGAAATTTTACATTAAGTTTGCTCTGCTTCACCCATCAGGCGATCCGCAAGTGATTATCCGGACCGAAAGAGAGAGAATCAAAACCTTTTATTCCAAACATGCTCAACCTCTCAAGGAAGTCTGGTCAAGGAAAAGTATCACCAAGGTGGATGGGTTCGGAAGAAAAATACTTGTGAAGTTTCAACTTAACTGCCCCTCTTCCGTTTCCACATCCTCCGGAACAAGCCTACTCCCCAGACCATTACTGATGCTGACTTCCCATCCATGAACCCAAACGACATCCTCACTTTAGCTTCCTACTTAAGAGAAAATCAGAAGGATGATATAATATGGGAGCATAGCACGCCACTCTAAGCTTTTTGAAGGATTACGTTGCAGAATTCTCTAGACGTGATTATGAGCTTGCACATCTCTATGGGACGGAACAATTTGTTGCCAAAATTGACTTCGTTCTTCCGGAAGCCAAAGTTCATGTTGATGGTCCTATTGAAGAACCGGTTCTAGGGTTTGTTTATACCACAAGGAAAACAAACAAGAAGGACTGCTTCCGAGTCGTTGACAAACATCTAGTTCCGACCAAGGCCCTAAAGAAGTTCATATCCCGGGCATCCAAGTATGATGCTCCGTAGCGTGTAAAGGCAAAGTTCGTAAGTCAGTTGGCGTGGTACATAGAGGTCCGAGAGTGGTTATTTTGAGCATACACCTTCATCAAGGAAGAAATGAACTAATCTTGCTGGATTGCTAAGTTCACTTAGGGGGAGATTGTTGGAACCTAAAAGTGAACCTCTAGCAATCCTAAGTCCACATTCCAAAGCTCAGACATTCTGGAGTAGGTGTTCCGAATTCAATAATGAAGGAGTACTCTGGAACATGGTCCGGACCAGAAAAGAAGGTGAAGAGAAGACTAAAGACATTCCGGAGTGACTCTCACGTCCGGAATGTATGCTGATCCGGAAGAACCTTATTTTGTCTTAAAGTATTAATTGTATTTGTACTTTTTTTGATGTAATGTTTCATAGGACTTAGTCTATTATCTTATTTGGACAATCAGAATGTCAAAAATATTTCTTTTGTCCGGTCCTATGTAAACATTGTAGTTAATTCACTGTAACCTTTACTCCTATATAAAGGAGCTTTCACTACAAGTCAACTACGGATCTTTTATTCACTTTTGGCACATTTATTGAGTTCATTAAAACATTCATATTGTTCATCATTTATTATCTTTACTTTGATCATTTACACTCTCAGTCTTCATTTATTCTCTTGATCATTTGCTGAATATTCTATCTAAGACTTGACTGGTCTTTCCAGTCTAGACTTGAACTATTATTAGCAAGCAGACATTGATCTTAAGCATTCACTCAAGGTTTGAGTTCTAAAACCTTGTCCATGCGCATCGATCTTGTTCTCACATAGATGGGATAAACATGGAAAGTTAAGCAATATTTGTTTAGGATCCCATAATCTAGGAGTTACATATCATATGTAATTGGTAATTACTACCTACCAAGTTTGATTAAGTTTATAGGATAAGTGTCACCTAACCATTTACTTGTTTCGTAACTTGGATCCTAGACTTTAATAAATTAATGTTTTAAGAAACAATAAAAGGTATTAATTTTTAAAAACTAAATATTTAAAATACTAAATGAAACTTTGTTAAATTCTGTTGATAACCATTAATAATTTTACCCCCTACAAAACCTCTCTCTTGTTGAGTTTCAAGAGACAGTAATATTTGATGGTTATAATTTCTATAACTGATATAATATCTTGAGGTTCCACCTTTAAGATAAATGGAATTATATATATACTGAAAGATCCCATAGTTGAATAACCTCTGCAAGCCAGTCATTCTGATCATGATACTTTGATGGAAGTATTATTGTGATGATATTGATGTGTCTCACATCATACTGGAAGTAATTAACCTTGACTTGCAGAAAGTCTTGGATAATTATGAAGCATATATGATGTCTCATCAATTAAAGCAGATGTTCATCAGAAAACTAGAATGTTCTTCAAGATGGTTCAAGCATTGAATAAAAAGAAGTCTAAGAGATTGTGTACTCAAATAAACTTATAGTTCAGTTAAGGGAAATACAACATTAACCCAAAAATCAAGAAAAGGACCAAATGATTAGTGATGTTTCTATTGTGGAAGAAGCTGAACACTAAAAGAGGAATTGCTCCCCTAATATCATTAAGCTGAAGAAGTCTGACTTGGATAAGACTTCATACATTTGTATGATAGAACTATTTTTTTCCATCATTCACTGGAGTATGTTATACTTCAGGTGACACTAATAATTGATATTATGTGCTGATGATTAGAAGAAATAATCAACTTATTACAAACGAAGGATATTTCTTGCTGAAAATATAACAAGTGTTCTTATAGTCTTTAATTAAACAATAAATGTTTTGTACATATTTTTATAGGGACATTTAATAGTTGTAACTTTTTGAATAAATCTAGATTTACTTATCATTTAAAGGATGTTCACATTCATGTTCTGAAACAATGTACTATGTGTTAAAGAATATTTTCTCATAATGTTATTTATAAAGTAAATCTATTATCTTTCATTAAATTGATAGTTCTGATCATAAAACCCATATAATCCAATGATATTTGATTGGAACTTATCTATGTCATAATCATCATGACAATATAAATAAGAAATACATGTACCAACTTCAAACGGATGGAATTTTTGAAGGAAAATGAGCTTGATTAATTTGATATATGTGAATCATATTTATATGGTAAGATGATTCACAAGTGTCTTTATCTATTAGTAGTTAAAGAACAAAGGTCTTGACAAGGAACTATGGAGAAGGGATCTATGTAATCTTTTCAATCTATGAATAGATTTGGTGATAGATACTTAATCAATTTCAATGACGACTTTTATTCATTATGGTTGAAACTTTTGATTTGCTAAAAGTGTTTCATAGTGAAGATTGAAATACAACTTAATGAGATCATCATTAACCTTTCATTGTGATAAAGAAAATGATTTTTGTAAACCAGGTCTTCTTTTAACATCTTAAGAGTTGTGGAATCGATTTAAAACTCATTCCAACAAAAACACTCATTCGTCATTAGTATGGTTCTTATAGCATAGGATCACCTAGTCACTTGGATCTATCTTTTGATGTTTGAGGTAGCCTTCGTATTCTCTAGTGAGTTAGGGTCACTTGACCACTGCTGAATGTCGATGGTAGAAGTTTTTGAAGAGGATAAAAAATAGACCTTTCAGTATATTATATGATGTTTATTAAAAGAACTATTTACTATATAAATTTTTTGGAACTATGCTCTGTATCAACCCAATTTTCAAGTCCAAAAATTTCTTTTTTAATTAATAGACTCACGAAAACATTCATATGAAAATACTGTGAAATCACATCATCTCAAAAAACAATAAATCATGTCTGAAAACCCAAGTCATAAAATAATAACATGTCAGAGTACAATCCCAGAATATCCATAGTACGGAAAACAATGAGTGTGTGTATGATGTGCCGCTACCGCGCCGACTCCTTCTCCTTTGCTGAAGAGGTACCTGAAACCTAAACTGTAAAATGTAAGCACGAAGCTTAGTGAGTTCCCCCATCGCATATATACTGCTGAACAATTCTGGGGTGCCCGACCTACGCGGTACGACCATTATGGGGTGCCGACTTACCAGTACGGCCATTCTGGGATGCCGACCTACCCATGCGGCCATTCTGGGGTGCCGTCCTACCCATGTCAAGCCATTCTTGAGTGCTGACCTACCCATGTCAAGCCATTTTGGGGTGCTGACCTACCTGTCAATCCTGACAACCGACCCTCGGGGACTATTCCACCCCCTACTGCTACTATCACATATATCATAACATAAACATACTATCAGACATATCTGGTGTGTCCGAACTACCCTTCGGTCCTAACAACCGAACTTAGAGACTATTCCCCTCTTACTACCACTACCACATATAACATATCATGTCAGCATATAAAATATCATCACATACTGTTAGACATATCTGGGGTGTCTGACCTACCCTTCGATCCTAACAACCGAACTCTACTATTATCACATATAACATATCATGCCAGCATATAACATATCAGGTAGTAGCAAACCTAGATGATATCACAAAGACAATCATCTAACATACTACTCCTACTGGTGGGCCGACATTGTGGCCGTAGACCCACCACTACTGGAAGGTAACACACCTCGAACAAGTAGCTGCTGATAATCCGTGTGGGAAGTATATGTCTGCTGCTGCTCCGGAAATCCTCCGGCGACAATCCCCACAAACACTTACTCAGAAACTGACATCTACTCTTAGGGTAAAATGACTATTCTACCCCCAATCAAGTGCAAGTCAAAGTCAACTTCAAGTTTACCCGACTCGCCGAGTTGGGTCGTCAACTCGTCGAGTCCCTATCCCTTTACTCGTCCTCATCCATGACTCGACTCGTTGAGTTTGGTGATGACTCGACGAGTTCCTCTTCTATAAGAACATCGAATGATCCTTCATCTGACTCGTCGAGTTGTATGAACAACTCGTCGAGTTCACCTTCATCTGATGAACAAGTCCTGACCTCGACTCGCTGAGTTGTATGAACGACTCGTCGAGTTCATCTCCAATCTTAAGGAGATTGCCTTGGACTTGCTGAGTCTGTTCTAGTACTGGTCGAGTCCCATGAACTCCAGGTCTAAAACTAAGTCCAATTAGTTGGGTCACTCTTTCTGCTCTGCTACAACCCTTCTAATCACCCAAATGAGTTCTTTGACCCTCAACAGATATGGGACTCAAAGCCTTGGACTCGTCGAGTCCCAGGAACGGACTCGCCGAGTCGGTAACGTCGACACTCTAAATTCTCGATTTTTGATGTACAACCTTTGATCAAAGGATAGATCCAAGCTTCTACAATCGATCTCGCACGTAAAGTTACAAACTTTACGTGCTTGCACGAGACTTTAAGCTCAAAAGACATAAAACAAGCTCTTATGAAGCATGGGACCTTTCATGGGTGCAAAAGCAGTCCCCAACTGCCTTGTGACTCCCTTAATGACGTGATTTAGAAGCTCTAACCCTCAACCATGTTTGCAATCATGGTTAGCGATCAAAAATGGCTTATAAAAGGGATCCAACAAGCCTTAAATCTCCCCAAAAAGGGATCTAACAAATGAAAGAGCAAGGTTACAACTTTTTACCTTCAATGAACTGTAGAAGGTGCACAAAATCGGGTTCCCTAGGTCTTTACTTGCTTCCTCAAGCTTTTCTCTTTCATTCTTAAGACCACAAGCACCAAAATCCACCAACATGGCTTAGATTGCTTCAATAACGGCTAAGGTTTCAATGAGAGGTGTTTTGGGAGCATAAGGGACGTTGTGGCCGGCATAACATTGTTTAAATAGGGTGCAAACCCTCGGATTAGGGTTTTTGTCCAGACAGGGTCTACTCGTCGAGTCCGGGACCCGACTCATCGAGTCCATCATTTAAATCCCCCGTCCCATCCCACTTCTACTTGGCGAGTTGGTCCTTCAGCTCGCCGAGTCCAAGGCCAAAAATGCAAAAATACTTAGAAAGAAATACGTACCAAGACCCAGGTGCTACATGCTCACTATAATATATATATATATATATATATATATATATATATATATATATATATATATATATATATATATTTTAATATATATATTTTCCAACCAAAAAAGTAGTTTCATTAGAATAAGGATGTAATGGTTTATCCTTATCTAAAATGTATGGAGTTGTAAAGCTTATGTTAGACAATATGCTTAACCACTCTAACATCTACTAAACTACATTTATGTAGATTATCAAAAATGTTTGTTTAGGATGAAGTTTCTACTAATTCTACTAATTGTCATTCAATAAGACAAGTGATTAGAAAGTTCTTTTTCTAATTGGGAGCAATATGGAAATTTAAGAGCTAAAGAACCATAAGCTAAATGAATCATAGTTTGGAACTAGCAAGTTTTTCAATTGTTGTTGCATCTGATCAATGGTTGATCTGTAAAAAATTAAAACACATAGAGATGCATTCATGTATGATTATCAAGTATGGGCTTGATTAATCTTCCTTGATATAGTTTAACTATAAAGAGTAAGTGAGTTTTTAGAGGAGAAGACATACATGAATGAATATCTTTCCAAGATTTAAGCTAACATCTCAAGGTAAGAATCTTAGTTCTTATAATATAATTACATAGTGTGATTTGATTATAAATTAAGATGATTCTAGTCTTTTTATGGAAAACTAGTGCGAACACAACAACATTCTTAGTCTTATATGTTGTCAACATACTAACTCTTGGAATTAAGATCTATATGGAAACCTACAGGATTAAGTAAAATTGCATCAATTGTCAAGGATCTTAAAAGAGCTTAAGATAAAGGACTCTGAGAGAGTTATCTTGTCAAATACCATAAGACATGATTTTGAGCCCTCCTCAGAATCCTTGTACAATGTTTTGAACTAGATAATATGATTGTATTTAATATGCTGCTGCAATTGGATTAATGATATATGTCATGATTATGCATAAACGCCAAATAATTTGTATGGTTAGGCCATGACAAATGATACTAGTATAATTTGAGAAAAAGTCATTGTGTGACTTATAGGAACATTCTAAAGTACTTGTAAGAGCTATAGAATATTCCTAATATAGAGAGTATTTTATAGAAAGCTATACTTAAAGTTGTTGCACATATGCTAAATTTTCAAATAGATTGAGATGACTCTCAGTCACAATCGGGTGTGTCCTCATTATGAATGAAGAGAAAGTTACGTGGATAGTGTTTGCATGAATGTTTTAATTACAGTTACACATCAGAATTAGAGTACATTATGGTTTTCGAGAACCACATACAAAGATGCTTAATGTATAGTCTATTATGTCTATGAGTAATCCCATTACATAATTATTGGTACCTAAGTCATATTTAAGCATCTAATACATTCTCAATAGTTTTTCTTTATATATGAGTTTTATATCTAAAACTGAAAATGTTTGTATTCACAAAGTTTATACAAATCGAGTTTGTCAAATCTACTTAACAAAGCTCTTTCATTAGCTAAAGCATGAAAGTCAAGTTGGTGCTATAGGGACCTGTTGATATAAGTAGATATATTTGATTGAAATTTAGTATTTGGATATTGGAACAATACAATCAACATATATTGTAATGAATGATATATTGGATATGAGTCTTTCAACAAATAATTGGTGTGTTCTATATTAGCATGTTTAAATCCTTGAATAACTACGTTATTCTAAATGTCCTTAGTCGTTCATAGTTGTGGCAGCATCAATGAGATAAAACTACTATGAGTGGGTTAGTTGATTTTCATGGAGATGAAAATAGCAAGAGCTGCTACCAACTTCATAGGTACTTGATTAAGAGAATAAATATTGGATCTGACCTGCGTTAAAATCACTTTATGGATCGTAGTCAAAGTGATGTTTTGATCAAGGTTGTATATTTGTATTCTTAGACCTGAGATACATATTTTGGACTCGAAGTGTAGGGATTGTTATGCTTTGAATTGGTTTAAAGATGTTCCGGTAAAGGCAGTCATAAGGGCCATAGTTAGGTATGACATGAACTACATTGATTGGCGTATGTAGTCGATATGGGATTTTTCCCTCTTATTCATTGAGAGTTAGACATATAAGGCCTTACTAAAATGTTAAACTCTAAATGAGATTGCTGGTGATCCATATCTCATGTTCGACATGATGTTTAAGACAAAGGAATAATTGATACCACACCTTTAGTACCAATTGTAGCTTAGAGCTCATGGAATTAGTTGTTGATGAGATGACACTCTTCATATGTTGTTAAGGGCAGTGGCCCGTTGCTAGACTTCAACTATTGTCTATGTCAGTATATAATGAATCTTGTGCAAGTGGGAGATTGGTTAATCTATATGCCCAAGAATCATTATGGAGTGATATTGCTAATAATATATGATCCTATAGGGTCACACCTTTATCCAGTTGGAACATTTTTTATATTTATTATTAATATGATTATTAATAAATACTATCAATTCTTGTATTTAATTAGGGAATAATTATTGTTTTCTGAAAATAATAATTATAAGAGAGTATAACTAGTTATTATTTCATATGGTATGAATTAATAAGTCATGCACAACATTTTGGACTAGTTGGATTCATTTGTCTTTTACCTAAAGACAAAGTTTATATTTCAAAAACTTAGAGTTAATAAAAATTAAAGAATCCTCCTCTTTCCAAGAGGTATAGCCAAAAATATTTAAAATATGGGGGTTTCTTGTCAACCTCCATGCTTTGTCTCCCATGATTCTAAAGACTAGAAATACTTTAGATTATTTTAATCAAAAGGCCTTACTTTCATGGACTATATAAGAGATGCATGAGGCTTGTATTGTTGTTAAGTGAAACACTCTCTTCTTCTTCCTTTCTTCTCACCAAAACCGGAAGTATCAAAGTGCTACTCATCTTGCTTTTCTTTTGAATATTATTCAAGTCCTTGGTGGTTCAAAGTGCTTCTCCATTAGTGCTTATTTGATTTAATCACTCAAAGGCTTAATAAGTACTTTATACTAGAAGGAACTAGCATTCCAAGTGTCTTAATCTTGATGATGGATATTTGTAGAGTAGATCATGTTCCTTGATCTTCACATCTTCATCAACACCGCAAAACCATGTTGGTTCAAAGGCTTCAAAGGTTATCTCCAAAACATCATATGACTGTTTTAATATCATTCTAACCTCTATAAATGAATCCTAGATGGTTTGGTATTGTTATAAATCGAAAATAATATTGTTAATTTTAAAAGCTTCTGTTACGAGTGATCATGAGATGATAATATCGTATAATCTTCAAACCAAGATATATGAGTTGGCAATTATGAGTTGGTTATACATTGATAATGCGAAAACGCATCAGTAACTTGATATTTTAAAACGTGCTTATGTGTATGATTTAACTAATAGTTAGTACAACCATATCAGTTGAAGTTTATATGTTCCTTTTGTCCTAAGAGGATTAAAAGTGATATCTTGGGCTTTCGATGATTATGTGTTGACTTATGTGTCGGGCCCGGTCAGAGCCAAATTGATGTGTTCAATTAAGTTCTATGTCAATCAAATCAGAAATCGGGAAACAAACTGCTGGACAATAAGTATGGCTATATTCCATGTATTTGTCCACATGATATCTTTAAGAATAGAGGATTATACGATCCCTTATCTTACTGACACATTAGGATTCTATTGGGTTTTGAGCATTCTAACACTCCTAAGTGTACATGCAACCCTAAATACCTTGGATCTATGTTTTCTCTATTATACTTGCAAATAAGAACATCCAAGGTATTATCCTAATCTAGCATATAAAATAATGAATATAACAAGATAGAATACATACCTCTTTCATGTAGAAAGTCTTCATGAAGCTTGAGTGCCAAGTGCCCCAAGTGTGACACCTCAAATGGTTCGCACAACACCAAATACACTTGGAATAACTTGAGAGAAATCTACAACTCATGAAATCGGCTAGCCCTTCATTACTCACACTAGTGGCCGATTTTTGTCAAGAATAAGATCTTTATATAGTGTTACAATTAGGGTAAACCCTAATTGTCATGAATTTCCATTTCCTTGGATCCATGGGTTCAAATACACCATGGAGCATCCATGGACCATCCTATGGGTTTTAGCCCAACTTGATTATCCATGGAGCATTAGCCTACTATACAAGTATGGATGATTTACACAATCAACCCATATATTTAATTAGTCTTCTTTTAATCACTTAATTAACCCTAGATTAATTCTTGATCAATACTAATTAAATAATCTTATTATTCTTATTATTAATATACTAGAACTTATAATATATTAATAACCATAAGTGTCTTATTTCTCTCATTATAGTCTATCCAAGTGCATGATGCCATGCAACCCAAATGGACCATGCCGGGTCGGGTCAAGTCTTACCAATTATAGTTATGGACTTAGACATTAATCCAACAGTCTCCCACTTGGATAAGTCTAAAACTAATATTGCGTATGACTTCAGGAACCAACTGGCAATCGTAGCTCTCAAAAGCTTCTGTCGAACTCTGACCTTGTCGATGAACTCTGACCTTTGTCAGTGACTTGTCCATTAGATAAGGGATCATATATTCCTCCATTCTAGATATCATATGGACTGAGACATGGATTATAATCATTCTCTCTGTCCATTTGTTGTTTCCCGATTTCCGATTTATGACGACTGACTAATTGAACAAATCAAATTAGTCTTGGCCCGACCGAGCACTTCCATTTGTCATCATCAAATCATCGAGGGGCCCACAGATATCGCTTTTATCCTGAAGGTAAAAGGAATGGATAAACTTCGAATCATATGGCTTGTTCTACTACTTGTTGAATCATACACAAAGGCACGTTTTATAGCATCGAGTTACCAAATGCGTTTTCGTGCAATCAATGTACAACCAACTCACAGTAACAACTCATATCTCTAGGTTTGAAGAATATAAGTTATTATCATCTCATGATCACTCGTCATAAAATCCATGAAGTGATTCCAATGAGCGCGGGTTGAATCCAATACCCAGAACTTATGAGCACTCATGAGTGTTGTAGCCCTTTGTCCAACACCTTAGACCTCTACAAGCCAACCCATGACAGTCTTAATTCATATCTACTTCCAACATATGACCGACTGTGGATGGTTTGAATAACTTAGTCATTCCGGAAGAATAACCCAGTTTATTCGGGAAGTCAAAACATGCAAAGTGAAACACAATAATAATTGAATCCAATATGATATCAAAACCTATGAACATAAATAAAACACCTTTTATTTATCACCATATGATTACACATTATTCATTGTATACTGTTTCAGCTATCAACTTTATTCTTGAATTTAAAACAATAGTTGTCCCATGCTCCAAGCATGTACACTATGTTTTCTAAACACTAGTCATGCCATACACCAAGTATGCATACTATGTTTGTCTATGATCTTTACTTTGTGAACTAGATCCATTGAACATAACTTTGATGATTCTCTTTTCACACTCCCAAATCCTTACTGCAGATGCAAGAATTCCAAATTCATGCCATTTACTAAAATCTGTTAGATTCTAAACTTATATGCATTGAACCTCTTGTAATGATTATGCACAAAGTCAGAAGGACTTGACAACAACCATTACAGACCATTCCAAAGGAGATCAGCTCCTTGGGAACATCCTTCTTGCATTAAGTTTCCTAATCTTAAAGAGATTGAAAATCTAACTTTGAAACATTTCCAGATTCCATTTTGACTTATCCCTTCTGAACAAGAGTTGCCTCCTTACAGACTATGTCAATATGGTCCTTCCAGAATTATCACTATACTTCCAACTATCCTTGAGCACCCAATCATTGGTAAACCTTAGATTTTCCTCGACAATTGTTTAATCCTTTTAGTCATATCCAGTTCTAAACCTTTTCCCTTCTTAATGCCCCAGGCATTTGGAAAATTTTAGAAAGGATGAATATAGCACATGTAATCGATCCTATATCTGAAGCATATGGGAATCGATTCATGATGTCTCACATAAAGACTAAACCAGTCTTTTGCTATAACATTTCCATTTCAATTTGCCAAGTTCTCATAATTCAGATTATGAAAAGGGATGCCGTAATCATAATCGAATTTTAGAACGCAAATAATGGACCCATATACAGAATTTCCTTATGTTGAGCCATTCCAACATGAAATTCATATATATATATATATATATCTTTGACTAAATGATTAAAACCTCATGATCTAAGCTTATAGATTTGAGATGAAGTATAATTTCCTCTCCCTTAATTATAACAAAACAACTTTTCCCAATTGAAACCTTTTGTTTTCTATAATTAACATTGCTAACTTGCAATACTTATCATAATTATCATGCTCCCACTAACATGATGATTATTAGCATAACACTTATGCTCCCACTAGCTTTGACATGTACTCAGAAATCAGCTGACTTTCTTACCAAAGTTCAGAGTTCTGATACTAGATTGTTTTGATAAAACTTTATCAAAATCATACACCTTCCCTTAGATAGCACACTTGTGTGTCTAAACAGTTATGAAGAGGGATGCCGTAATCATAATGGTTAGACCTTTTTGCCACTTCTCACAAGTCCAGGTTAGTGTGCCGGTAAACCACACACGCTCCACTAACGACTTTGAGAATGCAAATATCACAATTTCTATCTAGCTAAAATCTACTTAGTGAAAGTGTTTCCTCACCATCATTTTCATGAATCGGAGAGAAACCTTATGACACTTAGATTTAATGGTGTATGTGTTCTTATCCATGTGAATTGTCAAAACCATAGACACAAGACAAGGATAATGACAAATCCACACTCATATGGATTGAACTCAATCTTAATTTCTTGCCACCTGGCAGGTCAAGGGCCTACCATTGCTTCCAAGTTGTTGTGCAACACATTGAGAACTCTAAGAACTCATATGCAAAGCCAACTTTAACTGGAATGGGCACAAAATATGTCAACACGATAGGTTATAAACCTCAAGTCGTGTGCTAGTGAAGAACTTCAGGTTTAATTCTTGATTAGTTCTTGAGACTTTCAAGACCTTTAAGACTCCCACTGTCCTCTTGACATATAAGACTTTCTTGTCAGATATTCAAGAGATAGTGTGGGTTCTTATCAAGACAACCACTTCACACAATTGGCCTAAGTTGGTCTTTGTTTTATACAAAACATATCAACTTACCAATTTCAAATGTACAAGAGTAGAAAACTTTTACTCATACATTTGACAAGTGTTTTAAACCTTCTTTAAGACATGTCACTCAAGTTACAATCTTGGAGTATGACTCTAAGACTTGTATTGGAACGAAGTATGAATCATTTTCTTGATTTAACCATTTCAACAATTCAAGATCCCTCTTCTTAGTCATAATAATGCACTAAGATTTCCTTAGAGAACTAATTGTGCTATGGTTTCTTAATCATTAAGATGATCACAAAACTGATACTAAAGTACTCTCCCATCTTTTTAGATTTGAGAAACTTTTATCCTTCTGCCTAATTTGATTCTTCTTATTCGCTCTGCCATACATTGGAACCTTTTCCAATGTCTCAGAGTTACACTTAAGCTTGTAAGTATAATCATGTTTACTGAGCTTTAGTAAACTATGACGAATAATCTTATCAATCTTTTGTGGTGGACTTAATCAGTGCACAAGAATGTGTACTCGATCCCTTAGTCCTTTACTTGACTCACACATCCATGTGAACGAGTAATTAGTCTTAATTTTCCAATACTTGAAAATTCTCATTCATCATGCTATACAACTTGCATGATTCCAAGTTCCGGTCCAATTGAAACTTGGGTGATGAGAATCTTTCTTTATTTGGTAAATTTAGATATTACCACAAATGAAAGAATCAATTTCATACTTCCACTCTTTCTATTAATGGAATCTTATAAGCAACAATTTTTCCTCAAATGCCATTGTAAGGATATTTTAAAAATAAATAAAATCAAAATTTTTCCTTTTATTTTAAACTTTGCAGAAAACTTATCCTTACAATCCATATGAAAACTTGTTGTTATCTATTGCTAAGCAATATCTCATAACTCCTAAGAAGTAGCTCAAGAATCCGATCTTCAAACTACGCGATAGAAATCCATCTATGCGATCAGATTCAACATATTCTTTCTTTAAGTTTCTTCACTTTTTCTTTGATTCTTAAAACATCATCATGTGACCCAGTCACATCATGTATCAAGAATCTCATAATAGAAACTTAACAGAGTTAGATAGTGGACTTTACCTGAAGTAGAGTCAAACTTATTGACTTTAACCTCCTTAGGTAAATTTGGCAGCTTCGCAACCAATGCCCCTTCCTTTGGCAATATAAACATATGGACCCTTTGATAATGGTACACGAGACTATCACAGACTTAGCTTTTCTCTTTACCATTTGGTCAACCGAGTTGACTATGGCCAATCCCTTTCCATTGGGAAGAGAATGCTATTTTGGATTTCCTGTGTCACTATTGTCAATGTCCATCAAGTTTGAAGGAAGTTGATCTTAACAAATAGATAAGATCATTAAGGGTCTTGTCATAGTCTATTTCATAGGTGTCCCAAAGGAACTCACTATGTGACTTAGAAAGTGATTGAACCACTAACTTTATCAAGACTTTGACACCCAACTCTCCCAGCTTGTCAATATGTGACTACATCTCCAAGATGTGACCACACATAGACCTTGCCTTGCCAATAGGGCTTGAGTGACCTTAAACTTTTCAAGAACTTGTGGGTTAAGGAGAATAATTTGAAGAGGTGAAGAAGTATGATTTCCAAGGGACATCATCTTCATTTAGGAAAGCTTGTTTCAAGAGATTTGGGAAGATCATAAATGTCTAAACCAAACATGTTTTGGGAGATATTCAAGATAGTTGATCTTAAGTCCTTAATATAACACCCAATATGAAATATTAAGGCTAGGACCCAACAAACGATTTTATAACTTAGAAGAGGTATGCCGTAATCAAAGCTATAAAATATTTGAAGGTAGGTGAATAACGATTCACCAATTTCCACCAAGATAAACGAAATGTATTATTAGGTTTTAATTGGTTTTTGAAACTCCTAGATCTTTGAGATTCATTGAACTGTTCAATGGCATGTTTCAATCTCGAGTGTGCCCTTCAGGTTTTGTGACTGGGATGCCGAGGATCACAAAACAAGGTGTGAAGTAACCATGCAAATTACTTGGTACCCTTAAGTGTTTACCCCTCAATCGATGTGCCGGTTAACCACACACGCTCCATCGATACTACGATAAACATTAAGTTACCCTTTACCTACCTTGTTAAATACGAGTTAGTGTGCCGGTTAACCACACACGCTCCACTAACCGACTTAAACAAAGTGCAAAGTGTAATTTCATGGATTAGCACCTTATTCACATTTTCCTAAGTAACTAAGATTGGGTATTATTAAGAGTTTAGTTACTTAGTATTTATCATTAATACTTTTAATGAAGGGATAATTCTAGTCCTGTCAAACCCGTTTGGCTAACGACCCTCCACCAGTCAAGCAAGCGGTGGGTGAGAGTGGACACCCATTAAGTTGCCATTTTATAGGCAACAACCTTATACCCACCTTATAGACCGGCTTCGTGAATGAGGCGTACTAGCGGTAAGACTGACTTTACTCTTATACATATATATATATATATATATATATATATATATATATATATATATATATATATATATTATTAACTTATAATATTATAAAGTATAAGGGTTGAATTTTAACTTTTAAAATTCTAAGGGCTAACTTGGAATTAAAGTATTCATAAGAGAAAACTTTACAAATTCCAAAACTTGAGGGCAAGTTTTGAAACTATTCAAAACTAATTAATTCCATAACTTATGTGTTTAAAGTAGTTTTAATCCAAAAACTCTTCAAGTTCCATAACTTGAGGACAAGTTATGGAAGACTTTAAACTAATAAACGAACTAACTTTTCTTTATTTTATAACTTATGGAATTAATTAAGGTTACACTTTTTGTTTTTATAAATTATTATTTAATGAAGAGACTCTTGGTCCTCCATAACTTGAGGACAAGTTATGGAGTCATAAAACCATTTAATTAGAACGAGACTCTTCATTTTTTGTAACCTTTGCCAACTATTATGAGTTTTATGAAACTTAAATGTGACTTTTCATATAACTTTAGGACAAGTTATAAAAACACATTTTAGAATCAACTCTTAGATTAATTTGGATTGAAAACAACTATTTCACTCAACTTTTCTATTAATCTAAGCAACTCATAAGAACAAGATAATTAAAATCAAACTTTTTTCATGTAATTAGTCTAAACCTTAAACTAATACAAAACATGAATCTATTGACAATTATCTTTGAAATTGGATTAGCATGAACATTACCACATCAAAAACAAGTTTATAACTCCAAAAACATCTTAGGGTAATGTTCCTAGTCCAATTCTAGCCAAAAAAGTCGAATTTATGATGTCTGGGGGTCTAACTCGTCGAGTGCATGAACCAACTCGGCGAGTTGGATGCTTTTTTCCTTGGACTCGGCGAGTCCATTCATGGACTCGGCGAGTCTGCTGGGCAGACAGCATCAAAACTCGATTTTCCAACTTCTTTTGCAAGTATAACAAGAAATCAATCCTAGCCTCTGATACCACTATTGGGTTTTGAGCATTCTAACACTCCTAAGTGTACATGCAACCCTAAATACCTTGGATCTATGTTTTCTCTATTATACATGCAAATAAGAACATCCAAGGTATTATCCTAATCTAGCATATAAAATAATGAATATAACAAGATAGAATACATACCTCTTTCATGTAGAAAGTCTTCTTGAAGCTTGAGTGCCAAGTGCCCCAAGTGTGACACCTCAAATGGTTTACACAACACCAAATACACTTGGAATAACTTGAGAGAAATCTACAACTCATGAAATCGGCTAGCCCTTCATTACTCACACTAGTGGCCGATTTTTGTCAAGAATAAGATCTTTATATAGTGTTACAATTAGGGTAAACCCTAATTGTCATGACTTTCCATTTCCTTGGATCCATGGGTTCAAATACACCATGGAGCATCCATGGACCATCCTATGGGTTTTAGCCCAACCTGATTATCCATGGAGCATTAGCCCACTATACAAGTATGGATGATTTACACAATCAACCCATATATTTAATTAGTCTTCTTTTGATCACTTAATTAATCCTAGATTAATTCTTGATCAATACTAATTAAATAATCTAATTATTCTTATTATTAATATACTAGAACTTATAATATATTAATAACCATAAGTGTCTTATTTCTCTCATTATAGTCTATCCAAGTGCATGATGCCATGCAACCCAAATGGACCATGCCGGGTCGGGTCAAGTCTTACCAATTATAGTTATGGACTTAGACATTAATCCAACAGATTCGACATTGGCTTTTAGAGAGATATGATTGCTACTCAGATTTTTAAGCTACATTGGCGAATATAGTTATTAGACTTATCCAAGTGGGAGACTGTTGGATTAGGTGTCTAAGCCCATAACTATAATTGGCATGTACTTAACCCGATAATAGCTTGGTCCATTTGGGTTTTAACACTCTGGAACAATTTGATTGGATAAATATTTGAGGAAGAGGTTATTGTGATTTATTAGTATATTATACGTATAATATATTAATTGAGAAATCACATTATTTAATTAGTATTGATCAAGAATTAATTTGGTATTAATTTAGTGATCAAAAGAAACTGATTAAAGTTATAGGGACTGATTATGTAAATCAGTAATACTTCTAGTTGGGCTCATGACTCATGTTGATTAAAGTTGGAATAAACCTTTGTGAAAGTCCAAGAAGGTTTAGCCCAAAAGACTATGAAATATGAAGAGTCATTAGGGTTTGCATGATCGTAATCCTAATCTATAAAAAAAAGCCCCTAACACCCTAAAATCGGCCACCATGCACACAAAGTTGTAGCTAGCCGATTTTAATCTCCCAAACCTCCCTCTCAAATCCATTCTCTTGTTCTTGGTTTGTTATAATACATTTGAGGCATGAGACTTGAGGTGCTAGGCTCCTAAAGGTCAAAGACAAGCAAGCTACTACACAAGGTAATCTTCTAACTGTTTTTTATGATTTAAATGTTACCTTGAGTGCTAGTTTAGGCTTTATGCTTTGGAAAAGAATGTTGCATGTATAATTAGAGAAAACTTAGATCAAAAGCATTAGGGTTGTATGTCCACCATAGGAATGTTAGAGTACATAAAACCCATTAGTGGTATCAGAGCCATGGGTGTTTTCTATTATATTGAGGCAAATGTTTGATTTTTAAAGTTGGAAAAATGACTTTTCTGGCCACTTCCTAATGAACTCAACGAGTCCATAGATGGATTCGACGAGTTGGATGAGTTTTTCCATGAACTCGACGAGTCCAAAGCCTGCCTCGACGAGTTGGATCTTCATATGGCAGAATTTTCATGTTTTTGACCTGTTTTAGATTAGGATCATTACCATAAACTGTTTTGGTTCATCAAATTTGATTTAACTAATGTGGTAATGTTTATCCCCATCCAAAAACATGAAGTTTGTCAAATTTTAAGATAATTACTTGATTTTATGAAAAAGTAATTACTGGAAAATTTTGAAACTATTTTGAATATGAACTAGGTCAAATTGGTAAATAATGAATTATATGATAATTGGAATAGTTTAATTTGATCTATGTGTTTCGTGAAAATCTCTATAACTTGTTCTCGAGTTATGGAATATGAAAAGTCTTTATTTATGAAACTATTAACTATTGTAAGTTATAGAATTCAAGAGATCATGAAAGGTTTCATAACTTGTCCTCAAGTTTGGAATTTTAAAGGTCTCATTCATGGAACTTTAAAGTCCATAAGTTATGGAAATCAAAATTTTTGACAAGTTACAAAGTTTTGGAACTTGAAGAGTCTCATTTATGAAACTTTAATTCCAAACCCAAGAATTTTAAAAGTTTAAAATTCAACCCTTTTACTATTATAGTATTAAACTTTAATACCTATATATATATATATATATATATATATATATATATATATATATATATAATGGTGGTTTAATGGGTGTACACTCTCAGTCACCGCTTCCTTGACTGGTGGAGAGTCGTTAGCCGAATGGGTACGATAGGACATTTATTCTCGATAATAAGTATAATGATAATTATTAAAGTAACTAAAATTTTGTAAATTCCTAATCTTAGTTACTTTAGGAAAAATTCGAAAATGGTGTTATTCAATGAAATTGCACTTTGTACCTTGTTAAGTCGTTAGTGGGGTGTATATGGTTAACCGGCATAATAATTTGGGACTGAAAATGTCACACCCCGAAACCCAAGGCGGAAACATTTCCGGGGCGGACTCCACGTTGAGTATCAAATCCAATGTATGTAGTAAGCAAAGTAAACAACCGTTACATTACATATAAAGATTTTACATTTGTTTTAAAGTAAAAAGTATTACAAGTGTGATATATATATATATATATATATATATATATATATATATATATATATATATAGACAAAAGTAAGACATGTCTTCTATGCAATCCGTCTTCGCCAAAAGGAATCATCGGGTACCTGTCTAATGCGGACCTGAGAATACAAGCAGTTTGAAAATCAGCACAAAGCTGGTGAGTTCATAAGCGGTTTTGTTTTCAGAAAATGTATTTGTTTCCTTTCTGTTTCTGAAAAGTTACACACCAAGAAAATCCCATATTTTCTTAAAAGTTGGTTACTTATCCGAAATGTAATGTAAAAGATGTACACTGAAAACATGGTTACTCTTGTGGATTGTAAGGTTTAGTTATCTGGTTTGTTACACGAATCTGGTTATGTACAAATGTTTCCCCAGGAAAATCCCATATTTTCCTGAAAGTTGGTTACCAATCCGAAATCTGAAAGATCTATACTCAAAACCTGGTTGTCCTTGTGAAATGTATTAGTTTTAACACATATATAAAACTAATATGTACAAGTAAATTAGTTACTTTATTCATTATTACTATCAAGTAAATCTCTGTTATCCAAATTGCGAGTTCCATAACCATACGATAGACTAGATATGGCAATAAGTAGTCCACATCACCTTATGACTTTCGTCACCCTTGAACCTTTTGGTTTGGCTGTAGCTAGCAGCCAGGTGTGGGGTAGGTAGCCCCGTATAGATCTATACACTCAAGTCACGCTCCCTATCTAAGAGATTCTAGTTACGGGTGCGGTCCTCCACTCGCGTATCTCTGTGAAGTGTTTCTCCGAGGACATGTCTCCAATTTATAGGAATAACAAATTTACTAGTAATAATACAGAAAGATACTGTTATAAACAATGATCCTCCGCTCGCGTATCTCTGTGGAGTGTTACCGAGGAAAAAATAGTGTACTAAGTTTCATGTTAAAAGATCAAATGTTTTGCTTTTAACTGAAAAAATTTGGAAAAATCCATTTGTGAAATTATAAAATACAACATTTTATAAAGTTTTTCACAATTACTACAGTAATGTATTCTGCATGTTCAAGCGGTTATTTGTTACGATTGTCAACATTAAAAGCATATGAAATATGAAACAGAACACATGTAAAAAAAGTTTTTGATTACAAGTATTCCTTGTACTTTGCTTGTATTCCCCCTGAAAACAGTGAAAAACATTGAAAAGGGTAGGGGTATGAACTCACCAGGCAAGAAAACGTGACGGTTTGGATGCTAAGTGTCGGTTCGGGGCATGATAACGCGCTAGGTTCCTATGTAGTATGAAATGGTATACAAATGTATCTAATTAGACTTTAAATCACTAATTAGATATGATAATACACTCCAAGACACGAAAACACTTCAAATCAAGTGTTTGGAGTGACCCGGGTGACATCTACGGACGTATAGGGCTTGGATAACATGTTTACTCTTTGAGAGTAAACTCCTCATGGAGTTTACGGCCCCTAGACCAACTCCACATGAGTTTACAGCCGTGAACTCATGGATGAGGGTTTTATGATGCTAAATGGTCAAATAACACTTGGGGAAGGTTGCTATGATTTAATCTAAGGCATAGGAATGAGTCTAACCACCAAGAACATTACCAAATGGTTTACGGCTGTAAACTAGGAGTTTACGGCAGTAAGCTCCTATGTGACCATTCGTTACATGATGTTTTGGCCATAGCTCAATCACATGTGATTCAAACCAATTTCACAAGCCTTAGAATGAATTTAGGGCATCATTTGACTTGTGTTAGTGAGTTTACAGCCCAGGAACCCATTCTTGGGGGCGGGGGGGTTTACGGCCATGAACTCTCAAAGTAATGGTTTTCATCATGTTTAAGGCCCCTAAATCGATTGTGGTTGGTTCTAGAATTTAATCCAAGGCTATTGGTGTGTTTAAGTGGAATTTAAACACTTGAATTTGAGTTTACTCCCCATGAATATGAGTTTACGGCCCAAGCTTGTTCTTGGGTAGTAAACTCATGTTTAGTCCTCAAAAATGATGTTCAAGGTGTTCTAAGTCCGATTTGATAAGCCAATAAGTCATATCTAAGCCCCAAAGGTGATTTAGAAGGGTTTTAAGGCTCAAAAACCCTCTTTATGTGTGTTTACGGCCCAAGCAAGTTCTTGGGCCGTAAACACATGAATATGGTCCTAAATCATAGTTTGAAATCGGATTTGGAAGCTGAAAAGGTTGAACAACAAGTTAGGGTGATTACCTTGATGTTTTGGAGCTTGAAATTAGATGATTTTGGACCTTAAGTTGGATTGAGGAGAGAGGTTAGAGAGAGAAAAAGCTTCAAATGGAAGCTTAACCCACTTTAAATATGTTCCAAGTTCGGGACACGGTGGAATTCTATCCGATATCGACGTTAGACATGGCTTTTGGTCGCACCCGATTAAGTTGTCGTAACCCGATATGGTCGATTCTAAAAATATTATGATTACTAGAATGGGGTGTTAATATGAGTTCTAAATGCGTTTGCACACCCGTTAAGTCATAATAGCAACCTCAAATTAAATGATTTAATTTAATAGCATAAACGGAAAGGAATTTGAAAACGACGAATTTATTAACGGAAAGGGTTACAAATGATGAAACGAACTTCGGGTTGTCACATTATCCCCCCGTTAAAGGGAATTTCGTCCCGAAATTCAGAATGAAGATACAAATCATGGATCTGGGAAGACATGCGGATACTTCTGTTTCATCGAATCTTCACGCTCCCAAGTGAATTCTGGTCCCCGCTTGGCATTCCAGTGAACCTTCACTATCGGGATGCGACTTTGTTTCGTGCGTTTGATCTCTCGATCCATGATTTTGATTGGTTCCTCCACGAAGTTTAAGTTTTCGTTGATCTCAATCTCGTCTAAGGGAATCACTAGGGTTTCTTCGGATAAGCACTTCTTGGGATTTGAGACATGGAAGACGGGATGAATGTTACTAAGCTCGTGAGGTAATCGAAGTTTATAGGCTACAGGACCGATCCTGGCGAGGATATCGAAGGGTCCAATGTACCTCGGATTAAGATTCCCATGCTTTTCGAAGCGTATCATGCCTTTCCAGGGCGAGACCTTCAACAGGACACAGTCTCCAACCTGGAACTCCAAAGGTTTTTGGTGGTTTCGCGGATGATTTCAGGACCAGTGAGAGCATTGTCGGGGAATCGACTCTTGGCTAGCTGCGTGTCCCCTACCTTGGCCCAACACAGAGGGGATCTGCACTTGCGACCGTAGAGGGCTTCAAATGGAGCAGCCTTGATGTTAGTGTGGTAACTGTTGTTGTACGAGAATTCGATCAAAGGCAAATGTGTGTCCCACGACTTTCCGAAATCAATGACACATGCTCTAAGCATGTCTTCCAGGGTTTGGATAGTTCTCTCACTCTGTCCATCGGTCTGAGGATGATAAGCCGTACTAATGTCTAGTTTAGTTCCAAGAGCCTTCTGGAGAGACTGCCAAAATCTGGAGGTAAACCTGCTATCTCGACCAGAGATAATGGACGCAGGCACACCGTGCAGTCGGACTACCTCTTGGATGTAAATTCGCGTGAGTCTTTCCATCTTGAATGATTCTTTGATCGGATTGAAGTGAGCAGATTTTGTCAAATGGTCGACAATTACCCAAATGATATCGTACCCACTCGGACACTTGGGTAATTTCGTGATGAAGTCCATGGTAATCATCTCCCATTTCCACTCAGGTATTTCGGGTTGCTGGAGCAGACCCGAGGGTTTCTGGTACTCGACTTTCACTTTGGCGCAAGTCAAGCACTTGCCCACCAATGTAGCGATCTCGGCTTTCATGTTTGGCCACCAGTATTGTTTCTTGAGATCCAAGCACATCTTGTATGAACCTGGGTGAACAGAGTATCTAGTCTTGTGTGCTTCCTCCATGACAATCTCCCTGAATCCTCCGGACTTTGGAATCCAGATTCGGTCCATGAAACAATAGACTGCGTCACCTTTGATCTCAAGTTTCTTATCCATTCCCCTCAAGGCCTCGCTTGACATGTTCTCAGGTTTGAGGGCTTCTAATTGGGCTTCTCGGATTTGCATGGATAGATGGGAATGGATAGTCATCGTCAGGGTCTTCACTTTTCGGATTGAACTATCCTTTCGGCTAAGGGCATCTGCTACCACATTGGCCTTGTCGGGATGGTAGCGGATTTCACACTCATAGTCGCTGAGTAGTTCTACCCATCGTCGTTGCCTCATGTTTAAGTCTTTCTGATCAAAGATGTGTTGCAGGCTCTTATGGTCAGTGAAGATCATGCACTTGGTCCCATAGAGATAATGTCTCCAAATCTTCAGTGCAAAGACTATGGCACCTAGTTCCAAGTCATGCGTGGTATAGTTGATCTCGTGTGCCTTCAGTTGTCTCAAGGTATATGCAATCACTTTTCCCCTTTGCATAAGCACACAACATAAGAGTTGGTTAGACGCATCACAATAAACAACGAAGTCCTCTGTCCCTTCGGGCAGGGATAGGACCGGTGTACTGCACAAGGATCGATTTAATGTTTGGAATGCATTTTCTTTCTTTTCACTCCAACAAAAGGGTACACCTTTATGTGTCAGAGTGGTTAGGGTTTTGGTGATTCTGGAAAATTTTTGGATGAATCTCCGATAATAGCCGGCGAGACCCAAGAATTGACGGATTTCTATGGGTGTCTTCGGTGCCGACCAATTCTCTATCACTTTGATCTTGGATGGATCCACGTGAATACCCTCTTCGCTTACCACGTGGCCGAGGAAAGGTACCTTCCGAATCCATAATTCACACTTGGAAAATTTTGTGTACAACTTTTCAGATCTAAGGGTTTCCAACATTGACCTCAAGTGTTGCTTGTGAACTTCTTCATTTCTAGAGTAGACAAGTATGTCATCAATGAACACGATGACGAACTTGTCCAGAAAAGGGTGACACACCCGGTTCATCAGGTCCATGAACACAGCCGATGCATTGGTTAGACCGAAGGGCATCACTACAAACTCGTAGTGTCCATACCGAGTCCTGAAAGCTGTTTTGGAAACATCACACTCATGAACTCGTAACTGATGGTACCCTGACCGAAGGTCTATCTTTGTGTAGCTGGCCCCCTGGAGTTGATCGAAGAGGTCGTCTATTCACGGAAGAGGATATCGGTTCTTGACGGTCACTTTATTTAGCCTACAATAATGGATGCACATTCGGAAGGATCCATCTTTCTTCTTTACAAACAGAACCGGAGCTCCCCAGGGTGAGGAACTCGGTCTGACGAACGCTTTGCTGACTAACTCGTTGAGTTGGCTGGATAACTCCTGCATTTCTGCTAGAGCTAAGTGATATGGAGACTTTGCTACGGGGGTAGCTCCATGGATTAGGTCGATGCAAAACTCAACTTGACGTTCAGGAGGAATTCCCGGGAGCTCTTCGGGAAAGACGTCAGGAAAGTTGCAGACTTCGGGGATGCTCGTGAGGTCTTTAACTTCCTGTTTCTCGTTAATGACATGGGCTAGGAATGCTTGACATTCCTTTTGCAAGAGTTTCTAAGCTTTGATGCATGAAATGATGCGAAGATTGGAGCTGAGTTTATCACCATAGATTATGAGAGTCTGACCCGAGGGGAGATTGAGACGGATGGCTTTTTGGTAGCAGAGGATATCAGCATGATTGGGACTCAACCAATCCATGCCAATGATGACATCAAAGATCTTTATGGAAACTAGCATAAGATCGATGGGAAATGAATGATCGTTCAAGGTAAGAGTACAACCTATCAATACATCGCTAGCGTTCTCTTTTTCACCGTTAGCCATCTCGACGGTAAACGTTTCGGTTAGTGGTTGGGGATTAGGTTTAAGATTATGTTTGAACGAATGACTAACAATACTATGTTCAGCACCATAATCAAAAAGGATACTAGCATAAGAGTTTTCAAAAAAGAACGTATCCGAAACAACGGTGGGATCGGCGACTGCCTCCTCTCGTCCCATGGCTAGGACTCTCCCAGTGTTATCAGCTATCGTCTTCTTGGGGCAGTTCCTCTTGAAATGTCTGGCTTCTCCACAATTGTAGCAGGCCTGACCAACACCTGCTCCGGAAGATTGATTCGCGGATTGGGCTGGTGCTTTGCAGAATCGGACCGTATGCCCCTTTTTACCACAGTTGGTGCATGACAGTTCACGGCAGGGGCCGGGGTTATGGTGATATTTGCACTTTTCACACTAGGGAAGATTACCAGCATACCTACTAGTAGGTCTTTGAGCTGTAGATCCCACAACAGAAGCCGCAGCAAGGGGGTAGTAGCAGCATGGACTGCTACAGTTTGTTGTTTCTTTGAGGATCCTTGAGAAGATTAACCCTTCTTCTTCTTCCAAAACTTCCTTTTCTCACCACTCCTCTTGGTTTGTTCAGGAGTGGTGGTTGTTTCCTCAATGTCATCACTGTGGTCAATCAAAGTCTGGGCTAAGCTTTTGGCACTGTCATATGTATCCGGCCTCGCAGATAAAACATTTCCTTTGGTTGGTTGGGTCAGCCCCCAGATGAACCTCTCTATCTTTTTACTCTCCGGGGTAACCAATCCCGGACAGAGTAATGCTAGATCATCGAATCTAGAAGTGTATGCGGCAATATCAGAACCCTTCATCTTCAGGTTCCAGAGCTCGTGCTCTAACTTCTGTATTTCGCCCCGAGGGTAGTACTCAACTAGAAGAAGTTCTTTCATGGCTTCCCAACCCTTAGCATTGGCTACAAGTAGAGTTAGGGATTTGAATCGGCCGTTCCACCAAGTCAGTGCTTTATCGATAAAGGTGCAGGCGCCAAACTTTACTTTGTCAGATTCCAAACAAGCACAAATTTCAAAGATAGATTCAATTTTCTCGAACCATCGGGAAAGGGAAATGACACCTCCAGTGCCATCAAAGGACGTGGGTTTTGCGTTCATGAAATCTTTATAGGAACCCTCCTTTCGGTGTACCTGGCTACCTTAGTGGTTTTGGGGCTGGGGACCACCTCCTGAACCACCGGGGTTCATTTGCGACATGGCGGCTGTTACTGCGGCAGTAACAGCCGCCTGGAACGTTACAGGATCAAATTGAGGAGGAGGTGGTGGCGGAGGAGGATTGTTGTTCTTTGAGCTAGGTCTTTTTCTTGGAGGCATCTTGATCTAATAAGATCAGGAAAGAGAGGATGGTAAGTCCTCTGAATTGAATCAAGAGATATGCCAGTTATATATTCCGAATAAGCGATAAAGCAGGAATGAGTTATCAAAGCAGACAAATTATCGCTAAAGGAATGTTCAATGAGCAACGCTTGAATGAGGATTTCTACAAAGGATTGGCTCGAGAAATACTCCCATAGTATTTCATGATTCGCTACGACCATGGTTCAATGTTTGGGGTATTAGGGTAAGTTTTAGGCATGCTGAACACTACAGTCACTCCCAAGCACATGTTGGCCATGTCTGGAATGAATATAGTTGGCCAGGCTATATTGATCCTAGACACGACTACATAACTTCCCAGTTTTAACCGCAACATACAACACCCATTTACTTATGTTTTGTTCTACTTGTAGTTACGGATCTCGACGGTTAGGTATACTTATATACTTTTTTGAAAATACTTATATTTTAAAGTATACTTTTTGTTCAGAGCACTTAGGCCCCTTAGTGTTTATAGTTTTATACCATGTAATGTTTGGTATACTTAGTTCACTATAAACATGGGCTCTAATACCAATCTATCACACCCCGAAACCCAAGGCAGAAACATTTCCGGGGCAGACTCCACGTTGAGTATCAAATCCAATGTACATAGTAAGCAAAGTAAACAACCGTTACATTACATATAAAGATTTTACATTTGTTTTAAAGTAAAAAGTATTACAAGTGTGATACATATGTATATATATATATATATATATATATATATATATATATATATATATATATATATATATATATATATATATATATATAGACAAAAGTAAGACGTGTCTTCTACGCAATCCGTCTTCGCCAAAAGGAATCATCAGGTACCCGTCTAATGCGGACCTGAGAATACAAGCAATTTGAAAATCAGCATAAAGCTGGTGAGTTCATAAACGGTTTTGTTTTCTGAAAATGTATTTGTTTCCTTTTTGTTTTTGAAAAGTTACACACCAAGAAAATCCTATATTTTCTTAAAATTTGGTTACTAATCCGAAATGTAATGTAAAAGATGTACACTGAAAACATAGTTACTCTTGTGGATTGTAAGGTTTAGTTATATGGTTTGTTACACGAATCTGGTTATGTACAAACGTTTCCCCAGGAAAATCCCATATTTTCCTCAAGGTTGGTTACCAATTCGAAATGTGAAAGATGTATACTGAAAACCTGGCTGTCCTTGTGAAATGTATTAGTTTTAACACGTATATAAAACTAATATGTACAAGTAAATTAGTTACTTTATTCATTATTACTATCAAGTAAATCTCTGTTATCCAAATTGCGAGTTCCATAACCATACGATAGACTAGATATGGCAATAAATAGTCCACATCACCTTATGACTTTCGTCACCCTTGAACCTTTTGGTTCGACTGTAGCTAGTAGCCAGGTGTGGGGTAGTCAGCCCCGTATAGATCTATACACTCAAGTCACGCTCCCTACCTAAGAGATTCTGGTTACGGGTGCGGTCCTCCACTCGCATATCTCTGTGGAGTGTTTCTTTGAGGACATGTCTCCAATTTATAGGAATAACAATTTTACTAGTAATAATACAGAAAGATACTTTTATAAACAATGATCCTCCACTCGCGTATCTCTGTGGAGTGTTACCGAGGACAAAACAGTGTACTAAGTTCATGTTCAAAGATCAAATGTTATGCTTTTAACTGATAAAATGTGGAAAAACCCATTTGTGAAAATATAAAATATAAAATACAACATTTTATAAAGTTTTTCACAATTACTACGGTAATGTATTCTGCAAGTTCAAACGGTTATCTGTTACGATTGTCAACGTTAAAAACTTATGAAATATGAAACACAACACATGTAAAACAAGTTTTTGAGTACAAGTATTCCTTGTACTCTGCTTGTATTCCCCCTGAAAACAGTGAAAAACAATGAAAAAGGGTAGGGGTATGAACTCACCAGGCGAGAAAACATGACGGTTTGGATGCTAAGTGTCGGTTCGGGGCTTGATAACATGCGAGGTTCCTATGTAATATGAAATGGTATACAAATGTATCTAATTAGACTTTAAATCACTAATTAGATATGATAATACACTCCAAGACGCGAAAACACTTCAAATCAAGTGTTTGGAGTGACCCGGGTGACATCTACGGACGTATAGGGCTTGGATAACATGTTTACTATTTGAGAGTAAAATCATCATGGAGTTCACGGCTCCTAGACCAACTCCACATCATTTCACGGCCGTGAACTCATGGATGAGGGTTTTATGATGCTAAATGGTCAAATAACACTTGGGGAAGGTTGCTATGATTTAATCTAAGGCATAGGAATGATTCTAACCACCAAGAAAATTACTAAATGGAGTTTACGGATGTAAACTAGGTATTTACGGCCATAAGCTCCTATGTGACCATTCCTTACATGATTTTGTGGCCATAGCTCCATCACATGTGATTCAAGCCAATTTCACAAGCCTTAGAATGAATTTAGGGCATCATTTGACTTGTGTTTGTGAGTTTACAGCTCAGGAAACCATTCTTGGGGGGTTTACGGCCGTGAACTCTCAAAGGGATGGTTTTCATCGTGTTTAAGGCCCCTAAATCGGTTGTGGTTGGTTCTAGAATTTAATCCAAGGCTATTGGTGTGTTTAAGTGGCATTTAAACACTTGAATTTGAGTTTACTCCCCATGAATATGAGTTTATGGCCCAAGGATGTTCTTGGGCAGTAAACTCATGTTTGGTCCTCAAAAATGATGTTCAAGGTGTTCTAAGTCCGATTTGATAAGCCAATAAGTCATATATAAGCCCCAAAGGTGATTTGGAAGGGTTTAGAGCTCAAAAACCCTATTTATGTGTGTTTACGGCCCAAGCATGTTCTTGGGCCGTAAACACATGAATATGGTCCTAAATCATAGTTTGAACTCGGATTTGGAAGCTAAAAAGGTTGATGTTGGGCTGTAGATAGTTTCGATGTTGCGTCTTTTGGGCTCGTTAGATTAGCCTTGTATTCTCCGGTTTGGGCCTGTCCAACCGTGAGCCTTTTATGTATTGTATATAAGTTAAATGCTTGCATGCATATTAGGTTAAGATTTGAGATTTAAGATTGCAGAGATTATCGATTTAGCGATTCATCAAGAGTATCATATTTCCTGTAATCGTTCTTGTAATCTTCTAATCCTTTACAGTTGATGTTCTTAATCGAGCTCTTCTAAGGATTTTATTTAATCATTTGACACGATTGATTCAAGCTGTTTTGTTCTTAATATTGCGTTCTGCTTTGTTATTTTTGTTGCGTTCTTGCTGTTTCATATTCACATACTTGTTCAAGATCTAATCGATCTTCATTGATTAAAAGTTGTTTTAATCCCATCAATTGGTATCAGAGCAGGAGGCTGTGTAATCGATACACATCTTTTCTATGAAAAAGATTTCCATTAGGGTTTTCCGCAATCATCGATATTTATTGAGCCGTCATCTTAATTGACGTATCTTAGTATTTATTGTTTTGCCCT
Organism: Lactuca sativa; assembly: GCF_002870075.4. NCBI lineage: Eukaryota > Viridiplantae > Streptophyta > Magnoliopsida > Asterales > Asteraceae > Lactuca > Lactuca sativa. The sequence goes on from NC_056631.2 coordinate 170,325,597, forward strand.
AATCTGCTTTATTACAAGTCTGATCTTTGAACAGGTTTTACGATCATTATGGACGCGACGCAATCAAACCCTATTAATATTTCCAACAGCATTGGTTCGACGACAAAGATTCCAATCTTATACACCCATGACTATGAAGTATGGGCGCATCATTTTGAAGATTACGTGATTGGATCGGAGGAAAATGGTTTTCTCATATGGGAAGCCATCATCAATGGACCATTTTCTCATTCTGCGACATCCATAATCATTAAGACGCAAAAAGAGTACAATGATCTGCTTAAGGACGTGACGAATATTGCGCAAGATGAAAAAGACAAATTCCAGTGCAATATTAAAGCGCTAAGGTTGATCAGATTCGCCCTTTAGTCCGACACATTCAGACTGGTTAGCTCATGCACTACGGCTAAGGAAGTATGGGATAGACTTCGCGAACTGTATTCCACAGACGAAGATCTTGAACATTCTATCCAAACCTTGCTTCTATTTGAGTTTGGAGAATTCTGGCAAGGGGCCGAAGAAACTGTGACCCATACGTTTGATCGCTTCAATCATCTTCTCAGCAAGATGATCAAACACGACATTGAAAGGAAGCTCATCGAACAAAAGGTTACTTTCTTGAACGGACTGAGATCTGAATGGAGAGCAGTAGTTTCCACAGTCAAAGCCCATGAACAGTTTAAATCATACTCTTTGGCGAAACTGGTGGGTATTCTAAAGTCCCAAGAGAAGATTGTGGTTCAAGAGAAGAACGTTGTTTCTAGTCTTGGTTCGTTAGCCCTCCTATCTAAAAGTAAAGCTGTGATGGAGGATGAAGAGCTCAACTTGGAAGAGTATGACCTCACAACTGAGGATTATGCCATGATGGTATCCAATCCCAAGAGATTCATAAAGAAGAGATTCCCCAGCAACAAAAACCGAAACTGGCAGGGGAGTTACAGCTCTGAAAAGGCAAACAATGAACCGAAGGCTGAGGAGCCCAAGAAGGAACCGAAAGCAGATGGCGATTCCGGAGTAAGTTGCTTCTACTGTGGGGGCAAGAACCACTATGCTAAGGACTGTGTTCTTAAGAAGATGACTGAAAAGGACGATGGAAAGGATGAGGAAGCCGTGCTGTAGAAGAGGTTGGATGAGTTGAGAAAGAAGAAGTCTACAGCTAACCCTTCTATTAATGCTCTTATTGTGCAGGGTTCGGTTAATGACGATGAGCTCGGTAGCACAGAAGTTTGGTCTACTGACTCAGAAGACGAAGAAGTGAGGAAGCCTACTCATGGAAAGGCTTATATGGATAAGGAGGAAAGTAGTGGTGGAAAATGCTTCATGGTGTCTGGCGTGTCTCAAATGAGGGGATACAATAGCGATGGAGGAAGCAATGGACCGAAGGCGCAGGAGGATATGTGCTTTACGGCCAAACCACTCAGCCAGCAGTTCAATGAACTTGATGAACTGATAAAGAAGGTACAATCTGTTTTTATTTCATCTAAAGTACCATCATCCTCATATGAGAAAGAACTAAAAAATGTTAATACAAGAATTTCTCATTTAGATATTAGCTTAACTCAAACTCGAGTCACCAATTCTAACCTAACTGATCAATTAAGCAGGGTGGCATCGAAGAGTGAGGAGCGGCGTATGTGGATTGAGTTAAAAGAGTCGGAATTAGTTAAAGTTAAAGACGAAAACATTTATTTGCAGAGAGACAATTTGAAATTGTTAAAACAACGGAATGTTTTTTGTTTAATAGCTAAACATTTATAATCCAATATTACTCAACTTCACTTGGACTGTGAGATAGGCAAAAAGATCCATCGCATGATTTTGCCCTTCCTAGAATTTAAGGAGGATGAAATCGATGCCGAAGCCTACAATTGTGAGAGTGTGATATCGTCTGATGATGTCAACCCAGCCTATATGATTGGACTGGACAAAATTGAGTCCTTCATCAAATCCAAAGACCACAAGGACATGCTCAAAAATCTTTTGGACGAAAATGACAGACTTAAACTGAGAACCGAAACCATACAAAAGTTTGACTCTCTAAACGCCAACGTAAGCTCAGAAAATAAAATCGATGTTGAAAATGCATCTGAGCTTAACGAGGACGAAAACATGAGTGAAATTTCTGTAGAGGATACGGTTGACTGCTTGGAATTTATTAAAAGCGAAACTGAAAACCACAAAAATCTTGTTTCTGAAAACTCTGTGGAATTCGCTAGATTGTCCCAACAAAAGTCCCCGAAACTAGTAGAAAAAGCTGTTGTGTATCAAAAGGTCAGGACCACTCTGAATCAGGTATACAAGGTGACTGGAGTGACCGAACATCAAACAGCTGAACTCACGGCTATTGTTAACGAAGACAATGCTGATGGCTGTGATGAGTTCTTCTGGGAAGCTCCTATTGATAATGGAAACGAAACCGTTGGCCTATCTGAAAGAACCTCCTGGATGAAGAAAGGGAGATACATACCTGAACCCTTGAACAAACCTGATAATTTCAGTGAACCAAGCACAAGTGGTACAAAAGAAATTCCTCAAGAGGTTGATCATTCAGCAAAAGAAGACATTCCTTCAACACCAACAGCTCAAAGCGAAACTTCATCAGATACTCCTTCCACTGCTTCAGGGCAAACTGAATCTTCTTCAGATATTCCCTCTGCTCCCTCGGCTCAAAGAAAAACTCCTGAAGTTCAAAAGGAACCAGCCAAGGTGACATCAAAAACGAAAGCGAACGTTCATCATCAACCTAAGCAGATGAGGGATAAGAAGATAGAAAGGAACCAAAGATACAGGAAAAACCTTTCTGAAAGGAAACAATTTTGGCACTCCCAGAATGCATACTATTCACACAAAGACAAGAATCTGAAGTATGAAAACAAACCTGTAAGAAAGCATGAAAGTTCCAACAACCGAAAGCCAAGGTTCGGTTCGCAAGAAAATACCAACCGAAAGCCTAGGTTCGGTTCGCAAGAAGATACCAACCGAAGGCAAAGGTTCGGTTCTGAAAAGGATTACAACCGAGACCAAAGGTTCGGTTCCAAGAACAACTCCAACCGAACGCAGAGGTTCGGTTCTGACGTCAAAAGAGAACAAGACTCGAAGGTTAGCCCCTCCAATGATCAAAAGCAAAAGGGTCACCTAGAGTCATCAGCCAGGAAGTCCTCCCCATCCAACTTCTCTCGCTCTAATTCTTCTCGTTCTTCTACTTCCACTTATTCATCTCCATCTTGTTCCAAAGCTTATCCCGCTTGCCCTCAAAAACCTCATTCATCAGCCGAACGGAAGGGAAAGCAGAAGGTGGATGAATCCAAACCAAAGTCCAAACCGAAAACACCTAATCCTAACAAAATAAAAGTTTTTACCATTAAAAAGAAAGATGAAACAACTCTAATAAAACGAACATATCTAGTTGACATCTCTCTTACTATTCTCGTTCCCATGAAAAGCTCACGTGGACCCAAGAAACTTTGGGTTCCTAAATCTGCTTAATTTTTGCAGGTTATAAGTGACGAGCAATTTGACGAAGAATGGTACATCGACAGTGGCTGCTCACGTCACATGACAGGGAGGAAAGAGGAGCTCAGGGAATACAGATCTCTTGCAAATGGTGGCAATGTTAAGTTTGGAAATAACTCCTTCGGCACCATAAAGGGATATGGGATGATAACAAATGGTGATTTTACCATAAGGAAGGTGGCCTATGTGGAAGGACTTCAACACAACCTCATCAGTGTATCTCAGCTTGTTGGAGGTACAGGTCTCAAAGTTTCATTCGATGATGAAGGTTCTGAAATAATAGAGAAAAAGACAAAGAAAGTGATTCTGAAGTCAGAGCGAAAGGGTGAAATGTTTCCTCTGAACATGAAACCCATCAAAGGAAACCCAGCCATATGTCTGCTATCAAAAGCTCAATCCGACGAAAGTTGGTTGTGGCACAGAAGACTCTCTCACCTCAATTTCAAAGATATCAACCGACTTGTCACTGGAGGTCATGTTAGGGGTCTTCCATTGCTCAAGTTCGACAGAGAGCATTTGTGTGCTGCATGCGAAATGGGAAAGCAGAGTCGTCAAAGTCACCCATCTGTAATCAACACAAAAGTTGTTGAACCACTCGAATTACTTCATATCGATTTGTGTGGTCCTTCATCTATAGAAAACATCGGTGGTAGCAAGTATATTCTTGTTATCGTTGATGACTTTTCATGATTTACATGGGTGTTCTTTCTAAAGCTCAAATTTGAAGCGACTCAAAAGCTGAAAGTGTTTATCAAGCAAATTGAAGTCCAGCTCAAGAAGGTCGTTCGTAACATCAGGAGCGACAATGGTCTCGAATTCAAGAACAGGGAGTTTGAAGAGTTTCTTGCAGAAAAGGGAATTAGTCATAATTTCTCAGCTCCATACACACCACAACAGAACGGAATAGTCGAAAGACGAAACCGATCCTTGTGCGAAGCTGCCTGAACTATGTTAAGTTTTGCTTCCTTACCTCTTTATTTTTGGGCTGACGCTATTTCTGCTGCTTGTTATACACAAAACAGGTCCTATCTCAACAAGCGATTCACGCTCACACCATATGAGATATTAAACAACAGGAAGCCCAATGTGAAATTTTTCCACGTGTTTGGCTCAAGGTGTTTCATCTTTAACTCTAAAGAACACCGCAACAAGTTTGATGTCAAAGGCGACGAGGGAATCTTTCTGGGTTACTCACTCACATCCAAGGCGTACAGGGTCCTAAACAAATGCTCAAGAAGGATTTAAGAGACATACTATGTGACCTTCGACGATAGCTATGTCAAGAAGCTACAGGCCATAGATGACACTGCTAGGGAAATCTTTCCTCAAACTGGCCAAGTCACAGTCTCAATCGCCAATTTGTACGAGAATTTTCTGGAACTCTTTGACGAACCGGAAAAAGCTTCTCTCTCAGAAGCAGGTGTAGCCGACAACAAAATAGATCATATGAAGCAGATTGTCGAAGATGCTGCAAGAAGAATGCATGAAGGAGAAACGCCTACTGTTGAATCTCCAACCAACAATGCTTCAGTCGAGGGGGAGCCAAGCTCACAAGTCCAGGGGAGCCAAGCTCTTCTACTCCAACCGAAGGTACCTCTCCAACCGAAGATGCCCCTCCAAACGAAGGTGCTTCAATGCCTGAAAGTCCAGCACCGCAAGAAACCCCTGAACCTCATGTTTCTCAAGACTCATCAATTGAGGGGGAGCATGATGATATGACGCTTGATTTCGATAGCCAATCTGAGCCAGAAGAGATGATCAACGCTGAACTAGATCTAACCTTCGATCCAAATTACCCTCCTCTTACCAAATGGACCAGAGATCATCCTATCTCTCAGGTAGTTGCTGATGTATCTGAAAAGGTTCTGACCCGATCTCAACTGAAGGCAAAACAGACATCCTTATTCTCAAAGGTTGAGTTTTGTATGTTTAACTCATTCGTATCAAAAGTTGAACCGAAGACAGTGAACACTGCCCTCGATCACTCTGATTGGGTTCAAGCAATGCAAGACGAACTGAACGAATTTGAAAGGAACAAAGTCTGGCGCCTCATTCCAACTCCTCCAGATGCTTCGGTTGTTGGTCTTAAATGGGTTTTTAGAAACAAAATGGACAAGGAAGGTAATGTCATAAGGAACAAGGCTCGTCTGGTGGTCAATGGATACTGTCAGGAGGAAGGAATAGATTACGAAGAGACGTTCGCTCCAGTAGCTAGGCTAGAATCGGTTAGAATATTTCTGGCCTATGCTGCTCACAAAAACTTTGAGGTTTTCCAAATGGACGTCAAATGTGCATTTCTCAATGGAGAACTCGAAGAAACTGTGTATGTGGAGCAACCTCATGGGTTCGTGAACGAAAAATATCCAAATCATTGCTATATTCTGGATAAAGTTGTGTACGGCCTCAAACAAGCTCCGAGAGCCTGGTATGAAACGCTTACAAAATTTTTAAAGATGTCCAAATTCAAACAAGGTTCGGTTGACCCAAACTTCTTTCGCAAAAAGGAAGGTAACCACCTTATGATAATTCAAATTTATGTCGATGACATCATCTTTGGCTCCACGAATCCCAGCTTAACAGTTGAATTCCGAAAGTTGATGGAGACTAAGTTTGAAATGAGCTCAATGGGTCCTATTAACTTTTTCCTTGGTTTAAATATAAGACAGGGACCCGAAGGCATCTTTATCAATCAGGAAGCTTACACGAAGACTCTCCTAGCAAAGTTTGGAATGATGGGAGACTCAAAAGTCAAAGTCCCAATGGCATTCGGCACCAAACTTACCCCTTCACTAGATAAACCGGTTGTCGACATCACGCTCTATCGTCAAATGATAGGCTCATTAATGTATCTAACTGCTAGCAGGCCTGATATCATGTTTTCTGTGTGTTATTGTGCTCGATTTCAGGCTAATCCACGTGAACCTCACATGCTGGCAGTGAAGAACATCCTACGCTATCTCAAGCGAACCGCCTCCTTAGGTCTATGGTATCCATCCAATTCAGGCTTCTTCGTTCAAGCCTATTCTGATGCTCACTGGTGGCTGTCAATTTCTTGATGGGAAGTTGGTCAGTTGGCAATCCAAGAAACAAACGTGTGTGTCGCTGTCTACTGCCGAAGCGGAATACATTGCCGCTGCATCCTGCACATCCTAAGTGATTTGGATCCAGAGTCAACTTCGTGACTATGGACTCAATATGAAGAAGATCCCTCTATATTGTGACTCTGAAAGTGCAATTAGGATCTGTCATAACCCAGTGCAACACTCCAAAACCAAACACATAGCACTGAGGTATCACTTCATCAAAGATCATATGGAAGATGGAAATGTCGAAGTTAACTTCGTAAGAACCACTGATCAACTGGCTGACATCTTTACCAAAGCTCTTCCAGAAGCATCATTTAATAAAATATTGCAAGGGCTAGGAATGATGGAATCAGAGTCAGTTCCTCACCCTACCTCTCAACCTCAAACGTAAGAAGCGAAACCAACCGAACGTTCGGGTTCGGTTTAACCTTCTCACTCGCTCATTACTTCAAAGGTAGTTTTTCTGCGTTGTATATTTCTTGTGCAAAACTTGTTTTTTCTTTGTGTAAAAAGTTTTTCCAAATGGCATATCTAAACTCCTTGGTTTTTCAAAATTTTGTGGAACCGAAACCAACCGAAGGTTCGGGTTCGGTTTTTCAAAATTTTGTGGAACCGAAACCAACCGAAGGTTCGGGTTCGGTTTTTCAAAATTTTGTGGAACCGAAATCAACCGAAGGTTCGGGTTCGGTTTTTCAAAATTTTGTGGAACCGAAATCAACCGAAGGTTCGGGTTCGGTTTTTCAAAATTTTCTACAACCAAAAACCAACCGAACGTTCGGGTTCGGTTTTTCAATCTTTTTCCAAGTTTTTTTTAAATCGTATTTTTTTTCTTTTCCATCTTTTCAATTTTTGTTTAGTCTTATTTTTTATTTTATTTTATTTTTTTTTTAACTTTTTAAATATCAAAAATTCCAAAATATTTTTTTCTTTTCGTGTGCTCATTCGCTTATGGGGATATATATTTGATGGCTTACTTAATTGTCCCTAGAAGCATGCTGCTGTATGTGTCCCAAGCCTCATAAGATTTTGAATAATAGCCTTCATGACCTGGTAAACACAAACCTTGTCTTCCCAATAAGGCTAACTCATTTATTCTAATCGTGAGCTACCTCACTCTCTTCTCACATGAGTTCAGAGTCTCCTGCTTGGTCCTTATTTTCGCAGCAGAGGTACTATGTTTTCTTTCACCATCCCCACTACACTTCTCCATTACATTTGTTTCATCACTGTAACCCTTGAGACTCTCAGAATCTACCACTGAGGTTTATGGTTACACAACATCTGTGTTTATGACCTTAGTTTCGTGCCACTACGAGCTGAGTGAAACCCAAAATTCAATACCAACGAATTGACGGTGACCAATTAAATTGATCAAGTTTTCACCATTGAATTGACGAATGTACCTTCATGGAATCTCATTTTTTTCTTTTTGCGTGATTCCAATGAAATTGTTACACACCATAACATTTCTTCCCAGGGGATCCAATTTTAAATTTTTATTTGAGATTTCATAATAATCCAAGCCACTACAAAATCAACTCCAACCTACTTGTTCAACAGACTACACTGGTCTCACAAGTACTTTGTTCACATTCGTTCTTATATCAAGAATTGAATTGTTGCATCAAAGCGAAGTCACCCTTAATTAGCCTTATTAAAAGAAACCTTTCAACATTTATTAATAAATGTTTGATCGTAATTCAACGGGATTCCACACTACCACTTCGGGGTCTCTCTTGACCGTGAAGGAAGAGATTCGTGCCCGGGATCATCAGTTTCGTGTCATTATTGACATCACAGATCATCCTAAAAAGAGTTGCTTTATTTCTTTATCTTTTACACTCCTTGCACGAAAATCCTTGATTTTCAAAAATTCCGTTACTAATTATTTTACAGGCTGGATAATTACTGGATGGTTACAAATGAAGTTGTGGTAAAAAATTAGCCACGTGGGTCTTTAATTGATAACAGCTGTTTAAAAGGGGATATGACAAAAAGTTGCTGACTCGGCGGAAGTTAAATGGATAGAAATTCAAACGACGGTAAAAAGGAGGGCGCGTGAATTTGAAACGGTCGCGCTTTTTCTGACACTTATGGACGCGTGTGTGATATTGAAGCGTCATCCATCTGGCATTAATGGCGCGTGTGGAAATGGAAACGGTTCCTCTCTCTGAATCGGTGCTTATTGGGCGGCGTGATCCTAAGGATCTGACACTCTCTCTCCTATGTGATCATCGCACGTCCCAACTGTCACCAATCAGTCACTCCAAAAACCTGCTTCGTATTTCCATAAGAGATTTGAAACGATTTTTCTCTCTCCTATCACCTACTATAAAAACCCATCAACACCACCTTTTACCTCTTTACTGCCCCCATAATTTCCAAAGCAAAAATATTTCCAAACTCTCTCCCGGTATTCTTCTTCTCCAAAACCTGCAACAATGGCTGAATCTTCATCTGTTCATGCAACGTCTCAGATTCTTCCCATCAGACCCCAGCAATGCCTAGTCATCGATCTGAACCCACTGGCGTATGATCCATACATGTCGCCGGTCATCGAATGCCTCAAGTACTCCCAGCTTGCTCCGGCATTGTCCAGAATTGAAACGGTGCCAATGGTGACTCTATCTCAGGTCTATGCGACGGCCTACTACGACAAGGGCGTCGACTGGGTATTCTTTGAAGTGGGAAATCACAAGACTTCAATTTCTCGCCCCCGTTTCTGCACTTTGTTAGGGTTTGCCGCTGACCCATCGCGAGTTAACCCAGAGACGATTCCGGTTGGAATGCTCTACAGCATGTTCTACAACATGGGCTACACGGAAGTTCTCACCTCCGTCGCCAGGTTCAAGAAGTCCGGCCTACCGCCCCAGTGGAATGGGTTATTTACAGTTCTCTTCAAGGGACTGTCAGAGAGGAGCTCAGGATCTGATGGTGCCAGTCGTCTTTTCCTTTCTATAATGTACGGCGTGTACAATGGGATAAACCTGGATTATGGGTTTGTCCTCTGGCAACAGCTGCTTCAGAGCCTCTCTTCCACTTCTCGACACTCCGAGGTGTCGCAGGCCCGGTTCTGGATCTTGATCACAAGATGGGCCATGGACAGGTTTGAGGTCCCAACTGCTGATGGTGCATCGATGTCTTCTATTGGTACCTTCCATACCAAGAAGATCATCGTCTCGGATGCATCTAAATTCTCATTCATTGGATCCATCCCGGAGACTATGTATGGAAGTGTGCCCTCAGACAGCAATATGATCAGGGCGATCAAGGAGTTAGAGCCATCTGGTCCGAGGGAACTGACACCGGACATGCTGCGATCGATTCATGATACCGACAAACCGGTAGCCAGGAGTAAGAAGGCAGACAAGGGGAAGAAACCATCTAAAGCCCCAAAACCTTCTCCCAAGAAGCGCAAACAACCGAAGGCTGCTTCATCCCCACAACCGAAAAGGAGGAAGACCCAACAAAAGCGAAAGCTCGTCATTCCCTCTTCCTCAAGTGAATCCGAAGGTGGGAGTTCGGACTCTGAGGGATCCCAAGGAGACGAATCTCCTCAACGAGGCAACACACCCCCTCGGTCCCCAACCCCGGAGATGGAACTTCATCAATCTCCAGTTCCTTCCCCTCCACCCACAATACCTATTTCCATTCCCACCATAAACCCCACTATACCCCCAACCTCATTCCCTATACCCCCACCAATATTCACCACATCAACCGAAACACCACCTGTAACCGAACCTCCACAAACCGAAACCCATACATCACCACCACCCGAAACTAACCCCCCACCCACTCGACCAGAACCAACCAAACCCATAACCCCCCAGCTTCTCCACCACCTCAATCTCCAGAAGACGCCTCCGATGGCGACGATCAATACCTTGGTGGTGATCACATGAATTTTGACTCGGTCTACTATAGTCCGTTTCAAGTTCAGAGTGATGAGGAGGATGATGCTTCAGTGACAAAGAAGCATCTTCGTGAGCTTAACGAGAAGATTGATCAACTTCTCGCCTGCTCTTCCAACCAGCAGTCATCTTTGTCTGAAGCTGCCCTTCAGAAGATAGTTGATGCCTTCTCCAGGGCTCAACATGATTCAGTGGCCTCAGCAACTGCTGCGATAGACGCCTCCACCCGAGCCTGTGAGGCAGCGACCGAAAAAGTCGATAAACTATTCTCCGACGCTTCTAACCTGCTGAAGTCCCTGCAGGAAAGCGCCGACGCCACAAAGACAACTCTGGAACCGATTGTTCAGCAATTGGCCAAGTTCGTCTTGACGGAGTTGACTTCGTTCGCTAATCTCAGACAAACTCTTAGCGACGACAACTCGGCACTCCGTGCCTCCATCGATGCCCGCCTGGCAAAGTTACAAGAAGATCTTGCGGCAGAAAACTCTCTGATGGACGTTTTGGCGAGTAAAACAACCGCCCTAATGGTCAAGAGCACTCAACTTTCCAACTCTCAAGAACAATTGGAAGCTCTTCGATCCGAGAGGGAGGTCATAAAGACGTGTGTTTCGGATGTCCACGCCGCTCTCTCCAACATCCTGGAAGCACACGACCCCATCCTTAACCACTTAGTGAGGCGTACCCTCGCTGAAAAGCTCTCCTCGGCCATGGACCTTTTAAGCAAAATTGAAGGCCTACCAAGTTTCGTGTCCATTCCGAAACAAGGGGGAGATGACAAGAAAGGATCGAAACAACCTCCTTCCTCCAAAGCTACTCACACAAACGAACCAACCCCAACTGGTCATGCCTCGGGTTCTGGTGTGAAGAACAAGGGTAAAAACATAGCTGAGGGAGGAGATGAAGATGAAGATGAAGATGAAGACAAGGAGACCATTGCCGACATGTTGAAACGGAAAAACAGTCGCAATGCTGAAGACGATGCCAGTCGTGTGGCGCGTGAGGCTGAAGAAGCCGAACGAAAGCAAAAAGAAGCCCACGATCTCCTTGAGAGCCGAAAGTTGCTCTTCCCTGCCTGGACCAGGGATCGTTTGATAAAAGAGGCCATAGAGACTCCAAGCATACTATGGCTCGAGCCGGTGATATCGTTCGACTGCAACAACACTATGATTCGCAGTTCGATATGCCGCTGACTCGAAAGGCGTTCATCTTCCACGCCTTCTCTAACATCTTTGAAGTCCCGCATCCGAACGATGAGCTTGACAGGGAGCTCATTGACTTCTACCTGGAGGCCGCTCGCCCTCAATACCTTACATGGAGCGCCCAGAAGATTGTTAATGTTCAGGTGCTGAAGCCTTTTGCCGTGGGGAAATTCATGAATGTTATGTTCAAGCTTATTCGTGGATCTGCAAGAACCGCTCACATCATCACCCTGGCGGATCTGCCAAATCTGAATCCTCATGACTGGATAGTCTTGTACAATATCCTGCTGACAAACGAAGCCGAATATGGTCCCATCTTAGACCATGTCAAAAGGATGTTGGCTTGCTACATCATGGAGGTTGCCCAAATGGATCAGGAGGTCGCCACTGTTTTCAAGAAGAAACCGAAAGTGAAACCAGAGGGATTGGCCAGTGATCTAAACACAATGCAAATGGGTAAGATAGATCCAAGGCGAAACTCAGTGATGTTCACCAGAGCCGAAGGACAGAAATGTCTATTCACTTTAGCTGACAAGCACCTTTACACCACAGCCTGCTTGGAACACGTCTTATCAATCATCAAGCAATGTAAGGAGAATTCGGCTGATGACATCAAGTACTTCAATGATATGATTAATTGGTACATCCAGTTTAGACAGACCATCCTCTCCATAACCAAGTGTCTGTTTAGTACCGTGAAGAAGAAGGTACCAGCTTCAGCTGCCGGCCCAAGTAAGAAGTGAAGGTCTCGCTCCAAATTGACGCAAAGGGGGAGATTGTTGGGCTGTAGATAGTTTTGATGTTGCGTCTTTTGGGCTCGTTAGATTAGCCTTGTATTCTCCGGTTTGGGCCTGTCCAACCGTGAGCCTTTTATGTATTGTATATAAGTTAAATGCTTGCATGCATATTAGGTTAAGATTTGAGATTTAAGATTGCAGAGATTATCGATTTAGCGATTCATCAAGAGTATCATATTTCCTGTAATCGTTCTTGTAATCTTCTAATCCTTTACAATTGATGTTCTTAATCGAGCTCTTCTAAGGATTTTATTTAATCATTCGACACGATTGATTCAAGCTGTTTTGTTCTTAATATTGCGTTCTGCTTTGTTATTTTTGTTGCGTTCTTGCTGTTTCATATTCACATACTTGTTCAAGATCTAATCGATCTTCATTGATTAAAAGTTGTTTTAATCCCATCAGTTGAACAACAAATTAGGGTGATTACCTTGATGTTTTGGAGCTTAAAATTAGATGATTTTGGACCTTAAGTTGGATTGAGGAGAGAGGTTAGAGAGAGAGTAGTGAGAGAGAGAAAAAGATTCAAATGGAAGCTTAATCCACTTTAAATATGTTCAAAGTTCGGGACACGGTGGAATTCTACCCGATACCGACGTTAGACGTGGCTTTTGTTCGCACCCGATTAAGTTGTCGTAACCCAATAAGGTCGATTCTAAAAGTATTCCAATTACTAGAATGGGGTGCTAATATGAGTTCTAAATGTGTTTGGACACCCATTAAGTCATAATAGCAACCTCAAATTAAATGACTTAATTTAATAGCGTAAACGTAAATGAATTTGAAAACGACGAATTTATTAACGGAAAGGGTTACAAATGATGAAACGAACTTCGGGTTGTCACAAAAAATGTGTGGCAAAGGGTAGCTTTATGTTAATCATGGATCAATGGAGCGTGTGTGGTTAACCGACACATTGATTGGATGATTTGTAACATTAAGTGTACCAAGCTAATTTGTGTGGTTATTCACACCTTGTTTGTGATCCTCGGCATCCCAGTCACAAACTTGAAGGTTATAATCGAGATTTAATCATGCCAATGAAAATTTCAATGAATCTCAAAGGAAATTAGGAATTTCAATCCAATTACAACTTATTAATCAAATTCATTTTTCATGGTGGAAATTGGTAAATCCTCATTTACCTACCTTCAAATATTTTGCAATTGGATTACGGCATCCCTCTTCCGAATTGTAAAAGATTGTGTTGGATCCTAGTCTTAGTATTTCATTTGGGTGCTATATTAAGGATCATTATCTAATCTAAACTTTGTTTTTCTTTTTAAATGTCTTCCAGCACTACTTCAAACCCAAACCCTTCAGGCTCTTTCTTCCTTGTGAACTTGTGTGGGAGGGTCACATTTGATGGATCGAACTTCAAGGATTTGATTCGAAACATCCGAATGGGCATTCGCAATGAGGAAAAAGAATATGTCCTAGATAAATATCTTAAGGAGATTCATGAATCTACTGCTACCCCCAAACAGATTGCTTAATACAAGGCCCATGAGAGGGACGCGACCAAAGTCTCGTGTATTATGATTGCTACCATGGCTGTTGAGCTTCATAAGTCCTATGAGAACTTTTGGCCTTATGAAATGCACGAAGACTTGATGGAAAGGTACCATCAAATTTCAGGGCAGGAAAGGTATGAAATCATAGCCTCAATGATTTCAACCAAAATGAAGGATGGAGAGTCCGTCACAGCCCACTTGCAGAAGATGTAAAGATTTGTGGACTGTTTGTTGAAGTTGAATGTCAACTTCGATGAAGAGTTGGCCATAGACATTATTCTTTACTCTTTGCTTCCTTGTTATGATCAGTTTTGTATGACCTATCATATGAACAAGAAGGAGGTCACTCTAAGAAAACTTCAAGGCATTTTAAGGACTGCTGAAAGTATTCTTAAAGGAAAATCTGTTATTTCTACTCCTACTGCTACTGCCCCTATCCTGGCAATTGGACATGGGAAGGGAAAGAAAAGGAATACTCCTTCCAGGAGCCACAAGGGAAAGTCCCATGATGGATCCTCTTCTAGTGGGACCAAAATTGGCTCTGCTAAACCCTCTTCCAATCCAAAGGAAGCCGAGTGCTTCCATTGTCATGAAAAAGGGCATTGGAGACGAAGCTGCCCTAAATACTTGCAGGACATAAAGGATGGGAAGATCAAACCCTCCATCGTAGGTATTTTGTACTATTCTGTCTAATAACTCATCACATGCTAGTTCTTGGGTCCTGGATACAGGATGTGGTTTTCACATTTGTTCTGATTTCCAGGGACTAAAAAGAAGTAGGGATCTGGAGCACGAGAAGATGAACTTGATCATGGGGAATAGGAAATGACCGTCTGTCACCAAGATTGGAGTTTATACTTTATGGCTTAGTAGTGGGTTAAATTTAGAACTGAATAATTGTTGCTACTCGTCTGATATGGCAAGAAATATTATTTCCATTCATAGTTTGTATAAACAAGGTTTTACCTTTTCTTTTAATAATAAAATTGGTAGTATTAATGCTTATTATAATGGTATATTTTATTTTGAAGCATTGCCTTGTAATGGTATATATGAAACTGTGATGGTTGTAGATAACTTAGGAACTAATGTGTTGCATATTGATTCGTCTAATGTTTGGGATAAAGCATGTTTATGGCATTGTCATCTTTGACACGTTAACAAGAAGCGCATAACCCAAATCCAAAAGGATGGATTGTTGGAGTCATTTTACTTCAATTTGGATGACACTTGTGAATCTTGTTTGCTTGGAAAGATGACCACTACTATGTGACTTTTACTGATGATTATAGCAGATATGGGTATCTACTTAATCAAGCATAAGTTAGAAACCTTTGAGAAGTTCAAATAGTTTAAGCAAGAAGTGGAGAATAAGTTGGGCAGGAAGATAAAGATGCTCTAATCCGATCAAGGAGGAGAGTATCTTAGTATTGAGTTCCAAGACTATCTTAAGGAATGTGGAATTGTTTCACAATTGATGCCACCTAGGACACCACAACTTAATAGTGTTGCTGAGAGGCGCAATCGAACCTTGCTGGACATGGTTCATTCTATGATGAGTCGAGCTTCGTTACCTATCTCATTCTGGGGGTATGCCTTAGAGACTAGCGCCCATATCCTCATTCTAGTCCCAACTAAAATGTTTTCCAAAACACCTCATGAGATGTTGACAGGGAAGGTTCCCTCGTTAGCACACATTAAGGTTTGGGGTTGCGAGGCTTTTGTGTGTAAAGAAACTCACGAGAAGCTCGAACCTCGTAGTGAGCGTTGTATTTTCATCGGCTACCCACAGAAATCCTTTGGATATCTCTTCTATAGACCGAGTGACAATGTTGTCTTCGTTGTAAGGAGAGGAGTCTTTCGATAAAGAGAACTCATATGCCAAGAGGACAGTGGGAGGAAAATTGACCTTGAAGAGCTTCAAGAGTTAAGTGATGAAGGAACCTCAAACAATAGCGCTCAACCCGAGGAGGAAACTCCTGTTGAACCCATTGACGAGTTCGTACCTCTGAGACATTCTACTAGTGTTAGTTTTCCACCTGTGTTATATGGCTTTCATAAAATACCTGAGGATGATACATTTATCAGTAATAATACTCCGACAGATTTGGATGAACGTAACAACTACAAGGAAGCCATGGTGTAACGCTCGTGTTTCTAGGCTAGGCATTAATGATGATGTAATAGTCTTGGTTAACCTTTGTAACTCATTTTGAAATAATAGAAATGTATTATTTGAGTATTATGTGTTTTATGCTTAATTGTGTGGCTTAAATGAATTAAGAATGAAAGTAAGCATGATAATAAAATATTATATAAGCCCAGTATCTATGGAGGAAGTTGTAGTGGTCGTGACAAGGGTTCCGGATATAAAAAGAATGTCGAAATCCGAGTTATAACGAAGAATTTATGATCTGTCAAAGTTTCGCGATAGAACCGGCCTGACACTACGCGACGTAAATAATGAATTTACGATAGAGCGATATTTAGCCTTAGTGATTTAAATGAAAGTCGTAGAATACGTTAAACCGAGAGCGTGCATAAGAATAATGTCTAAATCTGAGTTCGTATGAGGAAGTTATGATGTTTCGAAGTTTTGACTTAGTAGTATGCAGTCCAAAGTTCGAATACGAGATCAAGTGATTTCTAGCCGAAACAATCTAAACGAGAATTGAAGATCTCGTCGATAGTAATGCAACGGTAAAAAGACAGACAAGAACGGATGTTAGATGAAGGAGTTATGAATTTCTAACAAAGTTTTCCTGTCCCAACCTACTAAAAATAATATAATAAAAGTTAAAGTCAAAGTTTGGCAATGGAGTCTAAACGAGAGTTGTAGAACATAATCTCACCTACACGTGGATATAAATAACGTTAAAAACGGAGCTCGTATGCAAAAGATATGAATTTCTGAGGTTCGGGGCACGAACTTCCACTTGTATCAGAACTCACGACGTGAGCAGGTGATGGACATCTTCCAAGGCAAGTGGCCTGATGCCGAATGCCATGACATATTAGGCTCATGACGTGAGCATAGATTTTCAGCCCCTATAAATAGAAAGCCAGGCCAGCCGTTTAGGGTTGCCAAATCTCTTCTCTCTCACTCCATATTACCTCGATTTATGTGCAAGTTATACCCCCGAAGCCCCAGTATCATCCCGACATCCAAAGCGAGTCTCGAAGCCCCGAAGATCCCGAGAAACAGAGTTCCCGAGCCGAAGCTCTGCCTGCGAGAAGCCCGATGTGTGAAGAGATCACAGGTTCACCAAAAAATACTACACTTAGAGCCGTAGTGTTGTCCGATAAAGATCTTATCAAGAGAGTGCATAGTCCCTTTCACATACACGATTTTAGTACAAGTATTGATGAATGTATTAGATATATAATATGAGTAAGTGTGTAGTTGCTTTCTGATAATACACATATATGAATTATACTCTATGAAATACATGCTAAGTGATTATATATTATTCGTTATGTGGTATGAGTATTGAATGAATATGTTATACAGGTTTTAATCTGTATATAAACAAGTATAGTTTATCTACAAATATGTTGGGTAGAACATGGGTAGATAGTGATGTGTGATGAAAGAAAAATGAAGAGAGGCCTCGATGTGATTGTGATCTGGTCGTCCAGCATAATATGGATGACGACCACAAACTTTTCTAGATAGTTCAGTGGAACGCTGACAGTCTCATAACCTGTAGGTGTAGTGAACTTGGGTGTTCATTTGTTGTATTCTATCCCCCTCAAGGTTGCCTTAGGATATTCATTGCTGAGGACACCCCTTTGCAGTAGTATCCATCTCGATGAAAATCCTAGATTAGGTCCCTTGTAATAGTTGTTGTCATAGGGACGTAAAGTGAGGATAACGGGAATGGGTAATCGGGTTATTGTTGGTTGGTGAAATTAAATATAACTATTTATTGTAGTTTGAAAACCCTATATGCTCACCAGGCTCCCAAGCCTGACCCACTCAATTTCTTTCTATTGCAGGTAGTGGCGAGAGAGCATAAGTTAGGGAACTTGTGAAGATGTTTTTGTTGACAGACCAGTAGTTGTATATAACTTTGTAAGGTCTATGTTTTATTGTTTATGCTTTTGTGTCTGTATCAGAATATGACATCCCGAGTTTTGATATATAATGAAAATACATTTCTTTAAGAAATGCTTTGATAAATCTTATTTTATCATGTAATGTTTTGGGGAAAAATTTTACAACTCCTTTAAATCAATGGATTTACTCTGAAATTATTTTAAAAGCATAAATAAAACCGGTCTTTTCTGGCCATGATTTTGGGGATGCCACAGTTGGTATCAGAGCATTAGTTTATGCGAACTAGGAATTTGTAGGATTCTTAGAGTTAAACTTAGAATGCTAAGTGAAGATTGTGAGATGAGTGTCTGTTATATTTTAGACATGAGCACTTTTTTATTTTAGGAAAGTTGCCTAAACTTCTTTTATGTGATAAATGTTATATGTTTGCCATATATGATATTATCTTTTCGGATCTATGGTTTGTTGCCAGTCAGATCTGGAAACCTTATGTGTTTAGGATTCTAAGCGTATGAATACGTTATTAGAACTAACATGTAAACGTTTCGGAGTGATAAGGATGATTTAATTATCTATCGTGATTGAGGATCTAAATTCACCTTATTCTGTGCGTAGATCAAAAATGGTAAGTGTTGGATTAGTGTCTAAGTCCATAACTATATTTGGGATGTAGTTGACCCGACTCGGCTGTAAAAATAGAGAATTTCAGCCAAAATTTTAAATATTTTCTTTCATTTAAAAATCATTAAGCTCATACATTTCGTTTTCAAAATAGTTTAAACATCTGAGAATCCCCAGAACCATATCACATAAATCATAAAACATGAGGAGTGGTACGATCACGCCTTCGCATTGCCACGATCTCCTAAAGTACCTGAAACATAACACTACAATTGTAAGCCCAAAAGCTTAGTGATTTACCCCCAAAATACCAACCACAACAGCACACACATATTATATCATAAACAGAACAACCATGCATATTGAGTCTATAGTGTGACCGGTCCACCTACACCAAGCCTTCAGTCCACCCGGTCCACTCTCTCTCCGAATCTACAGTATGACTGGTCCGCCCACACCGGGCCTTCAATCCACCTGGTCCACTCTCTGAGCCTCGGCACGTCTGGTCCGCCCTCTTGGGGCCTTCAGCCTATCCGGACCGCTCGCCGGGCCTTCGGTCTAATCGGTCTGCCCTGGGTATCTTGGCCTACAGCACAAAACAGGACCCGCCTCGACCCAAGTCCAACAACCCTGTGCACATAAACATATAATCATATAGCAATTCACAACCAGTCAACCGATCAAGCAGATCACATAACATAGCACCATCCTAACCAGGATACTGACCTAACCGGTCACTAACATATAGCATCCTAACTACCAGGATGTAGACATAGCAAAACATTAACATAACAAGCAACTACCCGGATTCCCATCCGATAAAGGGCCAACCTTGGTGCCTTAGACCCTGTCAATATAGTGAGGATAACTCACCTCGCAACTGCCAAAATCCTGCAAATCCCTGATCGCTGACTCACCGGGACTCCCAACTATCACATGATAATCACCAAGTTAGAGTCAATTTATGACTTTCTAGACCAAGGACCCACAACACTCATTAAGGCCATCATCCTCTTATTGGGCCAAGACCCAAAACCAAATCCTCATACAAAACCCATTATTGGCCCAATTTACTAAATTGGGCCCACCTTTCCAAACGTGCCTAGATCCAAGGTTCATAATAATTATTGGGTTCAAATTACTCCATCCATGATGTTCAGTCACGACCTAATCCCCACTAGTCCAGAAATAGCCCAATCACTTAAGGCCTAAAATCAAAAACCTAACAGAGGGCGTACGCTGGGCGTACTCCACTGGTACGCGGGGCGCACCCCGTCTCAGGTTGACTGGAAAATGATCTATTGACCCTGTATGCTAGGTGTACAGCTTCCTACACAGGGCGTACGTGAGTTCCACAAAAATCCTCATAAGTGAGTAATGGCTTAAGCTCTTAAGCCCAAATCTCAGGTCCATCGACCAATTATGCCTAGGACTCATAAAGTCTCGAACTTTATCACTTTGGACGTCCAGAAAGTTCTTAATCCAAGGTCTTAATCCATTAAGACCTTTCTACTACTTGCATGGGACCTCATAAGCCATTGGAACCTCATTTTTGTCACTCAACACGCCATCAAGAGTCTAAAAGGACAGATCATTTCCTCCAAAAGACAACATGCATCATCTTGGGACTTTTGGGAAAACAAATGATTTCAAAATGATCGAATGGATAGATCTATTATATACAAGCATAAAGTTCCAAGCTTTTTACCTTCTGGAGCTTCAAAGCTTTTTACCTTCTGAAGGATGGAGGCTGAGAGTGATGAGAGAAAATGAAGCTTAAGGATGCTTGTATAGCTCTCAAACCGGGACATTAGGGTTTTCATCTTTTACGAGTACGCCCAGTATACACAAGATTACGCCCAGCGAACCCTTATATACGCGCGACGTACTCCTCCTGGTCTCAATTTTTCAAATTAGTCCTTAGGCTCTTCAAGACTTTACCCCATCCATTCCCATGGACTACAAATAACATACTTGGGCTGTTACAGAAACCTTTTCGAATGAAACCCATTGCCCACAAAAGACCGAAACGCCCTCACTCTTGATCTCGAAAATTTATAAATAAGTACTTTTAGAACAGGGTGTTACAATTCCCCCCCCCCCCCCCCACTTAAATTAGGCTTCACCTCAAAGCCTGTGGCAACACAAACTTCCAGATGATACTCCTAGTGCCTCTGATCTCAAACCGACTCAGATTCCCTAAAACACAGGTAATGAATCTCAAAAATCCATATCTTCCGTTGCAGGGTCTCGATCAACTGCTTTAAGCTGGCCACTGGCTTCTTTTCTCTGATGACAACGCTCATCAACTGAGTGCCACCTGAGGGCACTACCTTACTTCCGTCCCACGCACTCATTCGCAACTTGCGAAAACTGGATACCACAACACCTACTGAGCTCTTGCTAAGGCACTAATCCATCTTCCTTTGCCCAAAATTGGTGATACCTTGATAACTTGTAACCTAGAATGAATCCTGTTCCATCCTCGTGTTCTATCCTTTACGTTCTGACAGGATACTACATCCCTCAACACCGGTCCAGACTACTCTCGAGTCTGTTAACTTGCTGTCTCACCTTCCTTTGTCCCAATCTCCAATCGGGAATCCCTTTCCTTCTCCTCTTCCAAGGAGACCGAAAACATGCATGCGTATCCTCCGACATTGCCACAACCTCAACGGGCATCCAAGCCGTATGTGCTTCCATGTATCTGGTACAATCCCATTGCTTACTACCAATAACCGAAGCATCTTCGATCATCCTTTTACTCTGTTGCCTTCCTTTTAGAGGACCCACACTCATTCCGAAGCTACATACCCTTCCTTTCCAGGAAGTCTACTCAACAACCCTTACCGCACCTATAAGTGCCACAGAGCTAAACTCCACTCTACACTATCCACGTAGAGCAACCGTTATTCTCTAACTCCTATATACTCTGAATCTGATCACATAACAAACAAGGCCCACACACGACCTCCAGCCATCTCCATCATCATGATCAATACTTGGGGCCAGACCATATCGATTACTATTGCATGGCGACATATTTACTCATTCTTCTCATATCGATCCACTATCACATACAGAGTCTTCAGCATGACTGGACTGCCTTTCCAGGCCTTCAGCCTATCTAGACCACTCTCAGAACCTTCAGCATGTGTGGACCGCCCTGCTGGGCCTTCAACCTATCTAGACCGTTCCTCGAGCCTTCATCCTGACTAGTACGCCCACCGGCCTTCAGTCTATCCAGACCGCTCAAAGACTGTCTCACATCACCCTGATCCATTCTTCCCTGGAACCTCTCCCATGCAGTCTGTTCTAGCCCTCTTGGGGTTCCGAACTCTAGTTCCATTCCCAGAATCCTTTCCATGGCCTAAACCCATGCCTCACATCGACCACCTACCTTAACTGAAACCATGGTCTGATCCTTGCTCCACTTGTCTATCACTTGCTCTAATCATGCCACACTCTCAGCTAACAATGCTGATAATTCTAAACAGCAAACCAACCTTGGATATTTGTTGTTTTACTAGAGAATTTTCCAATTCTCCCCACTTAGTGCACTGACTACTATCCACCGATGCCCAAAACCAGCATAGCTCAATCGCCCTTACTCCATATATTCCCTCTTATCCATGAACTGACTCCTTCGGGAGTGAGTAACCTCCACCGAATACCCTTCTGCCATCGCACACCTGAACTCCAAGGGAGTTCGAACCCCAACTGAACACTTCTTGCATCGCAGTCGCTATTCCTAGCAACAAGATCATAAATCTTATCTTTCGACCAAGAATCCTCCTGAACGCTAACAAACTACAACTCCTAACTGCTAAGGTTCTCAATTATACCATGATTCATGCGACAAAAAAAGCGAATAGATTTACAATACCACATAATCAACAAGATAACAAGATATCAAAATGGGAACATGCCCACAGCTGTATCCGACTCTACCCTGACCTCCTCTGCTGTAAGCTAGAATGCGTGTCCCTGAGCCCTCGGAGGCTCCGCTACTCCATGACCCCCGCCAGTAATCCTCAAAGTGGTCGGTGCTGGAGCCTGCACTGATCCTATAGCAAACTGTGGACAGTTGGCCCTCAAGTGTTCAACCTGATGGCACTGATAACAAATCCTCATATCCTGCACCGGGGCTGACTAGCGACAATCCCTCGCATAATGCCCCTCTCTCATGAACTTGTGGCACACACCACCGGACCTACAAACTCCAGTATGACGCTTCCCACATTTCTCACAAGTGTGGCTACCCTGACCCCCAATCCTGGAGTCAACGGGTTTGAACCGTTTCGGCGCCGGCTGCAACTGCACCCGGGCCTGCCTCTGCTCTCGCAACTGCAACTCAATCTCCAACTCACGCCGCCTGGCAGCCTCCTACAACTCTAATAAGGTATCACATCTCTGCATGGACATAAACTGTCTAATATCCCTCTTGAGCATACCCAGATACCGGGACATCTGAGCCTGCTACGACGCGAACTCTGGGCAAAACATCGCCCTCTCAGTGAACATCCTGGTGATCTCCGTCACCGACTCTGAATCTTGCTTCAGCTCCAGGAACTCCTGAGCCAACCTCTCTCTCTCTCAACCTGCGGAACATAACGAGTACTGAACATCTCCCGGAACTGATCCCAAGTGACAGCAGCCCGCTACGCATCAGAATAAGATCCCGCAGTCAACCTCCACCAATCCTTCGCCCCAAGCCTCAAAAGGTTCAAAGCACACCTCGCCCTCTGATCCGTAGGGCATGAACACGTGAAGAAACAACCCTCCACATATGATAACCATATCATACCAACAATCGGATCCTGAACTCCATCGAAAGTAGGGGGCTTCGTATTATCAAAGTCCCGATACTGAAAACCTCGAACGGTTCCTCCCCTGCCGCTGCTATAGCCGTTGTGGATGGTGCGGCAGCCGTCTCCACAAGAGCTGCATAGTGCTCATCAAAGTACTCAACCATGGCGGTCTTGATCGACCCAAAAATCTCCGGCAACTCAGCCTGGAACATAGCAGCAACGTCATCATGCAGGAGCTCATGAATCTTGGCATCCAAGTCGTCCGTACTCATCTGACCAATGACCTTGGGTGGTACTGCCCCTCCCTGACCACCCTTTACCGATCCTGATCCCAAATCGGATCCTGCCCTGAAACGTCTCGTAATCACCATACTGCAATACACCAACGAGACCCTTAGACACATCCCATACCCGCCCGGGGAACTATCTCATAACTGATACCCTAGAGAGTTGTGACTTCCTTGATACGCGTATGGGTCCTGTGCATTCAGTAGTACGGGCCCAGACTACCTTCCACACCTACGCACATGCTCAATCCTCACTCCTAGAGGGAAAAGCTGAATATCTCATATAAGGAAATGTTGGATTAATGCCTAAGTCCATAACTATGATTGGTAACACTTGACCCTACCCGGCATGGTCCATTTGGGTTGCATGGCATCATGCACTTGGATAGACTATAATGAGAGATATAAGACACTTATGGTTATTAATATATTATAAGTTCTACTATATTAATAATAAGAATAATAAGATTATTTAATTAGTATTGATCAAGAATTAATCTAGGATTAATTAAGTGATCAAAAGAAGACTAATTAAATATATGGGTTGATTGTGTAAATTATCCATACTTGTATAGTGGGCTAATGCTCCATGGATAATCAAGTTGGGCTAAAACCCATAGGATGCTCCATGGTGTATTTGGACCCATGGATCCAAGGAAATGGAAAGTCATGACAATTAGGGTTTACCCTAATTGTAACACTATATAAAGATCTTATTCTTGAAAAAATCGGCGACTAGTATCATTCTAGAGAGGGCTAGCCGATTTCATGAAGTGTAGATTTCTCTCAAGTCATTCCATGTGTATTTGGTGTTGTGTGAACCATTTGAGGTGTCACACTTGGGGCACTAGGCACTCAAGCTTCATGAAGACTTTCTACATCAAAGAGGTATGCATTCTATCTAGCTACACTCATTGTTTTGTATGCTAGATTAGGATAATACCTTGGAAGTTCTTATTTGCATGTGTAATAGAGAAAACATAGATCCAAGGTATTTAGGGTTGAATGTACACTTAGGTGTGTTAGAATGCTCAAAACCCAACAGTGGTATCAGAGCCTAGGCTTGTTTTCTTGTTATACTTGCAAAACTACTTAAAAAAATCGAAATTGTTGCTGTCTGATCATCAGACTCGGCGAGTCCATCAGGAGACTCGGCAAGTCCATGCCTAAAAAGTGATCAATTCGATAAGTTATAAAATAAAGAAAAGTCAGTTCGTTTATTAGTTTAAAGTCTTCCATAACTTGTCCTCAAGTTATGGAACTTGAAGAGTTTTTGGATTAAAACTACTTTAAACACATAAGTTATGGAATTAATTAGTTTTGAATAGTTTCAAAACTTGCCCTCAAGTTTTGGAATTTGTAAAGTTTTCTCTTATGAATACTTTAATTCCAAGTTAGCCCTTAGAATTTTAAAAGTTAAAATTCAACCCTTATACTTTATAATATTATAAGTTAATAATATATATATATATATATATATATATATATATATATATATATATATATATGTATAAGAGTAAAGTCAGTCTTACCGCTAGTACGCCTCATTCACGAAGCCGGTCTATAAGGTGGGTATAAGGTTGTTGCCTATAAAATGGCAACTTAATGGGTGTCCACTCTCACCCACCGCTTGCTTGACTGGTGGAGGGTCGTTAGCCAAACGGGTTTGACAGGACTAGAATTATCCCTTCATTAAAAGTATTAATGATAAATACTAAGTAACTAAACTCTTAATAATACCCAATCTTAGTTACTTAGGAAAATGTGAAAAAGTGCTAATCCATGAAATTACACTTTGCACTTTGTTTAAGTCGGTTAGTGGAGCGTGTGTGGTTAACCGGCACACTAACTCGTATTTAACAAGGTAGGTAAAGGGTAACTTAATGTTTATCGTAGTATCGATGGAGCGTGTGTGGTTAACCGGCACATCGATTGAGGGGTAAACACTTAAGGGTACCAAGTAATTTGCATGGTTACTTCACACCTTGTTTTGTGATCCTCGGCATCCCAGTCACAAAACCTAAAGGGCACACTCGAGATTGAAACATGCCATTGAACAGTTCAATGAATCTCAAAGATCTAGGAGTTTCAAAAACCAATTAAAACCTAATAATACATTTCGTTTATCTTGGTGGAAATTGGTGAATCGTCATTCACCTACCTTCAAATATTTTATAGCTTGGATTACGGCATCCCTCTTCAAAGTTATAAAATAGTTTGTTGGGTCCTAGCCTTAATATTTCATATTGGGTGTCACATTAAGGACTTAAGATCAACTATCTTGAATATCTCCCAAAAGATGTCCGGTTTAGACATTTATGATCTTCCCAAATCTCTTGAAACAAGCTTTTCTAAATGAAGATGATGTCCCATGGAAATCATACTTCATTCACCTCCTCCAATTATTCTCCCTAACCCACAAGTTCTTGAAAAGTTTAAGGTCATTCAAGCCCTATTGGCAAGGCAAGGTCTAGGTGTGCTCACATCTTGGAGATGTAGTCACATATTGACAAGCCGGGAGAGTTGGGTGTCAAAGTCTTGAGAAAGTTGGTGGCTCAATCACCTTCTAAGTCATATAGTGAGTTCTTTTGGGATTCCTATGAAACAGACTATGACAAGACCCTTAATAATCTTATCTATTTGTTAAGATCAACTTCCTTAAAACATGATGGACATTGACAATAGTGACACAGGAAGTCCAAGAAAGCATTCTCTTCCCAACGGAAAGGGATCGGCCATAGTCAACTCGGTTGACCAAATGGTAAAGAGAAAAGCTAAGTATGTGATAGTCCCGTGTACCATTATCAAAGGGTCCATATGTTTATATTGCCAAAGAAAGGGGCATTAGTTGCGAAGCTGCCAAATTTACCTAAGGATGTTAAAGTCAAGAAGTTTGACTCTACTTGAGGTAAAGTCCACTATCTAACTCTGTTAAGTTTCTATTATGAGATTCTTGATACATGATGTGACTGAGTCACATGGTGATATTTTAGGAATCAAAGAAAAAGTGAAGAAACTTAAAGAAGGAATATGTTGAATCTGATCACATAGATGGATTTCTATCGCATAGTTTGAAGATCGGATTCTTGAGCTACTTCTTAGGAGTTATGAGATATTGCTTAGGAATAGATAACAACAAGTTTTCATATGGATTGTAAGGATAAGTTTTCCGCAAAGTTTAAAATAAAAGGAAAAATTTTGATTTTATTTATTTTTAAAATATCCTTACAATGGAATTTGAGGAAAAATTGTTGCTTATAAGATTCCATTAATAGAAAGAGTGGAAGTATGAAATTGATTCTTTCATTTGTGGTAATGTCTAAATTTACCAAATAAGGAAAGATTCTCATCACCCAAGTTTCAATTGGACTGGAACTTGGAATCATGCAAGTTGTATAGCATGATGAATGAGAACTTTCAAGTATTGGAAAAATTAAGACTAATTACTCGGTCACATGGATGTGAGAGTCAAGTAAAGGACTAAGGGATCGAGTACACATTCTTGTGCACTGATTAAGTCCACCACAAAAGATCGATTAGATTATTCGTCATAATTTACTAAAGCTTAGTAAATATGGTTATACTTACAGGCTAAAGTATAATTCTGAGACATTAGAAAAGTTTCAATGTAAGGTAAAGCGAATAAGAAGAATCAACTTAGGCATAAGGATAAAAGTTTCTCAAATCTGAAAAGATGGGAGAGTACTTTAGTATCAGTTTTTGTGATCATCTTAATGATTAAAGAAACCATATCAAAATTAGTTCTCTAAGGAAATCTTAGTTTATTCTTATGACTAAGAAGAGGAACTTGAATTGTTGAAATGGTTAAATCAAGAAGATGATTCATAATTCGTTCCAATACAAGTCTTAGAGTTATACTCCAAGATTGTAACTTGAGTGACATGTCTTAAAGAAGTTTTAAAACACTTGACAAATGTAAGAGTAAAAGTTTTCTACTCTTGTACATTTGAAATTGGTAAGTTGTGATGTTATGGATAAAACAAAGACCAACTAAGGCCAATTGTGTGAAGTGTTTGTCTTGATTAGAATCCGCACTATCTCTTGGATGTTTGACAAGGGAGTCTTATATGTCAAGAGGACAGTGGGAGTCTTAAAGGTCTTGAAAGTCTCAAGAACTAATCAAGAATAAAATCTGAAGTTCTTCACTAGCACACGACTTGAGGTTTATAACCTACCGTGTTGACATATTCTGTGCCCATTCCAGTTAAAGTTGGCTTTGCATATGAGTTCATAGAGTTCTCAATGTGTTGCACAACAACTTGGAAGCAATGGCAGGCCCTTGAGCTGCCAGGTGGCAAGAAGTTAAGATTGAGTTCAATCCATATGAGTGTGGATTTGTCATTATCCTTGTCTTGTGTCTATGGTTTTGACAATTCACATGGATAAGAACACATACACCATTAAATCTAAGTGTCATAAGGTTTCTCTCCGATTCATGAAAATGATGGTGAGGAAACACTTTCACTAAGTAGATTTTAGCTAGATAGAAATTGTGATATTTGCATTCTCAAAGTCGTTAGTGGAGCATGTCTGGTTTACCGGCACACTAACCTGGACTTGTGAGAAGTGGCAAAAAGGTCTAACCATTATGATTACGGCATCCCTCTTCATAATTGTTTAGACACACAAGTGGGCTATCTAAGGGAAGGTGTATGATTTTGATAAAGTCTTATCAAAACAATCTAGTATCAGAAATCTGAACCTTGGTAAGAAAGTCAATGAAGTATTGATTTCTAGAAGTCCAGCTGATTTCTGAGTACATGTCAAAGCTAGTGGGAGCATAAGAGTTATGCTAATAATCATCATGTTAGTGGGAGCATGATAATTATGATAAGTATTGCAAGCTAGCAATGTTAATTATAGAAAACAAAAGGTTTCAATTGGGAAAAGTTGTTTTGCTATAATTAAGGGAGAGGAAATTATACTTCATCTCAAATCTATAAGCTTAGATCGTGAGGTTTTAATCATTTAGTCAATGATATATATATGAATTTCATGTTCGAATGGTTCAACATAAGGAAATTTTGTATATGGGTCCATTATTTGTGTTCTAAAATTCTATTATGATTACGGAATACCTTTTCATAATCTGAATTATGAGAACTTGGCAAATTGAAATGGACATATTATAGCAAAAGACTGGTTTAGTCTTTATGTGAGACATCATGAATCGTGTCCCATATGCTTCGGATATAGGATCGATTAAATGTGCTATATTCATCCATTCTAAAATTTTCCTAATGCCTGGGGCATTAAGAAGTGAAAGGGTTTAGAACTGGATGTGACTAAAAAGGATTAAACAGTTGTCGAGGACAATCTAAGGTTTACCAAAGATTGGGTGCTCAAGGACAGTTGGAAGTATAGTGATAATTCTGGAAGGACCATATTTACATAATCTGGAAGGAGGCAACTCTTGTTCAGAAGTGATAGTCAAAATGGAATCTGGAAATGTTTCAAAGTTAGAATTTTCAATCTGTTTAAGATTAGGAAACTTAATGCAAGAAGGATGTTTCCAAGGAGCTGATCTCCTTTGGAATGCTCTGTAATGATTGTTGTCAAGTCTTTCTGACTTTATGCATAATCATTACAAGAAGATAAATGCATCTAAGTTTAGAATCTAACAGATTTCAATAAATGGCATGAATTTGGAATTCTTGCATTTGTAGTAAGGATTTGGGAGTGTGAAAAGAGAATCATTGAAGTTATGTTCAATTGATCTAGTTCACAAAGTAAAGATCATAGACAAACATAGTATGCATACTTGGTGTATGGCATGACTAGTGTTTAGAAAACATAGTGTACATGCTTGGAGCATGGGACAACTATTGTTTTAAATTCAAGAATAAAGTTGATAGCTGAAACAGTATACAATGAATAATGTGTAATCATATGGTGATAAATAAAAGGTGTTTTATTTATGTTCATAGGTTTTGATACCATATTGGATTCAATTATTATTGTGTTTCATTTTGCATGTTTTGACTTCCATAATAAACTAGGTTATTCTTCCGGACTGACTAAGTTATTCAAACCATCCACAGTCGGTCATATGTTGGAAGTAGATATGAATTAAGACTGTCATGGGTTGGCTTGTAGAGGTCTAAGGTGTTGGACAAAGGGTTACAACATTCATGAGTGCTCATAAGTTCTGAGTATTGGATTCAACCCGCGCTTATTGGAATCACTTCATGGATTTTATCACGGGTGATCATGAGACGATAATATCTTATATTTTTCAAACCTAGAGATATGAGTTGTTACTATGAGTTGGTTGTACATTGATTGCACGAAAACGCATTTGGTAACTCGGTGCTATAAAATATGCCTTTGTGTATGATTCAACAAGTAGTATAACAAGCCATATGAGTCGAAGTTTATCCATTCCTTTTACCTTTGGAATAAAAGCGATATATGTGGGCCCCTCGATGATTTGATGATGACAAATGGAAGTGCTCGGCCGGGCCAGGACTAATTTGATTTGTTCAATTAGTCAGTCGTCATAAATCGGAAATCGGGAAACAACAAATAGACAGAGAGAGAGTGATTATAATCCATGTCTCAGTCCATATGATATCTAGAATGGAGGAATATATGATCCCTTATCTAATGGACAAGTCATTGACAAAGGTCAGAGTTCATCGACAAGGTCAGAGTTCATCGGAAGCTTTTGAGAGCTACGATTGCCAGTTGGTTCCTGAAGTCATAGCAATAATAGTTTTAGACTTATCTAAGTGGGAGACTGTTGGATTAATGTCTAAGTCCATAACTATAATTGGTAAGACTTGACCCGACCCGGCATGGTCCATTTGGGTTGCATGGCATCATGCACTTGGATAGACTATAATGAGAGAAATAAGACACTTATGGTTATTAATATATTATAAGTTCTAGTATATTAATAATAAGAATAATAAGATTATTTAATTAGTATTGATCAAGAATTAATCTAGGATTAATTAAGTGATCAAAAGAAGACTAATTAAATATATGGGTTGATTGTGTAAATTATCCATACTTGTATAGTGGGCTAATGCTCCATGGATAATCAAGTTGGGCTAAAACCCATAGGATGGTCCATGGATGCTCCATGGTGTATTTGGACCCATGGATCCAAGGAAATGGAAAGTCATGAAAATTAGGGTTTACCCTAATTGTAACACTATATGAAGATCTTATTCTTGAAAAAATCGGCGACTAGTGTCATTCTAGAGAGGGCTAGCCGATTTCATGAAGTGTAGATTTCTCTCAAGTCATTCCATGTGTATTTGGTGTTGTGTGAACCATTTGAGGTGTCACACTTGGGGCACTAGGCACTCAAGCTTCATGAAGACTTTCTACATCAAAGAGGTATGTATTCTATCTTGCTACACTCATTGTTTTGTATGCTAGATTAGGATAATACCTTGGAAGTTCTTATTTGCATGTATAATAGAGAAAACATGGATCCAAGGTATTTAGCGTTGCATGTACACTTAGGAGTGTTAGAATGCTCAAAACCCAACAGGAAAACCCTAGGCTAGTGGGCATCACATAATTAGGCAACTCTATCGTGCAATTCCTGAAGATCCCTAGCCAAGTGCTAGCATGTTGTTCTAACATATCACATAATTAAATAACTTGCATGGTATTTTGGGGTCAACTTACTGGCTCTGGCTGATCGTACCCTCTGCATCCTCCTTTACTTATTTCGAAAACCTTTTGAAAACCATTTTGAAAATACCTCCTTGATTTGAGACTGGATTCACACGAATGTTCCTCTAATTCACTCAAACTAAGGCTCTGATACTAACTTGTAACAACCAAGAATTTCAGCCAAATTTTAAACATTTTCTTTCACTCAAAAACCATTAAGTTCATACATTGCGTTTACAAAATAGTTTAAACATCTGAGCATCCCCAGAACCATATCACATAAATCATTAAACATGAGGAGCAGTATGATCATGCCTTCGCCTTGCCACGATCTCCTGAAGTACCTGAAACATAACACTACAACTGTAAGCCCGAAAGCTTAGTGAGTTACCCCCAAAATACCAACCACAATACCGTACACATATTATATCATAAACAGAACAACCATGCATATCGAGTCTACAGTGTGACTGGTCCGCCTACACCAGGCCTTCAGTCCACCTGGTCCACTCTCTCTTTGAATCTACAGTATGACTAGTCCGCCCGCTTCGGGCCTTCAGTCCACCTAGTCTACTCTCATAGCCTCGGCACGTCTGGTCCTCCCTCTTGGGGCCTTCAGCCTATTCGGACCGCTCGTCGGGCCTTCGGTCTAACCGGTCCGCCCTGGGTATGTTGACCTACAGCACAAAGCAGGACCCGCCTCAACCCAAGTCCAAAAACCATGTGCACATAAACATATAATCATATAGCAACTCACAACCAATCAACCGATCTTGCAGATCACATAACATAGCACCATCCTAACCAGGATACCGACCTAACCGGTCACTAACATATACCATCCTAACTACCAGCATGCATACATAGCAAAGCATTAATATAACATGCAACTACCCAGATTCCCATCTGATAAAGGGCCGACCTTGGTGCCTTAGACCCTATCGATATAGTGAGGATAACTCACCTCGCAGCTGCCGAAATCCAGCAAATCTCTTATCACTGACTCACCGGGACTCCCAACTATCACATGATAATCACCAAGTTAGAGTCAATTCATGACTTTCTAGACCAAGGGCCCATAATACTCATTAAGTCCATCATCCTCTTATTGTGCTAAGACCCAAAATCAAATCCTCATACAAAACCCATTATTGGCCCAATTTACTAAATTGGGCCCACTTTCCCAAACGGGCCTAGATCCAAGGTTCATAATAATTATTGGGTGCAAATTACTCCATCCATGATGTTCAGTCATGGCCCAAGCCCCACTACTCCATAAACAGCCCAATCACTTAAGGCCCAAAATCAAAAACCCAACAGAGGGCGTACGATGGGCGTAATCCTCTGGTACGTGGGGCGTACCTCGTCTCAGGTTGACTGGAAAATAGGCTGTTGACCCTGTATGCTGGGTGTATAGCTTCCTACGCAGGGCGTACTAGAGTTCCAAAAAAATCCTCATAAGTGCTTAATGGCTTATGCTCTTAAGCCCAAACCTCAGATCCATCGACCAATTATTCCTAGGACTCATAAAGTCTTGAAATTTATCACTTTCGAAGTCCAGAAAGTTCTTAATCCAAGGTCTTAATCCATTAAGACCTTTCTACTACTTGCATGGGACCTTATAAGCCATTGGGACCTCATTTTTATCACTCAACACCCCATCAAGAGTCTAAAAGGACAGATCATTTCGTCCAAAACAAAACATACGTCATCTTGGGACTTTTGGGACAAGAAATGGTTTCAAAATGCTAGAATGGCTAGATCTATTATGTACAAGCATAAAGTTCCAAGCTTTTTATCTTCTGGAGCTTCAAAGACACAAACCAACTTCAGATCTAGAAGCCAATCTACTTCTTCTTGGTGCAATGCCTTCACTTCCAAGAGCTAAAAATACCCACCAACTCACACTCTCACACAAGATCTAGGGTTTGGGACGTTTATGAAGGATGGAGGCTGAGAGTGATGAGAGAAAATGAACCTTAAGGATGCTAATATAGCTCTCAAACCGGAACATTAAGGTTTTCATCTTTTACGAGTATGCCCAGCGTACACAAGATTACACCCAACATACCCTTATGTACGCGCGACGTACTCCTCCTAGTCCCAATTTTACAAATTAGTCCTTAGGCTCTTCAAGACTTTACCCCATCCATTCCCATGGACTACAAATGACAAACTTGGGATGTTACAGAAACCTTCTTGAATGAAACCCATTGCCCAGAAAAGACCGAAACGCCCTCACTCTTGATCTCGGAAATTCATAAATAAGTACTTTTAGAACAAGGCATTATATCGGCAATTTCCATTTGGGTTGCATGGTATCATGCATTTGGATAGACTAAAATGAGAGAAATAACACTTAGGTTTGGTAATATATTATAAGTTCTAATATATTAATAACATTATTTAATTAGTATTCATCAAGAAATGATTTAGAATTAATTAAGTGATTAAAAGGAGACTAATTAAATATATGGGTTGATTGTGTAAATCATCCATACTTGTATAGTGGGCTAATGCTCCATGGATTATCAAGTTGGGCTAAAACCCATAGGATGCTCCATGGTGTTTTTGTACCCATGGATCATGGGAATGAAAGGCCATGAAAATTAGGGTTTACATAGTATAACCCTAATTGTGACACACTATATAAGCATCTTATTCTTGTTAAAATCGGCCACCATGACAGACTATTAAGGAATGGTGAGGGCTAGCCGATTTCATGAAGTGTATCATTTCTCTCTAAGTTATTCCATGTGCATTTGATGTTGTGTGAACCATTTGAGGTGTCACACTTGGGGCACTAGGCTCTCGGGCTTCATGGAGTCAAGTTACATCAAGAGGTATGTATTCTGACTTGTTATATTACCCAAGTATCAAAAGATTGTATTCTAGATAGGGTAATACCTTGGAATATTTTTATTTGCATGTATAATAGAGAAAACATAGATCCAGGGTATTTAGGGTTGCATGGACACTTAGGAGTGTTAGAATGCTCATAACCTAACAATGGTATCAGAGACTAGGCTTGTTTTCTTGTTATACTTGCAAAATCTACTTAAAAATTGAAGTTTTTTGTTGTCTGGACAACGGACTTGGTGAGTCCATCAGGTGACTCGACGAGTCCATGCCTTAAAAGTGTTCAAAATGATCCAACTCACCGAGTTGGTTCAAGCACCCGACGAGTGGGACCCCCAGACAGCATATCTTCGACTGTTTTGGCAAGAAATGGACTAGGAACATTACCCTAAGCTGTTTTTCAACTTATAAACCTGTTTTTGATATGGTAATGTTCATGCTAATCCAATTTCAAAGATAATTGTCAGTAGATTCATGTTTTGTATTAGTTTAAAGTTTAGTATAATTACATGAAAAACTTTGATTTGAATTATCAGGTTCTTATGAGTTGCTTAGATTAATAGAAAAGTTATATGTAATTGTTGTTTTCAATCCAAATTAATCTAAGAGTTCATTCTAAAATGTGTTTTTGTAACTTATCCACAAGTTATATGAAAAGTCACATTTAAGATTCATAAAACTCATAAATATTTCCATAGGTTATGAATAAAAAAAGTCACATTCTTTTAATAGTTTAAAGTCTTCTATAACTTGTCCTCAAGTTATGGAAATTGAAGAGTTTTTGGATTAAAACTACTTTAAACACATAAGTTATGGAATTGAAAAGTTTTGAATAGTTTCAAAACTTGCCCTCAGGTTTTGGAATTTGAAAAGTTTTCCTTATGAACACTTTAATTCCAAGTTAAGCCCTTAGATTTTTAAAAGTTAAAATTCAACCCTTATACTTTATAATATTATAAGTTAATAATATTTATATATATGTATAAGATCAAGTCGTCTTACCATTAGTAGGCCTCATTCACGAAGCCGGTCTATAAGGGGGTATAAGGTTACTGCCTATAAAATGGCAGTTTAATTGGTGTCCATTCTCACCCACCGCTTCCTTTACTGGTGGAGGGTCGTTAGCCTAACAGGTAGGACAAGGACTATAATTCTCCCTTCATTAAAAGTATTAATGATAAATATAAAGTTACTAAAATGTTTTTATAATTCCAATCTTAGTTACTTTAGGAAAATGTGAATAAGGTGCTAATCCATGAAATTACATTTTGCACTTTGTTTAAGTCGGTTAATGGAGCGTGTGTGGTTAACTGGCACACTAGCTTGATTTAACAAGGTAGGCAAATGGTAACTTAATATTTATCATAGTATCGGTGGAGCGTGTGTGACATCCCCAATTTCACGGACAGAAAAGACCGATTTGCTTATGCATTGTTTTTAAAATCAAAGTAATCTTTTATAGAAAAACAGTTGCGGAAACTGATCCCAAAACAAAATATGATAAGAATTTATCAAAGCACTTCTTTAAAGAAATGTATTTTCATTATATAACAAAATCTCGGGATGTCATGTTCAATACAGACCAAAAGCATAAAAAGAACAACATAGACCTTACATAGTTAATTATAACTACTGCCCTATAATCCATATCTCTCGTTACGTCAGCCAACTTATGCTCTTGTGCCACAACCTGTGATACAAAGAAAACTGAGTGGGCCAGGCTTGGGAGCTTGGTGAGCATATAGGGTTTTCAACCCACAATAATATAATTATTATATTCAACCATCAAACAATCAACCCAATTACCCATCCCCATTATCTTCTTTAGGATTTTACCCTAAGAATTCAACTACCCGTCATTCATTCATTCCTAAGGATTGACCTAAGGAATTGGCACAAAATCTATTGCTACATAAGGCACATCTACCAACATCATCCTTTAAGCGCCTCTGCCAGGATTACGTCATACACTATGAGGCGCGACTACCAGGTTGATGACATTCTCTTTTAGGCACATCTGCCGACATTATCCTATAAGCACATCTGCCAGGATTATCATATAAGTGCATCTGCTAGTCTGATGACATTCTCTATTTGGTGTATCTACCAATATTATTCTTAAGCGTATCTGTTAGTATTATGACATTCTCTAATTAGTGCATCTACCAATATTATTCTTAATCATCTTACATACCTCTTCATTTACCTCATCATTTTATCACGTAGCAACTATCTCATCTACCCATGTTCTACCCAACATATTAGTAGATATAAAATACATATACAGTCTAACTCATTTAAAAACCATATAAAACATCCATTCCACACTTATCTCAAATAAACAATAGTATATAAACACATACCAAGTATTTCATAGCAAATACTTCATATTTATGTGTTAGAATAAAGTAACCACACGCTCACTTGATCAGAAGATGATTAGACCGCACTATGGCTTGTAGAAGTAGTATTCTTCAGTGAAACCGGGAGATCTTCACAAAAATCGGGCTTCTCGCGGGCAGAGCTTCAGCTCGGGAATTTCACTTATCGGGATCTTTGGGGCTTCAGAACTTGCTTCGGGGCTCGAGATTAATACTGAGGCTTTGGGATATTTATTGCACGCAAAATGATGTAAAAATGAGAGAGAAAGGAATATTTGAGCAAATAAATTCGGCAGCCCTCAACTTCTATTTATAGGGTGCTGAAAGAAGGATTACGGCGTACTAAGCCCTACGTTGGGCGTACGCTTCGGATCAGAATGCTACGTGGTGACATTTGGGTGGTGAATCATGGCTCTCTCTCGGACCGCATAAGACCGAAGTACACTGGACGTACTTAAAGGTTACGGGGGCGTACCCTTCGGATCAGATCGATGACTCCTCCTCCTTCGGATAATATCCAAATTTATAATAAAATTAATATATTTTAATTATTTATAAAACTGCCGAAATTCATATCTTCCTCATACGAACTCTGTTTTCGACGTCCTTTATATCCACGTGTAGGTGAGACTAAGCTCGACAACTTTTGTTTAGACTCCGTCGGCTGATTTCGAATTTATTTTTATTGTATTATTTTTAGTAGGCCGGGACAGGAAAAATCCGTTATAAATTCATAACTTCTTCATCAGACGCCCGTTTTTGTCTGTCTTTTTACCGTTGGACTACTATCGAAAAGATCTTCGATTCTCTTTTAGATTGTTTCTGCTAAATACCGCTCGATCTCAAATCGAGTATTCGGGCTGCATACCGCTAAGTCGAAACTTAAAAAAATCACAACTTCCTCATACGAAGTCAGATTTGGGCATTCTTTTTATGCACGCTCTCGGTTTAACAAACTCTACAACTTTCGTTTAGATCACTAAGGCTAAATATCGCTCTAACGTAAATTCATTTTTTACGTCATTCCGCGTCGTGCCGGTTCTGTCGCGAAACTTCAACAGGTCATAACTTCTTCGTTATAACTCGGATTTTGGCGTTCTTTATATGTACGGAATCCTTGTAACATACACCACAACTTAGTTAAGATTATTCATCCTAAATAATCTTTTATCAAAAAGTCATTTTTGACGCTTATCGTCTCTAAATTGACTAGCCCTAATCTACGGCTGTTACAGCGCGTGTGGTTAACTAGCACATCGATTAAGGGTATCAAGTAATTTGCATGGTTACTTCACACCTTGTTTTGTGATCCTCGACATCCCAATCACAAAACCTGAAGGGAACACTTGAGATTGAAAGATGCCATTGAATAGTTCAATGAATCTCTAAAGATCTAGGAATTTCAAATCCAATTAAAAACCTATTAAATTCTTTTGTTTTCATGGTGGAAATTGGCGAATCATCATTTACCTACCTTCAAATATTCTATAGTTTGGATTACAACATCCCTCTTCCAAGTTATAAAATATTGTGTTGGATCCTAGCCTTAATATTTCATATTGGGTGTTATGTTAAGGACTTTAAATCAACTATCTTGAATATCTCCGAAAAAGATGACTCGTTTAGACATCTATGATCTTCCCAAATCTCTTGAAACTTCACCTCCTCCAATTATTCTCCCTTACCCACAAGCTCAAGGTCACTCAAGCCCTAATGGCAAGCAAGGTCTATGTGTGCTCACATCTTGGAGATGAAGTCACATATTGACAAGCCGGGAGAGTTGGGTGTCAAAGTCTTAAGAAAGTTGGATGTTCAATCACTTTCTAAGTCACATAGTGAGTTCCTTTGGGACTACTATGAAAAAGACTATGACATGACCCTTAATGATCTAATCTATTTACTTGGTGCTGCTGAATCAAAAATGATTTGAGGACTAGTAAAGCAATTTTGATTAGGAGATCAACTTCCCGATAGACATTTAAATTGGAAACATTAGATATCTAAAAAAGCATTCTTTTCCCAAGGAAAGGGATTGACCATAGTCAACTTGGTAGACCAAATGGTAAAGAGAAAGGCAAGTCTGCGATAGTCCCATGTACCATTTCCAAAGGGTCCATATGGTTCTATTTCCAAAAGGAAAGGGCATTGGTTGCGAAGTTGCCAAATTTACCTGAAAGATCGTAAGGATGGTAAAGTCAATAAGTTTGACTCTACTTCGGGTAAAGTCCACTATCTAACTCGATTAAGTTTCTATTATGAGATTCTTATTACATGATGTGACTGGGTCACATGTTGATGTTTTAAGAATCAAAGGAAAAGTGAAGGAAACTTAAAGAAAGAGTATGTTGAATCTGACCGCAAAGATGGATTTCTATCGCTTGATTAAAGATCGGATTCTTGAGCTACTCTTAGGAGTTATGATAGATTGCTAGGAAACATGTAATAGCATAGTTTTTCATTTCAAGTTGCATTGTAAGGAAAAGTTTTTCCGCATTTTATAATAAATAAGAGATTGTTTTACTTTATTTTATATCTCCTTGCAGTGACATTTATGAAAACTTGATGTTTGTATGTTTCTAGCAATATTGAAAATATGAATTTGACTCTTTCATTTGTGGTAGTGTCTAAATTTACCAAATAAGGAAAGCCTCTCATCACCCAAGTTTTCAGTTGGATAGAAACTTAGAATCATAAAAGTTGTACAATATGATGAATGAGAACTTTCAGATTTGGAAAATTAAGACTAGTTCCTTGTTCACATGTATATGTGAGCCAAGTGAAGGACTAAGGGATCGAGTACACATTCTTGTGCACTGATCAAGGTCCACCACAAAATATCGATAAGACTATTCGTCATGATTTACTAAATTTTAGTAAATATGGTTATACTTACAAGCTTAAGTATAATTCTGAAGCATTGGAAAAGTTTCGATGTATGTCAAAACGGATGAGAAGAATCAAATTAGGCAGAATGATAAAAGTTTCTCAAATCAGAAAAGATGGGAGTGTACTTTAGTTTCAGGTTTTATGATCATCTTAATGATTTAGAAATCATATCACAATTAGTCCCCTAAGGAAATCTTAGTGCATTCTTATAACTAAGAAGAGGAATCTTGAATTGTTGGAATGGTTAACTCAAGAAGATGAGTCATACTTCGTTCCAAAACAAGTCTTAGAGTCATACTCCAAGACTGTAAGTTGAGTGAAACATCTTAAAGAAAGGTTTAAAACACTTGTCAAATGTAAGAGTAAAAGTGTCCTACTCTTGTAAATTTGAAATTGGTAAGTTGTGATGTTTTGGATAAAACAAAGACCAACTTAGGCCAGCTGTGTGAAGTGTTTGTCTTGATAAAGAATCTGCACTATCTATTGAATATTTGGCAAGATAGCCTTATATGCCAAGAGGAGAGTGGGAGTATTAAAGATCCTGAAACGAATTTCAAGATCTTATCAAGATTAAAAACATGTAGTTTAACACTAGGACACGACGTGAGGTTTATAACATATCGTGTTGACATATTTCTATTTTTGTACCCATTCCAGTTAAAGTTGGCTTTGCATATGAGTTCTTAGAGTTCTCAATTGGTTGCATAAACAACTTGGAAGCAATGGCAGGCCCTTGAGCTGCCAGGTGGCAAGAAATTCTGATTGAGTTCAGTCCATATGAGTTTGGATTTGTCAACAACCTTGTCTTGTGATTATGATTTTGACAAATTCACATGGATAAGAACACATACACCATAAAATGTAAGTGTCATAAGGTTCTCTCCGATTCATGAAAATGATGGTGAGGAAACACTTTCACTTAGTAGATTTTAACTAGATAGCAATTGTGATATTTGCATTCTCAAATTCGTTAGTGGAGCTTGTGTGGTTAACCGACACACTAACATGGACTTGTGAGAAATGGCAAAGGTCTAAACAATTGAGACTCTAATTACGACACTCCTTTTTCATAGTTCTGAAATTGTTTAGACACACATGTGTCTATTTAAGAAAAGGTGTATGATTTTGATAAAGTTTTATCAAAGCATCTCGTATCAGAAATATGAACTTTGGTAAGAAGGTCAATAAAGTATTGAAAGTACATGTCAAAGCAAGTGGGAGCATAAGCTTCATGCTAATAATCATCATGTAAGTGGGAGCATGATAATTATAATAAGTGTTGCAAGTTAGCAATGTTAATTATAGAAGACAAAAGGTTTCAATTGGGAAAAAGTTGTTTTGCTATAGTTAAGGGAGAGGAAATTATACTTCATTTCAATTCTAAAAGCTTAGATTGAGGTTTTAATCATCTTTAGTCAAGGATATATATGTATTTTGTTTTGGACTGGCTCAACATAAGGAAAAAATATATATGGGTCTATTATTTGCATTCTAAAATTCGATTATGATTACGACATCCCTTTTCATAATCTGAATTATAAGAACTTGGCAAATAGAAATATTGTAGTAAAAGGACTGGTCTAGTATCATGTCTTTATGTGAGACATCATGAATCGTGTCCATATGCTTCGGATATAGGATCGATTGCATGTGCTATAATATTCATCATTTCTAAAAAATTTCGAAAAGTCCAGGGCATTAAGAAGGGAAAAGTTCAAGAATTGGAAATGACTAAAAGGATTAAGCAGTTGTCGAGGACAATATAAGGTTTACCAAAGATTAGTTGCTCAGGGACAGTTGGAAGTATACTGTTAATTTTGGAAGGTCCATATTGACATATTCTGAAAAGACGCAACTCATGTTCAAGAGTAATAGTCAATATGGGAATATGGAGTTGTTCCCATAGGTGGAAGTTATTCATCAAATCTGTGTAAGATTTGGAAACTTAATGCATGAAGGATATTCAAAGCAATGTACTTTGAATTTGAGACTTCGTTTCCATGGAATGATCTCCGTTGGAATACTATGAAATATCTGTTGACAAGTATTTGTGACTTTGTGCAGAATAATTACAAGAGGACCAATGCATATAACTTTAGAATCTAATAGATTTAGGTAAATGGCAGGAATTTGGAATTCTTGCATTTGCAGTAAGGAATTGGGAGTGTGAAATGAGAATCATTGGAATTGTGTTCAATCGATCTATTTCACAAAGTAAAGATCATAGACAAACTTAGTATGCATACTTGGTGTATGGCATGACTAGTGTTTAGAAAAACAAAGTGTACATGCTTGGAGCATGGGACAACTATTGTTTTAATTCAA
The DNA here is from genome assembly GCF_002870075.4 of Lactuca sativa. Taxonomy (NCBI): domain Eukaryota; kingdom Viridiplantae; phylum Streptophyta; class Magnoliopsida; order Asterales; family Asteraceae; genus Lactuca; species Lactuca sativa. Next base: position 170,367,503 of record NC_056631.2, read on the forward strand.
GTATAAAGTTGATAGTTTGAAATAGTATGCAATGAATGATGGGTAATCAATATGATGATAAATAAAAGATGTTTTATAAGTTCTGCGACCATATTGGATTTGATTATTCTTGTGTTTCACTTTGCATGTTTTGACTTCCAGAATAACTAGGTCGTTCTTCCTGATTGACTAAGTTATTAAAACTATCCACAGTTGGTCATATGTTGGAAGTAGATATGAATCAAGACTGTCATGGGTTGGCTTGTAGAGGTCTAAGTTGTTGGACAAAGTGGTGCTACAACACTCATGAGTGCTCATAAGTTCTGAGTATTGGATTTAAACCACGCTCATTGGAATCACTTCATGGATTTTATCACGAGTGATCATGAGACGATAATATCTTATATTCTTCAAACATAGATATATGAGTTGTTACTATGAGTTGGTTATACATTGATTGCACAAAAACCCATTGGTAACTCGATGTTATAAAATGTTCCTTTGTGTATGATTCAAAAAGTAGTAGAACAGGCCATATGAGTCGAAGTTTATTCATTACTTTTACCTTCAGGATAAAAGTGATATCTTTGGGCCCCTCGATGATTTAATGATGACACATGTGAGTGCTTGGCCAAGCCAGGACTGATTTGATTTGGAATTAATTAAGTGATCAAAATGAGACTAATTAAATATATGGGTTGATTGCGTAAATCATCCATACTTGTATAGTGGGTTAATGCTCCATGGATTACCAAGTTGGGCTAAAACCCATAGGATGCTCCATGGTGTTTTTGTACCCATGGATCATGGAAATGAAAGTACATGCCAATTAGGGTTTACATGGTATAACCCTAATTGTGACACACTATATAAGCATCTTATTCTTGTCGAAATCGACCACCATGAGAGACTATGAAGGAATGGTGAGGGCTAGCCAATTTCATGAAGTATATCATTTCTCTCTAAGTTATTCCAAGTGCATTTGATGTTGTGTGTACCATTTGAGGTGTCACACTTGGGGCACTAGGATCTCAAGTTTCATGGAGTCAATTACATCAAGAGGTATGTATTCTAACTTGTTATATTACCCAAGTATCAAAAGATTGTATGCTAGATAGGGTAATACCTTGGAATATTCTTATTTGCATGTATAATAGAGAAAACATAGATCCAAGGTATTTAGGGTTGCATGTACACTTAGGAGTGTTAGAATGCTCATAACCCAACAATAAGAACCATAAATGGAGTTGGAAACGTGAACAGAGATACGAATCAACCACATGTGATTGAGCGAGTGGCTGTTGTAGCAGCAGCACCTGAGCCAATAACAATGGTTGGTGTACAATTGATGATTCAAACAATGTTGGATCGTCAGATGAAGGAAAAGAGACGTCTGCTTTGGCAGAATCGTGAAGAACTTTCAATGCCGATTGAACAGCCCGAGGTGAATGAAGGGCATTCTGAAGGAGGAAACTTCAGTGGGACTCTTGGTCAAGCCACCCCACCGTTAGTTAGACAAAACAACCCAGATGGAGGAATTGATGGACATGGATGCAAGTACAAAGACGTTTTGAGTTGCAAACCGTCGGCCTTCACTAGAAAAGAGGATCCGATCAGAGTTATGGATTGGATCTCATAAATGGATCTAGCCTTCATGACATGTGGTTGCAGAGGCAACTTGCAGACCACTTTGACAGTATGTCAGTTCAGGGGTGGAGCTGTTCATTGGTGGAACACTCTGGGGAAGACCCTAAGCCCTAATGAGTCGCTGCAACTGACTTGGGCAAAGTTCTTGATGCAATTCAAGCGCAAGTTTTGCTCGGCCCAAAATCTACTGAAGTTAGAGAACAAGTTTCTGACATTGACAAAAGGCAGCATGTCAGTCGATGATTACACTAACGCCTTCACCGAAAAAATGGAGTTTTCTATACGCATCGTTCTAGACGAGCTGACGAAAGTTGATCGATATGTAAAAGGACTCCCATAGGAGTACGTTGTGCCAATACGTCAAGCACATACTCTAGAGGAAGCTATCTGGGCTGATAAGTCTGTTGAAGACATGATCAAGGGAAGAACCGCCAGCAAGGTTGAAGTTGGTGATAAGAGAAAGTTTGAAGGAACTTCGGGTTCCAGCAAGAAAAACAAATCTTCGAAGTCTAATTCGAAAAAGTTTGGAGGCGAATTAAAATGGTATGAAAAGTGCAAAAAAAAAGCACTCTGGGAAATGTAGTACGGACGTGGCCTGCTACAAATGTGCAAAAACATGGCATTATGCCAACAAGTGTCCGTCCAACAAGAGAATGTGCTTTGGATGTAACGAAGAGGGGCACATTTTGAAAGACTATGCTAAAAAGAAGGAGGCAGCAAAATCCAATATTCTGCCAAAGCTGAAGGCGAGAGCCTTTCAGATGATACTTGAGGTACCTTTCTCATAAACAAATTGCCTGCCCGAATTTCATTTGATTCTGGAGCCAACTACACCTTTATTTTGTATGAATTTGGTAGAAAACTAGCTTTGCCTGTCGTTAGACTAGATAATGCTTTATTAGTCGAGGTTGCTAGTGGCAAGTTTATACTTGTTAGCCATCACATGAAAAACATCTTCATTGATTTGAATGGGAATAAGTTCCACGAGGAATTATTGCCTATTAAACTAAATGGTTTTGACATCGTGCTGGAAATGGATTGGCTTAGCGCCAATGATGCTGATATATTACGCAAGAAGAAGATAGTAAAAGTAAACCCGCCAGGGAAAGAGTCATTTATGGTGTATGGGGACAAACGCAGAGTAAATTCTAGAATCATTTCTCTAATGAAAGCTAGAAAGTGTTTGGCCAAGGGATATACATCGTATCTAGCATTCATGATCAATGCTAAGAAGGAGAAAAAGGATATGCAGAGCATTCTGTCATGTGGGATTATCCGGAAGTATTTCCCGAAGATCTTATCGGATTACCGCCTGATAGACAAGTGGAGTTCAGAATAGACTTGTTACTAGGAACGAAGCCAATAGCAAAAGCACCTTACTGATTAGCACCAACAGGGATGAAGGAGCTGATGATGCAACTTTAGGAGTTATTGGAAAAAGGCTTCGTAAGACCTAGTTCTTCTCCATGGGGAGCTCCAGTGTTATTCGTGAAGAACAAGGACAGTAGTATGAGAATGTGCATCGATTACAGAGAGCTGAATAAGGAAACAATAAAGAATAGATATCCGTTGCCGAGGACTGATGACATGTTCGATCAACTATAAGGTTCAAGTTATTTTTCGAAGATCGACCTAAGGTCAGGATATCATCAGCTAAAGGTGAGAGAGCAGGATATCAAGAAGACTGCATTCAGAACATGATATGGACACTACGAGTTTTTGGTTATGTCGTTTGGACTAACTAATGCTCCGGCAGCATTCATGGATTTAATGAACAGGGTTTGTAACCCGTTCCATGATAAATCTGTGATAGTGTTCATAGATGACATTCTGATTTACTCAAAAAGCCAAGAGGAGCATGGCAGAAACTTGCGAGAAGTGTTGGAAGTCTTGAATAAGGAGAAGTTGTATGCTAAGTTCTCCAAATGTGATTTTTGGATTCAAGAAGTCAAATTCTTGGGTCACGTGGACAACCAAGAAGAGATATTGGTTGATCCAGCAAATATTGAAGTTGTGATGAAGTGGGAACAACCGAAAAGTGCCACGGAGATCCGAAGCTTTTTGGGATTAGCCAGATATTACCGAAGGTTTATCGAAGGCTTTTCTTTGATCGCTACTCCGTTAACAGCTTTGACCCACAAAGGAGCTACTTATGCTTGGAGTGATAAGCACAAATAAGCATTCGAGTTGCTAAAGAGGAAGCTATGTGAGGCACGGATTCTTTCTCTACCTGATGGAGTTGAAGACTTTGTTGTTTATAGCGATGCGTCTGGGGTTGGGTTGGGTTGTGTTTTGACCCAAAGAGAAAAGGTGATAGCATATGCATCACGACAACTGAAAGAGCATGAAAAGAACTACCCTACTCATGATTTGGAGTTGGCAGCGGTAGTATTTGCTCTGAAGATATGGAGGCATTACCTCTATGGCACGAAGTGCAAACTTTTTACTGATCATAATAATCTCCAATATCTCTTTAATCAGAAAGAATTGAATATGAGGCAACGACTCTAGCTAAAGTTACTTAAGGACTACGACTGCGAGATACTTTACCACCATGGTAAAGTAAATGTTGTCGTTGATGCTCTCAGTCGGAAAGTCGATCTTGAAAGAAAAAGGCCAAGAGCATTGAGAATAGAAGTGTTCTCAACCATTGTGGAAAGTATAAAGAAAGCTCAAGAGGAAGCTTCTGAAAAGAATGACCGGAAGGAGGAACGTTTGGGCAAAATGTTGGTGTTTGATACAAACGGTCATGGACTGACGGTATTCCAAGATCGTATTTGGGTACCTAAGTCAGGAGGAATAAGAGATCTTCTGATGGAAGAGGCTCACAAAACCATGTACTCAATTCATCCTGGCAGCACTAAAATGTATAGGGACATGAAACCCTATTACTGGTGGCCGACGATGAAGCTTGATATTATAAAGTTTGTGGCGGAGTGTGTGACATGTGCGCGGGTCAAGGCACAACATCAGAAACCATATGGGAGTTTAGAACCTTTACCTGTTCCTATGGGTAAATGGGAAGACATTGCTATTGATTTTGTCACTAAACTACCCAGAACAAAGAATGGTCATGACATGATTTGGGTGGTCGTTGATCGCTTCACTTAGAGTGCGCATTTTATAGCAGCCAATGAGAAATGGTATGTGGATAAGCTTGTGAATTCTTACGTGAAGGAAATTGTGAGGCTTCACGGTGTTCCGTTAACGATTGTGTCAGATCGTGACAGTCGTTTCACCTTGCTATTTTGGAGAAGTCTACAAGAGAAATTGGGTACTAAGTTGTGTTTGAGTACAGCTTACCATCCACAGACTGATGGTCAGAGTGAACGGATGATACAAACACTTGAAGATATGCTGAGAGCATGTACCCTAGAATTTCAAGGCAACTGGGATGAACATTTGCCTTTGGTAGAATTTTCCTATAGTAACAGTTTCCACTCGAGCATAAAGATGGAACCTTATCAAGCTTTGTATGGACAGAAGTGTTGTACGCCATCTTGTTGGCTTGAGGCTGTGGAAAAAAAAAGTTTATGGGACCCGAAATAGTCCATCAGACTGCTGAAAAGTTGAAAGTGATTAGGGAGAGAATGTCGTCAAAAGAGCTATGTTGACAAGAAATGACGACCGATGACTTTTGAAGTTGGGGATTCGGTTTTGCTTAAAGTCTCGCCGTGGAAGGGACTTATAAGATTTGGTAAAAGGGGAAAATGAAGTCCATGGTTTATTGGACCGTTTAAAATTCTTCAGAGGATTGGGAAACAAGCTTACAAGCTTGAATTACCTGAAGAACTGAATGGAATACATAACACTTTCCATGTGTGTTATCTGAGGAAGTTCATGGGAGAAGTTCCCGACATGATTCCAATTTTGGAATTAAGAATTGATGAAAATAAGAGGTTAATTGAAGAACCAGAGGCAATCGTTTACCGTAAGACTAAGAAGTTGCGACGCAAGATGGTTGAATTAGTGCTTGTCCATTTGAAACATACGAATGGGCCAAATCTCAACTGGGAGACGGAGAGTGACATGATGAGTCACTATCCGCATTTCTTTGTTGATGTGTGATTCCGGGGACGGAATCATCCTAAGGGGGAGAGAATTGTAATGCACGTGTTTCTAGGCTTGGCATTAATGATGATGTCATAGTCTAGGTTAACCTTTGTAACTCATTTTGAAATAATACAAATGTATTATTTGAGTAGTATATGTTTTATGCTTAATTGTGTGGCTTAAATGAATTATGAATGAAAGTAAGCGTGATAATAAAATATTAGGTAAGCCCAGTATCTATGGAGGAAGTTGTAGTGGTCGTGACAAGTGTTCTGGATATATAAAGAATGTTGAAATCCGAGTTATAACGAAGAAATTATGATCTGTCAAAGTTTCCCGACAGAACCAGCACGACATTGCGCGACGTAAATATTGAATTTATGATAGAGCGATATTTAGCCTTTGTGATTTAAATGAAAGTCGTGGAATACATTAAACTGAGAGCGTGCATAAGAAGAACGTCTAAATGTGAGTTCGTATGAGGATGTTATGATTTTTCGAAGTTTTGACTTAGCAGTATGTAGCTCAAAGTTCGAATATGATATCAAGTGATTTCTATCCGAAACAATCTAAACGAGAATTGAAGATCTCATCGATAGTAATGCAACGGTAAAAAGACAGACGAAAACGGACGTCAGATGCAGGAGTTATGAATTTCTAACGGAGTTTTCCTGTCTTGGCCTACTAAAAATAATATAATAAAAGTTAAATTCAAAATTAGCCGATGAAGTCTAAACGAGAGTTGTAGAGCATAATCTCACCTACACGTGGATATAAATAACGTCGTAAATGGAGCTCGTATGCAAAAGATATGAATTTCTGAAGTTCAGGGCACGAACTTCCACCTGTGTCAGAGCTCACGACGTGAGGACAGTGTTCACGACGTGAGCAGGTGATGGACATCTTCCAGGGCAAGTGGCCTGATGAAGAATGCCACGACATATCGGGCTCACGACGTGAGAATAGATTGTCAGCCCCTATTAATAGAAAGCGAGGCCAGCCGTTTAGGGTTGCCAAATCTCTTCTCTCTCACTCCATATTAACTCGATTTACGTGCAAGTTATACCCCCCGAAGCCCCAGTGTCATCCTAACACCCGTAGCGAGTCCCAAAGCCCCAAAGATCCTGAGAAACAGAGTTCCCGAGCCAAAGCTCTACCTGCGAGAAGCCCGGTGTGTGAAGAGATCACAGTTTCACTAAAGAATACTACACTTAGAGCCGTAGTGTTGTCCGATAAACATCTTATCGTGTGAGTGCATAGTCCCTTTCACATACACGATTTTAATACAAGTATTGATGAATGTATTAGATATATAATATGAGTAAGTGTGTAGTTGATTTATGATAATACACATATATGAATTATACTCTATGAAATACATGCTAAGTGATTATATATTATTTGTTATGTGGTATGAGTATTGAATGAATATGTTATACAGGTTTTAAGTTGTATATAAACAAGTATATTTTATCTACAAATATGTTGGGTAGAACATGGGTAGATAGTGATGTGTGATGAAATAAAAATGATGAGAGGCCTCGATGTGATTGTGATCTAGTCGTCCAGCAGAATATGGATGACGACCACAGACTTTTCTAGACAGTTCAGTGGAACGTTGGCAGGCTCATAACCTGTAGGTGTAGTGAAATTGGGTGTTCATTTCTTTGTATTCTATCCTCCTCTTGGTTTCCTTAGGAAATTCGTTGCTGAGGAAACCCTTTTGCAGTAGTGTCCGTCCCGATGAAAATCCTAGATTAGGTCCCTTGTAATAGTTGTTGTCATAGGGACGTAAAGTGAGGATAACGGGAATGGGTAATCAGGTTATTGTTGGTTGGTGAAATTAAATATAACTATTTATTATGGGTTGAAAACCCTATATGCTCACTAGGCTCCCAAGCCTGGCCCACTCAGTTTCTATGTATTACAGGTAGTGGTGCGAGAGCATAAGTTGGGGAACTTGTGAAGATGTTTTTGTTTATAGACAAGTAGTTGTATATAACTATGTAAGGTCTGTGTTTTATTGTTTATGCTTTTGTGTCTGTATCAGTACATGACATCCGAAGTTTTGATATATAATGATAATACATTTCTTTAAGAAATGCTTTGATAAATATTATTTTATCATGTAATGTTTTGGGGACAAATTCTGCAACTCTTTTAAATCAATAGATTTACTCTGAAATTATTTTAAAAGCATCAATGAAACCGGTATTTTCTGTCCGTGATTTTGGGAATGTTACACATGGCAGGCCCAGAGTCTGCAAAATGGAAAGAGGCAATGGACAACGAGATTCAGTCCATTTATGACAATCACGTTTGGAACTTGGTTGACATGTACCGGGTCGTAAGACACTTGGGTGCAAATGGATCGTCAAGAAGAAGACCAACATGGATAGGACCATTTCACCAGTAGCGGAGATTAATCTATAAGGGTTAGGACTATTTCATGCTTATGAAATATGGAAAATGGATGTAAAAACCGCTTTCCTTAATGGGAAGTTGGCTGAAGATGTTTACATGAATCAGCCAGAGGGTTTTGTCAATAGAAAGTACCCTAATAGAGTGTGTAAGCTTGAGAAATCCATTTATTGATTAAAACAAGCATCTCGTAGATGGAATCTTTGTTTCGATGAGAAAGTCAAAGAGTTTGGATTTTCGAGAAGCGAGGATGAGTCCTGTGTATATGTCAAAGCTATTGGGAGTATAGTTACCTTTCTCGTATTGTATGTGGATGACATACTGCTCACAGGAAATGACATTCCAACTTTGCAGGAGGTTAAGTCCTGGCTTGGGAAGTGTTCCTTTATGAAGAACCTCGAAGAAGTTGCCTACATTCTAGGGATAAGGATATTGATAAACAGGAGTAAAAGACTAATAGGACTTAGTCAAAGCACCTACTTAGATAAGGTCTGGAAACGTTTCTGCATGGAGAATTCCAAGAAAGGAGAGTTACAAATCCAGAGCAATACCAAACCGAGTAAGACTCAGAGTCCGAGTGTAGAGGCTGAGCTAGCAGAAATTAGTCGAATACCATATGCTTATGCATTTAGCTCGATCATGTATGCTATGACATGTACTCGTCCTGATGTGGCCTTTGCTTTGAGCATGGTCAACAGATATCAAGGGAATCCTGGTAGAGCTCATTGGACTATAGTAAATAACATTCTTAAGTACCTACGGAGGACTAAGGACTGGGTCCTTACCCTCGGTGGGAGTGATGACTTGAGAGTGACAGGATAAAGTGACGCCAGCTTTAAGACCGAAAAAGATAATTTCCGCTCTCAGTCGGGTTGGGTATTTAACCTTAATAGAGGAGCAATAACATGGAAACGTTCCAAACAGGAAACTTTGGCTGATTCAACGTGCGAGTCAGAGTACATAACAACAAGTGAAGCAGCAAAGGAGACAATATGGCTGAAGAACTTCATTAGAGACCTTGGAGTTGTACCAACTATAAAGGAGCCTATGGATATTTTATGTGACAATGAAAGTGCAGTTGCCTTAGCCAAGGAACCAAGGGATCATGGTAGATCTAGGCACACCGACAGAAAATATCACTTTATAAGACATCAAGTAGAAGAAGGATTACTCGTAGTGAAGAGAATATCGTCACAGAAGAGCCCAGTAGATCCCTTTACAAAGGGACTCAGCAGGGATAAGCACTTGCTGCATGCAAGGAGTCTTGGGTTGAAGGACGATATTAGTTTTAATGATTAGATAGATATTTAGAAACTTGTAATAGCTAAAATGTAATTGGCATTTGATGATTGAATAAAAGGAGTTTTGTTTATATGTAAAGTTACTATCTCGTGTCAATTATTTACTATTGTTTCATTTTGCATGTTTTGACTTCCAGAATAATAAGATTATTCAAACTATCCACAGTCGATCATACTTTGGAAGTAGGTTATGTAAGTAGACTATCTTGAATGGGTTTTGTAAGATTGTCTAAGGAGTTAGACATTGCAAAGGATTGCTACAACATTCATGAGTACACTTGAAATAAGATTTGAGTATTGGATCAACCCACACTCACATGAATCACTTCATGGAATTTATCACGAGTGATTGTGAGATGATAATATCGTATAATCTTCAAACCAAGATATATGAGTTGGCAATTATGAGTTGGTTGTACATTGATAGTGCGAAAACGCATAAGTAACTCGGTGTTATAAAACGTAATATTATGTATGATTTAACTAATAGTTAGTATAAGCATATAAGTCAAAGTTTTTCTGTTCCTTTTATCCTAAGTGGATTAAAAGCGATATCTTGGGCCCCTCGATGATTTTGTGTTGACTCATGTGTCAGGACCGGTCAGAGCTAAATTGATGTGTTCAATTAAGTTCTATGTCCAACAAAGCAGAAATCGGGAAACAAACTAGTGGACAATAAGTGTTCAATGTATTGGTTTGCATGATATCTTGAAGAACAGAGGATTATATGATCCCTTATCTAAATGGTGTTGGAATAGTGTCTAAGGCTGCAACTATATTAGGCAAGTATTTGACCCGATTGTGCATGGTCCTTTTGGGTTGCCTTCACCATAGCAACTTGATGGGATGATTTATTATGAGAGAATAAATACTATTAATATATTTTGAGAATAATAATATTGTTATTTGATTAATATAAGTCATAGAATTAATTAGGATTAATTTGGTGACTTAAAGAGATTAATTAAATAAGAGGGTATAAACTGTCAATCGTTTGATAGTTACACTTTAGACTGTAAATCCTTATTGGATGAAGGGTGGACGGATTCTAGGGCTAGGGATAGCCTCAAATCGTCTAAGGCTTATCTAAGGTAAGGATTTGGATTGCTTTAAGGAAGGATTATCCAACTAGGGTTTAAAGGTGAAACCCTAAGGAGTCTACAAGTATAAATAGATCCCTTAAGCAAGGGAAATCGGCATCTCATCAAAAGTAGAGTACCCCTGGCCTAATTTCTTCCTAACCTCTCTCTCAAATCATCTTCTTTGCTAGTTGGTGTTTGTAATCCATTAGAGGAGTGACAATTGTGACTCTAGAGCTCCAAGCCAACAAGATCAAACAAGAGATTCAAAGGTAAACTTCTAGATCTGATTTTGTATTGTTTTATACCTAATTAGTCATTAGAAGTCTTGGATTCAAAGTATGTTGAATTAGAATGCCTAGATCCAAGCATTAGGGTTTTGCATGCGCACATAGGAAAGTTCTTATGGCTAAAACCCATCAGTGGTATCAAAGCCTAGATTAGTTTCTATTAAATTGTTGCTTGTTTGTTTGAATCTTGTTTGCAAATTTCGAATTTTGTGTCTCTGTGTCATGAACTCGACGAGTCCCATGGTGGACTCGACGAGTTGGCCTGACTCGATGAGTCCAGTTGGGAACTCGACGAGTTCGAGCGTCAGGAAGGGCTAGATTCGGGATTTTTTCATATTTATCTTATGGAAACTTGCCTTTATCATATTAGATCAACCTTAATCCGATTTTCTGATATATATGACTATAATCTTGATCTAATTAAAGATATTTATCAACTAATAAAATATTTAATTTCCTTATGTGATAATTAATTAATTATTTTGATTAAATTGGTAACTATCTTGCAAGAAATCATTAAATAAATCAAATATGTATAATTATGGAATTAATTGTTAATTGAGATTATTTGCTATTTGATCCTCCATGTTTTAAATGTTTAAAACTTGTCCTCAAGTTTTGAAATTTATGTTTTGTGATTAAAAGTTTTAATTTAGACAATTTAAAATTTCAAATCCTAGATTTTTTAAAAGTTTAAAATACAACCCTATACTAATATAATATTACAAGATTAATATATATATATATATATATATATATATATATATATATATATATATAAAATGCTAGTCTTACTGTTAGTAGGCCTCATTCACGAAGCCGATCTATAAGGTGGGTATAAGGTTGCGGCCTATAAAATGGCGCTTAATGGGTGTACACTCAGACCTACCGCTTGCTTGATCGGTGGAGGGTCGTTAGCCGAACGGGTAGGATAGGGCAACCTCATCCTCTCATTAAAAGTATAATACGAAATACAAAGTAACTACATGTTTTTAAAATTTCCCAATCTTAGTTACTTTAGGAAAAGTGAATTGATGCAATCCCATGAAATTACACTTTGCGCCCTTGCTAAGAAGTTAGTGGAGCGTGTGTGGTTTACCGGCACACTAATTGGTTCTAAGAAAAGGTGGCAAATGGTGATTCATTGTTTATCATAGTTCGATGAAGCGTGTGTGGTTTACCGACACATCGAATAGGTGATCGTTACAATGAAGGCACCATGTGAATTTTCATGGTAATTCACACCCGCTTTGTGATCCTCGGTATCCCAGTCACAAACAAGAGGGGCATATCGAGATTTAAACATGTCATTGAATAGTTTCAATGAATCTCATCCGAACCTAGGAATTCTCAATACATTTAGGACTTAAAGTTATGTTTTATGGTGGAGAATTAGTGAATCGTCATTCACTTACCTTCATATTATTTGCATGTTAGATTATGGCATCCCTTTTCTAATATGTAAATATTGTTGTTGGATCCTAGCCCTAATTTTTCTTATTGGGTGATAATTAGGGATTCATATTCTAATCTATCTTTGTCCTTTCTATTTGTAGATGTCAAACGCAAACAACGTTGCTGCTAGTTCTTTCACATTGATGAGCCTTTGTCAAAAGGTCACTTTCGATGGGACGAACTTTAGCGAATGGATAACATACATTCGCACCATTGCTCACTATGAGGATAAGGAGTATGTCCTCGATGAGAAGCTCGAGAAAATTAACCCTGAAATCGCTACTCCGGCTGAAATGACCGCTTTTGAAACTCATGAGCATGATGCAACGAAGGTACATTGCATCATGATAGCCATCATGAACTTCGAATTCCAAAAGTCCTATGAGGACATGTACCCGTACGATATGCATCAAGACCTATTGGAGAGATACGACCAAAACGCGAGACAAGAGCGTTATGAGATTTTCACTAACATGATTTCCGCTAAGATGGGTCATGGAGAGTCTCTTACCGTGCACCTGCAAAAGATGCAAAGGTATGTCGACCGCCTTCGCAAGTTGAATGTTGACTTTTGAGAAGACTTGGCGATTGACATGGTGCTTCACTCTTTGCCTCCAAGCTACAATCAATTTAGGATGACCTACCACATGAACAAAGAGGAGGTCACCCTAAGCAAACTCTAAGGTCTCTTGAGGGTCGCTGAGAGCAACTTCAAGGACAAGTCTGTTGCACCAACTCCCAATCCACCCGCTGCTCCTGTCTTGGCTATTGTACAAGGGAAGGGAAAGAAGAGGAAGTCCTCGTCTAAGAACTATAATAAGGTTAAAGCCCGAGATGGTGCCTCTTCTAGTGGGACCAAAGTTGATCCTGCTAAACCCTCCCCTAACCCAAAGGAGGCAGAGTGCCACCACTGCCACAAGATAGGACATTGGAAGAGAAGCTGCCCAGAGTACCTGCAAGCCATCAAGGAAGGAAAGATCAAGCCGTCTTTCGCAGGTATATACACAATCAAATCTAACGATTCATCTCATGCTATTTCTTGCGTTCTTGATACCGGTTGTGGTTACCACATTTGTTTTAATGTGCAGGGACTAAGAAGAAATAGGGATGTGGAGGCTAGAAGAATAAATCTAATCATGGGGAACAGAAGATCGTCGCATGTGACCAAGATTGGAGTGTATTCTTTAGTGCTTAGGAATGGTTTAATTTTAGATATGAACAATTGTTGCTATTCTCCAGAAATGGCTAGAAACATCATTTCATTTCATGGTTTGTTTAGACAAGGTTTTAGATTTTCTTTTAATAATGAGAATGGTTCTATTTTGGCTTATCTAAATGGTGTCTTTTTATTTTGAAGCTATACCATGTAATGGAATTTATGAAACTGTTGTGATAACTTAGGAAATGATGTTTTGAACATAGATTCTTCCAATAGTATGGATAGAGCATCCTTGTGGCATTGTCGTCTTGGACATGTCAACAAGAAACGCATAGCCCAACTCCAAAAGAATGGAGTGTTGGAGTCATTCGACCTTAGGGAAGTTGACACACGCGAGTCTTGTTTACTTGGAAAGATGACCAAGTCACCCTTCACAAGTACATGTGAAAGGGGTGAGGGTCTATTGGACCTAATACATACTGATGTATGTGGACCGTTTAGATCAACCACGAAGGATGGGAACCGCTTCTACGTGACTTTTACCGATGACTATAGTAGATATGGGTATATGTCACACCCCCAAACCAGAACGGCGGAAACGTTCGGGGGCGGAGGACGTCATATTCAATATCATAACAGTTCATAGAAAGGAAAGTACACACCACCATACATATATAAAGGTTTTAAAAATGTTTACATCATTGTATTCATTACATGTTCAAAAGATAAATGCATAAACATCTTTCAAAAGAAATAATTAACGCCGGCGCGTTAATCTCCAAAAGTTGATTTCCAAACCTGCCTAACGGTTCCCTGAGAATACAAGTTATTTCAAAGAAAAAGTGTCAACAATTAAGTTGGTGAGTTCCTAAGTGATTTAGAAACATTGAATGCCATTCCAAAATGAGTGTATAATTTCCAAGAAAATCCCTTATTTTCTTATAAAAGTATGTAGTGCATGAGAGTATTTATGTTGAAAAATGTAGATAGTTGAACATAGAAATTCCCTTATTTTCCTAATAGTTGTTTGTTTAACGTCCAAGACTAACAATAGGAAGCAATCCACATGCTTTAGAAGATTTTAAACATAGATTTATAAAATAAACCTATCAGAAGATTTCAGTTTGTTAGATAATGAATAACTGTAGTAGCTACTCATTCATCAGTCAAAAGTACTATAATAGTTGTGTATCCGATGAGTTTTATAACCATACTAAACATAATATGCCTGTAGCGACGTTCTTCAGGCGTCATAGCGTTATAACAAACTGTCACCCCAAAGGAAGGACTGTAGCTAACAGTCAGGGCGCGGGATCATGACTTCCCGTATAGATCTATACACATTTGACACGTTCTCCGAACGGGAGACTCTGGTTATAGACATGACTTGTAGCGATACCTTTTAACAAAAAGGCAGTATTTGAAGATGTACACGTCTCATGGATTCTCAACTAAGTCTGTATTAAAGTAATAGTTTTGTGTGCAAAGTTTATCCTTTTTCACAATGTTTGACAAAGCATAAATCATAAGTTTTTAGAATGTATAAAACGGTTTAACAACGAAGGATACTTTGGAATTACTAAATACTTTGTATAAATCTAGTGCATGCGAAGTATGACAAGAGTTTTCACATAGTAGTACTAAATCACAAGTGATTCATTTGATAAAGACAAGTACAGTGAAATTTTATGAAATACACGATAATAACCGAATGTTTACTTGTATTCCTCCCCTAAAAGAGTATAAAACCATTTAAAATGTATTTAAAGTGTGTTTGAAGGGAATATGAACTCACTTGAAAGTTTGAAGATAGCGAGATGGAAAACCGGGCAGAGTTTCGTCTCGGGAAACGGATTTTTCTCGGGATTCTCGGGAATCTCGGGAGTAAAATCGATCTTCGGGACTTGAGCAAAAGGATCAGGGCTTCAGGGTAGTGCGGGCACGGAAAACGAGGCAAAACGCAAGAAAATAAAGAGAGAGAATGAGCATTTCTATTTATAGGAGTGCTGAACCGCCTCGGTACGCGGGGCGTACGCTCGTACGCAGCGCGTACGCGTACGTCATGCATAACCGAGTCCTCGATTGCCTCGGCTTCGGATGGGACGGAAAGGGGGTAGCTTCGCATAGGGGCGACGTGGACGGACTGAGACCAAGGCCCTCGCATACGCGGGGCATACGAGACTACGCAGCGCGTAACTCGGATGAGGACGCTGACTCCTCCTTCGGATATTACCAGATTTTTGAATTAAATTTATATATAATTTATTTAATAAAATTCAAAAAATCATATCTCCTTCATACGAACTCCGTTTTCGATGGTCTTTATATCCACGCGTAGGTGAGACTATGCTCTACAACTTTCGTTTAGACTCCGTTGGCAAATTATGAAATTATTTTTATTATTTATTTATAAAATATCGTGATTAAGGAATTTCTTTAAAAATTCATAACTCCTTTATCTGACGTCGGTTTTTGCCAGACTTTTTACCGCTGAAATACCATTGTCGAGACCTTCGATTCTCGTTTAGGTCATTCTGGCCAAAAGTCGCTAGACCTCCGATTCGAGTTTTTAGTTGTCTGCTGCTAAGCCGAACTTGGAAAAAATCTTAACTTCAATATACGAAGACGGATTTTGGGCATTCTTTTTACGTGCGATCCCGGTTTAATGATAATAAACATAGTAGGAATTTAAATAGATACTTTTTGGTCATTTTATTATCAAAGTTAATTTTATTAACTCCAAGGTGGTTACAATACTTGACTTTTTAGGTCATTACAAAGAGTTGAAATATCGGGTTGTTACATCATCCCCCCGTTAGAGGGAATTTCGTCCCGAAATTTTAATACAAAAGAGAAGTCTTAGGGGCTGAGGAAGAGGTGCGGATACTACTGCTGCATTTGGTCTTCCCGTTCCCATGTGAACTCGGGTCCTCTCTTAGCATTCCATCGAACCTTTACTATTGGAATGCGACTCTGTTTAGTTCGTTTAACTTCCCTATCCATGATCTCGACGGGTTCTTCCACAAAGTGAAGATTTTGATTTAGATCGATTTCATCGAGTGGAATTACAAGTGTTTCGTCGGACAAACACTTCTTCAGGTTCGATATGTGGAATACTGGGTGTACTTTGTTAAGCTCGATTGGAAGACGGAGCTTGTAGGCCACTGGACCAACTCTTGAAATGATTTCGAAGGGTCCAATGTACCTAGGATTTAGCTTCCCACGCTTTCCGAAGCATATCATGCCCTTCCAGGGTGAGACCTTTAGTAGCACACGGTCTCCAATCTGGAATTCCAATGGTTTACACCTTTTGTCGGCATAACTCTTTTGCCTATCCCTTGAGGACTTTAGTCGTTCTCGTATTTGCACGATCTTTTCAGTCGTTTCTCTGATGATCTCCGGACCAGTGAGGGTGCTATTAGGGACTAGACCTTTTGTCAATTGCGTGTCGCCCACTTCCGTCCAGTACAGAGGTGATCTGCACTTACGGCCGTAAAGGGCTTCAAATGGAGCAGTCTTGATACTAGTATGATAACTATTGTTATAAGAGAACTCGACCAAAGGTAAGTGAACATCCCATGCCTTACCAAAGTCGATTACACATGCTCGCAACATGTCTTCCAAGGTTTGGATCGTCCTCTCACTCTGTCCGTCAGTTTGTGGGTGGTATGTTGTACTCATATCCAACCTTGTTCCCATGGATTTTTGCAATGATTGCCAGAATCTGGAAGTGAATCTGCTGTCTCTATCTGAAATGATGGACCTCGGTACTCCATGTAGTCGTACGATCTCCCGGATGTAGGTTCTTGCTAGGTTTTCCATCCTATCAGTTTCCTTGATCGGTAAGAAATGAGCGGACTTGGTTAATCTGTCGACGATCACCCAAATAGTATCTTGGCCACCCTGAGTTTTGGGCAGTTTCGTTATAAACTCCATAGAAATCTGCTCCTATTTCCACTCAGGTATTTCAGGTTGTTGGAGTAGACCTGAGGGTTTCTGGTGTTCTATTTTTATTTTGGCGCAAGTCAAACACTTGCTCACATAGGTAGCAATCTCCGCTTTCATGTTTGGCCACCAGTAGAGTTGCTTGAGGTCTAGATACATCTTGTCTGACCCTGGGTGTACGGAGTATGGAGTCCTGTGTGCCTCGCTCATAACTACCTCTCTGAATCCACCAAACTTGGGTGTCCAGATCTGGTTCATGAGGTAGCGTGCTCCGTCACTCTTGATTTCTAAGTTCTTGTCCATTCCCCTAAGGGCCTCACCTGTTACGTTTTCGGGTTTCAAGGCCTCTATTTGAGCTTCCTTGACTTGCGCTGACAGGTGCGAATGGATTGATATGGCTAATGACTTCACTCTTCGGCCAGAGTACTCTTTTCGACTAAGGGCATTGGCCACGACGTTTGCCTTTCCCGGATGATAGCGAATCTCAAATTCTTAGTCGTTGAGCAATTCAACCCAACGTCGCTGTCTCATGTTTAACTCCTTCTGGTCGAAGATGTGTTGGAGGCTCTTTTGGTCTATAAAGATAGTGCACTTGGTACCGTATAGGTAGTGCCTCCAGATTTTAAGAGCGAAGACCACCGCTCCAAGTTCTAAGTCATGAGTGGTGTAATTGACCTCATGCGTTTTCATTTGTCGTGAGGCATATGCAATAACCTTTCCCCTCTTCATCAGTACACAACCCAGTCCTTGCTTCGAAGCGTCGCAATACACCACAAAATCTTCAGTCCCCTCTAGAAGAGAAAGGATGGGTGCATTGCAAAGGGCCTGTTTCAAAGTCTGAAATGCAGCATCTTGTTTTCTCCCCAGTTGTAGGTCACACCTTTTTGGGTTAAAGCGGTAAGAGGCTTGGCGATGCTGGAGAAATTGTGGATGAATCTTCGATAATAACCAGCAAGACCTAGAAACTGGCGAATTTCGGTTGGTGTCGTTGGTGCGGACCAGTTTTCGATAGCCTTGATTTTTGCGGGGTCCACGTGGATTCCTTCCTTGCTGACCACGTGACCGAGGAAGTCCACCTTTCTAATCCAAAACTCACATTTTGAGAATTTTGCATAAAGTCTCTCAGTTCGTAACGTCTCTAAGACTTGTCTCAGGTGTTGACTATGTTCTTCTTTATTCTTTGAATAAATGAGTATGTCGTCTATGAATACTATCACAAATTTATCCAAGAATGGACGACATACCCGATTCATTAGATCCATGAATACGGCCGGGGCATTGGTTAGTCCGAACGGCATCACTACGAATTCGTAATGTCCGTACCTCGTTCGGAAGGCCGTCTTGGGAACATCACTCTCCAGGACTCGTAGATGGTGATACCCCGACCTCAGATCGCTCTTGGAGAAGTAGTTGGCTCCTTGGAGTTGATCAAATAAGTCGTCGATTCGGGGTAGGGGGTATCGGTTCTTGATGGTAAGTTTGTTGAGTTCTCGGTAGTCGATGCACATCCTAAACGATCCATCCTTCTTTTTCATGAACAACACGGGTGCTCCCCATGGCGAGAAGCTCGGCCTGATGAATCCTTTTTCCAAGTAGTTCATTCAGTTGGCCGGATAGCTCCTGCATCTCCGCCGGCGCTAATCGATAGGGTGCTTTGGCTACTGGGGTAGCTCCGGGAACCAGATCGATTCTGAATTCGACTTGTCTTGCGGGTGGTATTCCCGGAAGATCCTTGGGAAAAACGTCGGGAAAATCGCATACGTCGGGCACATTCTTGACGTCCGAGACTTCGCGCTTCACATCTACAACATGAGCCAAAAACGCGCGGCACTCTTCGCGTAGGTACTTCTGAGCCCGGATACTTGAGATGATACGAAGAGTGGTACTAGGTTTGTCGCCCATGACAAGGAAGGTTTCGCCGGTTGGCAGATTAAGGTGAACGGCCTTATCGTAACATAAAATGTCCGCACGATGTGAACTCAGCCAATCCATGCCAATGATGACATCGAAACTCTTAATCGAGACTGGCATGAGGTTGATTGGAAAGGGATTATCGTTTAGAGTTAGGGTGCAGTTTAAGTATATCTCCTTAGTGCCTTCTGTTTTTCCGTTGGCCATTTCTACTATGAATGGTTCACTTAATGATTGTGGTATTGGTTTTAGCATGCCTTTAAAGTTGTGACTCACAAAACTCCTTTCCGCTCCACTATCAAACAAAATGCATGCATACGAGTTATCGAGAAGAAACGTACCCGTAACAACAGTAGGGTCCGCAACGGCTTCATCTTGTCCCATTGTGAAAACTCGGCCCCTTCCGCCGGTATTCCTGTTGTTTGCCTTCGGGCAGTCCCTGCGGTAGTGTCCCGTGTCTCCACACTCAAAGCAGGCGCGGCTCACTCCGATATTAGCAGTGGGGGCGGATTGTTGGGTTGGCTCTTTGCAATAGCGGGTTGTATGTCCCTTCTTATTGCACCTGGTGCATTGAAGGTTACGGCAGAGACCGTGGTGGTGAAAGTTGCATTGGTTGCACTTTGGAAGTTTCCCATTGTATGAGCTTGTGCGGGCAGAGTTGGTAGGTACCGTAATCGCGTGGGTCGCAACTACTTGTTGTTTCTTGGGGTTCTCCTGGAGGGTTTGTCCCCTCCTCTTGTTCCAAGGCTTACTCTGGCCCTGAGCCTCCTTAGGTGGATTTGCGGTTGCTGCCATGGTACTCTGTTTCACTCCATGGTCGATGAGTCATTGAGCCAGGCGTTTAGCGCTGTTGTAGGTAATAGGGTTGGAAGCTAGGACATGCCCTTGAATCTGGGGTGACAACCCCCAAATGTACCTTTCGACCTTCTTTGATTCTGGGTGGACCATGGTCGGGCACAAAGCAGCGAGGTCGTTGAACCTAACGGTGTAGGCGACTAGATCAGACCCAGCCATTTTCAGATTCCAGAGCTCCTGCTCAAGCTTTTTCACTTCGCCCCTTGGACAGTATTCTTCCAGTAGTAGAACCTTCAGCTCTTCCCAACTCATGGCGTTAGCAACAGTGAGTGTCACTGAATTCACATGGCTTTTCCACCAAGTGAGGGCTCGATCTATGAAGGTGCAAGCAGCGAACTTGACCTTGCTTGTTTCTTGGCACGAGTAGATCTTGAAGACTGTTTCGGTCTTTTCGAACCATTGCATTAGTCAATGACTCCCCCACTGCCATTAAAAGTCTTTGGCTTTGAGTTGGAGAACTCCTTGTAAGTACATTCCCTTACATGGCTCTGGCCGGTGCTACGATTGGGATGATTAGTGCTGCTTCCTGTACCTCCATTTGCATTGGAGTTTATTTGAGAGAGGGCGGCCGCTACTCTTGTTGTGATAGCAGCCTGGACCATGGCCGGATCATATGTCAGTGGTGGAGGTGGTGGTGGGGTTGCGTTGGTACGTGCTGATCTACGAGGAGGCATTGCGCTGCTAAAAGGAAAAAAAAATGAGAGATTATAAGTTTTGGTGGTTGCGAGTTGAATGATATTGAGTTAACTTCCTTTAATAGTTTAAGAATTTGGTTTGGCCAACACATGGTTTTGAGCTTGATTCATAAATAATGTTTGAATAGATGTACTTATGAATTGATCGGACTACTCATAATTAAAACAAGAAAGAGATATGCCCTATATATATATATATATATATATATATATATATATATATATATATATATATATATATATATATATATATATATATTAAACATATAGTTGTGTTTCATCCGAGTTTAGACAAAACTTTTTGACCTTTCTAAAGGTCTCCGATTACAGAAAGTTTTTAAAGAAACTTATATTCTTATCCGAAGTCCTAATTTACAACAAAATTTGCATTCCTGGCAAGCACTATTTGCGACGTAGGTTGCGCTTGGAGCTTGACTCCGCATCTGATTGCTTCGATTCCATTAGACGCCTATCAAGAGCGGCTTGTTGCTCCCTTAACTCGGCTAGGGCTGCAATCATTTGTGCCTGAAATGCCTCAGTTTGGAGTTGGGCATGGTCCTGAATACCATCCAGCCTACGGTTGTCAGAAGTGTGAACCTGTACTTCTACGTTGATCTCGCGGATCCGGTTGGCTTGAACTCCGGATTGATAGCATTGGTTGGCTAGTTTGCCAACCATGATCGGAAGTGCTCGGTCTGCCGATCCCCCGCCTCTGACAACATAAAAGTCTCAGCACATGCCGTAGGGAGGGCGTAAGCTTTGTTGTTGGCTCCAATGGTGGAGGTGACTTCCCCACACAGGAGTGGGTCCTTGGAAGTTCCTCACATGGACAGGGGGTTGTGGGACCGGTGGATTGATAACCTCTGGCTCTGAATCCGTACCAGAGTCATCTCCCTCATCCAATTCTATCGGCTCTTCGTCTTCTTCGGAATCTTCTTCGACCCATCCTCCATTACCTTGGTTGGGGTAGTAGGGGTCGTTGGGGTGGTGGAATCCAGCCATTGAGTCTGTACGAGAATAGGGTTAAGAATTGACTATAAGCTAGAGTACATGAAATTTACCCTTAAGTTTAATGGCTGATGACAACACAAAAACTCCCTTAGTATTATGTGATGATGTGCTTTTGGTAAGTTTTAAATTGGTTGCCCATTGCAGACACTCCTTGGCATACGTTAGTTGGCTCTTGGACAAATATAGTTGATCAGGCTATATTCTTCCCAGTTCCGATTACATGTCCCAAGGCGTACCTGTACTGCACAACTTATTTATAATACTTCTAAAATTATCCGATATGAAACCGTTATTAGTATGGAATGAGTGCATGCCTACTTTAAAAAAAGAAAACTAATTAAATTTAATTTCAAAAGTATGACTCTTCTCAGAGTGGTTTTGCCCAGTTGAGTTTATAGTTGTATACCAAAAAGAAATGGTTTTAATATACTTAATTCCCTATAAACAAAGCTCTGATACCAATCTGTCACACCCCCATACCAGAACGGCGGGAACGTTCGGGGGCGGAGGACGTCATATTCAGTATCATAACAGTTCATAGAAAGGAAAGTACACACCACCATACATATATAAAGGTTTTTAAAAATGTTTACATCATTGTATTCATTACATGTTCAAAAGATAAATGCATAAACATCTTTCAAAAGAAATAATTAACGCCAACGCGTTAATCTCCAAAAAATCATATCTCCTTCATACGAACTCCGTTTTCGATGGTCTTTATATCCACGCGTAGGTGAGACTATGCTCTACAACTTTCGTTTAGACTCCGTTGGCAAATTATGAAATTATTTTTATTATTTATTTATAAAATATCGTGATTAAGGAATTTCTTTAAAAATTCATAACTCCTTTATCTGACGTCGGTTTTTGCCAGACTTTTTACCGCTGAAATACCATTGTCGAGACCTTCGATTCTCGTTTAGGTCATTCCGGCCAAAAGTCGCTCGACCTCCGATTCGAGTTTTTAGTTGTCTGCTGCTAAGCCGAACTTGGAAAGAATCTTAACTTCAATATACGAAGCCAAATTTTGGGCATTCTTTTTACGTGCGATCCCGGTTTAATGATAATAAACATAGTAGGAATTTAAATAGATACTTTTTGGTCATTTTATTATCAAAGTTAATTTGATTAACTCCAAGGTGGTTACAATACTTGACTTTTTAGGTCATTACAAAGAGTTGAAATATCGGGTTGTTATAGTATATCTATTTAATCAAGCAAAAGTTAGAAACTTTTGAAAAGTTCAAAGAGTTCAAGAATGAAGTGGAGAATCAATTGGGCAGGAAAATCAAGATGCTTCGATCCGATCGAGGAGGAGAGTACCTAAGTCTTGAATTCCACGATTATCTCAAGGAGTGTGGAATAGTTTCACAATTGACGCCTCCTAGGACACCGCAGTTGAATGGTGTGGCAGAAAGGCGTAATCGAACCTTATTGGATATGGTTCGCTCTATGATGAGTCGTGCTTCACTACCTATCTCTTTTTGGGGGTATGCCTTAGAGACTGCCGCCCATATCCTTAACCGAGTCCCTACTAAGAAGGTTGCCAAAACACCTCACGAGATGTGGACAGGGAAAGCTCCCTCGTTAGCACACATCAAGGTTTGGGGTTGCGAGGCTTTCGTAAGAAGATATACTTACGACAAGCTCGAACCTCGTAGTGAGCGATGTATTTTCATCGGCTACCCGCAGAAATCCTTTGGATATCTCTTCTATAGACCGAAGGACAATGTTGTCTTCGTTGCGAGGAGATGTGTTTTACGAGAGCGAGAACTCATAAGCCAAGGAGACAGTGGGAGGCAAATCGAACATGAAGAGATTCAAGAGTCGATAGATGAAGGAACCTCTACCGCTGGCACTCAACCCGAGGAGGAAACTCCGGTTGAACCGATTGACGAGTCCTTACCTCTTAGACGTTCCGAAAGAGTTAGAGTTCAACCCTAGTTTTATGGTTTTCATATTATTACTGAAGGGGACACATATATTAGTGATGGTACACTAATAAACCTTGATGAACCTAATAGCTATAAGGAAGCCATGGCAGGCCCGGAGTCTGCGAAATGGAAAGAGGCAATGGATAGCGAGATCCAATCCATGTATGACAACCAAGTTTGGAATTTGGTTGATAATGTACCCAGACGTAAGACCGTTGGGTGCAAATGGATCTTCAAGAAGAAGACCGACGTGGATGGAAACGTACACACATATAAAGCGCGATTGGTCGCGAAGGGCTTTACTCAAACTCCCGGAGTTGACTATGACGAGACCTTATCACCAGTTGCGAAGATAAAATCTATTAGAGTGATGCTAGCAATTGCCGCATTTCATGATTATGAGATTTGGCAAATGGATGTCAAGACCGCTTTCCTTAATGGGAAGTTGGTTGAGGATGTTTACATGGCTCAGCCAGAGGGGTTTGTGGATCCGAAGCATCCGAATAGAGTGTGTAAGCTTGAGAAGTCCATTTATAGACTTAAGCAAGCATCTCGCAGATGGAATCTTTGCTTCGATGAGAAAGTCAAAGAGTTTGGATTTGTATGAAGCGAAGATGAATCTTGTGTATATGTCAAAGCCAGTGGGAGTATAGTAAGCTTCCTCGTTCTATATGTCGATGACATATTGCTCATAAGAAACGACATCCCGACTCTGCAAGAAGTTAAGTCCTGTGTCGGGAAGTGCTTCGCTATGAAGAAACTCGGAGAGGCTTCTTACATTTTAGGAATAAGGATAGTGAGAGAAAGAAGTAAGAGACTAATAGGACTTAGTCAGAACACTTACTTAGAGAAGGTACTAAAACGTTTTAGTATGGAAAACTCGAAGAAGGGAGAATTACTGATACAAAGTAATGCCAAGTTGAGTAAGACTCAAAGTCCGAGTATCGAAGCTGAAATAGCAGAAATAAGCCGAGTACCATACGCTTCCGCAGTTGGCTCAATCATGTATGCTATGACTTGTACTCGCCCTGATGTAGCCTTTGCTTTGAGCATGGTTAGTAGATATCAAGGGAACCCTGGCAGAGCCCATTGGATTGCTGTGAAGAATATCCTTAAGTACCTTCGGAGGACGAAGGAATGGTTCTTAGTCCTCGGAGGGAGTGATGACTTGAAGGTGCGAGGGTATAGTGACGCCAGCTTTCAGACCGACAGGGACAACTACCGTTCGCAGTCAGGCTGGGTCTTTACCCTGAATGGAGGAGCAGTGACTTGGAAAAGTTCCAAGCAGGAAACTGTAGCTGATTCAACGTGCGAATCAGAGTACATTGCAGCGAGCGAAGCGTCGAAGGAGGCAATATGGCTGAAGAACTTCATCGGTGATCATGGAGTTATACCTGCCATAAAGGAGCCCATGGAGATTTTCTGTGATAATGAAGGAGCGGTTGCCTTGACCAAGGAACCGAGAGATCATGGTAGATCACGACATATCGATAGAAAATATCACTTTATTAGACATCGTGTAGAAGAAGGACAACTCGTAGTGAAGAGGATATCATCGGAAGATAACCCAGCAGATCCGCTTACGAAGGGACTGAGTAGGGTTAAGCACTGGCAGCATGCTAGGAGTATTGGGCTGAAGGATGATATTAGCATAGATTAGATAGATAGTATTAGAAACGTGTAATAGATAAATGTAATTAACATTTGATGATTAAATAAAGGAGTTTTATTTATAAGTAATGTTACTGTCTTATGTTAATTGTTTAACTATTGTTTCACTTTGCATGTTTTGACTTCCAGAATAATTGAGTTTATTAAGAGTAATCGAATTATTAAAATTGTCCACAATCGTTCATATGTTGGAAGTAGATATGAATGAAGATTGTCATGAATCGGTGTGTAGATTGTCTAAATGGTATTAGACATAGCAAAAGGGTTGCTGGAACGTTCATGAGTACAATTCATAGCATACATGATTGAGCCAACTTCGGAAGCGTTTGGTACTCGGCTTATTTCTGCTATTTCAGCTTCGATACTCGGACTTTGAGTCTTACTCAACTTGGCATTACTTTGTATCAGTAATTCTCCCTTCTTCGAGTTTTCCATACTAAAACGTTTTAAGTCGAAGCATTGTTGCAACGTTCATGAGTACAACTCATAGCATTGTTGTGTATAGTTGATTAATGAATAAGTAAATGCATATAAGTCGAAGTTTATCTGTAACTTTTATCCTAAGAAGGTAAAAGTGATATCTCAGTCGCTCGATGATTTGATTTGACTTATGTGTCGGGCCCGGTCAGAACTGAATTGATGTGTTCGATTAAGTTCTATGTCAAATAAATCAGAGATCGAGAAACCTAAATGCTTGACTAATCATTCCATAGAATTGTCAGCATGATATCTAACAGAGGACTGTACGATCCCTTATCTAAAGGACAAGACTGATTAGATCAGAGTTTGACAGCTTCTTTGAGAGCTACGATTGCAAATCGGATTGTACTTGTGTATATAGTTACTAGACTTATCCAAGTGGGAGACTGTTGGAATAGTGTCTAAGGCTGCAACTATATTAGGCAAGTATTTGACCCGATTGTGCATGGTCCTTTTGGGTTGCCTTCACCATAGCAACCTGATGGGATGATTTATTATGAGAGAATAAATATTATTAATATATTATGAGAATAATATAAGGAATAATAATATTGTTATTTGATTAATATAAGTCATAGAATTAATTAGGATTAATTTGGTGACTTAAAGAGATTAATTAAATAAGAGGGTATAAATTGTCAATTGTTTGATAGTTGCACTTTAGACTGTAAATCCTTATTGGATGAAGGCTGGACGGATTCTAGGGCTAGGGATAGCCTCAAATTGTCCAAGGCTTATCTAAGGTAAGGATTTGGATTGCTTTAAGGAAAGATTATCCAACTAGGGTTTAAAGGTGAAACCCTAAGGAGTCTACAAGTATAAATAGATCCCTTGAGCAAGGGAAATCGGCATCTCATCAAAAGTAGAGTACCCCTGGCCGAATTTCTTCCTAACCTCTCTCTCAAATCATCTTCTTTGCTAGTTGGTTTTTGTAAGCCATTAGAGGAGTGACAATTGTGACTCTAGAGCTCCAAGACAACAAGATCAAACAAGAGATTCAAAGGTAAACTTCTAGCTCTGATTTTGTATTGTTTTATACCTAATTAGTCGTTAGAAGTCTTGGATTCAAAGCATGTTTAATTAGAATGCCTAGATCCAAGCATTAGGGTTTTGCATGCGCACATAGGAAAGTTCTTATGGCTAAAACCAATCAAATGGCGCGTCAGGATTCGACATTGGCTCTTAGAGAGCTACGATTGCTACACAGATTTTGAAGCTACATTGGCGATTATAGTTATTAAAGGTATCCAAGTGGCGGACTATTGGATTAGGTATCTAAGCCAATAACTATAATTGGTATGTACTTGTCCCGATAACAGCATGGTCCATTTGGGTTGTAACACTCTGGAACAATTTGATAGGATGGATATTTTATTTTGATTTATTAATATATTATAAGTATAAGATTTTAATTGAGAAATCATATTATTTAATTAGCATTGATAAATTATTCATTTGGTATAAATTTAGTGATCAAAAGAAACTGATTAAAGTTACTGGGACTGATTAGGTAAATCAGTAATACTTCTAGTTGGGCTCTTGACTCATGTTGATTAAAGTTGGACTAAACCTTTGTGAAAGTCCAAGAGGGTTTAGCCCAAAAGACTAAGAAATATGAAGAGTCATTAGGGTTTGCATGGCTGTAATCCTAAGCTATAAAAGAAGTCCCTAACACCCTAAAATAGGCCCCCGTGCACACTAGAGTTGTAGCTAGCCGATTTTGATCTCCCAAACCTCTCTCTCAAATCGATTCTCTTGTTCTTGGTTTGTTATAAGGCATTTGAGGCATCACACTTGAGGTGCTAGACTCCTAAAGGTCAAAGACAAGCAATCTACTACACAAGGTAATCTTCTAACTACTTTTTATGATTTAGATGTTGCCTTGCATGCTAGTTTAGGCTTTATGATTTGGAAAACAATGTTGCATGTATAACTAGAGAAAACTTAGATCCACAGCATTAGGGTTATATGTGCACCATAGGAATGTTAGAGTAAATAAAACCCATCAGTTATAACACTATACATTTATATGTAATTAGAGAACCATTTGATGGTGTAAATCCATTGATAACTATTAGTGAACCTTTGGATGGTGTAAATCTATTGGTAATTATTGCTGAACCTTGGGACAGTGTAAATTAATTGGTTATTATTAGTGAACTTTTGAATGTTGTAAATCCATTGGTGTAATTATTGGTGAACCTTTGAATTGTGTATATCCATTAGTAATTATTAGTGAACGTTTGGATGGTGTAAATCCCTTGGTAATTATTGGCGAACCTTATGGGGTGTTACGAGGTGTCACACTTTTGAGTGTTGATATTATTGGTGAACATATCAAAAAATTTAAATTGTTGTGAGCCTATTGTTGGGGATATTATGTAATAACACTCTATTCGAGTTCATATAATGTTTATTGAAAGGAACTATGGAGATTATATTGATTATTGATGTATTGATATATATTTAGGTGTGTAACTAGTTCATATCTTGTTGTGTTGGTTACTCACTAAGCTCGTTGTAGTGTACCCTTTTTTGATGTGTGTCTTTCAAGTTCAGGTACTCTTGGTAGAGAAGTATGAGTTGGGAGCACCTGACTCAGATCGTCGTTCTAATCCTTGATGGTAACTAATTGTATCGAATTATTTAACACCATTATACACCAAGTGACTTTATACTTTAAATAAACAAAAAAAAAACAATTGAATGTACTTTGTGTTAAAAATTCAGGTGTTACAAGCCTTTCAAATAAGTGATATTGATTCAGGATCAAAGTTAAATCAAGATAATGGTTTGAGGTGACACGGTGAACCCCGTTAGGGATCTCATTATAATTCTATTTTAAATGTTATCAACATGTTTCCTACAATTGTTGAAGTACTTGTAATGATCGGAAAGAACTGTTTAAATTTAGATGATAAAGCAAAAGCACAAGGTATTTTGTACTCGTTAAAATCGTTTGATTTTATCTTTATGGTGAACCAAAACTCTATTATATATGGATACACCAACAATTTATGTGTTGTTTTGCAAAGAAATGATCAAGACATTGTTAGAGTCATGCCACTTGTTTCATTTACTAAAGGTGTTTTGCAAAACTTGATAGATTTGGATGAGATATCCATATGAATAAAGTCACATCATTATGCAATAAATATGACATTGTTGTTGTGAATATAGAAGCTCATTATATACATCAAGAAGATGCATTTTGTTCAACAAACAACAATCTTCATCAATTTCCAGGTTAAAGTGTTTATTTAATTAATTGACTTATTATGTCAAGAACTTGATAATCAATTTGATGAAGTGACAACGGAGTTGCCTACTTCTATGTCTTGTTTAAAGCCTAAGAATGACTTCCTTCTTTTGACAAAAAATACTCAAACTTGTTACCCTTTATCTTTTAGAATTTTCAAGCACCGATTTAAAGACTGTTGATTGCCAACTTAATATTTTATTAACAATGTGCAAAAAGACCATTAGTTCATTTTCAATGAAGCTTATTAATACAGATAGGCACCTCCTGACATATCCACTAGTGTTTTTTTAGCGTAACCAAGTTAATGTTGATTCTTCTATTTGTTACAACGAATATAGAAATAGTTTATTATTATTATTATTATTATTATTATTATTATTATTTTTGGAATGACTTTTGCCAAAAATAAGTTAAGGAATAGAATGGGTAGTTTAATTTTAAATAATAGTCATTTTTATTGAGAAACATGTTTTTCTACTAGTTTGAATGATGTTTAGTGTAGATTTGTCAGCGGTATCCGATATTGTCTTTCCTCCTTGAGGTTGATGGTTCAAGTCCCATTGTAGACATAGGTGAAATAATTTAGAGGTAGTTTAGTATATATTTGTGTTCGTTGTTCCAAAATAATAATAATAATAATAATAATAATAATAATAATAATAATAATAATAATAATAATAACTAGATGAGGAGCCCCGCGTTGTGGGGATAGACTTAGACAGCTCCGATCATTTTAGCCAATTCATTGTTGTTATCGACACAAAGGATTACATAGTAATTTGGTCTGTCTTATGTGGTATTCCTGCATGGACATTTGTTTGCGGAACTATGAAGTTAATAAAGCCTTAGTTAAATAAATATATATATTTACTCACAAAAGTCAAGAGGTCATCATCAACAATCTTGGTTCTAGAGTTAGCAGATTTTGCAAAACAGAATGAATTCTCTCACAATCCGTGAAACAAAACCACTTCCCTTTTGGTAATGCCTATAAACAATAATAAAATATCAACCCATTTCGTTTACTATATATGTATATGTGATTGCATAATATTAATATACATATACACACCTCCAAATCAGCCATTTTTTGTGCCTTTAGACACTTGATAAGGTATTCTCTTTCACACTGACAATGTCGTTAACGATGTATAATGATTAGTGGATCATAAACCTAAAGCAACCTAGGGTAAGTCTGCGTTGCCCATATAAATTCAAATGTAGTTATACCTGATCACAAACAATAACAGTTTGTTCATTGAACACGTTTTTGCTAAAATCATGTCCTCTGCAAACAATAACATCATATATTATAAACAAAAGAGTAAATTACAAAAACAGTCCATGTGTTTGATCCCTGAAAGTTTCTAATTTTGTTCGTAAGCCCACCTAAGGATCAATGAATGTGAGAACTTTCGGATCTTTTATAAAGCTGCGAGCAATGCTTCCAAGCCTAGTATCTGCAGTCAAACCATGTAGGAATGCTGACCTGGAAAAAGTATATACAATTAAAATGGGAGCATAAGGAAATCATTAAAGGAGAGGTATAATGAGTAACTTTTAATAGAAAATGGATAATATGTATTTCAACTATCCAAGGCAGCATGTAAGCAACCTGTCCGTAGTCCTCAATCACAACACCTTTAGTGATCCCCCAAAGCTTCACAGAAGCATCGTTATCCTATCAAATTGGCAGTTCACACCATCAGTTTCAAGTTCTTCAAGAAAAAAAAAATAGGAGACGAAAGATGTTCTTTTACAATTTAAAACTATTAAAAAATGTAAAAAAGAAAAAGGTAAAAGATTAATATTACCTTGGTCAGGACATGCCTTCTATTGTTCAATATTTCATGTTGCGCTATCCCTGGGATTACATCAATAGTTAAGGTGGGCACTTTATACAAAAGAACCTACACATCAATTACATCAACATAAACATGTATAACAAGGTAGTGTTTGTTATCATGATAAAATACGGAGAAAATGGAAACTTAAGCAGGTCAATAACATTTTCAATTTAAGTCAATAATTGATGAATGTATCTTTTTTTTTGAAGAATCTGGGGATAAATGACAAACAACTAATTTCCAAAGTAAGTCGGTTTTGTGTACATAACAAACATACGTACTCATAAATGTTAAATTTGCTGTATTTTTAAATCAACCACCAATCACAACCTTGTACTTTCAATACCATGCTTTAATTAGGTAAAAATAAAATAAATTATGTAGAAATACTAAAGAAACTAAGAATCAAAAAATTACAAATAAAATTATAGTAATATACGTTTAAAATACAACAGTTTTATAAGAAAAAAATAAAGTAAACCTAAAAGGTTTAACAAAATAGAAATGAAAGGAACATGCTATATAGGAAATTACTTTGATACGAATGGTGTTTGTTAGAGACCTTCAAATCCAGGATTGCACTTTAACATGTTTTATCACATGGTCAAAACCCATTTAAAATTTGGAGAATAAGTGAAAGATTAATACCTTCAGATTGTTAACTGCACCTCCCACCTGAACCCATGAATCCTTATAAAAACAATATATATATATATATATATATATATAGTTAAAAAAATGGGAAAATCTGGAGAACGAGTGAAAGATTAATCCCACCAGATATTTTAAAAAAATGATCTATGAACATACATGAAGCTCATATACATAGGACTCATGACTAAAAGGAAAAATCTTCGCATCTGTAGGCTGTAGAGCTAGTAAACCCCAAATGCTCGTTGCTGTCATTCTATGTTTAGTTTTTAGTTTTGTAAATAATAAGTTGTATAATTAATTATAATGAAATAACATATAAATAATGTTAAAACTTAAAACATGCCAGCAACATGTCTTTGAAAACATTGGATAACCAAATTCGCTCATCCATACAGAGTCATCATACATTGAGTGATAAATTGAGTAGCCTACAATAAACCATTGAAGTAGTTTTCACTTTTCATCAAAATGAAAATGTTTCCCTTCAGCACATGTTGACCAAAAAATATATAATTTAATTTACCTCCTCCAAAAGATATGTATCTGCTGATAGAGCTCCAATATGTGGTAAGAAGGTTGTATAATTTTATCCTCCGCCTGCTAACCTTCAGATTTTTTTCATTAGTTGTGGCATTTTATCAAACAGGTAATAGGCAAAAAAAAGGGGCCTTATTAGAAACAAGTTTATTCAATCAAAGATGGAATAAGACGGAAAAAGAAATAATACATGAAGTGAAGAAAAAAAACTTTTGGATTTCTTGATTCATTTTAAAAAAGAAGTTTGTTATGATTGTGGTCAGGAAAAATTTGACAGAGCACTATTACAAATACAATTGCGTTTTCCTTCTTGAAATCATGGGTTGTATGATCCACCACCTGCACCAAACACAATCACACGAATGAGAATCAAAATTTGTAATTTCACATAGAAAAAAGTAAATGTCGATCATAATGAAGTAGTTGCATATATACTTACATTAGTATTGGTGAGTTCAAGATTGTAGAAATCCATGGAGTCCGGCTTAAACAAAGGACCAGCATGCCAAGTTTCCGGCGAAGCTTCAGGAATTTTGGAACGGTGATTTTGAAGATGTGAATACACTCAAAAGCAGGAGGTACAAAGAAGTGGGAGAAATTAACAAAAAAAAAGAATATTGATTTTAATCGTCAACCTGCACCATCAATTTAAAGCAGAAACATGAACATGCATCTAGGGTTCCTGAAGTTGGAGCGGTGGGAAGAACGGATCAGGAAGTCGTTGGCGGTGGTGTGATTTTATGCAAATTAAACATCGCCTAGGTTTATGGAGAAGAAGATTTTCCAGTTTAAATACAAAGAACTTTTACCTGGGATTTTAGAGAAACGATTCATTATTAAAGATGATCTTCAGGGAGTTGGAGTTACGACCATTGAAGACAACTACAACAGAATTGTAAACAGGATCGAAATAAATAAAGGAACCAATTAAAGGGAAAACACATAAATAGAGATAGTGTGTGAAATCATGTAATGGCAGAAGGTGTCTGTCCTGCGACCTAAGTTCCATTGATTCAAGGAGGCGAAAGAGCGAAAAAGGAAGGGTAGGGTTTATGTCGAGAGAGCGGTGAAGGCAGTGGAGTCGAATGGTCGGAGGAAAGGAGCGGACACTGTGATGGGTTTTCCCTTTCGATTCCAGTTCTGAATACGATTTGAACGTTGGCAATGAACTCATCGGCATCAGAAGGAAGCCTTTTGAGGGTAGGAGAAAGGTAGTGAATTATGTCTATGGTGGTGCAACAATTGATTTAAGTTAGAGAAACGGTGGAATGGTCTACAGTGCAACAACGTGTCTAATACATCGACCCATATGTGTACAAATCTAGGACCAATTTGGCCAGGGACTAAAATTAAAATCTTTTATTAGAAGGACACAATTGAACTTGTATATATAAAGAAAGGACCATTTTTTCCCTAAAATTAAAATCTTCTATTAGAAGGATACAATTGAACATGTATGCATAAAGAAAGGACCACTTTTGCCCAATATATATATATATATATATATATATATATATATATATATATATATATATATATATATATATATATATATATATATAAAATAAAGAAATAAAGAAAAAAAATAGGGACTTGCCGGTTTCAGTTTTAACTTTTGTTTAAATTATACTTTTACAATTTACGATTTTAAATATTAAACAATCTTTTTTAACAACATGGAATACCGAGATCAAATGACAACGACCCGTTTTGCCATATTTCTCAAGCCCTTCGATCTTTTGGACGGAGAAAAAAGAACGATTGGTCTGAGGAGGTCCAATTAAAGGTCTATGTCAAAGTAGGATGAGAAGGACACATCCCACTAACTTGCTAACGTTTAGTCATAATGTCATTTACTTGTCTTTTTGTACTATTTATATTTAAATAAGAAAATTATAGCATTTAGGTTTATCATTAGGTATTTAAATTATATAAAATATTCTTTTCGTAAGAATTAGAATTAAAGAAAAAATAATAATTTTTTTATAAAGCATGACGCAAATACTAACAATGATAACACTAAGAAGACGCAAATACTAAGTTTCCACTAACTAACATGTTAGAATATTCAAATGTTATCAAGTAGAACGTTCTTTTCTTTTTTTTTTTGCTAAACTCGATTTTGTAAAAGAAAAACAGTATGAACGCATAGTATTCAACGCCAGAAATTTCAACCAAAGGTCAAACAATTTCCATAAATACTTTTTATATTTGTTGCATAATTTCATATAAATATCTAAAGGTGGAGGAGTCCACCTCTATCTGCAGTTCTGCACACTTTTCTTTCTACTTTTCATTTAATTCGATTAATATAACAACATATGATATTGAGAATAATATTTACACGTATCTTATTCTTTTTATGTTTTTTTAGGAAAGTTTATTTGTTTCCTTATCTTTGTAATTTCCTGTGTATATAAAGATATATAAAGGGCTTTTGAACATTTTTATTAATTAAGCCGAACCTTTACCATAATAACAAAGTTATTATAGTATCAGAGTAGAAATAATCGATCCAACCCTAAACCATGTGCGTCGGCAGTAGGAAAGATGATGTCGACGGAACAAACAACGTCCCTAATTATGATTTTCCCTTCTATCTCCACCTCTCGTATTACCCTAGACAGATGGACGTTAATGATGTGTTCACAGACAGAAACTATACTGACTGGTCACAAGAGATGTTGAATTTCTTGTTTGCAAGAAAGAACAAGGTTGGTTTCATCGACGAAACCATCGAAAAACTTGCCCGATTCCATGGATTACATGCCTTAGATGAGAAGTGACGACATGATAACAGGATGTTGTCACATCTTAAGTAACCTGGGATGACTTGAAGGAATGCTTTGGAAAAGAAAGTGCTCG
Organism: Lactuca sativa; assembly: GCF_002870075.4. Lineage (NCBI taxonomy): Eukaryota > Viridiplantae > Streptophyta > Magnoliopsida > Asterales > Asteraceae > Lactuca > Lactuca sativa. The sequence continues at coordinate 170,402,557 of NC_056631.2, forward strand.
TAAGGCGTATGAACCGAAACAATCTCTCTTTGCGGCTAGAAAAGAAGGATTATCTGTTTCAGCATATTATACCAAGCTTCGTGGGATATGGGATGAAATATAGACGGTTCTTCCTATGCCAATTTGTGAATGCAAGAAGTGTACATGTGATATAGGTAAAAAAGATTCTGAACTTCAAGATAAAGAAAGGTTGTATGAATTTTTGCTAGGTTTGAATTCTGACTTCGCCACCATAAGAATTCAAACACTAGCCATGCGACCCACTCCTACTCTAGGAGCACGCTATCATCATGTGGCTGAAGATGAATAGCAGCGGGTTGTCTCTAGGTCAAGATGAACGGAGGATGACGCTACAACCTTCCGGGCCTTCTTACCCATTAAAAGTGACCATAATAAAGGTTCCTTCAAGCCCAATCGAAAAGAAGGAAAGAAAGAGACTGAAGTATAGGTTGAGCATTGTAACTTTTATGGAAAAGACAGCCAAAACTGAGATGGTTGTTTTAAACGTATTGGCTACCCGGAGTGGTAGCAAGGAGAGGAAAAACAAATGAAACCAAAGGCTCCATTTGTTGAAGGTGAGCTAAATCCAACACTTGGATTGAATGATGAACAATACAAGTAGTTTGCCACCTTCTTTGACAAGCAAAACAAAAAAGACCCAGTTGCAAATATGGCAGGTAAGATCAACAGGAAGGGTAAATGCATTGTTGATTTAGGTGCCACTGAACACATTACTTATAACAACTATTTACTTGAAAAATTACCCACTGAACGTTTTGAATCACCCGTTTTCATACCTAATGGTGACAATGTTCCTGTCAGGGTCGTGGAAATCACACCCTACCCAACGATATTACCATAAAGGATGTTTTGCATGTACCAGATTTGGAATGCAACCTTTTATCAATGAGCAATTTTATTAATGACTTACAATGTGTTGCAATATTTTTTTCCAAAATTCATTGTCATACAAGAGCTGAGTTCGAGGGAATTGATTAGGATGGGTGAATGTGATGAGGGGCTGTATAGGATGGGGATGAGAAAGATGGGGCTATATAGGATGGGGATGAGTTCTGGCACTTGGCATGAAAGATTGGGACACACTTCAGTTTCAAAACTTTTTTGTCTTGATTTTATTATGAATGTTTCTGCTAATTCAAACATTGTTTGTGATTTGTGCATTAAAGTCAAATTTGCTAGATTGCCTTTCCATCTTAGCACCACTAAAACAAACTCATGTTTTGACCTTGTGCATTGCAACATATGGAGGAATTATAGAACACCCTCACTCACGCATGCAAAGTATTTCCTTACTATTGTCGATGACTATAGTCGCGCAATGTGGGTTCAGTTTGAAAAGAAAATTAAGAAAGTTAGATGTGATAATGGAGGGTAGTTCACCTCCAACAACATGCTCAATTTTTATGCTAAAGAAGGAATTTTTCTTGAAACTACGTGTCCACACACGCCCCAACAAAATGGGGTTGTGGAGAGAAAGCACATACGCCTTTTTGAAATAGCAAGTGCTTTAAAATTTAAAGCTAATCTCCCAATCAATTTTTGGGGTGAATGCATTCTGATCGCCACGTACATCATCAATCGTTTGTCATTTGATGTAATTGAAAACAAAACACCCTATGAGCTCTTGTACATTAAAAAACCTGAATATAATTACTTGAAGGTCTTTGGTTGTCTAGCATATTATCGAAACATAGAAACCAGAGGAGATAAATTTGAGATAAGTGGAAGACCAGGAGTGTTTTAGGGTTAGCCTCCAAGGACAAAGGGATACAAGATATTTGAACCACAACACAACAAGATCATCATATCGAGGGACGTAAAATTTGGTGAACGTATCTTCCCTTTCTCTAACATAAATGGGATTAAAAAAGAAGAAGAATTTCTTGTCTTTCCAAAGGAATGGGAAATTGAAGATGGGACGAGACAGCTTGGCTTTAACAGTTTGGACAAAACCAAGGATACCCAACATGTCTTATCCCCAGATACACTACCCACTCCAGTTGAAGATGAAGTCCCTGCCACATCAGATCACATCATTGATCCCACTCATACGAATCATGACACAAGCGAAGATCAAGAGGCACCTCATCCTGAACCAGAGAGCTTTCAATGGCCAAAACGAAAACGATTTATGTCGGATCATCTCAATCATTACAATGTTAAGCTCCCCCATTCCTCGTTCCTGAACATTCACCTGTCTCTTCCAATTAGCATCCCTCAACGATTCATCTTTTAGCTCATTTTGTCTCTTATGATAATTTCACTGATAAAGACAAAGTCTTTCTTGTGGCCATTACCTCAAGTAATGAGCCTAAAACCTTTGGACAACTCGTGCAGGATTACAAGTTAATTAAAGCTATGAATAACGAAATACAAGCACTTGAAAAGAATAAAACTTGGAGCTTACAAGAACTACCGGAAGGAAAGCATGCTATTGACTCCAAACGGGTAAACAAGATCAAATATAAACCCAGTGGAGAGATAGAAAGATACAAGGCTCGCTTATTCGTGAAGGCATTCACTCAAATGGAAGGAATAGACTAACTGACACCTTTTTCCCAGTTGCCAAGCTTGTCACCGTCAGAACTCTCCTTGTTGTTGTTGTAAAAAGAGGATATCGTGTTCACCAGCTAGATGTGAACAACTCCTTCCTACATATAGAATTAAATGAAGACGTTTACATGAAGTTGCCACAACGTTTTGGATTGAAAAATGATTCCCGTGTATGAAAATTGCATAAATCTCTTTATTGGCTCAAGTAGCTTCAAGAAATTGGTATAAAAAATTCACCACCTTTGTGCAGCGCCTTGGCTTCAAACCTTCAGGAGCTGATCGTTATTTGTTCCTTTGAAAAAGAATTGTTGTTGCCCTTATTTATGTGGATGATGTCATTACTATTGGTGATAACATGGATAAAATACATGAAACGTAAAGAGCTCTTGATGGCGAGTTTATCATCAAGGACCTAGGTCCTTTAAAGTTTTTCCTTGGGATTGAAGTTGCTCAAACGCAAGAAGGGATGGTTCTAAGGCAAAGAAAATACACCTTGGATACTTAGAAAATGCAGGAATGCTTGGTTGTCGACTAGTTTCCTTTCCTATGGAGCAAAATGAGAAATTAGACAAGTGTAAAAGAGAAGCCATGGTGGATGGTAATCGTTATAGACGTGTCGTGATTGTATTAATCTATCTTCAAGCCACCCGACTAGTATTACTTATGTTATCAATGAATACTTTTAGATGAAGTTTCCACAAGGTTTTGGATTGAAAAATGATTCTCATGTATGCAAATTGCATAATACTCTTTATGGGCTCAAGCAGGATTCAAGAAATTGGTATAAAAATTTCACCACCTTTTTTCAGCGCCTTGGTTTCAAACCTTTAGGACCTGATCATTCTTCGTTCCTTTGAAAAAAAAATTGTTGTTACTCTTATTTACGTGGATGATGTCATCATTATTAGTGATAACATGGATAAATATAGGAAACGAAAAAAGCTCTTGATGGCAAGTTTAGCATCAAGGACCTAGGTCCTTTAAAGTTTTTCCTTGGGATTGAAGTTGAATGCAAGAAGGGATGGTTCTAAAAATACATGTTGGATATTTTAGAAGATGCAGGAATGCTTGGTTGTCGGCTAGTTTCCTTTCCTATGGAGCAAAATGTGAAATTAGACAAGTGTAAAGGAGAAGTCACGGTAGATGCTAATCGTTATAGACGTCTCGTGGGTAGATTATTGTATCCTCAAGCCTCCCGACTAGATATTACTTATTCTGTCAATGAAGACGTTTACATGAAGTTTCCATAAGGTTTTGGATTGAAAAATGATTCATGTGTATGCAAACTGCATAAATCTCTTTATGGGGTCAAACGGGCTTCAAGAAATTGGTCCAATTCTTGGGACATCTCGTTAATCTAAACAGGATTTTAGTCGATTCGACCAAGATTGAGGTCGTGATACAGTGGGAGGCACTGAAGTCTCCCTCGGAGATCAGGAGTTTCATCAGCCTAGCAGGGTATTGCCAGAGATTTAATCAGGACTTCTCCAAGATTTCAGTACCGCTCACTTTTCTGATGAGGAAGGGCAAGGATTTCCGATGGGACCCTAAACAATAGGTGACATTTGAGACTCTAAGATATAAATTGTGTGAGGCCCCAATGTTGACCCTCCCCGAGGGTGTTGAGGATTTTGTGGTGTTTTGTGATGCATCCATCGCAGGTTTGGGCGTAGTGCTTATGTAGCATGGGAGAGTTATTTATTATGCTTCTTGGCAGCTAAAGTTGCATGAGGTCAATTATCCGACTCATGATTTGGAGTTGGGGGCCATAGTGTTTGCTCTTAGGATTTGGCGGCACTACTTGTATGGGGTTCGGTGTCCTATCTACACGTATACAAGAGTTTGTGTCATCTTATGGACCAACCAAACCTAAATATTGTTGAATTAGATGTCTAAGCCCATAACTATTATTGGTATGTACATCATCCGAGAGTAGCATAGTCCATTTGGGTTGCATATCATCAGGACAATTTGTTAGGATGGATTCTTGAGAGAATGTTATATATATGATTTGTTAATATATTATAAGTTATAATATATTAATATGAAATCATATGTTTTAATAGTATTGATCAAGAATAAATTTAGTGATCAAAAGAGACTAATTAAATCTATAGGGACTAATTATGGTAATTAGTTATATTTATATTTATATGTGTTGGGCTTATTATCCATGTTAGACCAAGTTTATGTATGGATACATAAAGAGCTGGGCCACATGAAACATGGATTATAAACCCATGGGTATGGTTTTAGGTTATACTCATGACCCTTGAAATCCAACATATAAATACATGTTCTTAACCTAAAAAACGCCTACATGATTGTTCTTGGAGTTCATGGGTGTTTTTAGGTGCATAGAATTCTTTCTCAAGTTCCACATTTTTCCATGATGTGTTGTGATTCCATTTGAGGCCTACACACTATTAAGGCTTAGCTTTTAAAGGCCAAATACAACAAGGTTTCAAGCTGCATAAGAGGTATGTCACCGTAACTAGTATTTCATATTATTTATGTCATTTGTATGCTAGTTGTAGGCTTAAAGCTTCGGAAACAGTATTGCATGTATAATTAGAGAAAACATAGATCCAAATCTTTTAGGGTTGTATGTGCACCATAGGATGTTGTTGTATACTAAAACCCAACAGTGGTATCAGAGCCATGTGTTGTTTTCTATTAAACTTGATGTTTTATAAGTTTTCAAAGAAAGAAAATAAAAAAAATTCCTTTTGCCCAGTGAACTCGCTGAGTCGACTGGGTGACTCGCCGAGTAGGTTAAAGATGGCCTTGAACTTGTCGAGTGCAGTAAGCAACTCAATGAGTTGGCTGTCCAGACAACAAAACTTTTGACTTTTTGGCCTATTCTGGATTAGAATCATTACCACAAAATGTTTTAGTTCATAAAATTTGATTTTGTTTCTTTGGGAATGATTTTTTGCATCCAAAACCAAAATAATTGTCATAATTTCAAGATTTGTATTAATTTATATGTTTATGCTAAGTTCTTAAAGATTGATGATATGAATTATCTTGTTCTTATGAGTTTGTTTGGATTAATAGAAAAATTATGTGATAATTGGTTTTCGATTCAAATTGATCTAAAAGTTGCTCATAATATGAGTTTTTGTAACTTGTCCTGAAGTTATATGAAAAGTCTTATTGATGAATTTTAAAACTCATAAAATTTCCATAAGTTATGAAAGTAAAGAGTCTCATTTTATAAATGTTTTTAAAGTCTTCCATAACTTATCCGCAAGTTATGGAACTTGAAGAGTTTTACATTAAACTACTTTAAACTCATAAGTTATGCAAACCAAAAGTTTTTGAATTTTTCAAAACTTGCCCTAAAATTTTGGAATTTGTAAAGTTACCCCCTGTATACTTTAATTCCAACCCTTAGAATTTTAAAAGTTTAAAATTCAACCCTTATGCTATTATAATATTATAGATTTAATATTATATATATATATATATATATATATATATATATATGTGTGTGTGTGTGTGTGTGTATAAGAGTAAGTCAGTCTTTCCGTTAGTAGGTCTTATTCACGAAGCCGGTCTATAAGGGGGGTATAAAGTTACTGCCTATAAAATGACAGTTTAATGTGTGTCCATTCTCAGCCACCGCTTCCTTGACTGGTGGAGGGTCATTAGCCGAACGGGTAGGACAAGACATTAATTCTCCCTTCATTAAAAGTATAATGATAAATATAAAGTAACTTAGCTTTATTAAATTCCCAATCTTAGTTACTTTAGGAAAATGTAAATTTGGTGCTAGCCCATGAAATTGCACTTTGCACCTTGTTAAGTCGTTAGTGGAGCGTGTGTGGTTAACCGACACACTAATCTGGGACTGACAATGTGTGGAAAAGGGTAGCTTGATGTTAATCATAGATCAATGGAGCATGTGTGGTTAACCGGCATATTGATTAGGTGGTTGTAACATTAAGTGTACCAGGTTAATTTGCATGGTTATTCACTCCTTGTTTGTGATCCTCGGCATCCCACTCACAAACTTGAAGGGCACAATCGAGATTTAAACATGCCATTGAATAGTTCAATGAATCTCAAAAGATCTACGAGTTTCAATTCATTTAAAACCTAATGTTAAATTTCATTTTTCATGGTGGAAATTGGCAAATCGTCATTTACCTACCTTCAAATATTTTGTAGCTTGGATTACGGCATCCCTCTTCTAAGTTATAAAATATTGTGTTGGGTCCTAGCCTTAATATTTCATATTGGGTGTTATATTAAGGACTTAAATAACCCAAACTTGAATTTCTCCCTCATAGATGTCTGGTTATGACAACAATGGTCTTCCTTATCCTTTTGGATAAAGCTATCCTAATGATGATGATATCCCAAATGGCGATCAAGGTGAAAGATTAATCCCTTTGTTGTGCATTAATGGGACTGGAAATCGTACTTCACCTCCTCCACCTCCTCCAATTTCTCTCCATAACCTACAAGTTCTTGAATAGTTCAAGGTCACTCAATCCCTATTGGCAAGAAGTGTCTACATGTACTAACATCTTGGAGATGAAGTCTCATATTGACAAGTTGTGAGAGTTGGGTGTCGAAGTCTCAAGGAAGTTGACAGTTGACTGGGTTCTTCAATCACTTTTCGAGTCATATAGTGAGTTCATTAAGGACTACTATGTGACAGACCATGACATGACCTTTATCGATCTTACCTATTTGCTAATTGCTAATGAATCAGGAATGATTTGGTGCATTGGTAATTAAAATTTGATTGGAAGATCTACTTTCCAAACTTTCATGGATATTGACAATGGGAACATTGGAAGTCCCGAAAAGTCTTCTCTTCCCAATGGAAAGGGATCGGCCATAGTCAACCCGGTTGACCAAATGGTAAAGAGAGAGAGACTAAGGCAAATGATAGTCCCATGTACCATTACTAAAGAGTCCATATGTTTCTATTACCAAAAGAAGGGGCATTGGTTGCGAAGCTGTCCTATTTACCTGAAAGTTCACTAGGATGGTAAAAGTAAAAAATTTGACTATGCTTCAGGTAAAATCCATTATCTAACTCTATTAAGTTCCTATTTGGAGATTCTTATTACATGATGTGACTAGGTCACATTTTGATGTTTTGTAGAATCAATAAGGAGAGGAAGATTAAAAGAAGAGTATGCGGAATCTGATCGCTAAGATGGATTTCGATCACATGATTTGAAGAACAAAATTTTGAGTTGCTGCTTAAGAGTTATGATAGATTGCTTAGGAATAGATAACAACATAGTTTTCATATGTATTTGTATTGTAAGGATAAGTTTTTCCGCAATTTTAAAATAAAAGTAAATTTTTGATTTTATTTATATTAAGTATACTTACAATGGGAATTGTGAAATTGTTGTTTTTATGATTCCATTGATAGCAATATTGGAAAATAGATTTGATTCTTTCGTTTGTGGTAGTGTCATACTTTACTAAATAAGGAAAGATTTTCATCACCCAAGTTTCAGTTGGATAGAAACTTGGAATCATGCAACTTGTATTGTATGATGAATAAGAATTTTCATCTTTGGGAAATTAAGACTAATTCCTTGATCATATGTATATGTGAGTCAAGTGTGAAGGACTAGGAGATCGGGTACACTTGGTTGTGTGTTGATCAGGTCCACCATAAAGAACGATAAGGCTATTCGTCACAATTTCCTAAACTTTAGTAAATATGGTTATGCTTACAAGTTTAAATATAATTCTGAAACATTCGAAAGGTTTCAATGTATGACGGGACGAATGGGAAGAATCAAATTAGGCAGAAAGATAAATGTTTCTCCAATCTGAAAAGATGGGAGAGTACGTCAGTATCATGTTTTATGATCATCTTAATGATTATGAAAAACCATACCACAATTGATCCTCTAAGGACATCTTAGTGCATTTTTTTGACAAAGAAGAGGAATCGTCAATTGTTGAAATGGTTAAAACAAGAAGATAAGTCATACTTCATTCCAAAATAGGTCTTAGAGTCATACTCCAAGATTGTAACCTTGAGTGACATAATCTTAAGAAGGTTTAAAACACTTGTCAAATGAAGAGTAAAGTGCTTTCGACTCTTGTACATTTGAAACTGGTAAGCTTTGATGTTTTGGATAGAACAAAGACCAATTAAGGCTAATTGTGTGAAGTGTTTTTCTTGATAAGAATGCGCACAAACTCTTGAATATTTGTTTTGTCAATGAATGGTTCTTGACAAAGAGAATATTATATGTCAAGAGGTCAGTGGGAGTCTTAAAGATCCTGGAATAGTTTCAAGAACTAATCAAGAGTAAACCTATTATCAATCACTAGCACACGACTTGAGGTTTTGATGCAACACACAAAAACAACACAAAGATAACCAAGAATGAACCTGTTGATTCTAAATGCATAGCCAGGACAATCTCTTCAAAACCACATTGATTCTATGAATACCGTGGGATTGGCTTCAAAATCTAGGTTAACACGCATAGAATTTGGGAGAAAATCGAAAGTTCATAAAATTGATGATCGACCATCTAAATTACATAAAAAACAATTAAATAAGAAGCAGAAATTGAAATGAAACCCTAAAAGTCCATAGGCCAAATACAAACCCAAAAACAAAACCCAAAAATTAAGGGAAAATAACAAAATTGTTCATAACTCCATTTAGAAAGCGATTTTTGGACTAAAAAATGGATAAGTCCCCTTCGGGCACTTATCTAGACGTGCTCTTTGCTCCAAGCTTCGATTTGACTGGTCGTAGGCCCGAACCGGAGATTTGTAGCTAAAGTTATGACCATTTCCGTGAAGCCCCTTTAGTCACACGATCGTGGGCCTCTATGAACGCAAGGGCCCGATCCTCTCCTCCACACTAGGGCCCGTATCAGGTTTCTAACCTATCATGTTGACCTATTCTTATTTTTGTGCCATTCCAATTGGTTGAGTATGTATGTGAGTTCTATGAGTTCTTAATGGTTTGCATAACAACTTGGAAGCAATGGTAGGCCCTTGAGCCGCCAAGTGGCAAGAAATTAAGATTGATCAAGTTTAGTCCATATGAGCTTGGAAATGTCACTAACCTTGTCTTGTGATTATGGTTATGACAATTTCACATGGATAGGAACACATACACCATAAAATCTAAGTGTCATAAGGTTTCTCTCTGATTCATGAAAAATGATGGTGAAGAAACGCTTTCACTAAGTAGATTTTAAATAGTTAGCAACTGTGATATTTGCACTTTTCTAATTTGTTTATGATTACGACATCCCTCTTCATAGTTTGAATTGTGAGAAATGGAAAAAAGGTCTAAACATTATGATTACGACATCCCTCTTCATAATTTTTTAGACACACATGTGAGTTATCTAAAGAAAGGTGTTTGATTTTGATAAAGTCTTATCAAAGCGTCTTGCATCAGAAATCTGAACTTTGGTAAGAAAGTCAATAAAGTATTGATTTCTAGAAGTCCAACTGATTTCTGAGTATGTGTAAAAGCTAGTGGGAGCATAAGTGTTATGCTAATGTGGAAATAATTATTATGCTAGTAGGAGCACAATCAATTATGTTAAGTGTTGTAAGTTAGCAATGTTAATTATAGAAAACAAAAGGTTGAATTTGCAAAGTTGCAGGGTTTCAAAAGTTGTTTTGCTATAATTAAGGGAGAAGAAATTATACTTCATTCCAATTCTAAAAGCTTAGATTGAGATTTTAATCAAATTTAGTCAAGTGTATATATATGAATGTTATGTTGGAATGGATCAACATAAGGAAATTCTATATATGGAAATATTATTTGCGTTCTAAAATTCGATTATGATTACGACGTCCCTTTTCATAATTCAAATTATGAGAACATGGCAAATAGAAATAGAAATATTATAGCAAAAGACTAGTCTAGTATCATGTCTTTATGTGAGACATCATAAATCGTGTCCCATATACTTCAAATATAGGATCGATTATATGTGTTGTAATATTCATCCGTTCTAAATTTTCCAAATGCCTAGGGCATTAAGATGAAAAGGACTAGAACTGGATATGACTAAAATGATTAAGCAATTTTCGAAGAAAATCTGAGGTTTACCAAAGATTGGTTGCTCATGGACACTTGGAAGTATGGTGTAAATTTTGGAAAGGAACATATTGACATATTCTGAAAAGAGGAAACTCTTGTTTAGAAGTGATAGTCAAAATGGGAATATGGAAATGTTTCCATAAGTGGAAGTCATTCTTCAAAATCTATGTAAGATTAGAAAACTTAATGCAAGAAGGATGTTTAAAGGAATGTACTTTGAATATGAGACTTCATTTCCATGGAATTCCTCTCCATTGGAATACTTTGTAATGTCTGTTGCCAAGTCTTTGTGACTTTTGTGCATAGATCAATGCGCATAAGTTTAGAATCTAACAAATTTTGGTAAATGGTAAGAATTTGGTATTCTTACATTTATAATAAGGATTTGGAGTTGTGAAATGAGCATCATTGAAATGTTATCAATTGATCAATTTCACAAAGAAAAGACCATAGATAAACATAGTGTGCGTGCTTGGAGCATGGCATGACTATTGTTTTAGTTCAAGTATTAAGTTGATTATTCGAAATATTATACAATGAATTATGAATAATTAATATGGTGATTAAATAAAAGGTGTTTTATTTACTCTCAAAAGTTTTGGGGCCATATAGGTTAGTATTATTGTGACAACCCGAAATTTATTCCGTCATTTTTAACCACATCTTCCATTATGAAAACCGCTTTATTAAACTGTCTGTTAACCTTTTGGATTGGTTAATTAATTTGGGACTTTTATAATGACTTAGTAAGGGTTGAAAACAAATTAGAAACACCCTCAATAATCCCTTGAAAAGTTTTAGTTTCAACCAAGTCAAAATACGACCATTTAATTGGGTGCGACCAAAAGCCCTGTTTAACGTCAGTATCAGGTAGATTTCCACCAAGCCACAAGCTCAAACCCTATATAAGGGTGAGTGGAGTCCATTTGAGACTTTTCACTCTCTCTCTATAACTTGCTTTCGATCCAAAAATGCCCATTTCGAGCCCCAAACTAGTAAGAAATATATCCTAACTTGTTGTATAGCTTAGCTAACATGCAAATTCATGTTTAAGACATGAAATAGGGGCCAAATCACGTGTTTACAGGCCAAGAACACTCTTGGAATGTGAACACCCTTAAGTGGGATTTTGAAGCCCCAAAACCCTTCCAAATCACTCCTAGGGCTTAGATATGACTTTTGGACTTACACCTTCGAGCTTAGAACACCAAAACCTTGCATTTTGGAGAGTTAACATGAGTTTATGGCCAAAGAACACTCTTGGACCGTAAACCCCTCTGCAAGGGCCGTGAACACATATAAAGGTGTTAGAATTGCTCTCAAACACCCCCTATGGCCTGGAAAAATGTCTAGAATCAACCACAAGTGAAGTAGGAGCTTTAATCATTAATTAAACTATGGACATAGGAGTTTACGACTGTAAACCCCCTAGGAATGGTCCATGGGCCGTAAACTCCATAGAATGGCCAAATGATGCCCTAAACTCCCCTATTTGGCTTGGAAAAATGCATAGAACTTTATTTCCTACCATTTAAGACCTAAATACATGAAGAGATTGACCAAGTGAGATTTTACGTGCATAAACTCCATGTTTACTGCTGTAAACTCCCTAAAATGGTCATTTTGAGGCCTTAAACCCTTCATAATCCCTAGATTTGAGCCTAGCATAATTCCACAAGTGATATAAGACCTTGAAGCATCCAAGAACACACCACCCATGAGTTTACGGTCGTAAACTCATTAAGATATGGTCTTAGTGCCGTAAACTCTATAAAGAGTTTACTCTTGAAGAGTAAACTCCCTATCTAGGCCATACACTCCCTTATTTGCAACCCAATAGCCTCCTAGCACTTGACCAAAGTGTTTTCTGCACATTAGGATGCGTATATGTGTTTAATTAGTATTATAATTGCTAATTGTATGTAAACATATGTCATCATACATTAATAGGTCACTAAGTGTGTTCAAGTCTTTACTTGACACCGAGCACCCAACAGGCACCTTCATCCGGTCCACTTACAACAGGTGAGTTCATACCCCTGAATTAACCTTTTAAATGTTTTACATGCTATTATGGGGGTAATACAAGTTAAAACATGCTAGTTATCATATCAATCATATGTGATTTATAACCCGCATGCAAAAGGATTTATCACACTCTCAGTCGTTTTACCAAGTATAATACTATAGATGGTTTTTCCAAAACGTCTTTAATTGTTTAAACCCTTTTCTCAAATTGTTTCTCGCGTTGTATGTCTTACTTCAAAACTAGTTACAACAGCGTTTTAAACCAAGGTTTTCTTCGCTTATATTGTTTTATCAATATATTCAAAACTTGTTTATGAAAAGTTTTCAAAGGATTTCCAAAGGCTTTCAAGCTTGTTTTACAAAGTAGTATCAAGTCGCAATTGTTTTAAGTGTAAAGGTTTTCCAAAGGTTTTACCAAAGTTTTCTTCTATGTTCTTATTTTGTTAAATGCATGCCCACATTTGTATAATTATATAAATAATGTTTAAAGGACTTAGGAAGGCTAATTCGCCCTATTTCCTTTTCCTCGTTGGGATGTGGTCTGGTGGGTATCGGATATCCGTCCGAAGGTCGTTTAATCATTAATTATATATCATGTATACATATATGGACATAAAAGCTCTCTCTCTCTCTCTCTCAGCCAGTTCATCGCCTTAGGTAGCAAAGGCCTACCTCTATTATTGATGTTTCTGGAACCTTAGTAACTATTATAGGAATAGTTAGGAGTCCATATCTCTATCTCTATCTCTATCTCTATCTCTATCTCTATCTCTACCTCTACCTCTATCTCTATTCCTACCTCTCTCTTTTACTTTAGAATGTGACACACTATTTCCCTTTATGATGCTTCATTGCGCCAATGCCGTGTAACCAGAGTCTCCGGGAAGGAGAGCGAACATCATGTGTATAGATCTATACAGGATTGACACTCCCACACCCAGACTACTAGCTACAGTCCGCGCCGGTAAGGCCCATGGGTGACATAATGCCACTACCTCTACGCGTGACCTGGAGGGTCATCGGATACTCTATCGTTGATCAACATGGTTACATACAGGTTCACATTCATTCTTTTTTTTAGACTTTGCTAGCTGTATCGTTCACTCGATACTGTCTGGAGTCTGTATTTCTTTGTTTTAGACCTTCCTAGCCGTATCATTCATTTAATACTGTCTGGGGTCTGTGTTCCTTTGTTTTAGATCTTACTAGCCGTATCGTACATTTGATACCATCTGGGGTCTGTATTTCCTTTTGTTTGACTGAGCCAGGCGTATCATTCATTCGATACTCTCCTAGAGTCTATGATTTATTTTGCCTTAGTCAGCAATATTTTCTGCTGAGGCATGTGTTATTTTCCCTTAGTATTTTTACTAGTGATATTGTCCTACTTTCTTTAAAGTCAAATACCGTATTTTGGTAATGATAGCATTTTAGGGAAAATTTCTCTTTAAAACATAACACTATCGAGTCTTGGTAGAAGATTGCTCTTAATTAGAAAATATAGGATTTTCTGGAAAGGACTCTAATACAACGTAGATTCTAAACTACTACTTTTTATAAAGTTATTTTGAATAAAATACTTACTTACACAAATGACACTAAATACTTATGAACTCACCAACATTTATAAAAATGCTGATACTCACTTTCAAAATAACATGTATTCTCAGGTCAGCAATAGACAGGTAGACCCGGGAGCTTTTGTGGAGCCAGCCTAGAATCGAGCTGCATCTATACTAGTTTCTGTATTACTTTGATGTCTCTATGAAATGTAACTTATGTAAAACTATTACTATTAATGCAATGGTTGTTGTACTTTGATTACTATACTGCATATGTTGTGATACTTGACATGACGTCATCCACCCCAGAACGTTTCCGCCGTTCCGGTTTTGGGGTGTGACAATTATTTTTGTGTTTCACTTTGCATGTTTTGACTTCCCGAATAACTAGGTTATTCAAACCATCCACAATTGATCATACTTTGGAAGTTGGAATTAAGGCAAGACTGTCATGAATGGATCTGTAGTTTGTCTAGGTGGCCTAGACATAGCTGCAGTATTCATGAGTGCTCCTCGAATAAGATTCGAGTATTGGATTAAACCCACTCTCATTTGAATCACTTCATGGATTTTATCACGAATGATCATAAGATGATAATATCCTACATTCTTCAAACTTAGAGATATGAGTTGCAGTCTACAAGTCGACTACACATTGATAATGTGAAAACGCACCAGTAACTTGGTGTTATAAAATGCATTGTTGTATGTGATTTGATGAGTAAATAGAGCAATCATATGAGTCGAAGTTTATCCATTCCTTTTACCCTTGGAGGGATAAAAGCGATAGCTATGGGCCCCTTGATGATTTAGTGATGACAAACGTAAGTGCTCGGCTGGGCCTAGACTGATTTGATTTGTTCAATTAGTCGATCGTTATAAATCGGAAATTTGGAAACAATAGATGGAAAAAGAGTATGATTATAATCCATGTCTCAGTCCATATGGTATCTAGAATGGAGGAATATATGATCCCTTATCTAATGGACACGTGATTGACTAGGTCAGAGTTCGATAGTGGCTTTTAAGAGCTACGATTGCTAGTCGGGTTTTGGAGTCATACTTGCAATAGTAGTTTTAGACTTATCCAAGTGGGAGATTATTGGATTAGATGTCTAATCCCATACCTATTATTGCTATGTACTTTACCCGAGAGTAGCATGGTCCATTTGGGTTGCATATCATCAGGAAATTTGTTAGGATGGATTCTTAAGAGAAGGTTATATATATATATATATATATATATATATATATATATATATATATATATATATATATATATATATATATATATATATGATTTATTAATATATTATAAGTTATAATAGATTAATATGAAATCATATGTTTTAATTAGTATTGCTGAAGAATTAATTTGGAATTAATTTAGTGATGAAAAGAGGCTAATTAAATCTATGGGGACAAATTATGGTAATTAGTTATATTTATATTTATATGTGTTGGGCTTATGATCCATGTTGGACCAAGTTTATGTATGGATACATAAAGAGTTAGGCTACATGAACCATGGATCATAAACCCATGGGTATGGTTTTAGGTTACATCCATGACCCTTGAAATCCAACATATAAATATGTGTTCTTAACCTAAAAAACGCCTACATGCATATTCTTGGAGTTCATGGGTGTTTTTGGGTGCACGAAATTCTCTCACAAGTTCCACCTTTGTCCAAGATGTGTTGTAATTCCATTTGAGGCTTCGACACTATTGGGGCTAAGCTTTTAAAGGCCAAATACAACAAGTTTTCAAGTTAGATAAGAGGTATGTCATCCAAACTAGTATTTCATATTATTTATGTCATTTGTATGCTAGTTGTAGGCTTAAAGCTTTGGAAACAATATTGCATGTATAATTAGAGACAACATAGATCCAAAGCTTTTAGGGTTGTATGTACACCAAAGGATGTTGAAGTATACTAAAACCCAAAAAATATGAGACAACTTAGTTGGCTTGACGTGGTGAACGATTATGATTGTGAGATTCTGTATCACCCCGAGAAAGCGAATGTGGTCAGTGATGCTTTGAGCCACAATATGGCTAGTTCTGCTATTGTGAGTCTATGTATAAGGATACCGATTGACTCTCTTCTTCTTGATCTGATTAGGGAAGCTCGGGCTGAGGTAATAAAGAAGGAAAATTGGAGACATGAGAGACTCATGTGCGAGATTGACAGGTTTGCTACTGACAATCGTGGGTTATTGACCTAGTATGGATGGGTTGGGTGCCAGATTTTGGTTGGGTCAGACAGACTATGCTGGAAGAGGCACACAAGTCCAGGTTTTGGATACACCCTGCAGAGACCAATATGTACTAGGATTTGAGGCTTGGCTACTAGTGGTCGTGCATGAAGAGGGAGATAGCATGGTATGTTGATAGGTACTTGACTTGTCGGATGGTCAAGGTTGAACACCAGAGACCACATGAAGAGGGAGATAGCATGTAAATAGGAATATATTACTATAGATTTCATAACCAATTTACCTTGGACTGCTAAGGGGCACTATGAAGTTATGGTGATAGTTGATCGGTTGACCAAGAGTATCCATTTCTTAGCTATCCATGAGAGCTCATCAGCTAAGAAATTGGCCGACATGTACGTGCATGAGATCATTTCTCTGCATGGTATTCTAGTCTCCATTGTATATGATCGAGATGTTAGGTTCACATCTCGTTTCTGGTAGAAATTCCACGAGGAACTAGGTACAAGGTTACATCTCAACACTGCTTACCATCTATAGATAGATGGTCAGAGTGAGCATACCTTTCATACACCTAAGGACATGTTGAGAGCTTATGTCATTGATTTTGGTGAGAGTTGGGACTCCTACCTTACCTTAGATGAGTTTTCATACAACAGTGCACCGCCTTTAAAGCTCCTCTATGGGAGGAAGTGTCGCACCACAGTATATTGACGAGAGGTTGGCCAGAGATTCATGGGAAGAACTGAGGTAGTTCTTCTTACAACAGACCTTATCCTACATATCAGACATAGAATTCATACAACTCAGTGTCTGCAGAGGATTTATGCCGACCAGCAGCGATCCGTGTTGGAGTTCCAGGTCGGAGACATGGTTTTACTAAAGTTATCACCCTGGAAGGGTGTAATATGCTTCAGGAAGAGACGCAAGTTTGGGACCCGATATAGTGGGCCATTTCAGGTGATAGCCACGGTTGGCAAGTTAGCATACATATTGGATTTGCCTGAGGAGCTTAGCCAGATCCACAACACTTTCCATGTGTCTCAACTTCAAAAGTGTGTGGTTGATGATTCAGTTTTTGTTCCTTTGGAGGATATTCAGACTGATGATCGTCTAAATTACATTGAGATGCTGGTGGTGATCTTGGATCGGAAGACAAAGGCTATGCGCAACAAGGTAGTGACTTTGGTCAAGGTTTAGTGGCGACATCGGAAGGGTTCCAGTGGTGGAGAATTCGAGTACAAAGTATAGTTCAAGTGGTGGAGAATTGTAACATTTCGATGATGTGGTAATTAAATCTTAACCATAAGTGTGAAGGTTAATTGCATTTTAGCCCTTATGTATGGGAAATTTTTCAAAATGGCTTACAGTGTGATTTTTGTAATTTTTGGGGCGTGAGCACGTACGCTAGGCCTACATGGTTAAGCCCAAAATCTAAATTTTAGTGTTTGGACCCTATGTAATCATCTTTATTGCCTCCAAACCTCTCCTCTTATCAACCTCCATTACCCCCATTCAACCTTAGCTAACCTTAGTTCCTTGTTTGGGCATTCTTGACCTTTGGTGTGTATTTTATTGGCTTTGAAGAAGAAGGAAGGAAGTGAAACCACCTTGGAATCTTTAAGAATCTTTAGATCTGGAATCTTCATCTATCTAGTAACCTCCAAGAGTTATAAAGTTCTAAACTAGGATTGTATTTCCTTATTTCTTGTTAGTTTTGATTCATGAAGCATTTTGGTCCCAAGTCATGAACTTTGTGAGTATGGTATGCTCTAGCCCATATAAGTTGTCTTTTCAGACATTTTGGGATGTCTAGAAGCATAAAAATGTGATCTTGGATCTTAGTACCTCCCCATGCATGTGATAGGCTTTCATAATGGATTAAGGAGTTAAGGTTTGTTGGTATTAAGCACTTTTATCCATGCAAAGTCAAAACGTTTGAAAGTTTATCACTTTTAATGTTATTTTTGACTTAGATTTGGTTTTGGACGCAAGGAATTGATGTATTAAGCTCTTAATGAGAGATGGGGTTGACCAGGTGCGTACACTGGGGGTACCAAATGGTACGCTGCGTGTATGCAATCATAGCCCAAACTTTTGTTTCAAGAGGAGTATGCCCCACGTACAGATGAGTACGCCTAGCATACTCGACTAGGTTGTTTCGACTGGTTTGTTAACTTTGACCTTTGACCAAGTTTAAACTTAGGGTATTTTAGGTAATTTCAGTGGTATTTGAGATTGGTCATTATTTTGTGTTTAGGTGACCAGTTGAGCTGTCATTTGGAGCTGTGCTCTACCATATATCTTTTAAGGATGAGAGGTGAGTTTTCCTCACTGTACCCATCGGTCGAAGGCACCAATGCCAACCCACTAGACTATGTATCTTGGTTATAGGATAGTACCATGCTAGTATATGACTGATTCATAGATCTGTATAATTATCTATATGTTAGAACAAAGTTCTATTAGGATCGATAGATTCTATGCAGACAAACAATTAAGAACGTAATTATGAACACAAGAATGGCTTTAAATATGTCGTATGATTAAAACATCAACACCTCAGAAGAGCTCGATTAAGAACTTCGATGGTAGAGGTGCTTAGGGTTACAAAACAATAATTAATGATAATCACCAACGTGTCTAATACATACATGCATGCATTATTTATAGTAAAACCCTATTAGATAATCACGAATGGGCAGGCACAATCCGGATACAAAACACAAGCCCATGATGCAACATAACAAGACTCAACAATCTCCCCCTTTGCGTCAATGGAGCCGAAAGCTCACTTTGGTTGAGCTGCAGAAGACTTCTGTAAGAGCATAGACTTGATTCGGCACAGTTTGAACCTTATTATAAACCATTTCTTTCTCCTTGAGTTTCTGTGGCTTGTCCTTTGACAGGCGAGCGTATTCCACTGAATTTTTTGAAATGAGGGGTTTCTCATTTTCTGTTTCGCTCTTCATGAACTCAGAGCAATCAACCACATCTTCAACTGAGATTTCGCTCATCTCACTTTCCTCATCAAATTCAGAAGTATTTTCTATGTTCATTTTATTTTCTGAAATTAATTTAGCGTTGGACGAGTGAAATGATTGAATGGTTTCAGACTTAATTTTTAACCTATCATTTTCATCTAAAAGATTTTTGAGCATACATTTATGTTCCTTAGAGTCAATGAAGGTCTCTATTTTATCCAGTCCAATTTTGTAAGCGTTGGATGTCTCTTCTGAGGACACTATTGACTCACACTCAACAATGACCTCATCCTCCTTAAATTCAAGGAAGGGTAAGATCATCTTATGAATCTTTTTCCATATTTCACAACTTAAATTCAATTGAGCAATATTAGTATATAAGCGCTTAGCAATTAAACAAAAAACATTCATTTGTTTAAAAAAATTTAAATTGTCTCGTTGCAAATAAATACTTTTATCCCTAGCCCTAGTTAACTCCGCCTCCTTCAGCTCAATCCACATCCTTCTCTCCTCACTTTTTGAAGACACCCTGCTGAGTTGGTCAGTTCGGTTAGAATTCGCTAAGCGAGTTCGCATGAGACTACCACTTAGGTTAGAAAATTTAAATTTTGATTCATTTAATTCTTCTTCATAATTTGTTATTGGAACTTTAAGTGATTCAAGGATGGAGTGTACCTTTTTGATCATCCGATCACAGTCGTTGCTCTTCTCGCTCACGAGCTTGGCTGCAAAGCATTTGTCCTCAGTTAGGTTCGGCTCCTTATTTGGACTTTCGGTTGATCCGCCAGCTGTGACAATCAAACATCTTCCTGCCAAACCTGCACCTTTGCCACATAAGCTTTTCCATGAGTGGGCTTTCTCACCTCTTCATCTTCAGAATCAGTTGACCAAACATCAACACCACCGAAATCATCTTCTTCTGCATTTTCCTGCACAATTAAGGCATTCATAGAACTGTTAGAAGCCTTCTTTTTCTTGATCTCTTCCAACTTTCTCATGTAGTATGCCTCATCGTCTTCACCATGTCTTTTCTTAGACATTTTCCTCAGCATGCAATCTTTGGCAAAGTGGTTCTTGTCGTGACAGTAATTGCAGTCGAACCCAGAGTCTCCTGTAAGCTTTCTCTCCATCTTGTCATCATCCTTTTGAGAAGTAATTTTCGGTTCATCTTTCACCTACTCAGAACTCTAACTTCCCTTCCAGTTTCGGTTCTTATTGACAGGAAATTTTCTTCGTGCAAACTTCTTTGGATTAGTGACCATCATAGTATATTCTTCACTTGTAACGTCACACACAGATATATCCGACTCCTCTCCTTCTTCTGTAATATTCTTTCCTTTTGAGACAAGGGCCAATGATCCCACAACCGAAACAACTTTCGCCTCCGTGGTTACCACACTTTCATGGGACTTAAGTATTCCCACAAGTTTCGCTAGTGAGTAAGATTTAAACTGTTCATGAGCTTTCTCTGTTGAAACCACAGCCATCCATTCTGGTCTCATACCGTTCATGAAGGTTACCTTCTGCTCAATCAACTTTCTTTCTATTCCATTTTTGATCATCTTACTTAGGAGATGATTGAATTGATCGAAAGTTTGTATTAGTTTTTCTTCTGGTTTCTATTCGAAAACTCCAAATTCAGAGACCAGCAAGGTTTGAATGGAGTGTTCTAGATCTTCATCGGGTGAGTAAATTTCTTTCAACCTATCTTAGATTTCTTTGGCCGTCGTGCATGAACCAACTAACGAAAATGTATCAGATTGCAAGGCAAATCTGATCATTCTCATGGCCTTCACATTACTTAGCAACTTGTCCTTCTCATCCTGTGGCATCTTGTCTTCTTCTGCCACCAGCTTGTTATATTCTTTTTGGGTCTTAACAGTTGTGTTCATTTCAGAATGAACGAACGGCCTTAGCGTGATGGCTTCCCAGATGAGATAACCATTATCTTCAGATCTGACCACATAATCTTCAAAATGGTGTGCCCACACTTCATAGTCTTGAGTGTAAAGAATAGGAATCCTGGTAGTGGATGCAATGCTGTTAGAGATGTTGATGGGATTTGTTTAAGAATCTTCGATAGACATGGTGAGCTGCTAGAATCAGACCTGTAAACTTGAGATTAGGGTTTTATCAAAAATAGAGTTACCATCGACAGGAAGAAGACGACTTCTTTTATATTCGATGAAAGCGGAAACCCTAAAGAATTCTTAACACAAAAGGAATGTATATTGATCACACAGTCTCCCGCTCTGATACCAATTGTTAGAACAAAGTTCTGTTAGGATCGATAGATTCTATGCAGGTAAACAATTAAGAACGTAACTATGAACACAAGAATGGCTTTAAATATGTCGTATGATTAAAACATCAACACCTCAGAAGAGCTCGAATAAGAACTTCGACTGTAGAGGTGCTTAGGGTTACAAAAAAATAATTAGTGATAATCACCAATGTGTCTAATACATACATGCATGCATTATTTATAGTAAAACCCTACTAGATAATCACGGATGGACAGGCCCAATCCGGATACAAAACACTAGCCCATGACGCAACATAAAAAGACTCAACAATATATTTTTTGGTTTTGTGTTCATGTTTATTTGTTATATATGTTGACATATTGTGGTTGGGTTGAGGGGGTACTGCTTTGTGTTGAAGGCCAAGACACCAAGTGCGGTTCGGATGGGCTGTAGGCCCAACGAGGTGGTCCAGTCATGTTGAAGTCCTACAGAATCGTCTGGATAGGCTGTAAGCCCTGCAATACGGTCTAGTCATTCTAAAGCCTCATAGAGCGATCCAGATAGGCTGTGGGAAGTGCGAGGCGGTCCAGTCATGTTGATGGCTCATATTTGCATGCCTTCTTTATTATGTAGTGTGTTGGTACTTTGGGGGAACTCACTATGCTTTGGCTTACAATTTTAATTTATTGTTTCAGGTACTTTAGAGGATCGTGGGAAAGCGAAGGCCTGACCGTGCATATCCTCCTACTTTTATGATATTAACTTTTGGGACATTTTGACATGACTTTTGCATTTGAAACAATGGTCTTTTGTAAACAATGATTCTTAATAGTTGTTTTTGAAAAGTTTTAATTTTTTTTATTTTGGGGTTGTTACAATGCCTTTCGCCTTCTCAGGGATGGTGATGACCTGTTGTACACCATAATTGATGTTTACATCCGTATTAGATATGTTTGCATTGACATCAGGAATTTGTGCCTCCTCAAAAATCGATTTGACAGGCTTATCCTCTCTAGGTGATACTCAAAATGAATCCATAATTTGAGTGTCTGACCCATATCTATCTTTATCAGTATCCACTATTACTTTCTCAAACTGAACCTCTACCTGATTTTGCTTTGCTTCTTTAGCTTCTATACAACATCTAAGTTGTCACACCCCAAAACCGGAACGGCGAAAATGTTCTGGGGTGGATGACGTCATGTCAAGTATCACAACATATGCATTATAGTAATAAAAGTACAACAATCATTACATTAATAGTTTTACATGGTTTACATTACATAGAAACATCAAAGTAATACAAGTAATAATATAGGTGCAACTTGGTACTAAACTGTCTTCACCAAAAGCTCCTGGGATGTACCTGTCTATAGCTAACCTGAGAATACATGTTATTTTGAAAGCGAGTATCATCATTTTTATAAATGCTGGTGAGTTCATAAGTATTTAGTGTCATTTGTGTAAGTAAGCATTTTATTCAAAATAACTTTATGATAAGTAGTAGTTTAGAGTTTACAGTGTATTAGCGTCCTTTCCAGAAAATCCTATATTTTCTAAATAAAAGTAGTCTTCTACCAAGACCCGACAATGTTATGTCTTAAAGAGAATTTTCCTAAAATATTATCCTTACCAAAATACGGTATTTGACTTTAAAGAAAGTAGAAGGATATCACAAGTAAAAGCATTAGGGAAAATAACATGGGTCTCAGTAGGAAATACTGCTGACTAAGGCAAAAGAAATCATAAAATCCAGGATAGTATCGAATGAACAACACGTCTGGATCAATCTAACGAAAGGAGACACAGAACCCAGACATAATCAAATGAATGATACGTCTAGCAAGGTCTAAAAACAGTGAATACAGACCCCATACAGTATCAAATGAATGATACGTCTAGCAAGGTCTAAAAAAAGTAAATACAGACCCCAGACAGTATCAAATGAATGATACGTCTAGCAAGGTCTAAAAACAGTGAATATAGTGTTAATTCCCGTTAACTTAAGGCCATGAATTATAAGGTAACCCCGAGATACTCGTAACCATACTGATACACACTAGAAAACTTGACGCCCTGCAAGCGTCGGAAAGAATGTGACATTTGTCACCCCTTGGCTTGGTAGGCTATGGACTGTAGCTAGTAGTCAGGGTGTGGGGGTGTCAATCTCGTATAGATCTATACACACAATGCCCGCTCTCCCTACAAGAGACTCTGGTTACCAACTTGACAACAGAGAAGGCCGTGTCCTGAAGATGCATCTCGTATAGTGAGTTCTGATGTAAATACTGGGCTAATGATAAAGACTCACAAATAAACTTACCGACGTAAACCTATATGTCTATACGTGTATACATAATATATAATTAATGATCAAACGACCTTCGGACGGATATCCGATCCCACCAGACCACATCCCAACGAGGAAAAGGAAATAGGGCGAACTAGCCTTCCTAAGTTCTTTAAACATTATTTATATAACTATACAAGTACAGACATACATTTAACTAAGTAGAAGCATTTAACGAAGTTGAAGTGTTTATCAAAGTAGAAGTGTTTCACGAAGTAGAAGCGTTAACAAGTAGAAGCGTATCACGAAGTAGAAGCGTTAATAAGTAGAAGCGTATCATGTAGTGGAAGCATTAATAAGTACAAGCATATCATGAAGTGGAAGCGAGTAGAAGCGTTAATAAAGTAGTAGCATTTAACTAAGTAGGAGCATTAACTAATTAGAAGTATAATGAAGCAGTATTAGCTAACAAAGTAGGTGTATAAAAACATGGAAGAAAACATTGATGAAGACTTTGGAAAACCTTTATACTTAAGAAAATCATGACTTGGTATTCTTTTATAAAATAAGTTTGAAGACCTTTAGAAATCTTTTGAAAACCATTTAGAAAGAAGTTTTAAATGAACTTTGATAAAACATTATAAGTAAATAAATCCTTTGTTTAAAATACTGTTGTAACTGAATCTGAAGTAAAAGATACAGCGCGAGAGACAATTTGAGAAAAGCTTTGAACAAGTAAAGACGTTTTGGAAAAACATTTACAGTATCATACTTGGTAAAACAGTTGACAGTGTAATAAAACCTTGTGCATGCGGGTTATCAATCACATGTGATTGATATGATAACTGGCATGTTTTAACTTGTATTCCCCCCCATAAAAGCATGTAAAAACATTTAAAAGGTTAATTCAGGGGTATGAACTCACCTGTTGTAAGTGGATCCAACGAAGGTGCCGGTTGGGTGCTCGGTGTCAAGTAAAGACTTGAACACACTTAGTGACCGATTTGAGGCTCGGAGGGGCAATTTTTGACCAAAACCCATTTGTAGAGAGAGAAAGTAGCGAGAGAGAGAGCCTAAGGTGGTAAAAAGGTGGGAGTGAAACCCTCTCAACCCTTATATAGGGTGGAGCTTATGGCCTGGTTGGGGTTCACGTGACACCAACCGCGAACGGGGTTTTTCACAACTATTATTAATCACACTAAATTTTAAAATTATACCGCCTTAATTTTGTTTCGCTTGTGGAATATTATTTAAAATATTCCAACGCGTTTAATTCCGGTAAAAAATATTTTCGGGATAAATTTGGCTAATTTTTGACGTTTTTAATTTCGACGTTAAAACTAACGGAAATTTTTGGGTTGTCACATCATCCCCCCGTTAGAGGGAATTTCGTCCCGAAATTCAGGTTTAGGCAAGGAAGTAGGTATGAATGATCGAGTA
This sequence comes from Lactuca sativa, assembly GCF_002870075.4. Lineage (NCBI taxonomy): Eukaryota > Viridiplantae > Streptophyta > Magnoliopsida > Asterales > Asteraceae > Lactuca > Lactuca sativa. The sequence continues at coordinate 170,427,974 of NC_056631.2, forward strand.
GAGGTATGACGGTACTTCCTATTTGGAATACCTTCAGTCCTCGACTGTTTGTACCGAACACTAACGTTCTTCCCAAACGTTCTTCCTTTCGGTCATTTTTCTCTAAAGCTTCTTCTTGAGCTTTCCTGATACTTTCAACAATCGTCGAAATGACTTCAATTCTTAACGCTCTTGGCCTTTTCCTTTCCAGATTGACTTTCCGACTGAGAGCATCAGCAACAATATTTGCTTTACCTGGGTGGTAAAGTATCTCACAGTCGTAGTCCTTGAGAAGTTCTAGCCAGCGTCGTTGCCTCATGTTCAACTCCTTCTGATTAAAGAGATACTGGAGACTCTTATGATCAGTGAAGAGCTTGCACTTCGTGCCGTAGAGGTAATGCCTCCATATCTTTAAGGCAAAAACTACCGCTGCCAACTCCAGATCATGAGTGGGGTAGTTCTTTTCGTGTTCTTTCAATTGTCGAGATGCGTATGCTATCACCTTTTCTCTTTGGGTCAAAACACAACCCAACCCGACTCCAAAAGCGTCACTATAAACCGAGAAATCTTCGACTCCATCAGGTAGAGAAAGTATCGGTGCTTCACATAACTTCTTCTTTATCTTCTCGAATGCCTCATCGTGTTTCTCACTCCACGTATACGTAGCTCCTTTATGAGTCAAAGCTGTTAATGGAGCAGCTATCGAAGAAAAGCCTTGGATAAATCGTCGATAATATCCAGCTAATCCTAGAAAGCTTCGAATTTCCGTGGGACTTTTCGGATGTTCCCACTTCATCACAGCCTCGATCTTTGCGGGGTCAACCATTATTCCCTCCTGGTTAACAACATGACCCAAGAATTGGACTTCCCGTATCCAAAAGTCGCATTTGGAGAACTTTGCAAAAAGCTTCTCCTTCTTCAACACTTCTAATACTTCCCGTAGATGCTTTCCATGCTCCTCTTGGCTTTTTGAGTAGATGAGAATGTCGTCGATGAACACTATCACGGATTTATCGAGGAATGGTTTACAAACCCTATTCATCAAATCCATGAATGCTGCGGGAGCATTGGTTAGCCCGAATGACATAACCAAGAACTCGTAGTGTCCATATCTCGTTCTGAATGCAGTCTTCTCAATATCCTGCTTTCTCACCTTTAGCTGATGATATCCTGACCTAAGATCGATCTTTGAGAAGTAGCTCGAACCTTGCAGCTGATCGAATAGGTCATCAATCCTCGGCAATGGATACTTGTTCTTCACCGTTGCCTTATTCAGCTCTCGGTAGTCTATACACATTCTCATACTTCCGTCTTTCTTCTTCACGAATAACACCGGAGCTCCCCAGGGTGATGAACTAGGTCGAATAAAACCGTTGTCCAACAGCTCCTGAAGTTGCGTCATGAGCTCCTTCATCTCCGTCGGTGCTAATCGGTAAGGTGCCTTTGCTATCGGTGTTGTTCCTGGTAACAAGTCTATACGAAACTCCACTTGCCTATCAGGTGGTAATCCGGGAAGATCTTCGGGAAAGACTTCCGGATAATCACACACAACCGGTATATTCTGCACCTCTTTCTTCTCCTTCTTGGCATCGATTACGAATGCCAAGTATGATGCACATCCTTTGGACAAACATTTCCTGGCTTTCATCAGGGAGATGATTCCAGAATTCACTCTGCGTTTGTCCCCATACACCATAAATGATTCTTTTCCGGGTGGGTTTACCTTTACTATCTTCTTTTGGCATTGAATCTCAGCATCGTTGGCGCTAAGCCAATCCATACCCAAAACGATGTCGAAACCGTTTAACTCTATGGGTAATAGCTCTTCGTGGAATTCGTTTCCGTTTAGGTCAATGACGATGTTCCTAATACGATTACTAACAGGTACGAATTTGCCACTGGCAACTTCTACAATCAGGGCATTATCTAGTTTTTCTACAGGCAATGCTAATTTCCCACCAAATTTATGCGACACAAAGGAGTAGTTGGCTCCGGAATCAAATAGTATATTTGTAGGAAAACCATTTACAAGAAAGGTACCTGAAGCGACATTTGCTGCCTCCTTTGCAGCCTCGAGCGTCATCTGGAAGGCTCTCGCCTTCGGCTTCGGTGGTATGCTGGGTCTTCCTGTCTCCTTCTTCTTCGGGCAGTCCTTCAAAATGTGCCCTTCTTCATTGCACCCATAACAGACCTTCTTAGTGAACGTGCATTCATTGGCATAGTGCCCAGGCTTTCCGCATTTGTAACAAGTGACCCCTCCATCACACTTCCCAGAGTGCTTTTTCTTGCACTTGTCACACCACTTTGCTTCTGATCCTCCTCCTCTCGAACCAAACTTCGAGAATCTACCCTTCTTACCGGACCTTGAGGATCCGTCAAATTTCCTTTTCTCGCCAACCTCGACTTTGCTGGCAGCTCTTCCCTTAATCATATCCTCCACAGACTTGGCAGCCCAGATAGCTGCCTCCAAAGTAGGTGCCTGACGCACTGGCACCGCGTACTCCCATGGTAATCCCTTTGCGTACTTATCAATTTTCGTCAGCTCATCCGGAACAAGACGCAAGGCAAATTCCATCTTTTCTGTGAAGTTGTTCGTGTATTCATCGATTGACATGCTCCCCTTCTTTAGGGTTAGAAACTGGTTCTCTAGCTCGAGCAGGTTTTGAGCTGAGCAGTACTTTCGTTTGAATTGTACCAGAAATTCTGCCCATGTCAGTTCCAGGGGTTTGTTGGGGCTTAAAGTCTTCCCCAAAGTATTCCACCAATGTACAGCGCCTCCTCGAAACTGACGCACTGCAAACGTGGTCTGTAGTTTCCCTCTGCAACCGCATGTCATGAAAGCTAACTCCATCTCCGAGATCCAATCCATGACTCCGATTGGATCTTCCTTTCCCGTGAAAGTCGATGGCTTGCAAGTCTGAAAATCCTTGTACTTGCATCCATTTCTCTCGAATCCGTCATCTTGGTTATTTTCTTGAACTATTGGTTGGTTGACTTGACCAACAGTTCCACTGTAGTCTCCTTCCTCAGTCTGCCCTTCGTTCAACTTGGGCTGTTCGATTTGAATAGTGCCTTCCTCTCGATTTTGCTGGAGCAAACGTCTAGTTTCCTCCATTTGACGATCCAACATAGCCTGGATCATCGCTTGCACTCTGGCCATCGTGACTGGCTCAGGTGCAACTTCTTCTACAATAGGTATTTGTTGAACCACTGGGGGTTGGTTCCTATCTCCATTCGCGTTCACGTTTCCGCTACGAGTCCTTGCCATCTTGATCTATACACCGAATAAGGTGAATTTAGATCTTTATTTAGGATAGACGTTTAAATCGTCCTTATCACTCCGAAACGTTTACATGTTAGTTCTAATATCGTAGTCGTACGTTTAGAATCCTAAACACATAAAGTTTCCAGATCCGGTCGGCAACAGACCATAGATCCGAACAATTAACAGCATATTATGCACAAAGCATTTAGCACATAAAAGCATTTTAGGCACAATTCCTAAAATAGGCTAGTGCTCACACCTCACAATCATCGCTTAGCATTCTAAGTTTAAGTCTAGAAATCCTACAAATTCCTAGTTCGCTTAAACTAATGCTCTGATACCAACTGTGACATCCCCAAAATCACGGCCAGAAAAGACCGGTTTGTTTATGCTTTGTTTAAAAATCAGAGTTACATTTTAAATGAAAGTATTGCGGAATTTGTCCCAAAACAAAAATATGATAAAGATTTATCAAAAGCATTTCCATAGAAATGTATTTTATTAAAAGACTCGGGATGTCATGTTCGTACAGATCAAAAGCATAAACAGTACAATATAAGCCTTACTACATTATTTCATATCTACACGCCTATATCCGTAATCCCTCGTCCAAAACATCACACCTATGCTCATGCGCCACTACCTGTAATACATAAAACTGAGTGGGTCAGGCTTGGGAGCCTGGTGAGCACATAGGGTTTTCAACCCACAATAAATAAGTTTATTAATTTCATCGATCAACAATAACCCGATTACCCGTTCCCGTTATCCTCACTTTACGTCCCTAAACACCTATCATAAGGGACCTAGCCTAAGGATCATCATCGGGACGGACACTACTGCTAAGGGGATTCCTCAGCAATAAATGTCCTAAAGGCAACCATGTGGGGGATGGAGTACACCGGTGAACATATCGTTCACAAACACCTACAGGTTGCGAGCCTGCTAGTGTTCCACTGGACTGTCTAGAAGAGTCCGTGGTCGTCATCCATACTCCGCTAGATGACAGAATCAACAACATCAACATCGAGGCCTCTCATCATTTTATCACACATCACCTATTGCATCTACCCATGTTTTACCCCAACATTTTCGTAGATATAAAATACATATACAGTTTAAATCATTGAAAACATGTATAACAACGTTCATCTAGCATAGATAGCAAGTATTCAGATAATATGCACACATAGCATGTAATTTATATAAAATACTTCATATCTATGTGTAAGTTGAAAGTAACTATGCACTCACTTGTTAAGGTGATGATTCCAAAATCGGGCAGCGCTTGCTTCTAACGATTCTATTTTCCTTCGACGAAACCTAGCATTATTATCGCTAAATTTTAGTCTAATATTTACCGTGACCAACTATTAGTCTTAGTATTATTATTATTATATAAGCGTTAAACAATATTTTCCAACCACTATGTACAGACAGGGGCCAGACATAAAACACCGGAGGGCAGGACCATTTTGGCATATAGCACTTCTGAAATCCAACAACCCTATGCGGCCCTTTAAACCAGATTCCCTGTACCGCGAGTAGTTCAAAAAAAATATTATAACGACACTTATATAAGTTATAATAATAGCTCAAATATTTATTATAAGTTCATAATAACAATACTAATTTTAGATATAAGCTATATTAAAATAAGGTAAGCATAACTTACTTACAAGGGGGTTTTAGCTAGGAGTCGGGCTCTGCAGGGGCAGAACTTCGTCGCTGAATCTTTCTAAGAAAGATTCGTGCAGCGCTTCAGCGCTCACCTTACTATACTAAGCTACAGAAAGAGAAGTCGAATCACGAGGGACCGAAATGCTCGGGGGATAAGGAGAGAAAGACTCTTGAATCAAGAGAATGGTGCAAGAAATATGAGAGCCCAAGGCTCTTATTTATACTAATTGAATTTTCAAAAACTACCCTCCATAATTACTTAATGACCTTTTAGTTATATAAACAACTAAACACCCCTCTATAATACTATTATAAATGGATTTAATGATATTTGTACTAAGCTAATGTCGAAAGAACTCAACATTAGTCTTATAATGACCGCATCGTCGATACCTTTCTAATGATATATACATATGTATATATATGTATACGTATACATGATTTATACTTTATTTTAATACGTAAATATGCTATTATAATTTGTGACTCGTTCATACAAACTCCGTTTTTGACGTTCTTTATATCCACGCGTAGGTGAAGACGTACTCTACAACTTTCGTTTAGACTCCGTCGGCTAATTTTGACTTTATTTTTAAAGTTATATTTTTAACAAGCCGGGACAGGATTGGTCTGTTTAAAATCTCATAACTTCTTCATACGAAGTCAGATTTGGGCGTTCTTTTTATCGATGTTCTTAGTTTAACATATTCTACGACTTTCGTTTAGATCATTAAGGCTAAATCTCGCTCTATCGTAAATTCACTATTCACGCTTCCCGGTGTCGTGCCGGTTTTGCCGTAAAACTTCGACGGGTCATAACTTCTTCGTTATAACTCGGATTTCGGCGTTCTTTATATGTACGGAAACCTTGAGACATATTCTACAACTTTATGTAGAGATATCGGGATTATCTCACACTTTAATTTTGACCCTCATTTTTATTCTTTATTAATTATACATTTATAATTAAATAATAAACACATATAATTCACATAATACTCAAATATTTCATCTTTATTACTTCAAAAAGAGTTACAAGAGTTGACCTAGACTATTACATTGACAAAAATGCTTAGCCCTGAAACCCGGGCGTTACAATTCTCTCCCCCTTAGGATGATTCCGTCCCAGAATCATGCATCATCAAACAGATGTGGATAGCGACTCATCATGTCATCCTCTGTTTCCCAAGTGAGATTAGGCCCATTCAAATGTTTCCATCGGACTAGCACCAAGTCGACCATCTTGCGTCGTAACTTCTTAATCTTACGGTCAATAATTGCCTCAGGCTCTTCGATCAACCTTTTATTTTCATCCATCCTTAACTCTGAGATTGGAATTATGTCGGGAACATCTCCCGTGAATTTCCTCAAATAACAAACATGGAAGGTGTTATGAATACCATTGAGTTCTTCGGGCAATTCCATCTTGTAAGCTTGGTTCCCTATCTTCTGAAGAACTTTGAACGGTCCAATAAACTTTGGACTCAACTTTCCTCGTTTCCCAAATCGTATAAGACCCTTCCACGGTGAGACTTTAAGCAAAACGGAATCCCCAACTTCGAAAGTTATCGGTCGTCTTTTCTTGTCAGCATAGCTTTTCTGACGATCCTGGGCTGCTAACATCCTTTCCCTAATCACCTTCAACTTCTCAGCAGTCTTATGGACTATCTCGGGGCCCATAAACTGCTTCTCTCCGGCTTCAAGCCAACAAGACGGCGTACGACACTTCTGCCCATACAAGGCTTGATAAGGAGCCATCTTGATGCTCGAGTGAAAACTATTGTTGTAGGAAAATTCTACCAGAGGTAAGTGCTCGTCCCAATTCCCTTGGAATTCGAGGGTACATGCTCTCAGCATATCTTCCAGCGTCTGAATCGTTCTTTCGCTCTGACCATCAGTTTGCGGATGATAAGCAGTACTCAAACACAACTTTGTACCTAACTCCTCTTGTAGACTCCTCCAAAACCTTGACGTGAAACGACTATCACGATCTGATACAATCGTAAGAGGGACACCGTGAAGTCTTACAATTTCCTTCACGTAAGCATTTGCGAGCTTATCCATAGACCACTTCTCGTTGGCTGCTATGAAGTGTGCACTCTTGGTGAAACGATCCACGACTACCCAAATCATGTCGTGACCGTTCTTCGTCCTGGGCAGTTTAGTCACAAAATCCATGGTGATGTCTTCCCATTTACCCATGGGTACAGGTAAAGGTTCTAAACTCCCATATGGTTTCTGATGTTGTGCCTTAACCCTCGCACATGTTACGCACTCGGCCACATACTTCGCAACATCGAGCTTCATCGTCGGCCACCAGTAGTAGGGTTTTAGGTCCCTATACATTTTAGTGCTACCGGGATGAATCGAGTACATGGTCTTGTGTGCTTCTTCCATTAGAAGATCTCTTATTCCTCCCGTCTTAGGTACCCAAATTCGATCTTGGAATACCTTCAGTCCTCGACTGTTTGTACCGAACACTAACGTTCTTCCCAAACGTTCTTCCTTTCGGTCATTTTTCTCTAAAGCTTCTTCTTGAGCTTTCCTGATACTTTCAACAATCGTCGAAATGACTTCAATTCTTAACGCTCTTGGCCTTTTCCTTTCCAGATTGACTTTCCGACTGAGAGCATCAGCAACAATATTTGCTTTACCTGGGTGGTAAAGTATCTCACAGTCGTAGTCCTTGAGAAGTTCTAGCCAGCGTCGTTGCCTCATGTTCAACTCCTTCTGATTAAAGAGATACTGGAGACTCTTATGATCAGTGAAGAGCTTGCACTTCGTGCCGTAGAGGTAATGCCTCCATATCTTTAAGGCAAAAACTACCGCTGCCAACTCCAGATCATGAGTGGGGTAGTTCTTTTCGTGTTCTTTCAATTGTCGAGATGCGTATGCTATCACCTTTTCTCTTTGGGTCAAAACACAACCCAACCCGACTCCAAAAGCGTCACTATAAACCGAGAAATCTTCGACTCCATCAGGTAGAGAAAGTATCGGTGCTTCACATAACTTCTTCTTTATCTTCTCGAATGCCTCATCGTGTTTCTCACTCCACGTATACGTAGCTCCTTTATGAGTCAAAGCTGTTAATGGAGCAGCTATCGAAGAAAAGCCTTGGATAAATCGTCGATAATATCCAGCTAATCCTAGAAAGCTTCGAATTTCCGTGGGACTTTTCGGACGTTCCCACTTCATCACAGCCTCGATCTTTGCGGGGTCAACCATTATTCCCTCCTGGTTAACAACATGACCCAAGAATTGGACTTCCCGTATCCAAAAGTCGCATTTGGAGAACTTTGCAAAAAGCTTCTCCTTCTTCAACACTTCTAATACTTCCCGTAGATGCTTTCCATGCTCCTCTTGGCTTTTTGAGTAGATGAGAATGTCGTCGATGAACACTATCACGGATTTATCGAGGAATGGTTTACAAACCCTATTCATCAAATCCATGAATGCTGCGGGAGCATTGGTTAGCCCGAATGACATAACCAAGAACTCGTAGTGTCCATATCTCGTTCTGAATGCAGTCTTCTCAATATCCTGCTTTCTCACCTTTAGCTGATGATATCCTGACCTAAGATCGATCTTTGAGAAGTAGCTCGAACCTTGCAGCTGATCGAATAGGTCATCAATCCTCGGCAATGGATACTTGTTCTTCACCGTTGCCTTATTCAGCTCTCGGTAGTCTATACACATTCTCATACTTCCGTCTTTCTTCTTCACGAATAACACCGGAGCTCCCCAGGGTGATGAACTAGGTCGAATAAAACCGTTGTCCAACAGCTCCTGAAGTTGCGTCATGAGCTCCTTCATCTCCGTCGGTGCTAATCAGTAAGGTGCCTTTGCTATCGGTGTTGTTCCTGGTAACAAGTCTATACGAAACTCCACTTGCCTATCAGGTGGTAATCCGTGAAGATCTTCAGGAAAGACTTCTGGATAATCACACACAACCGGTATATTCTGCACCTCTTTCTTCTCCTTCTTGGCATCGATTACGAATGCCAAGTATGATGCACATCCTTTGGACAAACATTTCCTGGCTTTCATCAGGGAGATGATTCCAGAATTCACTCTGCGTTTGTCCCCATACACCATAAATGATTCTTTTCCGGGTGGGTTTACCTTTACTATCTTCTTTCGGCATTGAATCTCAGCATCGTTGGCGCTAAGCCAATCCATACCCAAAACGATGTCGAAACCGTTTAACTCTATGGGTAATAGCTCTTCGTGGAATTCGTTTCCGTTTAGGTCAATGACGATGTTCCTAATACGATTACTAACAGGTACGAATTTGCCACTGGCAACTTCTACAATCAGGGCATTATCTAGTTTTTCTACAGGCAATGCTAATTTCCCACCAAATTTATGCGACACAAAGGAGTAGTTGGCTCCGGAATCAAATAGTATATTTGTAGGAAAACCATTTACAAGAAAGGTACCTGAAGCGACATTTGCTGCCTCCTTTGCAGCCTCGAGCATCATCTGGAAGGCTCTCGCCTTCGGCTTCGGTGGTATGTTGGGTCTTCCTGTCTCCTTCTTCTTCGGGCAGTCCTTCAAAATGTGCCCTTCTTCATTGCACCCATAACAGACCTTCTTAGTGAACGTGCATTCATTGGCATAGTGCCCAGGCTTTCCGCATTTGTAACAAGTGACCCCTCCATCACACTTCCCAGAGTGCTTTTTCTTGCACTTGTCACACCACTTTGCTTCTGATCCTCCTCCTCTCGAACCAAACTTCGAGAATCTACCCTTCTTACCGGACCTTGAGGATCCGTCAAATTTCCTTTTCTCGCCAACCTCGACTTTGCTGGCAGCTCTTCCCTTAATCATATCCTCCACAGACTTGGCAGCCCAGATAGCTGCCTCCAAAGTAGGTGCCTGACGCACTGGCACCGCGTACTCCCATGGTAATCCCTTTGCGTACTTATCAATTTTCGTCAGCTCATCCGGAACAAGACGCAAGGCAAATTCCATCTTTTCTGTGAAGTTGTTCGTGTATTCATCGATTGACATGCTCCCCTTCTTTAGGGTTAGAAACTGGTTCTCTAGCTCGAGCAGGTTTTGAGCTGAGCAGTACTTTCGTTTGAATTGTACCAGAAATTCTGCCCATGTCAGTTCCAGGGGTTTGTTGGGGCTTAAAGTCTTCCCCAAAGTATTCCACCAACGTACAGCGCCTCCTCGAAACTGACGCACTGCAAACGTGGTCTGTAGTTTCCCTCTGCAACCGCATGTCATGAAAGCTAACTCCATCTCCGAGATCCAATCCATGACTCCGATTGGATCTTCCTTTCCCGTGAAAGTCGATGGCTTGCAAGTCTGAAAATCCTTGTACTTGCATCCATTTCTCTCGAATCCGTCATCTTGGTTATTTTCTTGAACTATTGGTTGGTTGACTTGACCAACAGTTCCACTGTAGTCTCCTTCCTCAGTCTGCCCTTCGTTCAACTTGGGCTGTTCGATTTGAATAGTGCCTTCCTCTCGATTTTGCTGGAGCAAACGTCTAGTTTCCTCCATTTGACGATCCAACATAGCCTGGATCATCGCTTGCACTCTGGCCATCGTGACTGGCTCAGGTGCAACTTCTTCTACAATAGGTATTTGTTGAACCACTGGGGGTTGGTTCCTATCTCCATTCGCGTTCACGTTTCTGCTACGAGTCCTTGCCATCTTGATCTATACACCGAATAAGGTGAATTTAGATCTTTATTTAGGATAGACGTTTAAATCGTCCTTATCACTCCGAAACGTTTACATGTTAGTTCTAATATCGTAGTCGTACGTTTAGAATCCTAAACACATAAAGTTTCCAGATCCGGTCGGCAACAGACCATAGATCCGAACAATTAACAGCATATTATGCACAAAGCATTTAGCACATAAAAGCATTTTAGGCACAATTCCTAAAATAGGCTAGTGCTCACACCTCACAATCATCGCTTAGCATTCTAAGTTTAAGTCTAGAAATCCTACAAATTCCTAGTTCGCTTAAACTAATGCTCTGATACCAACTGTGACATCCCCAAAATCACGGCCAGAAAAGACCGGTTTGTTTATGCTTTGTTTAAAAATCAGAGTTACATTTTAAATGAAAGTATTGCGGAATTTGTCCCAAAACAAAAATATGATAAAGATTTATCAAAAGCATTTCCATAGAAATGTATTTTATTAAAAGACTCGGGATGTCATGTTCGTACAGATCAAAAGCATAAACAGTACAATATAAGCCTTACTACATTATTTCATATCTACACGCCTATATCCGTAATCCCTCGTCCAAAACATCACACCTATGCTCATGCGCCACTACCTGTAATACATAAAACTGAGTGGGTCAGGCTTGGGAGCCTGGTGAGCACATAGGGTTTTCAACCCACAATAAATAAGTTTATTAATTTCATCGATCAACAATAACCCGATTACCCGTTCCCGTTATCCTCACTTTACGTCCCTAAACACCTATCATAAGGGACCTAGCCTAAGGATCATCATCGGGACGGACACTACTGCTAAGGGGATTCCTCAGCAATAAATGTCCTAAAGGCAACCATGTGGGGGATGGAGTACACCGGTGAACATATCGTTCACAAACACCTACAGGTTGCGAGCCTGCTAGTGTTCCACTGGACTGTCTAGAAGAGTCCGTGGTCGTCATCCATACTCCGCTAGATGACAGAATCAACAACATCAACATCGAGGCCTCTCATCATTTTATCACACATCACCTATTGCATCTACCCATGTTTTACCCCAACATTTTCGTAGATATAAAATACATATACAGTTTAAATCATTGAAAACATGTATAACAACGTTCATCTAGCATAGATAGCAAGTATTCAGATAATATGCACACATAGCACGTAATTTATATAAAATACTTCATATCTATGTGTAAGTTGAAAGTAACTATGCACTCACTTGTTAAGGTGATGATTCCAAAATCGGGCAGCGCTTGCTTCTAACGATTCTATTTTCCTTCGACGAAACCTAGCATTATTATCGCTAAATTTTAGTCTAATATTTACCGTGACCAACTATTAGTCTTAGTATTATTATTATTATATAAGCGTTAAACAATATTTTCCAACCACTATGTACAGACAGGGCCAGACATAAAACACCGGAGGGCAGGACCATTTTGGCATATAGCACTTCTGAAATCCAACAACCCTATGCGGCCCTTTAAACCAGATTCCCCGTACCGCGAGTAGTTCAAAAAAAAATATTATAACGACACTTATATAAGTTATAATAATAGCTCAAATATTTATTATAAGTTCATAATAACAATACTAATTTTAGATATAAGCTATATTAAAATAAGGTAAGCATAACTTACTTACAAGGGGGTTTTAGCTAGGAGTCGGGCTCTGCAGGGGCAGAACTTCGTCGCTGAATCTTTCTAAGAAAGATTCGTGCAGCGCTTCAGCGCTCACCTTACTATACTAAGCTACAGAAAGAGAAGTCGAATCACGAGGGACCGAAATGCTCGGGGGATAAGGAGAGAAAGACTCTTGAATCAAGAGAATGGTGCAAGAAATATGAGAGCCCAAGGCTCTTATTTATACTAATTGAATTTTCAAAAACTACCCTCCATAATTACTTAATGACCTTTTAGTTATATAAACAACTAAACACCCCTCTATAATACTATTATAAATGGATTTAATGATATTTGTACTAAGCTAATGTCGAAAGAACTCAACATTAGTCTTATAATGACCGCATCGTCGATACCTTTCTAATGATATATACATATGTATATATATGTGTACGTATACATGATTTATACTTTATTTTAATACGTAAATATGCTATTATAATTTGTGACTCGTTCATACGAACTCCGTTTTTGACGTTCTTTATATCCACGCGTAGGTGAAGACGTACTCTACAACTTTCGTTTAGACTCCGTCGGCTAATTTTGAATTTATTTTTAAAGTTATATTTTTAACAAGCCGGGACAGGATTTGTCTGTTTAAAATCTCATAACTTCTTCATACGAAATCAGATTTGGGCGTTCTTTTTATCGATGTTCTTAGTTTAACATATTCTATGACTTTCGTTTAGATCATTAAGGCTAAATCTCGCTCTATCGTAAATTCACTATTCACGCTTCCCGGTGCCGTGCCGGTTTTGCCGTAAAACTTCGACGGGTCATAACTTCTTCGTTATAACTCGGATTTCGGCGTTCTTTATATGTACGGAAACCTTGAGACATATTCTACAACTTTATGTAGAGATATCGGGATTATCTCACACTTTAATTTTGACGCTCATTTTTATTCTTTATTAATTATACATTTATAATTAAATAATAAACACATATAATTCACATAATACTCAAATATTTCATCTTTATTACTTCAAAAAGAGTTACAAGAGTTGACCTAGACTATTACATTGACAAAAATGCTTAGCCCTGAAACCCGGGCGTTACAGATGGGTTGGGTGCCAGATTTTGGTTGGGTCAGACAGACTATGCTGGAAGAGGCACACAAGTCCAGGTTTTGGATACACCCTGCAGAGACCAATATGTACTAGGATTTGAGGCTTGGCTACTAGTGGTCGTGCATGAAGAGGGAGATAGCATGGTATGTTGAGAGGTACTTGACTTGTCGGATGGTCAAGGTTGAACACCAGAGACCACATGAAGAGGGAGATAGCATGTAAATAGGAATATATTACTATAGATTTCATAACCAATTTACCTTGGACTGCTAAGGGGCACTATTGTTGAGTTTTTGAGCATTCTAACACTCCTAAGTGTACATGCAACCCTAAATACCTTGGATCTATGTTTTCTCTATTAAACATGCAAATAAGAACTTCCAAGGTATTATCCTAATCTAGCATACAAAACAATGACTATAGCAAGATAGAATACATACCTCTTTGGAGAAGAAAGTCTTCATGAAGCTAGAGTGCCTAGTGCCCCAAGTGTGACACCTCAAATGGAATCACAATCATCAAAACACTTGGAATGACTTGAGAGAAAACCCACACTTCATGAAATCGGCTAGCCCTTCTAGTACACCCACTAGTGCCGATTTTGGTGAATAATATGATGCTTATATAGTGTTACAATTAGGGCAAACCCTAATTGTCATGACTTTCCATTTCCTTGGATCCATGGGTACAAATACACCATGGAGCATCCATGGACCATCCTATGGGTTTTAGCCCAACTTGATTATCCATGGAGCATTAGCCCACTATACAAGTATGGATGATTTACACAATCAACCCATATATTTAATTAGTCTTCTTTTGATCACTTAATTAATCCTAGATTAATTCTTGATCAATACTAATTAAATAATCTTATTATTCTTATTATTAATATACTAGAACTTATAATATATTAATAACCATAAGTGTCTTATTTCTCTCATTCAAGTGCATGATGGTATGCAACCCAAATGGACCATGCCGGGTCGGGTCAAGTCTTACCAAATATAGTTATGGACTTAGACATTAATCCAACAGTCTCCCACTTGGATAAGTCTAAAACTATTATTGCGTATGACTTCAGGAACCAACCGGCAATCGTAGCTCTCAAAAAGCTTCTGTCGAACTCTGACCTTGTAGATGAACTCTGACCTTTGTCAGTGACTTGTCCATTAGATAAGGGATCATATATTCCTCCATTCTAGATATCATATGGACTGAGACATGGATTATAATCATTCTCTCTGTCCATTTGTTGTTTCCCGATTTCCGATTTATGACGACTGACTAATTGAACAAATCAAATCAGTCCTGGCCCGGCCGAGCACTTCCATTTGTCATCATCAAATCATCGAGGGGCCCACAGATATCACTTTTATCCCGAAGGTAAAAGGAACGGATAAACTTCGACTCATATGGCTTGTTCTACTACTTGTTGAATCATACACAAAAGCACGTTTTATAGCACCGAGTTACCGAATGCGGTTTCGTGCAATCAATGTACTACCAACTCATAGTAACAACTCATATCTCTAGGTTTGAAGAATATAAGATATTATCGTCTCATGATCACTCGTGATAAAATCCATGAAGTGATTCCAATGAGCGCGGGTTGAATCCAATACTCAGAACTTATGAGCACTCATGATTGTTGTAGCCTTGTCCAACACCTTAGACCTCTACAACCCATCATGACAGTCTTAATTCATATCTACTTCCAAAATATGACCGACTGTGGATGGTTTGAATAACTTAGTCATTCCGGAAGAATAACCCAGTTTATTCGGGAAGTCAAAACATGCAAAGTGAAACACAATAATAATAGAATCCAATATGGTATCAACCCTTTGAACATAAATAAAACACCTTTTATTTATCACCATATGATTACACATTATTCATTGTATACTGTTTCAGCTATCAACTTTATTCTTGAATTTAAAACAATAGTTGTCCCATGCTCCAAGCATGTACACTATGTTTTCTTAAACACTAGTCATGCCATACACCAAGTATGCATCCTATGTTTGTCTATGATCTTTACTTTGTGAACTAGATCCATTGAACATAACTTCAAGGATTCTCTTTTCACACTCCCAAATCCTTACTGCAAATGCAAGAATTCCAAATTCATGCCATTTACTGAAATCTGTTAGATTCTAAACTTATATGCATTGATCCTCTTGTAATGATTATGCACAAAGTCATAAAGACTTGACAACAAACATTACAGAGCATTCCAAAGGAGATCAGCTCCTTGGAAACATTCCTCTTGCATTAAGTTTCCTTAATCTTACACAGATTGAAAATCCTAACTTTGAAACATTTCCAGATTCCATTTTGACTATCACTTCTGAACAAGAGTTGCCTCCTTACAGACTATGTCAATATGGTCCTTCCAGAATTATCACTATGCTTCCAATTGTCCTTGAGTAACCAATCTTTGGTAAAACTTAGATTGTCCTCGACAATTGTTTAATCCTTTTAGTCATATCCAGTTCTAAACCTTTTCCCTTCTTAATGCCCCAGGCATTTGGAAAATTTTAGAACGGATGATTATAGCACATGTAATCGATCCTATATCCGAAGCATATGGGACACGATTCATGATGTCTCACATAAAGACTAAACCAGTCTTTTGCTATAACATTTCCATTTCAATTTGCCAAGTTCTCATAATTCAGATTATGAAAAGGGATGCCGTAATCATAATCGAATTTTAGAACGCAAATAATGGACTCATATACAGAATTTCCTTATGTTGAGTCATTCCAACATGAAGTTCATATATATATCCTTGACTAAATGATTAAAACCTCATGATCTAAGCTTATAGATTTGAGATGAAGTATAATTTCCTCTCCCTTAATTATAGCAAAACAACTTTTCCCAATTGAAACCTTTTGTTTTCTATAATTAACATTGCTAACTTGCAATACTTATCATAATTATCATGATCCCACTAACATGATGATTATTAGCATAACACTTATGCTCCCACTAGCTTTGACATGTACTCAGAAATCAGCTGGACTTCTAGAAATCAATACTTCATTGACTTTCTTACCAAAGTTCAGATTTCTGATGCTAGATTGTTTTGATAAAGCTGTATCAAAATCATACACCTTCCCTTAGATAGCACACTTGTGTATCTAAACAATTATGAAGAGGGATGCCGTAATCATAATGTTTAGACCTTTTTGCCACTTCTCACAAGTCCAAATTAGTGTGCCGGTTAACCACACGCGCTCCACTAACGACTTTGAGAATGCAAATATCACAATTGCTATCTAGCTAAAATCTACTTAGTGAAAGTGTTTCCTCACCATCATTTTCATGAATCAGAGAGAAACCTTATGACACTTAGATTTAATGGCGTATGTGTTCTTATCCATGTGAATTGTCAAAACCATAGTCACAAGACAAGGATAATGACAAATCCAAACTCATATGGACTGAACTCAATCTTAATTTCTTGCCACCTGGCAGCTCAAGGGCCTGCCATTGCTTCCAAGTTGTTGTGCAACAAATTGAGAACTCTAAGAACTCATATGCAAAGCCAACTTTAACTGGAATGGGCACAGATATGTCAACACGATAGGTTATAAACCTCAAGTCGTGTGCTAGTGAAGAACTTCAGGTTTTACTCTTGATTAGTTCTTGAGACTTTCAAGACCTTTAAGACTCCCACTGTCCTCTTGACCTATAAGACTCCCTTGTCAAATATCCAAGAGATAGTGTGGATTCTAATCAAGACAAACACTTCACACAATTGGCCTAAGTTGGTCTTTGTTTTATCCAAAACATCACAGCTTACCAATTTCAAATGTACAAGAGTAGAAAAACTTTTACTCTTACATTTGACAAGTGTTTTAAACCTTCTTTTGAGACATGTCACTCAAGTTACAATCTTGGAGTATGACTCTAAGACTTGTATTGGAACGAAGTATGACTCATCTTCTTGATTTAACCACTTCAACAATTCAAGTTCCTCTTCTTAGTCATAAGAATGCACTAAGATTTCCTTAGAGAACTAATTGTGATATGGTTTCTTAATCATTAAGATGATCACAGAACTGATACTAAAGTACTCTCCCATCTTTTCAGATTTGAGAAACTTTTATCCTTCTGCCTAATTTGATTCTTCTTATCGATCTTTTGTGGTGGACTTAATCAGTGCACAAGAATGTGTACTCGATCCCTTAGTCCTTTACTTGACTCACACATCCATGTGAACAAGTAATTAGTCTTAATTTTTCCAAAACTTGAAAGTTCTCATTCATCATGCTATACAACTTGCATGATTCCAAGTTCCGGTCCACTTGAAACTTGGGTGATGAGAATCTTTCCTTATTTGGTAAATTTAGACATTACCACAAATGAAAGAATCAATTTCATACTTCCACTCTTGCTACTAATGGAATCTTATAAGCAACAAAAATTTCCACAGATGCCATTGTAAGGATATTTTAAAATAAATAAAATCAAAAATTTCCTTTTATTTTAAAACTTTGCGGAAAAACTATCCTTACAATCCATATGAAAACTTGTTGTTATCTATTCCTAAGCAATATCTCATAACTCCTAAGAAGTAGCTCAAGAATCCGATTTTTCAAACTATGCGATAGAAATCCATCTATGCGATCAGATTCAGCATATTCTTCCTTTAAGTTTCTTCACTTTCCTTTGATTCTTAAACCATCACCATGCGACCCAGTCACATCATGTATCAAGAATCTCAGAATAGAAACTTAACAGAGTTAGATAGTGGACTTTACCTGAAGTAGAGTCAAACTTATTGACTTTAACATCCTTAGGTAAATTTTGGCAGCTTCGCAACCAATGCCCCTTTCTTTGGCAATATAAACATATGGACCCTTTGATAAAGACACACAGGACTATCACAGACTTAGCTTTTCTCTTTACCATTTGGTCAACCGAGTTGACTATGGCCGATCCCTTTCCATTGGGAAGAGAATGCTTTACTGGATATCCAATGTCATCATTGTCAATGTCCATAAAGTTTTAGGAAGTTGATCTTAGCAAATAGATAAGATCATTAAGGGTCTTGTCATAGTCTGTTTCATAGGTGTCCCAAAGGAACTCACTATGTGACTTAGAAAGTGATTGAACCACCAACTTTCTCAAGACTTTGACACCCAACTCTCCCGGCTTGTCAATATGTGACTACATCTCCAAGATGTGATCACACCTAGACCTTGCCTTGCCAATAGGGCTTGAGTGACCTTAAACTTTTCAAGAGCTTGTGGGTTAGGGAGAATAATTTGAAGAGGTGAAGAAGTATGATATCCATGGGACATCATCTTCATTAGGAAACCTTGTTTCAAGAGATTTAGGAAGATCATAGGTGTCTAAACCAGACATCTTTTGGGAGATATTCAAGATAGTTGATCTTAAGTCCTTAATATGACACCCAATATGAAATATTAAGGCTAGGACCCAACAAACTATTTTATAACTTAGAAGAGGTATGCCGTAATCCAAGCTATAAAATATTTGAAGGTAGGTGAATGACGATTCACCAATTTCCACCAAGATAAACGAAATGAATTATTAGGTTTTAATTGGTTTTGAAACTCCTAGATCTTTGAGATTCATTGAACTTTTCAAAGGCATGTTTCAATCTCGAGTGTGCCCTTCAGGTTTTGTGACTGGGATGCCGAGGATCACAAAACAAGGTGTGAAGTAACCATGCAAATCACTTGGTACCCTTAATAAATTACCCCTCAATCGATGTGCCGGTTAACCACACACGCTCCATCGATACTATGATAAATATTAAGTCACCCTTTACCTACCTTGTTAAGTCCAAGTTAGTGTGCCGGTTAACCACACACACTCCACTAACGACTTAAACAAAGTGCAAAGTGTAATTTCATGGATTAGCACCTTATTCACATTTTTCCTAAGTAACTAAGATTGGGTATTATTAAAAGTTTAGTTACTTAGTATTTTCATTAATACTTTTAATGAAGGGAGAATTATAGTCCTGTCAAACCCGTTCGGCTAACGACCCTCCACCGGTCAAGCAAGCGGTGGGTGAGAGTGGACACCCATTAAGTTGCCATTTTATAGGCAACAACCTTATACCCACCTTATAGACCGGCTTCGTGAATGAGGCGTACTAGCGGTAAGACTGACTTTACTCTTATACATATATATATTATTAACTTATAATATTATAAAGTATAAGGGTTGAATTTTAACTTTTAAAATTCTAAGGGCTAACTTGGAATTAAAGTATTCATACTTGAAAACTTTTCAAATTCCAAAACTTGAGGGCAAGTTTTGAAACTATTCAAAACTAATTAATTCCATAACTTATGTGTTTAAAGTAGTTTTAATCCAAAAACTCTTCAAGTTCCATAACTTGAGGACAAGTTATGGAAGACTTTAAACTAATAAAAGAACTAACTTTTCCTTTATTTTATAACTTATGGATTTAATTATGGTTACATATTTTTCTTTAATGAAGTGACTCTTGAACTTCCATAACTTGAGGACAAGTTATGGAGTCATAAAAAGTTATTCAATGACACAAGACTCTTCATTTTGTAACCATTGCCAACTATTATGAGTTTTATGAGTCTTTAATGTGACTCTTCATGTAACTTGAGGACAAGTTACACAAACACATTTTATACTCAACTCTTAGATTAAAATGGATTGAAAACAACTATTTCACTCAACATTTCTATTAATCCAAGCAACTCATAAGAACAAGATAATTCAAATCAAACTTTTTCATGTAATTAGTCTAAACCTTAAACTAATACAAAACATTAATCTATTGACAATTATCTTTGAAAATGGATTAGCATGAACATTACCACATCAAAAACAAGTTTATAAGTTCGAAAACAACTTAGGGTAATGTTCCTAGTCCATTTCTAGCCAAAAAACTCGAAAATATGCTGTCTGGGGGTCCAACTCGTCGAGTGCATGAACAAACTCGGCGAGTTGGATCGAATTGATCACTTTTTAGGCATGGACTCGTCGAGTCTCCTGATGGACTCGCTGAGTCTGATGGCCAGACAGCACCAGATTCGTTTTTTCAGCTTCTATTGCAGGTATAACAAGAAAACAAGCCTAGGCTCTGATACCACTGTTGAGTTTTTGAGCATTCTAACACTCCTAAGTGTACATGCAACCCTAAATACCTTGGATCTATGTTTTCTCTATTACACATGCAAATAAGAACTTCCAAGGTATTATCCTAATCTAGCATACAAAACAATGACTATAGCAAGATAGAATACATACCTCTTTGGAGAAGAAAGTCTTCATGAAGCTAGAGTGCCTAGTGCCCCAAGTGTGACACCTCAAATGGAATCACAATCATCAAAACACTTGGAATGACTTGAGAGAAAACCCACACTTCATGAAATCGGCTAGCCCTTCTAGTACACCCACTAGTGCCGATTTTGGTGAATAATATGATGCTTATATAGTGTTACAATTAGGGCAAACCCTAATTGTCATGACTTTCCATTTCCTTGGATCCATGGGTACAAATACACCATGGAGCATCCATGGACCATCCTATGGGTTTTAGCCCAACTTGATTATCCATGGAGCATTAGCCCACTATACAAGTATGGATGATTTACACAATCAACCCATATATTTAATTAGTCTTCTTTTGATCACTTAATTAATCCTAGATTAATTCTTGATCAATACTAATTAAATAATCTTATTATTCTTATTATTAATATACTAGAACTTATAATATATTAATAACCATAAGTGTCTTATTTCTCTCATTCAAGTGCATGATGGTATGCAACCCAAATGGACCATGCCGGGTCGGGTCAAGTCTTACCAAATATAGTTATGGACTTAGACATTAATCCAACAACTATGAAGTTATGGTGATAGTTGATCGGTTGACCAAGAGTATCCATTTCTTAGCTATCCATGAGAGCTCATCAGCTAAGAAATTGGCCGACATGTACGTGCATGAGATCATTTCTCTGCATGGTATTCTAGTCTCCATTGTATATGATCGAGATGTTAGGTTCACATCTCGTTTCTGGTAGAAATTCCACGAGGAACTAGGTACAAGGTTACATCTCAACACTGCTTACCATCTATAGATAGATGGTCAGAGTGAGCATACCTTTCATACACCTAAGGACATGTTGAGAGCTTATGTCATTGATTTTGGTGAGAGTTGGGACTCCTACCTTACCTTAGATGAGTTTTCATACAACAGTGCACCGCCTTTAAAGCTCCTCTATGGGAGGAAGTGTCGCACCACAGTATATTGACGAGAGGTTGGCCAGAGATTCATGGGAAGAACTGAGGTAGTTCTTCTTACAACAGACCTTATCCTACATATCAGACATAGAATTCATACAACTCAGTGTCTGCAGAGGATTTATGCCGACCAGCAGCGATCCGTGTTGGAGTTCCAGGTCGGAGACATGGTTTTACTGAAGTTATCACCCTGGAAGGGTGTAATATGCTTCAGGAAGAGACGCAAGTTTGGGACCCGATATAGTGGGCCATTTCAGGTGATAGCCACGGTTGGCAAGTTAGCATACATATTGGATTTGCCTGAGGAGCTTAGCCAGATCCACAACACTTTCCATGTGTCTCAACTTCAAAAGTGTGTGGTTGATGATTCAGTTTTCGTTCCTTTGGAGGATATTCAGACTGATGATCGTCTAAATTACATTGAGATGCTGGTGGTGATCTTGGATCGGAAGACAAAGGCTATGCGCAACAAGGTAGTGACTTTGGTCAAGGTTTAGTGGCGACATCGGAAGGGTTCCAGTGGTGGAGAATTCGAGTACAAAGTATAGTTCAAGTGGTGGAGAATTGTAACATTTCGATGATGTGGTAATTAAATCTTAACCATAAGTGTGAAGGTTAATTGCATTTTAGCCCTTATGTATGGGAAATTTTTCAAAATGGCTTACAGTGTGATTTTTGTAATTTTTGGGGCGTGAGCACGTACGCTAGGCCTACATGGTTAAGCCCAAAACCTAAATTTTAGTGTTTGGACCCTATGTAATTATCTTTATTGCCTCCAAACCTCTCCTCTTATCAACCTCCATTACCCCCATTCAACCTTAGCTAACCTTAGTTCCTTGTTTGGGCATTCTTGACCTTTGGTGTGTATTTTATTGGCTTTGAAGAAGAAGGAAGGAAGTGAAACCACCTTGGAATCTTTAAGAATCTTTAGATCTGGAATCTTCATCTATCTAGTAACCTCCAAGAGTTATAAAGTTCTAAACTAGGATTGTATTTCCTTATTTCTTGTTAGTTTTGATTCATGAAGCATTTTGGTCCCAAGTCATGAACTTTGTGAGTATGGTATGCTCTAGCCCATATAAGTTGTCTTTTTAGACATTTTGGGATGTCTAGAAGCATAAAAATGTGATCTTGGATCTTAGTACCTCCCCATGCATGTGATAGGCTTTCATAATGGATTAAGGAGTTAAGGTTTGTTGGTATTAAGCACTTTTATCCATGCAAAGTCAAAACGTTTGAAAGTTTATCACTTTTAATGTTATTTTTGACTTAGATTTGGTTTTGGACGCAAGGAATTGATGTATTAAGCTCTTAATGAGAGATGGGGTTGACCAGGTGCGTACACTGGGGGTACCAAATGGTACGCTGCATGTATGCAATCATAGCCCAAACTTTTGTTTCAAGAGGAGTATGCCCCACGTACAGATGAGTACGCCTAGCATACTCGACTAGGTTGTTTCAACTGGTTTGTTAACTTTGACCTTTGACCAAGTTTAAACTTAGGGTATTTTAGGTAATTTCAGTGGTATTTGAGATTGGTCATTATTTTGTGTTTAGGTGACCAGTTGAGCTGTCATTTGGAGCTGTGCTCTACCATATATCTTTTAAGGATGAGAGGTGAGTTTTCCTCACTGTACCCATCGGTCGAAGGCACCAATGCCAACCCACTAGACTATGTATCTTGGTTATAGGATAGTACCATGCTAGTATATGATTGATTCATAGATCTGTATAATTATCTATATGTTAGAACAAAGTTCTATTAGGATCGATAGATTCTATGCAGACAAACAATTAAGAACGTAATTATGAACACAAGAATGGCTTTAAATATGTCATATGATTAAAACATCAACACCTCAGAAGAGCTCGATTAAGAACTTCGATGGTAGAGGTGCTTAGGGTTACAAAACAATAATTAATGATAATCACCAACGTGTCTAATACATACATGCATGCATTATTTATAGTAAAACCCTATTAGATAATCACGGATGGGCAGGCACAATCCGGATACAAAACACAAGCCCATGATGCAACATAACAAGACTCAACAATCTCCCCCTTTGCGTCAATGGAGCCGAAAGCTCACTTTGGTTGAGCTGCAGAAGACTTCTGTAAGAGCATAGACTTGATTCGGCACAGTTTGAACCTTATTATAAACCATTTCTTTCTCCTTGAGTTTCTGTGGCTTGTCCTTTGACAGGCGAGCGTATTCCACTGAATTTTTTGAAATGAGGGGTTTCTCATTTTCTGTTTCGCTCTTCATGAACTCAGAGCAATCAACCACATCTTCAACTGAGATTTCGCTCATCTCACTTTCCTCATCAAATTCAGAAGTATTTTCTATGTTCATTTTATTTTCTGAAATTAATTTAGCGTTGGACGAGTGAAATGATTGAATGGTTTCAGACTTAATTTTTAACCTATCATTTTCATCTAAAAGATTTTTGAGCATACATTTATGTTCCTTAGAGTCAATGAAGGTCTCTATTTTATCCAGTCCAATTTTGTAAGCGTTGGATGTCTCTTCTGAGGACACTATTGACTCACACTCAACAATGACCTCATCCTCCTTAAATTCAAGGAAGGGTAAGATCATCTTATGAATCTTTTTCCCTATTTCACAACTTAAATTCAATTGAGCAATATTAGTATATAAGCGCTTAGCAATTAAACAAAAAACATTCATTTGTTTAAAAAAATTTAAATTGTCTCGTTGCAAATAAATACTTTTATCCCTAGCCCTAGTTAACTCCGCCTCCTTCAGCTCAATCCACATCCTTCTCTCCTCACTTTTTGAAGACACCCTGCTGAGTTGGTCAGTTCGGTTAGAATTCGCTAAGTGAGTTTGCATGAGACTACCACTTAAGTTAGAAAATTTAAATTTTGATTCATTTAATTCTTCTTCATAATTTGTTATTGGAACTTTAAGTGATTCAAGGATGGAGTGTACCTTTTTGATCATCCGATCACAGTCGTTGCTCTTCTCGCTCACGGGCTTGGCTGCAAAGCATTTGTCCTCAGTTAGGTTCGGCTCCTTATTTGGACTTTCGGTTGATCCGCCAGCTGTGACAATCAAACATCTTCCTGCCAAACCTGCACCTTTGCCACATAAGCTTTTCCATGAGTGGGCTTTCTCACCTCTTCATCTTCAGAATCAGTTGACCAAACATCAACACCACCGAAATCATCTTCTTCTGCATTTTCCTGCACAATTAAGGCATTCATAGAACTGTTAGAAGCCTTCTTTTTCTTGATCTCTTCCAACTTTCTCATGTAGTATGCCTCATCGTCTTCACCATGTCTTTTCTTAGACATTTTCCTCAGCATGCAATCTTTGGCAAAGTGGTTCTTGTCGTGACAGTAATTGCAGTCGAACCCAGAGTCTCCTGTAAGCTTTCTCTCCATCTTGTCATCATCCTTTTGAGAAGTAATTTTCGGTTCATCTTTCACCTACTCAGAACTCTAACTTCCCTTCCAGTTTCGGTTCTTATTGACAGGAAATTTTCTTCGTGCAAACTTCTTTGGATTAGTGACCATCATAGTATATTCTTCACTTGTAACGTCACACACAGATATATCCGACTCCTCTCCTTCTTCTGTAATATTCTTTCCTTTTGAGACAAGGGCCAATGATCCCACAACCGAAACAACTTTCGCCTCCGTGGTTACCACACTTTCATGGGACTTAAGTATTCCCACAAGTTTCGCTAGTGAGTAAGATTTAAACTGTTCATGAGCTTTCTTTGTTGAAACCACAGCCATCCATTCTGGTCTCATACCGTTCATGAAGGTTACCTTCTGCTCAATCAACTTTCTTTCTATTCCATTTTTGATCATCTTACTTAGGAGATGATTGAATTGATCGAAAGTTTGTATTAGTTTTTCTTCTGGTTTCTATTCGAAAACTCCAAATTCAGAGACCAGCAAGGTTTGAATGGAGTGTTCTAGATCTTCATCGGGTGAGTAAATTTCTTTCAACCTATCTTAGATTTCTTTGGCCGTCGTGCATGAACCAACTAACGAAAATGTATCAGATTGCAAGGCAAATCTGATCATTCTCATGGCCTTCACATTACTTAGCAACTTGTCCTTCTCATCCTGTGGCATCTTGTCTTCTTCTGCCACCAGCTTGTTATATTCTTTTTGGGTCTTAACAGTTGTGTTCATTTCAGAATGAACGAACGGCCTTAGCGTGATGGCTTCCCAGATGAGATAACCATTATCTTCAGATCTGACCACATAATCTTCAAAATGGTGTGCCCACACTTCATAGTCTTGAGTGTAAAGAATAGGAATCCTGGTAGTGGATCCAATGCTGTTAGAGATGTTGATGGGATTTGTTTAAGAATCTTCGATAGACATGGTGAGCTGCTAGAATCAGACCTGTAAACTTGAGATTAGGGTTTTATCAAAAATAGAGTTACCATCGACAGGAAGAAGACGACTTCTTTTATATTCGATGAAAGCGGAAACCCTAAAGAATTCTTAACACAAAAGGAATGTATATTGATCACACAGTCTCCCGCTCTGATACCAATTGTTAGAACAAAGTTCTGTTAGGATCGATAGATTCTATACAGGTAAACAATTAAGAACGTAACTATGAACACAAGAATGGCTTTAAATATGTCGTATGATTAAAACATCAACACCTCAGAAGAGCTCGAATAAGAACTTCGACTGTAGAGGTGCTTAGGGTTACAAAAAAATAATTAGTGATAATCACCAATGTGTCTAATACATACATGCATGCATTATTTATAGTAAAACCCTACTAGATAATCACGGATGGACAGGCCCAATCCGGATACAAAACACTAGCCCATGACGCAACATAAAAAGACTCAACAATATATTTTTTGGTTTTGTGTTCATGTTTATTTGTTATATATGTTGACATATTGTGGTTGGGTTGAGGGGGTACTGCTTTGTGTTGAAGGCCAAGACACCAAGTGCGGTTCGGATGGGCTGTAGGCCCAACGAGGTGGTCCAGTCATGTTGAAGTCCTACAGAATCGTCTGGATAGGCTGTAAGCCCTGCAATACGGTCTAGTCATTCTAAAGCCTCATAGAGCGATCCAGATAGGCTGTGGGAAGTGCGAGGCGGTCCAGTCATGTTGATGGCTCATATTTGCATGCCTTCTTTATTATGTAGTGTGTTGGTACTTTGGGGGAACTCACTATGCTTTGGCTTACAATTTTAATTTATTGTTTCAGGTACTTTAGAGGATCGTGGGAAAGCGAAGGCCTGACCGTGCATATCCTCCTACTTTTATGATATTAACTTTTGGGACACTTTGACATGACTTTTGCATTTGAAACAATGGTCTTTTGTAAACAATGATTCTTAATAGTTGTTTTTGAAAAGTTTTAATTTTTTTTATTTTGGGGTTGTTACAATGCCTTTTCCCTTCTCAGGGATGGTGATGACCTGTTGTACACCATAATTGATGTTTACATCCGTATTAGATATGTTTGCATTGACATCAGGAATTTGTGCCTCCTCAAAAATCGATTTGACAGGCTTATCCTCTCTAGGTGATACTCGAAATGAATCCATAATTTGAGTGTCTGACCCATATCTATCTTTACCAGTATCCACTATTACTTTCTCAAACTGAACCTCTACCTGATTTTGCTTTGCTTCTTTAGCTTCTATACAACATCTAAGTTGTCACACCCCAAAACCGGAACGGCGAAAATGTTCTGGGGTGGATGACGTCATGTCAAGTATCACAACATATGCATTATAGTAATAAAAGTACAACAATCATTACATTAATAGTTTTACATGGTTTACATTACATAGAAACATCAAAGTAATACAAGTAATAATATAGGTGCAACTTGGTACTAAACTGTCTTCACCAAAAGCTCCTGGGATGTACCTGTCTATAGCTAACCTGAGAATACATGTTATTTTGAAAGCGAGTATCATCATTTTTATAAATGCTGGTGAGTTCATAAGTATTTAGTGTCATTTGTGTAAGTAAGCATTTTATTCAAAATAACTTTATGATAAGTAGTAGTTTAGAGTTTACAGTGTATTAGCGTCCTTTCCAGAAAATCCTATATTTTCTAAATAAAAGTAGTCTTCTACCAAGACCCGACAATGTTATGTCTTAAAGAGAATTTTCCTAAAATATTATCCTTACCAAAATACGGTATTTGACTTTAAAGAAAGTAGAAGGATATCACAAGTAAAAGCATTAGGGAAAATAACATAGGTCTCAGTAGGAAATACTGCTGACTAAGGCAAAAGAAATCATAAAATCCAGGATAGTATCGAATGAACAACACGTCTGGATCAATCTAACGAAAGGAGACACAGAACCCAGACATAATCAAATGAATGATACGTCTAGCAAGGTCTAAAAACAGTGAATACAGACCCCATACAATATCAAATGAATGATACGTCTAGCAAGGTCTAAAAACAGTAAATACAGACCCCAGACAGTATCAAATGAATGATATGTCTAGCAAGGTCTAAAAACAGTGAATATAGTGTTAATTCCCGTTAACTTAAGGCCATGAATTATAAGGTAACCCCGAGATACTCGTAACCATACTGATACACACTAGAGAACTTGACGCCCTGCAAGCGTCGGAAAGAATGTGACATTTGTCACCCCTTGGCTTGGTAGGCTATGGACTGTAGCTAGTAGTCAGGGTGTGGGGGTGTCAATCTCGTATAGATCTATACATACAATGCCCGCTCTCCCTACAAGAGACTCTGGTTACCAACTTGACAACAGAGAAGGTCGTGTCCTGAAGATGCATCTCGTATAGTGAGTTCTGATGTAAATACTGGGCTAATGATAAAGACTCACAAATAAACTTACCGACGTAAACCTATATGTCTATACGTGTATACATAATATATAATTAATGATCAAACGACCTTCGGACGGATATCCGATCCCACCAGACCACATCCCAACGAGGAAAAGGAAATAGGGCGAACTAGCCTTCCTAAGTTCTTTAAACATTATTTATATAACTATACAAGTACAGACATACATTTAACTAAGTAGAAGCATTTAACGAAGTTGAAGTGTTTATCAAAGTAGAAGTGTTTCACGAAGTAGAAGCGTTAACAAGTAGAAGCGTATCACGAAGTAGAAGCGTTAATAAGTAGAAGCGTATCATGTAGTGGAAGCATTAATAAGTACAAGCATATCATGAAGTGGAAGCGAGTAGAAGCGTTAATAAAGTAGTAGCATTTAACTAAGTAGGAGCATTAACTAATTAGAAGTATAATGAAGCAGTATTAGCTAACAAAGTAGGTGTATAAAAACATGGAAGAAAACATTGATGAAGACTTTGGAAAACCTTTATACTTAAGAAAATCATGACTTGGTATTCTTTTATAAAATAAGTTTGAAGACCTTTAGAAATCCTTTGAAAACCATTCAGAAAGAAGTTTTAAATGAACTTTGATAAAACATTATAAGTAAAGAAATCCTTTGTTTAAAATACTGTTGTAACTGAATCTGAAGTAAAAGATACAGCGCGAGAGACAATTTGAGAAAAGCTTTGAACAAGTAAAGACGTTTTGGAAAAACATTTACAGTATCATACTTGGTAAAACAGTTGACAGTGTAATAAAACCTTGTGCATGCGGGTTATCAATCACATGTGATTGATATGATAACTGGCATGTTTTAACTTGTATTCCCCCCATAAAAGCATGTAAAAACATTTAAAAGGTTAATTCAGGGGTATGAACTCACCTGTTGTAAGTGGATCCAACGAAGGTGCCGGTTGGGTGCTCGGTGTCAAGTAAAGACTTGAACACACTTAGTGACCGATTTGAGGCTCGGAGGGGCAATTTTTGACCAAAACCCATTTGTAGAGAGAGAAAGTAGCGAGAGAGAGAGCCTAAGGTGGTAAAAAGGTGGGAGTGAAACCCTCTCAACCCTTATATAGGGTGGAGCTTATGGCCTGGTTGGGGTTCACGTGACACCAACCGCGAACGGGGGTTTTCACAACTATTATTAATCACACTAAATTTTAAAATTATACCGCCTTAATTTTGTTTCGCTTGTGGAATATTATTTAAAATATTCCAACGGGTTTAATTCCGGTAAAAAATATTTTCGGGATAAATTTGGCTAATTTTTGATGTTATTAATTTCGACGTTAAAACTAACGGAAATTTTTGGGTTGTCACATCATCCCCCCGTTAGAGGGAATTTCGTCCCGAAATTCAGGTTTAGGCAAGGAAGTAGGTATGAATGATCGAGTAGAGGTATGACGGTACTTCCTATTTGGCTGGTCCTCGCACTCCCAAGTGAACTCTGGCCTTTGCTTGGAGTTCTAACAAACCTTCACTTACAGGATGCGGATTCCGTCTCGTGTCGTTATCGATTCCTACCGGTTTGTCTACGAAGTTAGGGTTCCCAATGGTTTCTATCAAGATGTGTGGAATACAAAGAGTGACGTCGGGCAAACACTTATCAATGTCTAAGATGTGGATTGATCTGGGGTGAAGCTTGTGGAATTTCCGAAAGTAGTAGTGGTCTGAAGAGGGTTGGACCATTCTTTGTAAAGAATCTCGGATGGTCCTAAGTTCTCGGAAGGGTAGAGCTTTTATGTACTTGGAACATAGTGTACTTCTATGGCGAGATCATCACTGGCGTGATCGCCATTCCGAATTTCCAACCGTTCTCTCTCATACTGGAAGTGTAGTACTTCTGGTTGGTTCTTAGAAAGCTCGGGTTGTCCTTGGATTCGTGTTCCTGTTGATTGTCTCTCCGAGGTTTTCTTGATCATCAGATAGATTGCGTGTCTATGGGTATCTGTTTGTTGCAGAGTGTCTATCTCAATCTTGTGCAAAATGAACCTGCACTTCTGATTCTTGAGATATTTCTAACGGAAACCCTCAGGGTGGGGGAGATAGGGTTTCACCAGACGAGTGTTGGACTATCTCGGGAGGTGGTTCTACTATTTCTGTGTGAGATAGTATTCGTGGAACACCTAATAGTCCAATGAATCTCTAAGACATGTCCTATTCTCCAATGCGTTGGCTTATTTTATTGCGGAAAGCGCGTGCTCTTGTATAACCCATCGACTAACACCAAGACTGGTGTCGAGTCTATAATCTCTTCGGGATCTAGGTTATAAGGCTTAACACAACCTACTTTTGCACTTTATTCAAGTATTCATGTCCGTGGAGGTTATTCTGCGGTTCTTGGTATTCTAGTGTTCGCTTCGGAGAATGCAGTCTATCGTCTACAGGGAAACAATGATTTCCTCCATGCGAGAGGGCGGAGGGTCCTAGGCACTACTTGTCGGTAACGGGGTGGACGAAGTGCCTGAGTAGTGCGAACATCTTCTGCAACTACTCTCCCAAAGGTTCTGAGTTTTATCGGTCTAGGTCAAATCTGGTGAGTACAGGGTTCCATCACTCGGAAACTTTCAATCTCTTCATCCACTCTTATCAAGGGTTAACGTATCGCAACTTCTGGATTTCCGGGATATCCACTGAGATGCTTAATTCGGGGGATCAAGCGTGAGTGGATGGTCGTAGTCAATGTCCTTGACTCTTACGACTCAAATTTCTTTACCAACTGAGGGTGTTAGCTACTATGTTGGCTTAACCGGGATGACAACAAACTTCGGATTTGTGGTCATTATAGTAGCTCAATCCGCAGGGGTTCTCTTGACTCTAGCTCCCATTCCGTGGGATAGGATGGAGGGTTTTATTATGAGGTTCGTGGTAGAGCTCATACTCGGCTTAACCACAGATACTTGGTGTATACAAGTCGTATATAATTGAGGTCGGCAGGATGTTTAGTTGTGCGAATCCATCCCAGACCCACAACCCAACGAGGAACAAGGAGTAGGGAGGAAGCACACATCTTAAATCTTTTTGATCTCAATTATATACCACCCTTATGCATATACTCAGTTATAGTGGTCAGTACCATGAGTTCTATCTTCTTGATTTACGAACCTGATTGCGAGGTGCGAAGGGTCTTTCTGGGGATCTACGGCGTATGCTTCGGGTGGTTATCATCTTCTGGAATACCTACAGTTCCTTTCGCTTCGGTTTCGATCTGTCGAAGAGGGGTTGGTTAACAGCGCGCGGTACCTCCTCCTGGGTACTTTAGACGGTTTGAAATAAGAGTGACGACTGATGGGTCGTATTAGTCTTTATTATTTTTATTTTGTTTAGGTTCGGAAGATCCTTTATTTGCCGAAATGGCTATGGAGAAAGTTCTTTTTACACAGCACTAAGGATTTACACATGGTTGAACGAAGTCGAACCATGACTAATAGAGGCGTCAAAGTTGGCATACTTCGACCTGATATAGAATGAGGATCGATAGAGTCATGTGCCGAACGGGCACACAAGTTTTGGGAGTCTCGGGTTTCGTCTCGTGTATCACTGTCAGGGATACTTGGACCGATAGAGTTGACGCGAAACTATAGAGAGTCCTGAGTGTTTTTGAGTAGAGTACCTTTTCATGAATGGATTCTCACGAGGCATTTCTATAATCACCAAACATATACTATTCATGTATAATTAAGGTGGGGAGGACTGTTGACTGAGCGACCCCGCCCTAAATCCACAACCAAACAAGGAACAGGAAATGAGGCGGCATTCGCTCACTCTAGGTATATCCATCTCAATTATACATGGTCGTAACGTATATATCTAGCCATTATAGTTTTACATGATGAAATTTTTTAAATTTTATAACAGTGCTGCAACTTTCGCCTTAATGGGGAAATAATTACATTTTGAATTAGTCTTTTAATGTTTTCGGTTAGTTATCTAAGATTGAGAAACGTACCAACATCTATCGGGTTCCTTGCTGCTTCTCTCTAAGCAGGTAGAGTCAGACTCCTCCTGTGTCCTTGTCATTTCCTTCAGTTGGGCAGTCCCTTTTGAAGTGCCCAATCTTACCACATAGACGGAAAACTGTATTGGCCGCCACATTGGTGGTTGATTTAATAAACTCAACCGGGGTTCTGCAGACGCGAGTAGTATGCCCCTTCATGTTACACCTAGCACAAAAGAGTTCTCGACAGATACCATGATGATGGTAGCTACACTTGCTGCAGTGGGGAAAGTTCCCTAGGTATGGTCTTCTCGAAGTCGGGATGGAAAGGCTGGCAGGGGTATTGACTGTCTCAGCTCGTTGACCTTCGAAAGGTCCTTGAGCCGAGGTACTTCCCTCCTCGTTCTTGAACTTTCTCTTCAGTGGAGTTGGCTTAGGTTCTTGGGTGGCTGGGTACACAGATGTTGGTTGCTGCTGTCCACTACTAGGATCGTAATTCCCGATAGGGCTCTTGCTAAAACTGGTGTTGTTACCAATCAGCTGAGCCATGACAGCTGCAACGGCTGCCGAGACTGCAGCCTGGAACGTAGCTTCATCGAGTAAGAGAGTCGGTTTCTTGCCAGTGGATGGTTTACACTTCTTTAGAGGCATGGTTTTTCCTATACGGAAAGGAACACAAGCTAATGAGAGATGATTGCTACCCCGTGACATATCTGTCCTTACTGTATTAGGCATAAATTTTTCCCGTGCTTCGGATATTGGTTGTCTGAGTGTCGACCTACATCCCTATGATGTAGTCCGGGTATTCAAGGTAGGAGTATGAGTGTCGGAAAAATCCATAAGATGGGAGTCATTCCTACTAAGTTACCTTTATACTGTGAAAGGTTCACTCTTTGGCTTGGAAAGATTTGACAACAGTTCAGAACGAAGACCGCAGGATGAAAGGCTCATGAAGACTTATGGCTAAACTGATGGGTTTTGAGCATTCTAACACTTCCTAAGTGTACATGCAACCCTAATAACCTTGGATCTATGTTTGTCTAATTTGTCATGCAAAGTTGAATTCCAAGGTTATATCCTATCTAGCATACATGGGGAACAATTTTGACATAAAGTATAGATAGAATAACTTACCTTGTTGTTGCTTGTGTTCCTTGAAACCTTGTGAGCCTAGCACCTCAAGTGGTGATGCCTCAAATGCTTCACACAACACCAAATGCTCTTGGAAGAACTTATGAGAGAATACACACTCTTCAAAATCGGCCAAGCCCCCTTATTCCTTAGTGTGTTCAACTTGTGTAGCCGATTTTGGTGGAGAATATGATCCTTATATAGTGTTGACACATCTAGGGTTACACCATGTAAACCCTAATGTGTCATGACTCTTCATTTCCATGACCCATGGGTTTGTAACTCCCATGGAGCATCCATGGAGCATCCTATGGGTAGAACCCAACTTGATAATCCATGGAGCCTCTTAGCCCACTATACAAGATATGGATGATTTACATAATCAACCCATATATTTAATTAGTTGTCCTTTGATCACTTAATTAATTCCAAATTAATTCTTTGATCAACTAATCAAATAATATTATTAATATATTAGAACTTATAATATATTAATAATCTCCAAGCGTTATTTCTCTCATTTAGTTTATCCAATTGCATGGTGCCATGCAACCCAAATGGACCATGCCGGGTCGGGTCAAGTACATACCAGAAATAGTTATGGACTTAGACACCTTATCCAACAGTCTCCCACTTGGATAAGTCTAGTAACTATTACTGCAAGTATGACTTCAGGAACCGATCGGCAATCGTAGCTCTTTACAAGGTTTCTCGAAACTTGAGAAGACGATGGTATGCCATTTAAGATAAGTGATCATATAATCCTCCGTTCTAGATATCAGCCGGACAAATACATGGAACAATGTCTTACTTATTGTCCAGCAGTTTGTTTCCCGATTTCCGATTTGTTTGACATAGAACTTAATTGAACACATCAACTTAGTTCTGACCGGGCCCGGTACATAGGTCAAAACAAAATCATCGAGGGGCCCAGATATCAGCTTCTAATCCAAGAAGGAACAGATAAACTTCGACTCATATGTTTGTTCTACTACTCATTGAATTACACATAAGAGCACGATTTTATAACATCGAGTTACCAATGCGTTTTTCGTACAATTAATGCATAACCAACTCGTAAGTAACAAATCATATCTCTAGGTTTAAAGACTTATATGATATTACCGTCTCACGATCACTCGAGATAGAATTCCATGAAGTGATTCCAGTGAGCGTGGGTTGAGTCCAATGCTCAGAACTTATGAGCACTCATGATTGTCGTAGCCTTGTCCCAGACCTCTACAACCAAACATGACAGTCTTGATTCATACCTACTTCCGACATATGACCGACTGTGGAGGTTTGAATAATATGTTATACCAAACAAAATTATTCTGGAAGTCAAAACATGCAAAAGAAATATAGTAAACGATCGACAAGAGATAGCAACACTTTACTCATAAATAAAACTCCTTTTATTCATCATCTAATGTCAATTACACTTTACAAATTTCTGGGTTATCTAACTACTAAATCTAATATCATCCTTCAGCCCTATGCTCCGAGCATGCTGAAGATGCTTAACCCGAGTCAGTCCCTTCGTGAGGGGGTCTGCTGGGTTCTCATCCGATGATACCCTCTTTGCCACGAGGAGTCCTTCTTCGATCCGATGTCTGATGAAATGGTATTTTCTGTCGATGTGTCTGGATCTCCCGTGATCCCTTGGTTCCTTAGCTAAGGCAACAGCACTTTCACTATCACAGAAAATTTCCATTGGCTCTTTAATAGCTGGTACAACTCCAAGGTCTCCAATGAAGTTCCTCAGCCATAACGCCTCCTTTGCCGCTTCGCTAGCTGCAATATACTCTGATTCACAAGTAGAATCTGCCACTGTCTCTTGCTTGGAACTCTTCCAAGAAATTGCTCCTCCATTTAGGGTAAAGACCCAGCCCGACTGAGAGCGGAAGTTATCCCTATCAGTCTGGAAGCTAGCATCACTATACCCTACAACTCTCAAGTCATCACTCCCACCGAGGGTAAGGACCCAGTCCTTAGTCCTTCGCAGGTACTTGAGAATATTCTTTACCGCAATCCAGTGTGCCTTGCCAGGGTTCCCCTGAAACCTGCTAACCATGCTCAAGGCAAAGGCTACATCAGGTCGAGTACACGTCATAGCATACATGATCGAACCTACAGCCGAAGCATAAGGTAATCGACTCATTTCAGCTATCTCAGCCTCAGTGCTAGGGCTTTGTGTCTTACTCAGCTTGGTGCTACTCTGGATGGGCAACTCTCCTTTCTTGGAGTTTTGCATTCTGAATCTCTTCAGAATCTTCTCCAAGTAGGTACTTTGACTAAGTCCAATTAATCTTTTACTCCGATCTCTCAAGATCCTTATCCCCAAAATATAGGCAGCTTCACCAAGGTCCTTCATAGCGAAACACTTTCCAAGCCAGGACTTTACTTCCTGCAAGGTTGGAATGTCGTTTCCTATGAGTAGTATGTCATCCACATACAATACCAAAAAGCTAACTATACTCCCACTAGCCTTGACATATACACAAGATTCATCTTCACTCCTAGAAAAGCCAAATTCCTTGACCTTTTCATCAAAGCAAAGATTCCATCTGCGAGGTGCTTGCTTTAATCCATAGATGGATTTCTCAAGCTTACACACTCTATTAGGGTACTCGTTACTGACAAAACCCTCTGGCTGACTCATGTAAACATCTTCAGCCAACTTTCCATTAAGGAAAGCGGTTTTGACATCCATTTGCCAAATTTCATAGTCATGAAATGCGGCTATAGCTAACAGAACCCGAATAGACTTAATCTTGGCTACCGGAGAAAAGGTCTCATCATAGTCCACTCCAGGAATTTGAGAGAAGCCCTTTGCAACCAGCCTAGCCTTATAAGTGTGTACTTTACCATCCATGTCGGTCTTCTTTTTGAAGACCCATTTGCACCCTACAGTCTTTCGACCTGGTACATTCTCAACCAAGTTCCAAACTTGATTGTCATACATGGATTGTATCTCGCTATCCGTAGCCTCTTTCCATTTAGCAGACTCGGGGCCTGCCATGGCTTCCTCGTAGCTGTTAGGGTCATCTTGACTTACTAGTGTCTCATCACTAATAAGTGTCTCACCTTCTGCAGTAATATGGAATCCATAGTAATGCTCAGGTGCACTCCTAACTCTCGTGGAACGCCTCAGAGGTACAGATTCGTCAATTGGCTCAACAGGAGTTTCCTCCTCAAGTTGAGGGCTAGAGTTTGAAGTTCCTTCACCACTTGACTCTTGAATTTCTTCAAGATCAACTTGCCTCCCACTGTCTCCTTGGCTTATAAACTCTCTCTCTCGAAAGACTCCTCTTCTTGCTACAAAGACCACATTGTCACTAGGTCTGTAGAAGAGGTAACCAAAGGAATGCTGTGGGTAGCCGATGAAAATACACCTCTCGCTTCGGGGTTCGAGCTTATCATGAGTCTCGCGTCTCACGAAAGCCTCGCAGCCCCAAATCTTGATGTGGTCTAGTTTAGGTACTTTACCAGTCCACATCTCGTGAGGAGTTTTGGCAACTTTCTTTGTAGGGACTAGATTGAGGATATGGGCGGCAGTCTCTAAGGCATACCCCCAGAATGAG
The DNA here is from genome assembly GCF_002870075.4 of Lactuca sativa. Taxonomy (NCBI): domain Eukaryota; kingdom Viridiplantae; phylum Streptophyta; class Magnoliopsida; order Asterales; family Asteraceae; genus Lactuca; species Lactuca sativa. Next base: position 170,465,145 of record NC_056631.2, read on the forward strand.
ATTGGTAGCGAAGCTCGACTCATCATGGAACGAACCATATCTAACAAGGTTCGATTACGCCTCTCAGCCACACCATTCAACTGTGGTGTCCTGGGAGGTGTCAATTGTGAGACTATCCCACATTCCCTTAGATAGTCGAGGAACTCTGAACTAAGATACTCACCACCACGATCGGATCGAAGCATCTTAATGTTCCTGCCCAATTGATTCTCGACTTCCTGTTTAAATTCCTTAAACCTCTCGAAAGTCTCTGACTTATGCTTGATCAAGTAGACATATCCATATCTACTATAATCATCAGTAAAATTCAAATAATAACGATTAGCATCCCTTGTGGCATGTTTGAATGGTCCACACACATCCGTGTGTATAAGGTCCAACAAACCTTCACCCCTCTCACACGAACCTGTGAAGGGTGACTTTGTCATTTTTCCAAGTAAGCATGATTCGCAACTATCATCTGACTTTAGGTCAAACGACTCCAAGACTCCATCTTTTTGGAGTTGGCCTATGCGTTTCTTGCTTATATGTCCAAGACGACAATGCCATAAAGATGCTTTATCCAAGTTATTATTAGTAGAATCAATACACAAAACATTATTTCCCAAGTTATCTACAACAGATACAGCTTCATACACACCATCACAAGGTAATGCTTTAAAATAAAAGACATTATTATAGAAAACATCTATAGAACCAACTTCATTATTAAATGAAAAGGTAAACCCTTGTTTGTACAAAGCATGAAAGGAAATAATATTTCTTGCCATTCCTGGCGAATAACAACACTTATTCAAATCTAAACTAAACCCACTACTTAGCGATAAAGTATAAACTCCAATCTTGGTAACAGGTATAGCTTTCCTATTCCCCATGATCAAGTTTATCCTTCCTTGCTCCACATCCTCACTTCTTCTTAGTCCCTGCAAGTCACAACAAATGTGAATACCACACCCGGTATCAAGGACCCAAGAATTAGAATGGGGTGAGTTATTAGAAATGATAGTGTAAATACCTGCATGGTTGGGTTTAACTTTCCCATCCTTCACATCTTGCTGGTATTTTGGGCAGTTCCGCTTCCAATGAGCTTTTCCATGGCAATAGAAGCATTCAGCCTCTTTTGGGTCAGAAGAAGGAGTAACGAAACCTTTCTTGGTTCCACTTGAAGAAGAGCCATCAAGGGTCCGAGCCTTGGTACCCTTAGAAGAGCTCTTTCTCTTCCTCCCTCGACTTTTCCCGATTGCCAAAACCGGAGTAGAGTTTTGATTAGGAGTGATAGCAACCGACTTCCCCTTAAGACCTGTTTCTGCGGTCTTGAGAAGTCCCTGAAGTTTGCTGAGGGTGACTTCTTCCTTGTTCATGTGATATGTCATGCGGAATTGATCATAGCACGATGGTAAGGAATGCAAAATAATATCTATTGCAAGATCCTCCGGGAAGTTCACATTAAGCTTCAGCAAACGATCCACATACCTTTGCATTTTCTGCATGTGGCTCGTAACGGATTCCCCGTCCTTCATCATGGTTGTTATCATGGAGCAGATGATTTCATACCTCTCTTGTCTTGCACTTTGATGGTATCTTTCCATCAAATCTTGGTGCATTTCATAAGGGTAGAAATCCTCATAAGACTTTTGGAGTTCTGCTGTCATCGTGGCCATCATGATACAAGCCACTTTCGTAGCATCCCTTTCATGTGCCCGAAATTCAGCGATCTCCTGAGGAGTTGCAGTGGACTCATCAATCTCCTTAAGCTCCTTGTCAAGGACATATTCTTTGTCCTCGTAGCGGGTAATCATCCTGATGTTTTTGATCCACTCATTGAAGTTGGATCCATCAAAGGTGACTTTCCCACACAAGTTCATAAGGGAAAAGGAGCCATTAGGATTAGAGCCAGAAGCATTGTTGGAAGACATTCTGAAGAGAAGGACAAGATTAGTTTAGATATAAGAGAGTCCTTAATAAAACACCCAAATGTAATATTAAGGCTAGGATCCAATCACAATATAATATAACTTAGAAGAGGTATGCCGTAATCTAAGCTATATCATATTTGAAAGGTAGGTGAATGACGATTCACCAATTTCCACCACGAAAACCGCAATATTTTAGTATTAGGTTCTTGAATGGTTCTTAGAAATTCCTAGATTCTTTGAGATTCAATGAACTTTTCAAAGGCATGTTTCAATCTCGAGTGTGCCCTCCAAGTTTTGTGACTGGGATACCGAGGATCACAAAACGAGGTGTGAAGTAACCATGCAAATCACTTGGTACCCTTAAAGTTTATTACTCAATCGATGTGCCGGTTAACCACACACGCTCCACCGATACTATAATAAACCCTAAGTCACCCTTTACCTACCTTGTTAAGTCCAAGTTAGTGTGCCGGTTAACCACACACGCTCCACCAACGACTTAATCAAAGTGTAAAGTGTAATTTCATGGAATAGCACCTTATTCACATTTTTCCTAAAGTAACTAAGATTGGGAATTTAATAAAACATTTAGTTACTTTATAATATTCATCATACTTTGAATGAGAATTAATAAGTCCTTGTCTTACCCGTTCGGCTAACGACCCTCCACCGATCAAGCAAGCGGTGGGTGAGAGTGGACACCCATTAAGTCACCATTTTATAGGCAACAACCTTATACCCACCTTATAGACCGGCTTCGTGAATGAGGCGTACTAGCGGTAAGACGACTTTGTTCTTATACATATATATATAATTATTAAATCATAATAATATAAGTATAAGGGTTGAATTTTAACTTTTAAAATTCTAGGGGTTGGAACTAAAGTTTTAACTTAACTTTACTTGTTCCAAAACTTGAGGGCAAGTTTTGTAATCTTTCAAAACTTTTCATTTCTTGTAACTTATGAGTTTAATAGAGTAATAAAATGAGGACTTTTCATTTTTCTAACTCTTGTGTTCTTTTAATGGTTTTTTTTTTTTAATCCAAGGGACTTTTGGTTTTCCATAACTTGAGGACAAGTTATGGACTCCATTAAAACACATTATGATCATGAATTAATTCTACCACATAGGTTACAAATAATTCCTATGATCATCTAAACATCATAAGAACAAGAATATGAATATGAACACTTTCAAAAATCAAAATCACATTTAATCTTTGTAATTTTGATAATTTGTTGTTGTAAATGAGTTAGAAAAGACATTACACCTTCTAAAATAAGTTTTCAAGTACCAAAACATTTTAGGGTAATGATTCTAATCCATTTCCAGCAACACAAGTCGAAATTCTGCACTCTGTCGACCCTACTCGCCGAGTGCATAAACCTACTCGCCGAGTAGGTTGAAGATACACATGAACTCGTCGAGTCCTCCCCATGGACTCGCCGAGTCCATCAGTCAGACAGCAAGATTTTCGACTTTCTTCAACTTTTAAGCACAAATAACAACAAACAAGCCTAGGCTCTGATACCACTGATGGGTTTTGAGCATTCTAACACTTCCTAAGTGTACATGCAACCCTAATAACCTTGGATCTATGTTTGTCTAATTTGTCATGCAAAGTTGAATTCCAAGGTTATATCCTATCTAGCATACATGGGGAACAATTTTGACATAACGTATAGATAGAATAACTTACCTTGTTGTTGCTTGTGTTCCTTGAAACCTTGTGAGCCTAGCACCTCAAGTGGTGATGCCTCAAATGCTTCACACAACACCAAATGCTCTTGGAAGAACTTATGAGAGAATACACACTCTTCAAAATCGGCCAAGCCCCCTTATTCCTTAGTGTGTTCAACTTGTGTAGCCGATTTTGGTGGAGAATATGATCCTTATATAGTGTTGACACATCTAGGGTTACACCATGTAAACCCTAATGTGTCATGACTCTTCATTTCCATGACCCATGGGTTTGTAACTCCCATGGAGCATCCATGGAGCATCCTATGGGTAGAACCCAACTTGATAATCCATGGAGCCTCTTAGCCCACTATACAAGATATGGATGATTTACATAATCAACCCATATATTTAATTAGTTGTCCTTTGATCACTTAATTAATTCCAAATTAATTCTTTGATCAACTAATCAAATAATATTATTAATATATTAGAACTTATAATATATTAATAATCTCCAAGCGCTATTTCTCTCATTTAGTTTATCCAATTGCATGGTGCCATGCAACCCAAATGGACCATGCCGGGTCGGGTCAAGTACATACCAGAAATAGTTATGGACTTAGACACCTTATCCAACATAAACATCCTCAATAGAGGTGTGGGGATCCGCTCTAATCGTATTACTTGCAACGGGAAAAAAACGATTTACCTAACACATAGCGTGAGTAGTGTAATCACTAACTCACTAAATTGTATTATTTTATGAGTGTATTAGCATGACGCTCACGAGGAAAAGACAATTCTCGGGTTCCATGTAATGGCTCCCTCTGTCTACCTCATATCTTTGACTGGGACCGACATTGGTTTTCTTCGGATAGTTACCTAGGGTTCTCTTCTCTTATAGACATATTGAATTTCTGCTCCGCCTTACTTCCGAATCCGACTCTGGGTGTCATCACTTCATGATGGATGACTGCAAATCTCGGAAGTTTAGGAAAATTTCTCACCGATGTCCCTAAAAAGATATAGGCACTTGATGATTTCAATAGTCTCGACCTAGTTCATTTATTTCCGAACTGGAAATCTTCTCAATGAACTTCTCCTGGATCTGCATCAATTCTTCTGGCGAGAACTGAAGTGGATAGGGTTTTCTACAGGGTTTGTGCGAGAATGCAAATGTCTAAAGAATCCTAAGAGATTATTAACATTTCACTGGGTGATCCATATCGAGTCCTGCTACGATTACATAAGGTATAAAAATCATATATAGCTTAGATCCGATAGGACTTCGAATATGTGACACTATTCTATATCCACATCCCAACGAGGAAAAGGAAGTAGAGAGAAACCACACATTCTTAGCCTGTGAGATCCTTATTATATATAACCTTGGGAGTATACCCTCTGTAATTGTAGGTATATCAATAAGGATATTTTTAGTTCTTCACACAAGGTTATCTATGGATCCTAAAATACCCCTATGGTATTTTAATTTCTTGTTTGTTTCTTAACTTCTGAATATGATTCTGGGATTAATGTGAGTCTTTTAGTATTCCAAAATACTCCCATAGTATTTTAAACTTTATGTTTGGCTCTAGCATTCCTAGTTGGTAAGTTTCAGACCGGTTGCAACACCACTATCACTCCCAAGCACACGTTCATCGCATCTCGAATAAATGTAGTTGATCAGGTTACATTTATTCGAGCTTACGATTACATAACTACCCATGTTTGATGGTAATTCTCAACATTCGAAGACTTTTATTCTTGTTCTTCTTGTGATACTTGTGTTCGAGTGTTTAGATTCTGGATGTTCTTATACTTTGGTATAATATGGTTATATTTTAAAGTATAATTTTTGGTCAGAGTGTTTTATCCCTAAGTATTTATAGGTTGTATATCTTTTATGAATTGATATACTTATCTCACTATAAACAATGCTATGATACCAATCTATCACATCCCAAAACCGGAAAGGCAGAAACGTTTTGGGGTGGATGACGTCATGTCAAGTATCACAACATATGTGTCACACCCCCGAACCAGACGGCGGAAACGTCCGGGGGCTGTCGTGACTCAATTGAATACCATAACATTGAATATATATGAAACATAACAACATTCGTCACCATGCATTAATATAGTACAACCGGTAGCGTTTACATGTCATACATTGTTTAAACATTACATTCCCAAAAATAAATTGTTCGATTCGTACATAACCAAACTGCAAGCCATCACCGAATATGTTTTCCTTTGGTTCACTGGTTCCCTGAGAATACAAGTATTTTGAAAAACGTCAACATATGAAATGTTGGTGAGTTCATAAGCAGTGTTTGAAATCCAATGTTTGTATTGTTTGAAAACTACCAGAAAATCCGACATTTTCTGAAAAGAAAAGCTTTTGAAAATGTTGTGAAGATCCATAGGTATGCTTGTTTGTTTCTATGCTTGTAAAAAATATTGTTCATTTAAAATTGTATGCATTTCAAATCTGTATGTATTGAAAACCCTAGGAAAACCCGATGTTTTCCTAATTCCTTGAATTCCATGAAGTCACATTGAAAACATTGCATAGCGTGTAGTGTCAGTCCCAGGCGATGTTGGATTATTTTTGAGCATGATTAATTGCTACAAACACGCGTTACACAAACGACTAGTCTATAGCTATACTAACGATTCCGTAGGCGTCGTCCGTACTAATCACGTTATCCAACCGCCCTGACTATGTGTAGTCCCACATCCGAAGAGAAAGAGGTCATGAAGACCCCGATGACTCCATTAACCGGTTGGGGATAAAAATGTACGAGGGGTCCCCGACCCGCCTCGCATGAAATGTAGAGTTTACTAGCAATACCAAAGGACCCTTGGGGACCAGTAGTACACAAGCCATTGAAAGTCCATTTACGTTGTGTCGGATCGGTAAAACCCAACACTCCGTAAAAAAAATGTCTTCGGGCCTTAAGATCAGGTCATTGGGCTAGCTAGGCTCAACGAACAAGATTTTACACTTTTGGGGCCCAAAGATGGTGCGTAGACGTCTGTGCACACTCGCATGTATAATGAATTACCAAACGTTACTTGTATGAATCGTAGTATCGTAGTGTCGTAGTGTTAGTAGTTGCAGATTTCTATTGGTTCGAGACCGAACCAATTCGTTTAACAACGACTTTTGGTATTGTAATGTATTGTATTTCGTCGATAGTCACGGTACCATTGTTTGATCAAATTGCATGTATTGAATTAGCCTTGAAAGTTTTCTGTTTCAGCCCCTCATTGTTTGTAAAATTTACTTTTTCAACCCTTTTGTTAAATAATTTCCGGTTTGGTCCTTGAATCGATTTTCTTGACATTTTAACACCAAAAATTATTGAAATTAATATTTTTCTGCATATTTTTCAATGAAAACAGTTTAAGTCTCTGAAATTTCTGTTTTCTCGGTTATAACCCTTCTTTTTCGCAACCTTGACAATTTTGGCCCAAATTGTAAAATTTTTGCAATTTTGGTCCTTTTTAAATTTAAAAAGCATTTTAAACCTTTGGAAAGGATTTGAAACACTTATGGTTCACTATTTTACAGAAAAATACAATTTTGGCCCTCCAAAACAGAAAATCTCGCCTAATGGGCCTCATTGGGCCAAAAATGTCATTTTTAGCCCATTAAGCTTGGAATTTATGTTTTTAATCCCCTAAATGAGTATATTTCCAGAAATTGTTTTATTGAAACTGTTTTGGCACACCTCATCCATCAGAATTCGTGATATGCCTATTTGGACCCTTAATTTTGTATTTTTCACATTTTAGGCCCAAAATTTGTGTTTTTAACCCAAAGAAAATTGTTACTAAACCACTTAACCATTTTTCTTGAAACACTTTGTATGTAGAAATATATTTGAAGCTAAAATCATTTAACATAAGATATATCTCGGTTTTGAGGGGTTTTATGGCTAGATCCAACATTATAACACACAAATGCATACATATAAGCATGGAAATCATACAAGGCATACAAAACACATATTGATCTACACTTTTACTTGTATTCCCCCCCCCCCACAAAACTTATAAAAACAGAAAATAGGGGGTATGAAGCTCACCTTGGGTGTGGTTTCGGTTTTTGGAAGAAAAGATGGAAGAAAACTTGATGATTTTTGGCCTTAGCACCTTTCCTTGGTAGATCTCGAGTTTGAGATGGTTCTAGGATGCAAGATCACGATTTTTGCATAGATTAGGAAAGGATTTTGATAAAAAAAAAGAATCTAAACCATAGATCCAAGCATAATCTTACCTTAGATGATGATTAGCTTGCAAGATCCTCTTGAAAGCCCCTAATTTTCGAGATTTTTGGAGAGGGGAGGAAGGAGTGTTCTTGAGTGATCTAGAGAGAGTTTGAGAGATTTTTGTGGTGTGTGTGTGTGCTTGTGGCCGAGAGTGAGAGAGAGGAAGAAGTGAGGTGATCTTTGAAGTGATACTTGCATGGAAGAATGGGATATCTTGCATGGAAATCCTATGGACAATAATGATGTGGCACAACAAGTCAACTCTTCCATCTTCTTGGGCTTGTGCATTTGGGCCGAGAATTTGGAAAGAAAAGGAAAAATTTGGGCCTTTGCCCCTTAGCCCAATATTAGTGTTAATCTTGAGTATGTTTTAAGCCTAAAATAATGTGGTAGGATTTTCATATTTTTATTGGACTAGTTTAGGTTATTCATGTATCAAGGCTTTTAGTTCATTTCATTCTAGGTCCAACATGACCTAAAATGTTGAAATAAATAAATGTGGGTCCAATTTGAGTCCAATTAGGGTTCTAAGCCCTTGATAGTCAAATTGGAAGCTTATTGGTCCATTTGGATCCAATAAGGGAGTCCTAGCCCAAAATGGACTTAAACAAGGACTTCTAAGGTTTCCAATTGCTTGATGACTATTTGTAGTACTTGCATGATGTATTTGATTGAAGTTTTTGAATCACATTAGCTTGAATGTATAGATTACATGACACAAAATTTCCAGTTGTGACATCATCCCCCCGTTAGAGGGAATTTCGTCCCGAAATTCTGTTTGAAAGCTAGATTTGAGAATGCTAGAATAGGTGAGGGTACTTCTGCTTCATTTGATCTTCGTGTTCCCACGTGAATTCTGGCCCACGTTTTGCGTTCCACCGCACCTTCACGATCGGGATGCGACTTTGCTTAGTACGCTTCACCTCCCTGTCCATGATCTCGATTGGTTCTTCGACGAACAGGAGATTCTCGTTGATTTCGATTTCGTCAAGAGGAATGACAAGGGTTTCATCTGATAGGCACTTCTTTAGGTTTGAGACATGAAACACGGGGTGTACACCGTTTAGCTCCGCGGGTAGTTGTAGTCTGTATGCTACCGGACCTATTCGGGCGACGATTTCGAAAGGTCCAATGTACCGTGGGTTTAGCTTTCCCCGTTTTCCGAAACGTATAACCCCTTTCCAGGGTGAGACTTTTAACAGTACTCGATCACCGACCTGGAATTCTAAGGGTTTTCGCCGTTTATCGGCGTAGCTCTTTTGTCTGTCACGCGATGCTTGTAATCGGGCTCTGATCTGAACGATCTTTTCTGTGGTTTCACGAATAATCTCCGGTCCTGTTAGTGCCCTGTCCGACGTATGCGTTCTTGCTAGCTGGGTGTCACCTACTTCAGCCCAACATAACAGTGATCTACATTTACGCCCGTACAGTGCTTCGAAAGGGGCCACCTTGATGCTCGAATGGTAACTATTGTTATATGAGAACTCGATCAACGGTAGGTGGGTATCCCAAGACTTTCCAAAGTCTATCACACAAGCACGAAGCATGTCTTCAAGCGTCTGAATGGTTCGTTCGCTTTGACCGTCCGTTTGTGGGTGATACGCGGTGCTCATATCAAGATGAGTTCCCATTGCCTTGTGGAGTGATTGCCAAAAGCACGATGTGAACCTACTGTCCCTATCCGAGATGATAGATTTTGGCACTCCATGGAGTCTTACGATTTCTCGTAGGTACAAACACGTCAGTCTCTCCATCTTGTAGGATTCTTTGATTGGCAGGAAATGGGCAGATTTCGTCAGTCGGTCGATTATTACCCATATGGTGTCCAATCCGTCCGACGTCTTGGGCAGCTTGGTCACGAAATCCATAGAAATCCCCTCCCATTTCCACTCAGGGATTGCCGGTTGCTGTAACAATCCGGAAGGTTTCTGGTACTCCACTTTTACTTTGGCGCACGTAAGGCACTTACCAACATAAGTCGTGATTTCCGCCTTCATGTTAGGCCACCAATAGTGTTGCTTAATGTCCAAATACATCTTGTCCGAACCAGGATGAATGGAGTATCGTGTCTTGTGGGCTTCCTTCATAACGGTCTCTCTAAATCCTCCGATTTTTGGGGCCCAAATACGGTTCATGAAGTAGTATACCCCATTCTCCTTGACTTCTAGGTTCTTCTCCATCCCGCATAATGCCTCGCTAGTTCTATTTTCCGCTTTCATAGCCTCTGCCTGGACTGATGCAATTTGAGTGGCCAGATGAGACTGAATGGTTATCGAGTGCGTTTTCGTACGGCGATTAGAGTACTCCTTCCGACTTAATGCATCGGCTACCACGTTGGCCTTGCCTGGATGGTACTTGATCTCGCATTCGTAGTCGTTTAGCAATTCCACCCATCTTCGTTGTCTCATGTTCAGCTCCTTCTGATTCAAGATGTGCTGGAGGCTCTTGTGGTCCGTGAAGATGGTGCACTTTGTACCATACAGGTAGTGCCTCCAAATTTTTAGGGCGAAGACCACGGCTCCCAGTTCTAGGTCATGGGTCGTGTAATTTACTTCGTGCGTCTTTAGTTGGCGGGACGCATATGCTATCACTCTTCCACGTTGCATGAGAACGCAACCTAAGCCCTGATTTGACGCGTCACAGTAAACTACAAAATCTTCCGTTCCTTCAGGTAGAGATAGTACAGGAGCGCTACAAAGAGCTTGCTTCAAGGTTCGAAACGCAACCTCTTGTCGGTCCGTCCATTTGAATGACACGCCCTTTTGCGTAAGCAAGGTAAGCGGCTTGGCGATCTTAGAGAAGTTTTGGATGAATCTCCTATAGTAGCCTGCTAGGCCTAAGAACTGACGAATTTCTGTGGGCGTAGTCGGAGTTGCCCATCCTTCCACAGCTTTGACCTTAGAGGGATCCACATGAATTCCGTCTTGGCTAACTACGTGGCCTAGGAAATTCACACTCCGGAGCCAGAACTCGCACTTGGAGAGTTTGGCGTACAACTTTTCCGTTCGCAGAGTTTCTAGGATCTGTCGGAGATGTTGGCCATGCTCCTCTTTGTTTCGAGAATAGACGAGGATGTCATCGATAAACACAATGACGAAGTTGTCCAGGAACGGTCGACAGATTCGATTCATTAGGTCCATAAATGCGGCGGGTGCATTTGTTAGACCGAAGGGCATTACGACGAATTCATAATGTCCGTAGCGGGTTCGGAAAGCGGTTTTAGGAATATCTTCCTCTCGGACTTTGAGTTGGTGGTATCCGGACCGTAAGTCTATTTTAGAAAAATAACTAGCTCCTTGGAGCTGGTCGAATAGATCATCGATTCGCGGGAGTGGGTAGCGGTTTTTAACAGTGAGCTTATTTAACTCTCTGTAGTCGATGCACATTCTGAAAGATCTGTCTTTCTTTTTAACAAAGAGCACCGGAGCTCCTCACGGCGAGTAGCTAGGTCGTATAAATCCCTTATCCAGAAGCTCACTGAGTTGGCTGGACAATTCCTGCATTTCAGCAGGAGCCAATCGATATGGTGATTTAGCGATAGGAGTTGCTCCTGGAACGAGGTCGATTCGGAACTCAACCTGTCTCTCTGGGGGTACTCCTGGAAGATCTTCGGGAAACACGTCCGGAAATTCACACGCTACTGGAATGTCTTGGATGTTAGTTTCTTCTTTGGTCTTGTCCACTATGTGAGCCAAGAACGCCAAATTGTTCTTTCGCAAGTGTTTTTGTGCTTTGATGCACGAGATGAGACGAAGATTCGTACTGGGTTTGTCTCCGTAAATTACTAGGGTTTCGTGATTTGGGAGGCGAAGGCGAATGGCCTTCTCATGGCACATAATCTCAGCATGGTGGGGGCTTAACCAATCCATGCCGATAATCACATCGAAACTCCTAATTGATACTGGCATCAGATCTATCCGTAAGACGTGTTGGTTGAGGGTTAGGGTACATCCGATGTAGATCTCCCTAGTGGATTCGGTTTTCCCATTGGCCATTTCCACCGTATAGGTTTCATTTAGCTTCTGGGGTTGTTGTTTAAGTAAATGTTTAAACTTCTCACTTACGAAACTTCGCTCCGCTCCGGTATCAAATAAGATGCATGCATAAGTGTGGTTTAGGAGGAAAGTACCGGTCACAACTGCGGGGTCCTGAACTCCATCACTCTGACCCATAGTCAGCATTCTTCCTGCTCCTCTGTTTCCTGAGTTGTTGTTGTTAGGGCAATCTCGACGGAAGTGTCCCGTCCTTCCGCACCCGAAACAGATGTGGCTAGGCCCTGTAGTGTTGCCGCCGGCATTGGTGTTGTTGTTATTGCGATGGTTGTGGTTGTTCTGGTTGTTTCCCTGACTCTGGTTCTCGGAAGGATAAGTCCTGCAGAACCTTGTAGTGTGTCCCCTTCGGTTGCAACTAGTGCAATGGAACTCCCTACATTCTCCTTGGTGATGGAAACCGCACTTGTTGCATTTGGGAAGATTACCAGAATAGGGTCTTGAAGCATTTGAAGCAGCTGAGGCTGGAGCATGTGGTGTGGCTGGAACCGGTGCGGTGACAACGTTAACTGCCACTGTCTGCTGCTTTTTAGAGGTCTCGGGGCCCTGACGCCCCTTTCTCTTGTTGTTCCATCCTTTCTTACCATCATCCTCCTTTTTCTTCTCAGTCTCCACTGGCTTCTCGCCCTTTTTGTGGTTATGATCATATAGCCTCTTTGCCAATCTCTTTGCACTGTCAAACGTTTTAGGGTTCGCAGCTATCACATTCCCTTGAATGGGGGGTGTCAGTCCCCAGATGAATCGTTCGATCTTCTTTCCTTCTGATGTGATCATACCCGGGCACAACAGAGATAGTTCGCTAAATCTCGATATGTAAGCATCGATGTTCCCATTCTGCACAGTGAGATTCCATAGTTCCTGTTCCATCTTCTGTATTTCGCCTCGGGGGCAGTACTCAGCCATTAACATTTCTTTCATTTCTGCCCAGGGAATAGAGTTGGCGACAGGGAGCGTCATAGCTTCTATGTGTCCATTCCACCAAGTGAGTGCTTGGTCCACAAAAGTGCAGGCCGCGAACTTCACCTTCATCTGCTTGGGGCACTCGCATATCTCGAATACCGACTCTACCTTCTCGATCCATCGCTTTAAGATAATCACTCCTCCAGTGCCGTTGAAAGTTCGGGGTTTGGCGTTCGCAAAGTCCTTGTAGGTGCACGTTTTAGTGGGTCCTTGGTTCGTCCCGTTGTTCGAACTTCCGGATCCTTGCCCGTTACCTCCTCCGTTGTTCCCTCGGTGAAGTTGTGCCATAGCTGCCGTGACCGCAGCAAACACGGCTGCCTGGAAGGCAGTGGAGTCAACTTCGGGCGGGGTTGGTTCGGGATTTCCGCGAGTAGCTGGGCGAGGCATCTTTCTGTCATGAAACGGAAAGATGTTGAGTGTACGTGGTTTCTGTGAGGTTGTGATCCTACTAACTAGGTGTATGATACGAACCTAAACAATACTACCATCGAGCATACAATCACAATGTCTCAACACATATCAACTGGTAATATCATAGCAAAACACACAAAAGTTCATTAATATTATCCGCATTTAATATAAGAAAATTTGCTCGTAAGAGCATACATATGTGACACTAATCCGACAGCATAACGGCTCCATGAGTAGTGTAGTCACTTAAACATAGAGCCGGAGTACATAACATAGTTCCTAATGACCTACTATGATAAGTCTATCCCTAACCGCGATGAGCTGCGTCAGGAGGGGGTGCCGAGGTCATATGCCGAAATGTTGTGCCAGCAGTTGCGCCATCTCTGCCATGTCTCCAATAACCTCATCCCTCTCATGCTCCGCTTGCACTGCCCGAGCCTCCATAGCATACAGTTGTTGTCGCAGTGCAGCGATCTCAGCTTCGAGGGAACGGTTCTCTCTTGGGGGGTTCGCTGGTGGAGCGGGGTGATCTGGTTGTGCCTCGTCCTCGCATGGCGGGATGGGGTCCTGGTCCACGACCTGACCTTCCTCGTCGTCATCGTCGATCTCTCCAAATTCGTAGTCAGTGTCTATGTATTCGTCGGGTCCGACATCTTGTGCTTCCCCTGGATTCTCTCCTGGCTCATCCACAAGCATCCCGTGAGCTACTAAGACCTGATGAAACTGGATACCCTGCTGCTCCTCCTCAGGCTCCTCCTCCTCTAGCCGCCCGTTGTTTCCCTGATTAGGGAAGTAGGGGTCTCCAGGGTGATGAAAACCAGCCATGCTGTCTGCGCGAGTACATAAATATGCTAACATTATTCCTAGGTGCTATGACTATTGTACAGACTAAGCGAACGTTCTCTTTCTGGTGATAAAGGTATAGTTTTAGGTTCCCTAGCTGTCCCGATCTTATCAAGACGTGTGCTAGTTTTACTTTGGAGGGAATGTAGTTGATCAGGCTACATTCACTCTTCGGTATCACTGAGAACAGTCCCGAATTAACCGAGATGCCAGCATTATTGTGTTTGATTCGACGTTAGGTCCTTATTTCTAATGCAAGCAAGTGTGTTTTATTTACTTGTTTTGTTCAGAGTTATGTTAGTCCCTCTTTTTGGTTTATAGTTGCATATCAATGTGTGGCTCGACATGCTAGTTCACTATAAACAAAGCTCTGATACCAACCTGTCACACCCCCGAACCAGACGGCGGAAACGTCCGGGGGCTGTCGTGACTCAATTGAATACCATAACATTGAATATATATGAAACATAACAACATTCGTCACCATGCATTAATATAGTATAACCGGTAGCGTTTACATGTCATACATTGTTTAAACATTACATTCCCAAAAATAAATTGTTCGATTCGTACATAACCAAACTGCAAGCCATCACCGAATATGTTTTCCTTTGGTTCACTGGTTCCCTGAGAATACAAGTATTTTGAAAAACGTCAACATATGAAATGTTGGTGAGTTCATAAGTAGTGTTTGAAATCCAATATTTGTATTGTTTGAAAACTACCAGAAAATCCGACATTTTCTGAAAAGAAAAGCTTTTGAAAATGTTGTGAAGATCCATAGGTATGCTTGTTTGTTTCTATGCTTGTAAAAAATATTGTTCATTTAAAATTGTATGCATTTCAAATCTGTATGTATTGAAAACCCTAGGAAAACCCGATGTTTTCCTAATTCCTTGAGTTCCATGAAGTCACATTGAAAACATTGCATAGCGTGTAGTGTCAGTCCCAGGCGACGTTGGATTATTTTTGAGCATGATTAATTGCTACAAACACGCGTTACACAAACGACTAGTCTATAGCTATACTAACGATCCCGTAGGCGTCATCCATACTAATCACGTTATCCAACCGCCCTGACTATGTGTAGTCCCACATCCGAAGAGAAAGAGGTCACGAAGACCCCGATGACTCCATTAACCGGTTGGGGATAAAAATGTACGAGGGGTCCCCGACCCGCCTCGCATGAAATGTAGAGTTTACTAGCAATACCAAAGGACCCTTGGGGACCAGTAGTATACAAGCCATTGAAAGTCCATTTACGTTGTGTCGGATCGGTAAAACCCAACACTCCGTAAAAAAAAAATGTCTTCGGGCCTTAAGATCAGGTCATTGGGCTAGCTAGGCTCAACGAACAAGATTTTACACTTTTGGGGCCCAAAGATGGTGCGTAGACGTCTGTGCACACTCGCATGTATAATGAATTACCAAACGTTACTTGTATGAATCGTAGTATCGTAGTGTCGTAGTGTTAGTAGTTGCAGATTTCTATTGGTTCGAGACCGAACCAATTCGTTTAACAACGACTTTTGGTATTGTAATGTATTGTATTTCGTCGATAGTCGCGGTACCATTGTTTGATCAAATTGCATGTATTGAATTAGCCTTGAAAGTTTTCTGTTTCAGCCCCTCATTGTTTGTAAAATTTACTTTTTCGACCCTTTTGTTAAATAATTTCCGGTTTGGTCCTTGAATCGATTTTCTTGACATTTTAACACCAAAAATTATTGAAATTAATATTTTTCTGCATATTTTTCAATGAAAACAGTTTAAGTCCCTGAAATTTCTGTTTTCTCGGTTATAACCCTTCTTTTTCGCAACCTTGACAATTTTGGCCCAAATTGTAAAATTTTTGCAATTTTGGTCCTTTTTAAATTTAAAAAGCATTTTAAACCTTTGGAAAGGATTTGGAACACTTATGGTTCACTGTTTTACAGAAAAATACAGTTTTGGCCCTCCAAAACAGAAAATCTCGCCTAATGGGCCTCATTGGGCCAAAAATGTCATTTTTAGCCCATTAAGCTTGGAATTTATGTTTTTAATCCCCTAAATGAGTATATTTCCAGAAATTGTTTTATTGAAACTGTTTTGGCACACCTCATCCATCAGAATTCGTGATATGCCTATTTGGACCCTTAATTTTGTATTTTTCACATTTTAGGCCCAAAATTTGTGTTTTTAACCCAAAGAAAATTGTTACTAAACCACTTAACCATTTTTCTTGAAACACTTTGTATGTAGAAATATATTTGAAGCTAAAATCATTTAACATAAGATATATCTCGGTTTTGAGGGGTTTTATGGCTAGATCCAACATTATAACACACAAATGCATACATATAAGCATGGAAATCATACAAGGCATACAAAACACATATAGATCTACACTTTCACTTGTATTCCCCCCCCCCCCCCACAAAACTCATAAAAACAGAAAATAGGGGGTATGAAGCTCACCTTGGGTGTGGTTTCGGTTTTTGGAAGAAAAGATGGAAGAAAACTTGATGATTTTTGGCCTTAGCACCTTTCCTTGGTAGATCTCGAGTTTGAGATGGTTCTAGGATGCAAGATCACGATTTTTGCATAGATTAGGAAAGAATTTTGATAACAAAAAGAATCTAAACCATAGATCCAAGCATAATCTTACCTTAGATGATGATTAGCTTGCAAGATCCTCTTGAAAGCCCCTAATTTTCGAGATTTTTAGAGAGGGGAGGAAGGAGTGTTCTTGAGTGATCTAGAGAGAGTTTGAGAGATTTTTGTGGTGTGTGTGTGTGCTTGTGGCCGAGAGTGAGAGAGAGGAAGAAGTGAGGTGATCTTTGAAGTGATACTTGCATGGAAGAATGGGATATCTTGCATGGAAATCCTATGGACAATAATGATGTGGCACAACAAGTCAACTCTTCCATCTTCTTGGGCTTGTGCATTTGGGCCGAGAATTTGGAAAGAAAAGGAAAAATTTGGGCCTTTGCCCCTTAGCCCAATATTAGTGTTAATCTTGAGTATGTTTTAAGCCTAAAAGAATGTGGTAGGATTTTCATATTTTTATTGGACTAGTTTAGGTTATTCATGTATCAAGGCTTTTAGTTCATTTCATTCTAGGTCCAACATGACCTAAAATGTTGAAATAAATAAATGTGGGTCCAATTTGAGTCCAATTAGGGTTCTAAGCCCTTGATAGTCAAATTGGAAGCTTATTGGTCCATTTGGATCCAATAAGGGAGTCCTAGCCCAAAATGGACTTAAACAAGGACTTCTAAGGTTTCCAATTGCTTGATGGCTATTTGTAGTACTTGCATGATGTATTTGATTGAAGTTTTTGATTCACATTAGCTTGAATGTATAGATTACATGACACAAAATTTCCAATTGTGACAATATGCAGTATAGTAATCAAAGTACAACAATTATTGCATTAATAGTAATAGTTTTACATGGTTTACATTACATAGAAACATCAAAGTAATACAAGTAATAATATAGGTACAACTTGGTACTAAACTGTCTTCACCAAAAGCTCCTGGGATGTACCTGTCTATAGCTGACCTGAGAATACAAGTTATTTTGAAAGCGAGTATCAACATTTTTATAAATGCTGGTGAGTTCATAAGTATTTAGTGTCATTTGTGTATGTAAGCATTTTATTCAAAATAACTTTATGATAAGTAGTAGTTTAGAGTTTACAGTGTATTAGCGTCCTTTCCAGAAAATCCTATATTTTCTAAATAAAAGTAGTCTTCTACTAAGACCCGACTGTGCTATGTTTTAAAGAGAATCTCCCTAAAGTATTATGCTTAACAAAATACGGTATTTGACTTTAAAGAAAGTAGAAGGATATCACAAGTAAAAGCATTAGGGAAAATAACATAGGCCTCAGCAGGAAATACTACTGACTAAGGCAAAAGAAATCATAGACTCCAGGATAGTATCGAATCAACAACACACCTGGCTCAATCTAATGAAAGGAGACAAGACCCTAGACATAATCAAATGAATGATACGTCTAGCAAGGTCTAAAAACAGTGAATACAGACCCTAGATAGTATCAAATGAATGATACGTCTAGCAAGGTCTAAAAACAGTGAATACGGACCCCAGACAATATCAAATGAATGATACATCTAGCAAGGTCTAAAAACAGTGAATACAGTGTTAATTCTCGTTACCTTATGGCCATGGATTATAAGATAACCCTGAGATACTCGTAACCATACTGATACACACTAGAGATCTTGACACCCTGCAAGCGTCGGAAAGAATGTGACATTTGTCACCCCTTGGCTTGGTAGGCCGTGGACTATAGCTAGCAGTCAGGGTGTGTGGGTGTCAATCCCGTATAGATCTATACACACAATGCCCGCTCTCCCTACAAGAGACTCTGGTTACAAACTTGACAACGAACAAGGCCGTGTCCTGAAGATGCATCTCGTATAGTGTGTTATGATGTAAATACTGGGCTAATGATAGAGACTCACAAATAAACTTACCGACGTAAACCTATATGTCTATACTTGTATACATAATATATAATTAATGATCAAACGACCTTCAGACAGATATCCGATCCCACCAGACCACATCCCAACGAGGAAAAGGAAATAGGGCGAACTAGCCTTCCTAAGTCCTTTAAACATTATTTATATAACTATACAAGTATAGGCATACATTTAACTAAGTAGAAGCATTTAACGAAGTTGAAGTGTTTATCGAAGTAGAAGTGTTTCACGAAGTAGAAGCGTTAACAAGTAGAAGCGTATCACGAAGTAGAAGCGTTAATAAGTAGAAGCGTATCACGAAGTGGAAGCGTTAATAAGTAGAAGCGTATCACGAAGTGGAAGTGTTAATAAGTAGAAGCGTTAATAAAGTAGTAGCATTTAACTAAGTAGGAGCATTAACTAATTAAAAGTATAACGAAGCAGTAGTAGCTAACAAAGTAGGTGTATAAAAACATGGAAGAAAACATTGATGAAGACTTTGGAAAACCTTTATACTTAAGAAAATCATGACTTGGTATTCTTTTATAAAATAAGTTTGAAGACCTTTAGAAATCCTTTGAAAACCTTTCAGAAAGAAGTTTTAAATGAACTTTGATAAAACATTATAAGTAAAGAAATCCTTTGTTTAAAATACTGCTGTAACTGAATCTGAAGTAAAAGATACAGCGCGAGAGACAATTTGAGAAAAGCTTTGAACAAGTAAAGACGTTTTGGAAAAACATTTACAGTATCATACTTGGTAAAACAGTTGACAGCGTAATAAAACCTTGTGCATGCGGGCAATCAATCACATGCGATTGATATGATAATTGGCATGTTTTAACTTGTATTCCCCCTGTAAAAGCATGTAAAAACATTTAAAAGGTTAATTCAGGGGTATGAACTCAGCTGTTGTAAGTGGATCCGACGAAGGTGCCGGTTGGGTGCTCGGTGTCATGTAAAGACTTGAACACACTTAGTGACCGATTTGAGTCTCGGAGGGGCGATTTTTGACCAAAACCCGTTTGTAGAGAGAGAAAGTAGAGAGAGAGAGAGAGAGAGTCTAAGGTGGTAAAAAGGTGGGAGTGAAACCCACTCAACCCTTATATAGGGTGGAGCTTATGGCCTGGTTGGGGTTCACCTGACACCAACCGTGAACGGGGTTTTTCACAACCATTATTAATCAATGCAAATTTTAAAATTATACCGCCTTAATTTTGTTTCGCTTGCCGAATATTATTTAAAATATTCCAACGGGTTTAATTCCGGTCAAAAATATTTTCGGGATAAATTTGGCTAATTTCTGACGTTATTAATTTCGACGTTAATTTCGACGTTAAAACTAACAGAAATTTTTGGGTTGTCACATAAGTCTTGATGCTACTTTGATGTTGGAGATCCAGGAATTGAAACCTCACATAGTACAATTCCCCTTCTGGTAAACTATAGCTTCTTCACTCTTTTTGAACCACTCTTTTTCGTAGATGGTTCACCTTCATGTGTAATTGTTGATGTACTGGGAACAAGATTCTCCATGGGAATTGTCTCAGCTATTGGCTCAATATTTTTGACAAATGGCTCTTAAGTAGGTTTTGTTGTTTCAGAATCAGAACGTTTTATATCATATTTCTCTGTTCTTTTGAGTACCCATTTACCAGTCTTCGTTAGTACAGTTTCTTTAACCAATTCCTCTTCCACTTTTTTTTTTTTTACTTTTCTTGTTGTTTCTTTGTCTTATGAGCCTTAGACTATTTCAATCAACCTTCTACACCCTTTTGAGAAATCTTTGGTGGAAGAATACTAGTTGGAGTAGAATCAATAGAAGCCAAATACTACACAATTAATGGATTTTTAGGATCCACTATATTGAGAATTCAATCAGGGATTCGAGAAACAACTGAAAATATGATATCATCATCTACTATGACCTTTGGAGCTGTCATTAATGGAAACTCAGCTGTATCAAGATCAGTTGGGATAAGAATATTGTCTTCGATATACATCTCCTTCAAGATCAATCCTCAAAACCTAGCACTTGAAACCCTAGTTGCTACTTTTGAATGAGAAATAAAAGTTCCAAATTCCTCCCACAACAAAGATGCATAATCTTCATTAAGACCATAACACAAACGATACATGACTGAATAAACCTCAAGCTTGGCCCTATCAAGTTCTAAACTCCTCCATGTTAAACACCTTAAAATAATTCCGAATAAGAAACTCCAAACAACCGACAAGCTCAACTCCTTAAAATGACTAATAGTCAAAAGAGTGGGTTGATGATCAATCTCGTTAAGCATGTGAATCACTTGATCAGTTGAGACATTATAAAAACTACCTGAAGAAGGTAACTGCAAAATTTGTGTTAACTTCTTCTTGGTTAATTTCTTCGTTTTGGAAGACAACATCTGGAACGTAACAACTTTGTTCATCTTGTTGTATACTACAGTTGAAGCAAAAAATGATAACCATTGCATCAGAATGGAAAATGATGCAGACAATGCAAATGAAAGAACACAATTATTCAGAGTTTGAACGATCTTCTACAGTTCATTGGGATACACATCGAGAGATGGATTAAGGAGAAGATTTGTGATTAGCATCTTCATCATTGGTTTTAAAATTTCATCATCATTTTGGTAACCTTATCAACATTGTGTTGTGTAGTAGCCATTTGAGGTAATCGAAGAGAATTTTCGAGAGAAAATTGTAAATGAGCAGTTAAGGTTCTTGAGAAATTTCAAAGAGCATAAACTTGAAATTGGAAGGAACCTTTTCCTTAAATAACCGACATGAATTTTGAATTCAAACTATTGCCTAAGGAAATAATGCGATATGGAATATTGGTTATGTAACCATCACCATAAAAATTGTCACGTGTAAAAGTGATGATTATTTTTCTCCTTAATTCCATGAAAATCTTGAACCGTCACATCCACCAGATCTTTCACATCTCCTAACCGGATAAGAACCGTCATAAGTTTCGTTACCAAGAGAGAACCATCCTTCGACATGGAGTCTAGGATCATTCACTAATGGGAGACAAGCGAAATCATATGCCAGAATTTGCGAAATCTTAGATAAAGTTGGTAATAATTATATCCTTGAGGACTTCAGTGCTCAAGTGTACCAAATTAAAAGATACAAGAAAATTTAGAAAAATGTGGTTATTGTGATATCAAAGAGACTTTAATATGAAAGCAACTTGATCCTGGGCAAAGATCTCATCATTCAACATCAAGAGAGATGACAAATTGCTTGTGTGGTTTCCCGTGAATTACAATCTAAAACTCATTGATGAGTATCAAAGGGCCTCTTTTTCATTAGGTTCAAAGGCGACTTCATTTTCACACAAGTTCACAACTTAAGATAAGTGTGGATCATTATGTGAAAACAATTAAACGAACAGTGTATTCAAGAACTAGTAGGTTTTGAATAATATTAAGTGACAAAAGATAGAGAAAATGTGTTCATACACAAATCTCATTTCATAAAAAAATTGAAAAGATGGATCTATTTGGCAAAATGACTTGGGATTAGTAGTTTTTATTAAGATCACGTAATGAAAATGAAAATGTGATTTTGACGATCAAAAGTGGTACATTGAAACTGATGGGTTTTGAGCACTAAAACAGTCATATGGTGCAGATACAACCCTAATGCTTTGGATCTAAGTTTTCTCAAGTTATACATGCAATTTTCATTTTTGCAAAGCATGAAACCTAACTAGCATACAATTTAGATATTTACAACATAAAACAAGTTAGATGAATACGTCTTGTTGTAGCTGGTAGAAGTTTGCTTTTCAAGAGCTTAGTACCTCAAATAAGTCACAAACACCAAAAGCAAGATGAGGCTTATGAGAGAGAGGTTAGGAAGCACCAAAATCGGCTAGGGTTTCACCTTGGAAGAGATAGGCCGATTTTGGGAAGGCTAGGGGTTCAATTTATAGTGTGGAATCCTTAGGGTTTCTTACATAAAACCCTAATTTACTTAAACATTTAAGTATTCCAATGATCCATATGATAGGCCCTTTAGACTAACTTTTCATGGACTCTCACATAAATTTAGCCCATCCCTAATCAACATGGGTCATTAGCCCAAACTATAAGTATTACTGATTTACATAATCAGTCCCTGTAAATTTAATTAGTCTCTTTTGATGACTAAATTAATTCCAAATTAATTCTTGATCAATACTAATTAAATAATATGATTTCTCAATTAATTTATTATTCATATAATATATTAATAAATCACAAATAACCTCTTTCACAATTATCCATCCTATCAAGTACATACCAATTACAGTTATGGGCTTAGACACCTAATTCAACAGTCTCCAACTTGGATAAGTCTAATAGTTATAACTTCCAATGTAACTTCAATATCCGATTAGCAATCGTAGCTCTCAAAAGTCATTGTCTTTTAGATAAGACATCATATAAACCTCTGTTCTTCATGATATCGTGTGGACACGGACATGGAATAAGATCATACTCATTGTCCAACAGTTTGTTTCCCGGATTCTGATTTTTTTTACATAGAAGTTAATTGAACACATCAATTGAGTCCTGACTGGGCCTAACACATAAGTCGAAACATAATCATCGAGGGGCCCAATATATCACTTTTAATCCTCTTAGGATAAAAGGAACAGATAAACTTCGACTTAAATTATACACAACAAGACGTTTTATAATATCAAGTTACTGATGCATTTTCTTACTATCAATGTACAACCAACTCGTAATCAACAACTCATATATCCTGATTTGTAGACTATACGATATTGCTGTCTGACAATCACTTGTGATAAATTCCATAAAGTGATTCATGTGAGTGTAGGTTTAATCCAATACTCAAATCTTATTTCAGGAGCACTCATGAACGTTGTAGCGAACTTTTGCTATATCTAAACACCTTAGACAATCTACAAGCCAATTCATGAAAGTCTATCCTCATAGCTTACTTCTAAAGTATGATTGACTGTGAATAGTTCGAATAATCATATTATTCTGGAAGTCAAAACATGGAAAAGTGAAACGTAAAATAAACAATTGACAAAAGACAGTAAACTTTACTTATAAATAAAACCCTTATTATTTAATCATCAAATGTCAATTATATTTATTTATTACAAGTTTCTAATTGCTTATCCTCTGACGATGCCCTCTTCATTATGAGGAGTCCCTCTTCTACTCGATATCTTATGAAGTGATATCTTCTGTCGATGTGCATGTATCTACCATGATCCCTTGGTTCCTTGGTGAAGGCGACCGCAACCTCGTTGTCACAGAAAATCTCCATAGGCTCCATTATAACTGGTACAACTCCAAAGTCACCGATGAAGTTTGTTAGCCATATTGCCTCCTTCAACGCTTCACTTGTTTTTATGTACTCTGATTCGCATGTTAAATCAGCTACAGTCTCCTGTATGGAACTTTTCCATGGTACTGCTCCTCTATTTAAGGTAAATACCCAGCCCGACTGAGAGCGGAAATAATCTCGATCGGTCTTAAAGTTGGCATCTCTATACCTTGTCACTCTGAAGTCACCACTCCTACCAAGGGTAAGGACCCAGTCCTTAGTCCTCTGTAGGTACTGAAGAATGTTCTTTACTGCTATCTAGTGAGTTCTACCAGGATTCCCTTGATATTGACTAACCATGCTCAAATAAAAAGCTATATCAGGGCGAGTATATTTCATAACATATATGATCAAGCCAACGGCAGAAGCATATGGTACTCGACTCATTTATGCTATTTCGGCATCGGTACTCGGACTATGAGTCTTACTCAGTTTGGTATTTCTCTGGATAGGCAATTCTCCTTTCTTGGAATTCTCCATGTTGAAACATTTCAACACTTTATCCAAGCATGTACTTTGACTAAGCCCTATTAGTCTTTTACTCATATTTCTCAATATCCTTATCCCCAGAATGTAAGCAGCATCTCCGAGGTCCTTCATAGCGAAACACTTCCAATGCCAGGACTTAACCTCCTGCAAGGTTGGAACGTCGTTTCCTATGAGAAGTATGTCATCCACATACAGCACCAGAAAGCTAACTATACTCCCACTAGCCTTGACATATACACAGGACTCATCCTCACTTCTCGAAAAACCAAACTCTTTGACATTCTCATCGAAACAAAGATTCCATCTGCGAGATGCTTGCTTTAATCCATTAATGTATTTGTCAAGCTTACGCACTCTATTAGGGTACTTCGCATCTACAAAACCCTTTGGATGAATCATGTAAACATCTTCAGCCAACTTCCTATTAAGGAAAGCAGTTTTGACATCCATCTGCCATATTTCATACCCGTGAAAGGCAACCACAGCTAGCATAACCCTTATATATTTGATCTTAGCTACTGGTGAGAAGGTCTCATCATATTCAACTCCAGGAGTTTGAGTAAAGCCCTTCGCAACCAATCGCGCCTTATATGTGTGTACTTTCCCATCCATGTCGGTCTTCTTCTTGAAGATCCACTTGAAGGGTTTTTGAGCATTCTAACACTTCCTAAGTGTACATGCAACCCTAATAAACCTTGGATCTATGTTTGTCTAAGATACATGCAAATAATTATTTTTCCAAGGTTCATATCTTAACTAGCATGGCATGGGGAACATGAATCAAATAAAGCTAGTAGAAATGCTTACCTTGAAGTTGTAGTTGATTGCTTGGAGTTTTAGAGCCTAGCACCAATAATGTGGATGCCTCAAATGAAAGTCACAAATCACCACAAACTTGGAACTTTGAGAGAATAAATACTACTATCTTGAAATCGGCCTCACCTCAACAAGTGTCAACTAGTATGATTTCAAGAACCAAAGCCTCCTTTATATAGTGTGGTGGATTATGGTTACATCCATGTAAACCCTAATACCCATGTCTCTTCATTTCCATGAGATCCATGGGTCAAAGCTCCATGGAGTATCCATGGACTTTTCCATCCAAGCCTAGCCCATTCTAAATAAGCATTAGCCCACACAATATAAATATAGAAGCCCATATTTAATTAGTAATATCTTTGATCACTAAATTAATCCTAGATTAATTATAGATCACTACTAATTAAATAATATGATCTTATATTAATATATTAGAACTTATAATATATTAATAAATCATAACTTGTACTATTCTCAAATATTATCCATAAATTGTTCGGGTGAAGTGCAACCCAAATGGACCATGCCGGGTCGGGTCAAGTACATACCAAATATAGTTATGGGCTTAGACACTATATCCAACAGTCTCCCACTTGGATAAGTCTAGTAACTATATTTGCAAGTATAACTTCAGGAACCGATCAGCAATCGTAGCTCTTTAAACTCTGTTGAACTAGAACGCGCCATTTAGATAAGTGATCATATAATCCTCTGTTCTAGATATCAGCCGGACAAATACATGGAACATTGTCTTACTTATTGTCCAGCAGTTTGTTTCCCGATTTCTGATTTGTTTGACAAAGAACTTAATTGAACACATCAACTTAGTTCTGACCGGGCCCGGTACATAGGTCAAAACAAAATCATCGAGTGGCCCAGATATCAGCTTCTAATCCAAGAAGGAACAGATAAACTTCGACTCATATGTTTGTTCTACCACTCATTGAATTACACACAAAAGCACGTTTTATAACATCGAGTTACCAATGCGT
This sequence comes from Lactuca sativa, assembly GCF_002870075.4. NCBI lineage: Eukaryota > Viridiplantae > Streptophyta > Magnoliopsida > Asterales > Asteraceae > Lactuca > Lactuca sativa. The sequence continues at coordinate 170,491,435 of NC_056631.2, forward strand.
TTTCGTACAATCAATGCATAACCAACTCGTAAGTAACAAATCATATCTCTAGGTTTGAAGACTTATATGATATTACCGTCTCACGATCACTCGAGATAAAATTCCATGAAGTGATTCCAGTGAGCGTGGGTTGAGTCCAATGCTCAGAACTTATGAGCACTCATGATTGTTGTAGCCTTGTCCAACACCTTAGACCTCTGCAACCAATCATGACAGTCTTGATTCATACCTACTTCCGACATATGACCGACTGTGGAGGTTTGAATAATATGATATACCAAACATAATTATTCTGGAAGTCAAAACATGCAAAAGAAATATAGTAAAAGATCGACAAGAGATAGCAACACTTTACTCATAAATAAAACACCTTTTATTCATCATCAAATGTCAATTACACTTTACAAATTTCTGGGTTATCTAACTACTAAAACTTATATCATCCTTCAGCCCTATGCTCCGAGCATGCTGGAGATGCTTAACCCTACTCAGTCCCTTCGTGAGGGGATCTGCCGGGTTCTCATCCGATGATACCCTCTTCGCCATGAGGAGTCCTTCTTCAATTCGATGTCTGATAAAATGGTATTTTCTGTCGATGTGTCTGGATCTCCCGTGATCCCTTGGTTCCTTGGCTAAGGCAACCGCACTATTGCTGTCACAGAAAATCTCCATTGGCTCTTTTATAGCTGGTACAACTCCAAGGTCTCCGATGAAGTTCTTTAGCCATATAGCCTCCTTTGCTGCCTCGCTTGCTGCTATATACTCTGATTCACAAGTTGAATCTGCCACTGTCTCTTGCTTGGAACTCTTCCAAGAAATTGCTCCTCCGTTTAGGGTAAAGACCCAGCCTGACTGAGAGCGGAAATTATCCCTATCAGTCTGGAAACTAGCATCACTATACCCTACAACTCTCAAGTCATCACTCCCTCCGAGGGTAAGGACCCAGTCCTTAGTCCTTCGCAGGTACTTGAGGATATTCTTTACCGCAGTCCAGTGTTCCTTGCCAGGGTTCCCCTGATACCTGCTAACCATGCTTAAAGCAAAGGCTACATCAGGTCGAGTACACGTCATAGCATACATGATCGATCCTACAGCTGAAGCATAAGGTAGTCGACTCATTTCTGCTATCTCAGCCTCAGTGCTAGGGCTTTGTGTCTTACTCAATCTGGCATTACTCTGAATAGGTAACTCACCTTTCTTGGAGTTATGCATGTTGAATCTTTTCAACACTTTGTCCACATAGGTGCTTTGACTAAGTCCAATTAGTCTTTTACTCCTGTTTCTCAAAATCCTTATCCCTAGGATATAGGCAGCTTCACCAAGGTCCTTCATAGCAAAACACTTCCCAAGCCAGGACTTTACTTCCTGCAAGGTTGGGATGTCATTTCCTATGAGTAGTATGTCATCCACATACAGTACCAAAAAACTGACTATGCTCCCACTAGCCTTGATATAGACGCAAGATTCATCTTCACTCCTTGAAAAGCCAAATTCCTTGACTTTCTCATCAAAGCAAAGATTCCATCTGCGAGGTGCCTGTTTCAATCCATAAATGGATTTCTCGAGCTTACACACTCTATTGGGGTACTCTGTACTGACAAAACCCTCTGGCTGAACCATGTAAACATCCTCAGCCAACTTTCCATTAAGGAAGGCAGTTTTGACATCCATTTGCCATATTTCATAATCATGAAATGCAGCAATGGCTAACAGAACCCTAATAGACTTTATCTTGGCCACTGGTGAAAAGGTTTCATCATAATCAACTCCCAGAGTTTGAGAATAACCTTTTGCAACCAGTCGTGCCTTATAAGTGTGTACATTACCGTCCATGTCGGTCTTCTTCTTGAAGATCCATTTGCACCCCACTGTCTTACGACCTGGTACATTTTCAACCAAGTTCCAAACTTGATTGTCATACATGGATTGTATCTCGCTATCCATTGCCTCTTTCCACTTGGCAGCCTCAGGGCCTGCCATGGCTTCCGTGTAGCTGTTAGGTTCATCCAGACCTACTAGTGTCTCATCACTAATAAGTGTCTCACCTTCCGCAGTAATATGGAAGCCATAATAATGCTCAGGTGCATTCCTAACTCTTGTGGAACGCCTAAGAGGTACAGGCACATCAACTGGCTCAACAGGAGTTTCCTCCTCAAGTTGAGGGCTAGTGTTTGAAGTTCCTTCACCGCTTGACTCTTGAATTTCTTCAAGATCAATTTGCCTCCCACTGTCCCCTTGGCTTATAAATTCTCTCTCTCGAAAAACTCCTCTTCTTGCTACAAAGACCACATTATCACTAGGTCTGTAGAAGAGGTAACCAAAGGATTGTTGTGGGTAGCCGATGAAAATACACCTCTCGCTTCGAGGTTCGAGCTTATCATGAGTCTCGCGTCTCACGAAAGCCTCACAACCCCAAATCTTGATGTGGTCTAGCTTAGGTACTTTCCCAGTCCACATCTCGTGAGGAGTTTTGGCAACTTTCTTTGTAGGGACAAGATTAAGAATATGGGCGGCAGTCTCTAAGGCATACCCCCAGAATGAGATTGGTAGCGTAGCTCGACTCATCATGGAACGAACCATATCCAACAAGGTTCGATTACGCCTCTCAGCCACACCATTCAACTGTGGTGTCCTGGGAGGTGTCAATTGTGAGACAATCCCACATTCCCTAAGATAGTCGAGGAACTCTGAACTAAGATACTCACCTCCTCGATCGGATCGAAGCATCTTAATGTTCCTGCCCAATTGATTCTCGACTTCCTGTTTAAATTCCTTAAACCTCTCGAAAGTCTCTGACTTATGCTTGATTAAGTAGACATATCCATATCTACTGTAATCATCAGTAAAAGTCAAATAATAACGATTAGCATCCCTTGTGGCATGTTTGAATGGTCCACACACATCCGTGTGTATAAGGTCCAACAAACCTTCACCCCTCTCACACGAGCCTGTGAAGGGTGATTTTGTCATTTTGCCAAGTAAGCATGATTCGCAACTATCATCTGACTTTAGGTCAAACGACTCCAAGACTCCATCCTTTTGGAGTTGGCCTATGCGTTTCTTGCTTATATGTCCAAGACGACAATGCCATAATGATGCTTTATCCAAGTTATTATTATTAGTAGAATCAATACACAAAACATTATTTCCTAAGTTATCTATAACAGATACAGCTTCATACACACCATCACAAGGTAATGCTTTAAAATAAAAAACATTATTATAGAAAACATCTATAGAACCAACTTCATTATTAAATGAAAAGGTAAACCCTTGTTTGTACAAAGCATGAAAGGAAATAATATTTCTTGCCATTCCTGGCGAATAACAACATTTATTCAAATCTAAATTAAACCCACTACTTAGCGATAAAGTATAAACTCCAATCTTGGTAACAGGTAAAGCTTTCCTATTCCCCATGATCAAGTTTATTCTTCCTTGCTCCACATTCTCACTTCTTCTTAGTCCCTGCAAGTCACAACAAATATGAATACCACAACCGGTATCAAGGACCCAAGATTTAGAATGGGGTGAGTTATTAGAAATGATAGTGTAAGTACCTGCATGGTTGGGTTTGACTTTCCCATCCTTCACATCCTGCTGGTACTTTGGGCAGTTCCGCTTCCAATGAGATTTTTCATGGCAATAGAAGCATTCAGCCTCTTTTGGGTCAGAAGAAGGAGTGACGAAACCTTTCTTGGTTCCACTTGAAGAAGAGCCATCAAGGGTCCGAGCCTTGGTACCCTTCGAGGACCTCTTTCTCTTCCTCCATCGATTTTTCCCAATTGCTAAAACCGGAGTTGAGTTTGGAGTAGGAGTGATAGCAACCGACTTCCCCTTAAGACCTGATTCTGCGGTCTTGAGAAGTCCCTGAAGTTTGCTGAGTGTGACCTCTTCCTTATTCATGTGATATGTCATGCGGAATTGATCATAGCACGATGGTAAGGAGTGCAAAATGATATCTATTGCAAGATCCTCAGGGAAGTTCACATTAAGCTTCAGCAAACGATCCACATACCTTTGCATTTTCTGCATGTGGCTCGTGACGGATTCCCCGTCCTTCATCATGGTTGTTATTATGGAGCAGATGATTTCATACCTCTCTTGTCTTGCACTTTGATGGTATCTTTCCATCAAATCTTGGTGCATTTCATAAGGGTAGAAATCCTCATAAGACTTTTGGAGTTCCGCTGTCATCGTGGCCATCATGATGCAAGCCACTTTCGTAGCATCCCTTTCATGTGCCCGAAAGTCAGCGATCTCCTGAGGAGTTGCAGTGGTCTCATCAATCTCCTTAAGCTCCTTGTCAAGGACATATTCTTTGTCCTCGTAGCGGGTAATCATCCTGATGTTTCTGATCCACTCATTGAAGTTGGATCCATCAAAGGTGACTTTCCCACACAAGTTCATAAGGGTAAAGGAGCCATTAGGATTAGAGCCAGAAGCATTGTTTGAAGACATCTGAAAAGAAGAGAACAAGATTAGTTTAGATATAAGAGAGTCCTTAATAAAACACCCAAATGTAATATTAAGGCTAGGATCCAATCACAATATAATATAACTTAGAAGAGGTATGCCGTAATCTAAGCTATACCATATTTGAAAGGTAGGTGAATGACGATTCACCAATTTCCACCACGAAAACCGAAATGTTTAAATATTAGGTTTTTGATTGGTTCTTAGAAATTCCTAGATTCTTTGAGATTCAATGAACTTTTCAAAGTTATGTTTCAATCTCAAGTGTGCCCTCCAAGTTTTGTGACTGGGATGCCGAGGATCACAAAACGAGGTGTGAAGTAACCATGCAAATCACTTGGTACCCTTAAGGTTTATCACTCAATCGATGTGCCGGTAAACCACACACGCTCCACCGATACTATAATAAACCTTTAAGTCACCCTTTACCTACCTTGTTAAGTCCAAGTTAGTGTGCCGGTTAACCACACACGCTCCACCAACGACTTAATCAAAGTGTAAAGTGTAATTTCATGGATTAGCACCTTATTCACATTTTTCCTAAAGTAACTAAGATTGGGAATTTAATAAAACATTTAGTTACTTTATAATATTCATCATACTTTGAATGAGAATTTATAAGTCCTTGTCTTACCCGTTCGGCTAACGACCCTCCACCAGTCAAGCAAGCGGTGGGTGAGAGTGGACACCCATTAAGTCACCATTTTATAGGCAACAACCTTATACCCACCTTATAGACCGGCTTCGTGAATGAGGCGTACTAGCGGTAAGACGACTTTGTTCTTATACATATATATATATAATTATTAAATCATAATAATATAAGTATAAGGGTTGAATTTTAACTTTTTAAAATTCTAAGGGTTGGAACTAAAGTTTTAACTTAACTTTACTTGTTCCAAAACTTGAGGGCAAGTTTTGTAAACTTTCAAAACTTTTCATATCTTGTAACTTATGAGTTTAATAGAGTAATAAAATGAAGACTCTTCATTTTTCTAACTCTTATGTTCTTTTAATGGTTTTTAATCCAAGAGACTTTTGGTTTTCCATAACTTGAGGACAAGTTATGGACTCCATTAAAACACATTATGATCAAGAATTAAATTACCACATAGGTTACAAATAATTCCTATGATCATCTAAACATCATAAGAACAAGAATATGAATATGAACACTTTCAAGAATCAAAATCACATAAAACTTTGTAATTTTGATAACTAGTTGTTGTAAATGAATTAGCAAAAACATTACTCCATCTAAAACAAGTTTTCAAGTACCAAAACAGTTTAGAGTAATGTTTCCAATTCATTTCCAGCAACTAAAGCCGAAATTCCGTTTTTTTTTTTTTTTTTTTAATTATTTTCGACTTTTCCAACTTTTTTTTTTTTTGCATCAAGTATCAAACAAATAAACCTAGGCTCTGATACCACTGAAGGGTTTTTGAGCATTCTAACACTTCCTAAGTGTACATGCAACCCTAATAAACCTTGGATCTATGTTTGTCTAAGATACATGCAAATAATTATTTTTCCAAGGTTCATATCTTAACTAGCATGGCATGGGGAACATGAATCAAATAAAGCTAGTAGAAATGCTTACCTTGAAGTTGTAGTTGATTGCTTGGAGTTTTAGAGCCTAGCACCAATAATGTGGATGCCTCAAATGAAAGTCACAAATCACCACAAACTTGGAACTTTGAGAGAATAAATACTACTATCTTGAAATCGGCCTCACCTCAACAAGTGTCAACTAGTATGATTTCAAGAACCAAAGCCTCCTTTATATAGTGTGGTGGATTAGGGTTACATCCATGTAAACCCTAATACCCATGTCTCTTCATTTCCATGAGATCCATGGGTCAAAGCTCCATGGAGTATCCATGGACTTTTCCATCCAAGCCTAGCCCATTCTAAATAAGCATTAGCCCACACAATATAAATATAGAAGCCCATATTTAATTAGTAATATCTTTGATCACTAAATTAATCCTAGATTAATTATAGATCACTACTAATTAAATAATATGATCTTATATTAATATATTAGAACTTATAATATATTAATAAATCATAACTTGTACTATTCTCAAATATTATCCATAAATTGTTCGGGTGAAGTGCAACCCAAATGGACCATGCCGGGTCGGGTCAAGTACATACCAAATATAGTTATGGGCTTAGACACTATATCCAACACCACTTGCACCCGACTGTCTTACAACTTGGTACATTTTCAACCAACTTCCAAACTTGATTGTTATACATGGACTGAATCTTGCTATCCATCGCCTCTTTCCACTTTGCAGACTCTTGGCCTGCCATGGCTTCCTTTTTGTTAGGTTCATCCAAATTTATCAATGTACTATAATTGATAAACATATCACCGTTAGTTGTTACATGAAAACCATATAACACAGGTGGAACGCTAACTCTACTGGAACGCCTTAGAGGTACGAACTCGTCAACTAGTTCAACAAGAGTCTCATCCTTAGGTTGATTGCTCGTGTTAGAGGTTCCTTCATCACTTAACTCTTGAAGCTCTTCAAGGTCAATTTTCCTCCCACTGTCCTCTTGACATATGAGTTCTCTTTTGCAGAAAACCCCTCTCCTTGCAACGAAGACAACATTGTCACTTGGTCTATAAAAGAGATATCCAAAGGATTTATTTGGATACCGATGAAAGTACAATGCTCACTACGAGGTTCGAGCTTGTCGTGAGTCTCTCGTCTTACGAAAGCCTCACAACCCCAAACCTTGATATGTGCCAACGAGGGACCCTTCACTGTCCAAATTTCGTGAGGTGTTTTGGCAACCTTCTTAGTTCGGACTAGATTAAGGATATGGGTGGCAGTCTCTAAGGCATACCCCCAGAATGAGATAGTTAACAAAGCTCGAATCATCATGGAACGGACCATGTCCAACAAGGTTCGATTGCGCCTCTCAGCGACAACATTAAGCTGTGGTGTCCTAGGTGGCGTCAATTGTGAAACAATTTCACATTCTTTAAGATAGTCATGGAACTCGATACTAAGATACTCACTACCTCGATCAGATTGGGGCATCTTTATCTTCCTGCCCAATAGATTTTTCACTTCATGCTTAAACTCATGAACTTTTCAAATGTTTCGGACATGTGCTTGATTAAGTAGACATATGCATATCTGCTATAATTGTTGGTAAATGTTACATAGAAGCGGTTAGCATCCCTTGTGGCGGATCTGAAGGGTCCACACACATTGGTGTGTATGAGATCCAATAGACCCTCACCTCTTTCACAAGTACCAGTGAAAGGTGACTTGGTCATCTTTCCAAGAAAACAAGATTCGAACGTGTCGTCCGACTTTAAGTCAAATGAATCCAACACTCCATCCTTTTGGAGTTGGGCTATGCGCTTCTTGTTGACATGTCCAAGACGACAATGCCATAAGAATTCCTTGTCCAAACCATTGGAAGAATCAATATGCAATACATTATTTTCTAAGTTGTCTACAACCATCACAATTTCATATATAACATTACAATGCAATGCTTCAAAATAAAATTTACCATTAGAAAAAGCATTAATAGAACCAATTTCATTGTTAACTGAAAATCTGAAACCTTGTTTATACAAACCATGAAAAGAAATAATGTTTCTCACCATATCTGGCGAATAGCAACAATTGTTTAAATCTAACCCTAACCCATTACTAAGCAATAAAGAATGAACTCCAATCAGGGTGACAGGCGACACTTTCCTATTCCCCATGATCAAGTTCATCTTCCCGTGATCCACATCCCTACTTCTTCTTATACCCTACAAATCAGAACAAATATGAAAGCCACATCATGTATCAAGGGCCCAAGAACTAGCATGTGACGAGTTATTAGATTGAATAGTGTAAATACCAACACACGTGGGCTTTATCTTCCCATCCTTAATGTCCTGCAAGTATTTAGGGCACCTTCGTTTCCAGTTCCTTTTTTCATGACAATGGAAGCACTCGGCCTCCTTTGGATTAGATGAGGGAGCAGTAGAACCACCTTTAAACACACTAAAAGAGCATCCATCCTGAAACTTTGCCTTGTGATTCTTTGAGGAAGCTTTCCTCTTCTTTCCCTTCCCATGTCCAATTTCCAGGAATGGAGCAGGAGCAGTAGGAGTGGATACAACAAACTTTCCTTTTAAACTACTTTTAGCAGTTCTCAGTAGGCCTTGAAGCTTGCTTAGAGTGACTTCCCCCTTGCTCATATGATAAGTCATTCTGAACTGATCATAACAAGGACGAAAGGAGTGTAGGATAATGTCAATAGCCAACTCTTCGTCGAAATTGGCATTCAACTTTAGCAAGTGGTCCACATATCTTTGCATCTTTTGCAAGCGGGTCGTGATGGACTCTCCATCCTTCATTTTTGTTGTTATCATGGAGGCAATAATTTCATACCTTTCTTGTTGAGGACTCTGATGGTACCTTTCCATCAAGTGTTGGAGCATCTCAAAAGGACAGAAGTCCTTGTAGGACTTCTGAAGCTCAGAAGTCATAGTGGCTAGCATGATGCACGACATCTTTTTTGCATCCTTCTCATGAGCCCTATACTCAGCCAGTTGCTCAAGAGTAGTCATTTCTTCATCAATCTCCTTTAGCTCTTTGTCGAGGACATATTCCTTTTCCTCGTATCGAATGGTCATGTTAATGGTTCACATCCAGTCATTGAAATTCGACCCATTGAAAATGACTCTCCCATATAAGTTCATGAGGGAGAAAGAGCCAAAAATATTTTAGTTTGAAGCGTTGTTTGAGGTAGACATCTGAAAAGAAAGACATGTTTCGGTAGAAAGAAATTCCTTAATATAAGACCTAAATGAAATATTAAGGCTAGGACCAAAACACAATATTTCACAATTCAGAAGAGGGATGCAGTAATCCAATTGCAAAATATTTGAAGGTAGGTAAATGACGATTTTCCAATTTCACCACCTAAAACTAAAAATTTAAAGAATTAAGTTTTATGAAATTCCTAGTTCTTTGAGATTCATTAAACTTTTCAAAGGCATGTTTAAATCTCGATTATGACCTTTAAGTTTGTGACTGGGATACTGAGGATCACAAACAATGTGTGAATAACCATGCAAATATGAGTGGTACTCTTGATGTCATTTATCACCTAATCAATGTGTCGGTGAACCACACACGCTCCAATGATTTATGACAAACATCGAGCTACCCTTTGCCACCCTTGTTATTCCAAACTACTGTGTCGGTTAGCCATACACGCTCCACTAACGACTTGGGATGGTGCAAAGTGTAATTTCATGGAATAGCACCATTTTCACATTTTTCCTAACGTAACTAAGATTGGGAATTTAGAAAAACTTTTAGTTACTTTTATAATTATCATTATACTTTTTAATGAGAATTAATGTCCTATCCTACCCGTTCGGCAAACGACCCTCCACTAGTCAAGGAAGCGGTGGGTGAGAGTGGAAACCCATGTAATCGTCATTTTATAGGCAATTTCCTTATACCCCCTTATAGACCAGCTTCGTGAATGAGGCCTACTAACAGTATGTCCGACATTATTGTATATATATATATATATATATATATATATATAAAAATATATATATATATATATATATATATATATATATATATATATATATAAGTATTAAGTTATTAATACTATAATAGTATAAAGTTTGAATTTTACATTTTAAAACTCTAGGTTTTAGAATTTAAATATTTCAAATTAAAACTTTTTAATCATTTTTAAATTCCAAAACTTGTGGGAAAATTTGAAAATCATCAATTAATTGGATGAGTAATCATTACCTTATCAGAAAAATCGAATTTTATCAGTCAAAACAGTTTGTGGTAATGATCCTAATCCAAATTTGGCCAAAAAATCGAAAAATCTGCCAACAGATGATCCAACTCGTCGAGTCAGGCAATATACTCGTCGATTTGGCGTACTCGTCGATTCCAACAGACAGAGGCCAAAAATGAAAATTTTCCAAGTTTGAAAACAATACAATTGCATCAACATAACAGAAAAAACCCTAGGCTCGGATACCACTGATGGGTTTTGAGCACTATAACATCCTATGGTGCACATACAACCCTAATGCTTTGGATTTAAGTTTTCTCAAGTTATACATGCAATTTTCATTTTTCCAAAGCATCAACCCTAACTAGCATACAATTTAGATATTTTCAACATAAACAAGTTAGATGAATACCTCTTGGTGTAGCTTGTAGAACTTGGGCTTTCAAGAGCTTAGTACCTCAAGTGTAATACCTCAAATAAGTCACAAACACCAAAAGAAAGAGGAGGCTTATGAGAGAGAGGTTAGTAAGCACCAAAATTTGCTAGGGTTTCACCTTGGAAGAGATAGGCCAATTTTGGTAAGGCTAGGGGTTCAATTTATAGTGTGGAGTCCTTAGGGTTTCTTACATAAAACCCTAATTTACTTAAACCTTTAAGTATTCCAATGATCCATATGATATGCTCTTTGGAATAACTTTTCATGGACTCTCACATAGATTTAGTCCATCCCTAATCAACATGGATCATTAGCCCAAACTATAAGTATTACTGATTTACCTAATCAGTCTCTTTTGATCACTAAATTAATTCCAAATTAATTCTCGATCAATACTAATTAAATAATATGATTTCTCATTTAATATATTATTCATATAATATATTAATAAATCACAAATAATCTCTTTCTCAATTATCCATCCTATCAAATTGCTCCGGTGAAGGCAACCCAAAAGGACCATGCTACTATCGGGTCAAGTACATACCAATTATAGTTATGAGCTTAGTCACTTAATCCAATAGAAACATGTTCTTCATTAAAATCTTGAACAAAAATGTTCACCATCAAATTATAAGGTTTGGTCAAGTTGTGTTTCACCTTCATAAAAAAATGATTTAGGATCATAAAAACAGACGTGTGACATACCTATATCATGGTTGGTTTCGACTAGAGATGTCTTGGGTATGTGTCATTATGTGTGACCGTGAAAGAAATTTTAGGCTAAAAAGATTGGTTATAAGAACTCATTGTACCTCTGCAAAATACTTGGACTTAGCATAAATCTTTTTACTCATTATGAGAAGAGAAATGTAGCTCGTCTACTAATATGAATACATCCTGATTGGGAAGAATGTTGCATGTGAAAAAAATTCATTAAGGCTTCGAAAACAAAGAGTCTATGAGGCTTGAGGACAACATGTTGCAGCATGCTACTAGGAACACCTAACTAGTGTAAAGTTTCGAGTCATACCTATGCTTTATGAATGACTCATTTGGCATGCGAAAGTGAACAACAGTGTGACAATGAGATTTCCAAGAAAAATTTGAACATGAAAACATTTTTGGATTTTTTTTAATAAAGAAAAGACAAAAAACAAGAAAATCTTTTTGGATTTTTCATTTTTATAAAGCAAAAAAAATGAGAAAATATTTTTGTATTTTTGATTTTTATAAAGCAGAAATAAAAATGAGAAAATCTTTTTGGATTTTTTATTTTTATAAAGAAAAGAATAAAATTAGCAAACACATTACCAGGAACTTTTCTTTCCTACAATGACTTTGTAAAGTTTGTCATTCTCCAAAGATGAGTTTATTGTCGAAAGTCTTCCTCCATAATCAAACTGTGACCTCACACTGAATGATTCAGAAAGAAGTCAAATGCAAAAGACTCGAAAGCTATACCAGCTAATCGAAACGTAATCTAACAATCGAAAGTAGGGTAAAACATATTTCCATGTAAAAATCAAGAATTATTTTGAATGCAGAACATAACATTCTTCCATCATACCTAAACCGTTCAAAATCCATAGAAATGATTTTTCATCCAAAGGTTTTTTTGAAATATTAGCAAGCTGATAAGTTGTTTTGGCAAAATGGACATCAATGTTCCCATCTTCAACATGGTCCTTGACAAAGTGGTAACGAAGAGCAATATGTTTTATTTTCTAATGTTGAACTGGATTATGAAAAATTCAAATTGCGCTTTGAGAATAGCAATATAATGGAATATTTTTCATGTTGATTGCATAGTCATGTAATTGGCGTTGAATCCGGATCACTTGAGATGTGCACACAACAACATCAATGTATTCAACCTCAACTGTCGAAATAGAAACACATGTCTGCTTTTTCCATTGTCGACTCACAAGTTTCCCGTCTAGTAATAGATACCCTCCAGTAGTGCTCTTTCAATCCATCTGACCACCCCAAAGATCCGCTTCAGAGAAATCTTGAATAAATAATCCTATTTTAGACAAATACCACAATCCTAATGTTTTTGTAACCTATAGATAGCGAAAGATATTCTTCACTACTGTAAGATGGGGTTCTTGTGGGTTCGATTGATACCTAACATAATTACATACATAAAAATTATATCTGGATGACTTGTAGTTAAATACAAAAGCGTACTGATCATGCTCCTACATATATTAAGATCAACCCTTTACGACTAGCCTAGCTTTGTTTTAACTACAAGGGAAAAGGTTTCCTCAGAATCAATACCTTCTTGTTGAGAATAACCCTTTACGACTAGCCTAGCTTTGTTTTAAACAATATTGACTTCTTTGTCCATTTTATTCTTAAAGGTCCATTTAAGTCTGACTATTAAAAAGTTATCAGGTGTAGGAACTTATCTCCAAACCTTGTTTCGTTCAATTTCAGCTAATCCAAATTGCATTGGAACGACCCAATCAAAATATCCTAATGCAGTCTTTACCATTTTTTGGTTCATTTTTTGAAATAAAAATATTAAACATACATAATTCATGACGAACATTTCAAACTTCATTTTTGGCTTGAATTCGTGCTCATGTCAAAACACCTGAATTTGGATCACCGAGAATATGTTCCTTTGGATGATCTCTTGTACAATTATCCATGGGTGAAAATGCAGGATCAAATTCCAAATGTGCATCTTCAAATATCTCTTCAGCATTCGAGACTGCACCTGAAATTTAGATATTATCCTTAAAATCACTATAATCATTACATCTATTATCATCCTCATGATGATTCAATGCACTTGGATCTCCCTCAACCAATGGATTTGTTGTGTGACGCTCCCTTTCGACATCAGTTTGAGAAGTCATATGCCCCCCCTCGACATCAGCTTGAGTAGACATATGCTCGCCCTTAACATTAGCTTGAATAGTCATATACTTCCCATCGACATTCAAATCCTATCTATTGTTGTGAGATGAAGAAATCAAGGCCCCCTCCACTTGATCATTAGCCGCAACTTGTATTCTTTCTATATTGATTCTCGAGATTGATGAAGAGTGTGCTTCATTTTCTTCATTTGTAAGTGTCGAATCTTCAGAATGTTTCGATGCCTTGGGAATTTGATTATATTCAACATTGATCTCCATATTAATTTCCTTGTCAGGAATACCAAAAATCAAATCAAGATCAACATCAAAGGTAAGCATTTGCTCATAGTCATCATTTGATTTAGAAATTATTGGTTTCTGTAAGAATGTTTGTTCAATTCTCTTGACATAGTAATCGTCAAATGTGAGATTGTACGTTTCTTCAATATTTATTGTTCGCTTGTTCAACACCCTATAATCAATCAATTCACTTGAGCAGTTTCAGACTTTTTTTTTGAAGAAAGAAAACCCAAGTAAACGTTGAAAAATCATAAAAAATAACTAGTATGTACTTCTTGTTATTGAGTGACTCTAAATTCGAAGGACCATATAATTTAATGTGTAGAAGTTCCAATGGTAAACCATAGACAATATCATCAAGAACAACGAATCTTTGTTAAATTTTAAAACAGGTAAACCATGGACAAGAGCATTAAGAACAAGTTTATTAAGATTCTTGAAGTTAATAAGTGAAAAATGTCGATCCCATAAACAACTGAGATCTGAAGATGCTTTCGATAGCAAGCACACATAAGGTATGCCCACTAAAGGTTTCATGTCAAGGATGAACATGTCTTCCTTTCGTTTGACTTTAATAAAATCTCCTTTGTTTCCTTGTTTAATATTGTACTTCCTTCCTCATCGAACAAAACTTGATTTCCTATTCCAACAACAAGTTCTGAAGCACTAACCAGGTTATGTTTCAATCCTTCAAAATATGCAACTCGATTCACCGTGAATTTTCCATTTGTCACTTTTCCTTGCCCTTTGACTTTAAACTTTCGATTATTTCCAAATTTGACAGCCCAACATTCTCTAACTTTCAAAAATCTATCAAATTTTCTTTCCTCCTAGTCATGTGACACGAGTATCCACTGTCGATATACCAAATTTGTTAGATTGTTTGTCACATAGTACCTGCAATCATTTAGAAAAATTTAGAACCCTAAGACCTTTTGAGTCCTTGGAAATTAGTTTGAAACATATTGTTTGAAGAGGAACTTACAACCCAATTACGAATTTTCGATTTTAGATTGCCAATTAAGTTAACTTCATTAGCTTTAGGTATAGATATATAATCATGCAACGATGAAGTTTCAACTTTGATTTTCTCTTTTTCAACCTTTTTTTAGAAACATCAATTTTATCGTTTTTAACTTCTTTCCATTTTCCCACTTTTGGTATGGACTCTTGATACGAAGTGCTACCACTCATTGACTCATTCAAATAGTTCTCATAAGCATTTTGAATTAACTCTTGAAAATACTTTTGTGATTGGAACTGGTTTCCCTTTCCTTCGAGCCAATAGTTGATATTCTTGATTTAATTTATGCCTTTGATGAATGAAGCATTCACCTTTTCTTTGAATCTCGATTTGGAAAGTTTGGATCTTTAGGTTTAAAAGGCCCATTTTTCCTTCCATCAATTTTCATTTTCAAAAAATGTCTTGTGGGAGATAATTTTTTAGAATGTTTATGAAAATGATTGTGATATCGATTTTGATAACCAAAACATGAATCTTGTTGAAAAGCCTTTCGATTTTGAGTATAACTCCTTTGTCCATGATTTTGAACATTTCTTTGGAAACCATTTTGTTTTTGGAAATTATTGTGAATACTTCTTTTCTGATTCTTGAGATTTATGTTTAAAAACCTTTTGTTTTTGAAAATATTGTTTTTTTTTTCAAATAAACATTATTTTGTGCTTTTTCTTTCGAAATTACCTTTTTAGAAGCCAAAATTTCCACTGCACGTTTGAAAGGTTGTGATTTTACCTTGTGATGTTTAAGATCATTAGGAAAAGATCTCTCACATTTTTCCTCATTTTCAACAAAAGTCTACGTGGTTTTCACTGCCCAAAGTCGTTTTTCATTATTATGACGTTGAAAATTTTCAGTTTAGGTTCAACATTATCACCATTACCTATGGTGACAAAGACTTGATTTGGATAAGCGACATCATCAGAATCCTTGAACCTTGGAGAAAGCACTGTATTTGGTTCGAGATAATGCTTTCCATTTTCCTTCAACACTTTTATGTATTCCTTTGAGTCTTCAAAAACTTAATATTCCACAACTTGTAGAATTGGTTTGTCATTTGAAACTTAAACATCATCACTCACATAATCCTCAACAACAACAAAATATTTAGAATCACATTTTTTGGTTGTCGAAGATTGATCATTGTTTAATTTTGTCATTGGACATCATTATTTTTCTTTTAGCCAATGAAGTGAAATTAATGATAAACGGTTGTGAGCTATCAACACATTCCAATTCCTCAATTTCACTGATATTATCAAAATTATCTTCGATATCAACAAAATTTTGTTGAGTACCTAGTGAGTGTTTATTTTGATCGTAAGAGTAATTAAGCTCTTAATAGTATAAGACAAGTATTAAGATGCTTGTTAATGTGTACGAATAGGCCTAAGAGAAAAAGATGGATCAAGAAGCATTAATTGAGAAGAGGAGCCAAAGTAGGAAAATTAGTGTTCATTAACTGATAACGTGAGTCATCACTCTCACTCTTTCTTTATGATTGATATATGATAGGTTTTATATTTAGGCATGTATGTATGAGAATATTGAGGCTTGAGGCTCTTATTGAATTCCATCAAATTCTGAGTTGAAGATAGAGCGTGATTATACATAAATAACATGTATATGAGCATGTATGTATGTATATATATATATATATATATATATATATATATATATATATAATTTTAGTACATGTATAAGATATACATAGAACATGTAGCAGGGCATGTGATGAGCATAAATTCCTTCCGGAATGGCTTGTGATATGAGATTGATAATCCTTCAGCAATGAGATTGTGATATGACATTGATATACCTTCTGCAATGAGATTGTGATATGGGATTGATATTTCATTGGGAATGAGATTTGTGAAATGAGACCGGTATTCCTTTGGGAAAGAGATTTATGAAATGAGACTGATATTCCTTCGAGAATTGAGACTGATATTCCTTTAGGAATTAGTTTGATATATAAGTATAATTCATTTTGGTAATGAAACTGAGATATTAGTATAGAAGGAAGAGTAGAGATGATATATATATATATATATATATATATATATATATATATAGAGAGAGAGAGAGAGAGTATAGGGAACCTAATTGACATGAGTTATACATATAAAGCATACGAGACTCTGTAACTTCCATAAAATTTCAATAAAATTGAAACTTTTCAAAACAACCCATTTATTAAAGAAGTGTTCACAAAATTGTTATTTCCAAAACCTTTATAAAACTGGAATCATTTACACTTAGTTTTCAAACCAATAACGTTATCAGAGTTTCCAAGAAACCATGAGTTCCAAAAATGGGAGGATATGTACGGTCGCATATTCACCTTGCCATAACATCTGAAGCACCTGAAACAATAAACGGAAACCGTAAACACATATACAAATAACAACATGCATATTGAGTTCCCCCAAAGTACACACAAGCTTAGTAGCACATATACAAATAACAACATGCATATTGAGTATTAAACTCTTAATAGGCTAAGAAAAGTATTAATGATATGTGCATATTTGACTATATATTTAGTATAGATTTTCATCAGTTGTTAGCTAATTATTCACGTATTATGGAAAAAAGGTACTTAATAGTGTTCAAATTGTATTTTTAGTCCAAAAGAGAAGCTCGAAAGAAAAACAAAGCAGGAGAAGCAGTTGGAAGCTCGGGAGTGGAAACAAAGAAGAAAAGATGCCAAAAACAAGAAGAACTCGGTGAGTCAAAGCTTGACACGACGAGTTGGATCGAAGATTCGCAAAGCTCTAGAAGTCCTAGCTGTACACGGAGTTTTAATGAGAGACTCAATGAGTTAGGACCTTGAATCGAGGAGTCACCTTTGTTTCTAGAAAAATATAAATAGAGACTTTGAGATAGAGATAGAGACTTCTCTGGAACCCTAGGAGGCTCAGATTGCGATTGAAGGCACTGCTAGACCGAGAGAAGCTGAGGAATCATCCCTAAGTTCAATTGTGTAGAGGATTAAGGCAAATTCTATTCATTCTTAGCTAAGCTTTTGATTGAATTATGTATGAACTAGTTGAATTTGTTTTTGAGTTTGTTTTTACTGCAGTTATGAACTAAAACCTTTAAATTTTGTTTAGGGTAGATGATTTTGTGAATATGGATTATTTTTTGGTTAGGATTAATTCTAATTGTTGATATTGTTTTGTTAAGCTTGTTAAAAGGAAATTCCCTTCTACGGGAAAGATCACGAAGACAGTTACAAGTACTTAGACGAGGTCAACGATGTATCCAATTACTTCAATGTTCCGAATATGCCTCGTGAAACCATTTTGCTTTGTCTGCTTCCTATCACATTCAAAGGAGCTGCGAAAGATTGGCTCAAATCACTCCCTCTCGGATCCATCACTACATGGGCTAAGATGAAAGAAGAATTTATTGATCAATTTTTCCCTCCCTAAAAAATAGCCAAGTTGAAGAAAGCCATAGCTAACTTTGAACAGCAAGCTGGAGAGTCCCTTTATGAGGCATGGGAGAGATATAAAGGTTTACTAAGGAACTGCCCACATCACGATCTAAATAGCCAACAAGAAGTCTCCATTTTCTATGATGGAGTGAATGTGACCACAAGGTAACTGTTTGATTCGCAAGGAACTCTCACAAACAAACCACCCCCGGAAATCAAAGAGCTAATTGAAGAATTCCCTAAGCACTCTAGAGAATATCATAACCCACGGAATGTGCTAAGTCGGGGGGTTGTGAACTCAGTTAATGATAGCATGGCAGCAATGATGGTTAAACTAGAGTGTTTGGATCGAAGAATGAATAAGGTGGACCAATCCATCCACGCCATTAGGGTCGGCTGTGAGAATTGTAGAGGGCCTCATCTCACTAAGGATTGTGATCTTGACGAAAACAGGAACCGAAGGGTGCAAGTGTGTTATTCAAGTGGTGATAGGCATGATGACAATTGGCGGAAACCCAAGAAGGATTGGCTTCCTTATGGTGAGTACAAAAAGGAAAAGGAGGATAAATTTAAGCAAAAAGAAAGGGGCTTTTATCAAAAGAGGAACCGATGTTGGAGAAGAAAGTTGACATGGAAGATATGTTCACAAGATTTGTAGCCGAGTCTTAGAAGAGGCACAATGATACATATGCTGAAATGAAAGAGCAAAGAAAAATGCTTAGAGAGCATCAAAATATGATGAAGGATCAACAAAATATGCTTAGGAATTAGCAAGCATCTATTCGTAACATTGAAAAACAGCTAGGTCAGATTGCAAAACAAACTAACCAAAGAGCACCCGGTGGAGTTCCTAGCAATACCAAGCAAAATCCAAGAATGGCGCATGTGAATGCAATAACAACAGATTCTGAGCGAATTTACACTCCTCTGACCTCTATCCAGAAGAATCCCAACATGGAGCGAAAAGAAGAAGGAATTAGATGGAATTCAAGTAACCACGACTCGACTCGTCGAGTCCCCGAAATGGACTCGACGAGTCGAAGACCTGTTAACACAAACTGCTCTCTTTTGAAGCCTTACCAATGCTCTTTTCCATTTCCGAGCCGAGCCATACCTGATGAGCAGATTCAAGAATATAGGAGGTTTATGGAGCACATAAAGGCACTCCAAGTAAATATTTCGTTTGTTGAAACGATATTACAAACAATGAAATATGGTAGTTTACTTAAAAACCTCTTTACCACAAGAAGAAATATAGAAGAATTTATTGAAATAGTGCTGAGTGAACTGCCAGAAAAGAGAGGCGATCCGAGGAGCATCACTGTACCTTGTCAATTTGGGAACATAATGACCACACGAGTCTTGACGGATTCGGGGGCAAGTATTAATATTATGCCATATTCCATCTTCCAAAAGTTAAACCTTCCGGTACCAAAGCCAATTCCAATGAAGATTCATCTAGCCGACAAATCGATAATACATCTAATGGGAGTATGTGAAGATATCCTTATCAAAATTGATGAGTTAGTATTTCCGGTTGACTTCGTAATATTAGATATGGAAGAGGACTCTAAAGTGTCAATCATTCTTGTGCGACCATTCTTGAATACCACTTGTGCCTTGGTAGATATGCATGAATCTACACTATCATTAAGGGTTGGAGATGATTTGGTAATTTTTGAAGCTGAGAAAAAGGAGAACCCCAAAGAGTCAAAAGAAGATAAGGTTTCCTCAATAATTTTAGATGATGAAGTGTTGGAGAGAGAGATTGCTTACTAGCAAGAGGTCAATCCAAAACAATTCTTACTCGCCGAGTCGTACCCTTTATGAACCAGATGTGCACGTTTTGCATGATTACTTGAAGAATCCACTTATGAAAAACAAGGTTGTTAAAGATCGTGCAACTTTGAGGATACACATTTGTCTTTTCTTGAAGCAGTTGTGGAGGATGATGCGGATGTCCAAGAGGAGGATAGAGGAAGTTTGGAAGATAAAGGGGATCTTAAAACTTTTAATGGTGATAATCGTAACTCTTCTATTGAATCACATATGCTACATCAAGAAGAGATGTCAATCAAAAGCAAAAGAACCAAGCCTCGTGCCATTGTCTCTATGTAACATCCCAAAAATACAGGCCAAAAATTTCATTTTTAAATACCTTATTATAAAACCAACAGTATAAGAAAACATCCATAATATCATGTCAAGTCAAAACCAAGTAGAAATAATCAAAACACGTTATCATAACACAATATCAGAGTGTAATCCCAAAGATCTCATGTGCGGAAAACCATAGTGTGATGCGCTACAATCAAGCCGACTCCTTTCCTTTGAAAACGAGAACCTAAAACCAAAACTGTAAACAGTAAGCACAAAGCTTAGTGAGTTCCTCCATCATACGACACACCATATAATCACATAGCATACATACTGTCGGGCAACTCTGGGGTGCCCGACCTACCCGGTACAGCCATTCTGGGGTGCTGACCTACCCGTGTCAAGCCATTCTGGGTTGCTGACTACCCATTTCAAGCCATTATGAGGTACTGACTACCCTTCAGTCCTAACGAACGAACCTCGGGGACTATTTCACCCCCTTCTACTACTACTATCACATATCATAACATAACAGATTATCAGACATATCTGGGGTGTCTGAACTACCCTTCGGTCCTATCAACCGAACTCGGGGACTGCTCTCCTCCTACTACCTCTAACTCATATAACAGATCATGCTAGCATATAAACATAACATCACATACTATCAGACGTATCTGGGGTGTCTGACTACCCTCCGGTCCTAATAACCGAACTCTACTACTATCACATATAACATATCATGCTAGTATATAACGTATCAGGTAGTAGCAAACCTAGATGATATCACAGAGACAATCATCTATCATACGTCTCCTACTGGTGGCCCGACATTGTGGCCTTAGACCCACCGCTATTGGACGGTAACTCACCCCACATTGCTGAAGTCCAGTAGACACAATCCCACACTGCTGAAGTCCCGTAGACTCGACCCTAGGCCCATTAAATTATTCTAGTTCATTGGCTTGACTTTGGATAGCCCGTTAATAACCCGATCATCAAGGCCCAATAATAAACCCACATGAGACTAGGGTTTCACATAAAATGACAATTAGGGTTAGGTTTCCTACTTAACCCATTAAGGACTTAATCCTCTAAGGACTTTAATCCATTAAGTCTAATATCGTTTAGATTAATCTTTGCCAATGATTATTATTTAATATCTCAAGTTATTAAATAATTTCCGTGTGTCCCGATTAATTCCCCCAAATTAGGGTTTCATGGCATTAGGGTTTTCCAAACCCTAATTAGGGTTTCCAACCCAATACTAGTCCATTAATTAATTTGTTGGACTTGTAGATCAATTAGGGCTTTATTGGGCCTATTAAGCCCACTAGAATATTATTAAGCCCATTAGGGTTTTATTAGGTCCATTAGGGTTTACAAGCACCCTAAACGAATCAAACTCACAAAGCAAGCACACCGCCACCCGACACGGCGGTCGCTGGTGGCAGGAGGCGGCAGCCACCACCCTACGGTGGTGGTTTGAGATTTCTATTATTCTATTTTTACAATTTACAAATAAAATACTAAAAATAAACGCACACACAATACACTAAGTAAAGTAAACACACACACACAGCCACCTAATGGTGGCCGGCGGTGCCGCATGGCGGCAGCCACCATGGCGGCCATGGCAGTTTCTCCTTTAGCTTTTGCGATCAGCAAACAAACACATATGCTCCAGGAACACAATACCAAACACATACTCCTACATGGTTCTGACTTCCACATATGATCCAAGCATCAATCAAGCGGCGTCCAGCGGCGGTAGCGTATTCACGATTCGCGGCAACAGCCACCATGGACGGTTGCCATGGTGGTTCTTCACAGTTACACTCGACCAAAATCCCCACCAGCACCATAGGGCCTTTAACAGCATCTCCCGAAAACCAACACAAATAGAATCGTGGAGACGAGGAAGGTGCGCAACCTCCGACAGGAACCCCAACAGCAACGTCGTGGCGTCAATGTCGAAAGAGCGGCGACAGTAGGCTCGTCCACACAATGATGGTAACAAAACAGCATCAACAACAGAAGAATGGTGGCAGCGGACTCTGACCGGAGGAGGGGTAGCGATGGCCTTGCTGGGCTTAGTTGGTCGGAGAGTGGTGGGAGGCATAAGGGGGAAAAAGGGTGACGGTTGGAAAGGGTTTGGCTAGGTTTAGGGTTTGTTTCATTATATATGGAGGCTGCATGAGGCATACCCGAGCTGCTCCAAACTTAATCCCATTTTAACACTATCGACGCCTCTCTGCACAATTATTTTCAAAATAGGTCCCATATTTACCCTTTAAACCCCGTCCCTTGAATTTCTTTGCAAACTAAGTCCGGATTTTACTAAACAGCCCCCATCTTTCAAAATCTTTGTAAGACTAATCCACAATTTACCCTTTTTAAACCCCCAACTCTCAAATATGACATATTCAGATTTCCCCTCTCTTTCTCTTCCAAAATAAGTTCCAATAATTACCATGGAGCCCCTACCTTCATAACTATTTTCATAATAAGTCCCAATAATATAACAAGCGGTCTCTACCTTCTCAATTACTTACAAAATAAATTCAAAACTTACATTTTAACCCTCAAATCTCTAAAATTATAATGATTAGCTCCTCGAGATCAACACCTTGCTAAATAATTATCGATTTTAGGGCTACTATTCGCTCGTTATTTTATTTATTGATTTAATAAATAAACGGGGCTTTACAACTCTCCCCCACTTAAATTAGATTTCGTCCTCGAAATCATTCCTTACCAATCCTTACATACCAAGCCACTCTAGTAACATAGTCATCTTCCTGGGCACACCCTAGCCTTCCCAGGGTAGCTGTGACCAATCTTCGCAAAGCCCTAATATCCTCATGTGAACGAAATCCTCGCAACAGGATCACATCTACTTCATCTGAATCTACTATCTTGAGATAGTCTGATTCCCCGACAGACTACTCATAATGGATCATTATTGTTGAATCTAGTCCGTTCATCCCTCAACAGGCTACTCAACTTCTGATAGCTTTAGGTTCTCACTATAAAACAGGTTTACAGACCCAATTATCCCTGCAGATCACTTATACTTGGTAAAATTTTTATGAATGATGGAGTATCCATCACTTGTGATGGATGGAACTGAGTATTTCGCATTCAAGAACTGGTGTTCAAGGAGCTGTGTTGGGAGTTTTTCTGAATCATCACTTTCCGTGAAGGTAGTGATTATTACAACCCAAGAATTGTTACTTTTCTCCTTGGTTGTGAATTCCGCCGATGTAGTATGGTGGAACTAGCTTACAGGTTGGGTATCTATGACCAACAATTGGTGTCCACTAAGGATTTTGGCACCTTTCTTATGCATTTTTACATGGATTTCCCGGAGGGTGTTGTGGGTTCCACTTGGTGGAATACCATTGCTAACAAAGTTTATATCCCAAAGTCCGCTCAAGAGGGTAGCATTCGATCACCCACCCATAGATTGATTCACCGCCTCATCACAAATACAATCAATATGCAGAAAGATGACAACAAGGTTCCCTACCTTGATGTTTTCTACTTATGTAGTACTATTACTCCAAACACTTTCTACAATCTTCTGTACTGTATGGCATAATATTTAGCTAGGGTCCGTCAAGGATCGCAAAACTTCAAAGATCAGTGGTAGGGTGTTTGTGACCCGCCTAGCCAAATCTTCTGGGTTAATGGAAAGAGGAGCATGGAACTTGATGACGATGGTCCCGATCCCTTCTTTTAATCCTATTATTTTTAGAAGAGCCAGAATTATTGAAGATTATGGAAGGGGCCACTATGTTATTCCTCATGATGTTGCGGTGATAGGGCCCAAGGAGTTAGGAAGGAGAGTAAGGCCGAGACGCGAGCAAGCACATCACGATCCACCGGTGATCCCAATCGAAGATGATATGCCCCCGGAGTGGTTAAATGAGGAGGGAAGAAGATATCAAGATGATTTGGGAAGGGGATTGAATTTTTCCTACCGGTCCTTTATCCAATTGTTTAATCACTTCAACATCCAACATGTGGATGGGGGTGAATTTCCTTATGTGCCTACTTGGAAGGAAATGATAAAAGCAAGAAGAAGCGGAGCAAGTGGGAGCGGAGCACGAGATGATGATGAAGAGGATGAGGAGGAAGGTGATGAAGATTGAAGTTTTATCCTTTTTTACTTTGGTTGTGTTAAAACATTTTTTATTGTTTGATTCTGATTTTGTTTTTGTTTTTTGGTTTGGACAAGTAGTCTAGGATTTGCTTGTGGTGTGTTTTTCCTTTTTATTACATTTTTGTTTTAGTCTTTTCAGAATTTGGATAAAGGGTTTGCAAACGAAGAGTCTAGAGAGTTGTTCCATAGAAGCATCGAGTCTAGGCAAGAGAGAATGGAATTTAATTATTGAGTTCGATTTTAGAGAGGGTTGGAGAGTGCATAAATATTGGAGAAGAGAATAGCATAAGTGTCTTTTTGATGTTACTTCAGCACACCAAAAGTCGGATTTAAAGAAAAATATATTTTCATTACACAACGATGAACTCGCCGAGTGCACATCCTGAACTCGACGAGTCATAGAGCAATTTCATGAATTCTGCCTTTTTCACGACACGACTCGATGAGTCACCTTACTAACTTGATGAGTTGCATTTCATTCCACCTCTAAAGTTGTTGATTTGATGTTATCTTATACGTCACTTGAATGCATTATCTTTAAGATTGAATCCTAGAACTTTCCGAGGGATTTTCCTACATATTTGGAGCTGTACAACACGAGATGAATGACACCCAAGACATGGATGAGATTTTCCCACGCCTAAAGTCAGCTAAAGATGGAGTTCAAAATAAAGAAGATCAACCTCGCCCCTATTACCCCACAGGAGTTTGTTCCAATTCCCTTTTTATTTTATTGTTCTTTATCATGCATAATATGCAATGGGGACATTGCATAAATTAAGTGTGGGGTAGGGGGTTGGTTACATAATTGAAGTTAAATTTTTGAAATTTTTTCAAAAATAAAAATTGCTATGATTAATTTAGAAAATTTTGGTAAAAGCAGTTAGGGGTCATGCTACTATTATGTTAGATGATTCTTTGAGGACCCAAATGTTTAGTTGAGCCTACGTATGTTATAGTGCATTTGTGCCCCCCTTTATTCAAGTGAAATCATGGGATAAAAACACAACCTCGCTTAGTTTGAGGGATGCAATACGTTTAGTATCGTGTACTTGAAATGTATCCAGGAAAACTATTATTTTTAACCAATAAAGGTTGAAGTTGAGTGCCCCTGCTTAAGCATGTAGGGTTTTGAGTGAAAAAAAGTGAGATACATGTAAAAAAAAAAGAATTACAAGAAAGGTTTGAAGAATTTTGGAGCAATTAAAGTGAAGATCAAAAGATCAAGATTTTGAAGAATTAAAAAGTCGAAGATACCAAAAATCAAAAGGTGGTGAATTCCAGGAAATTAAAAGTTGAATCATCAAGAATTCCAAATGAGCTCCATTGTGGTATCGAAAAAATTGTAATTTTCTAGTTATGTATGCTAGGGTTGCTCAACCAAAAATACCTTGAGGTTATGAGGTTTTTTGCGGATGGATTCGGAGGAATGCATAAAATGAGCATGGTTCAAAAGGAGTGGGCATGTGTTTATGAGGATTGGGAGTATTTAGAATTGACGGGGGTCCTTAGGAAAATTTTAGACACAAATGCATGCGTTGCGGTATTGGCATAATGGCTGGGTTCAATTGGGATTGTCTTATGTAATATTAGTGTACTAAAATTCAGTTTTGTTTGGGGGCAAGCAAAAGTCAAGTGTTGGGTATTTTGATATGTGCATATTTGACTATATATTTAGTATAGATTTTCATCAATTGTTAGCTAATTATTCACATATTATGGACAATAGGTACTTAATAGTGTTCAAATTGTATTTTCGGTCCAAAAGAGAAGCTCGGAAGCAAAAGAAAGCAGGAGAAGTAGTTGGAAGCTCTGGAGAGGAAACAAAGAAGAAAAGATGCCAAAAACAAGAAGAACTCGGCGACTCAAAGCCTGACTCGACGAGTTGGATCGAAGATTCGTGAAGATCTAGAAGTCCTTTCCGTACACAGAGTTTTAATGAGGGACTCGATGAGTTGGGACCTTGACTCGACGAGTCACCTCTGTTTCCAAAAAAACATAAATAGGGACATTGAGGTCGAGATAAAGACTTCTCTGGAACTCTATGAGGCTCAGACTGAGATTGAAGGCACTGCTAGACCGACAAAAGTTGAGGAATCAACCCTAAGTTTAATTGTGAAGAGGATTAAGGCAAATTCTATTCATTCTTAGCTAAGCTTTTGATTGAATTATGTATGAACTAGTTAAATTTGTTTTTGAGTTTGTTTTTACTGCAATTATGAACTAAAACCTTTAACTTCTGTTTAGGGTAGATGATTTTGTGAATATGGATTGAATTTATGGTTAGGAGTAATTTTAATTGGTGATATTTTTTTGTTATGCTTGTTAATGAACCTCATATATTAATAACAACTATTCTCTGTTAATAAATCAGTAATTAAGTTGCACTACAAGAAAAACAACTTTTAACGACGTGCAATCAATGACACGCGCTAATAGAGGATACACATATGTGCGTGCCCTAAAAATCGATGTCAGTTTTCCAAAATTTGAAGGATAGAGGACACGCATTTGTGCGTGCCCTACGATTAGTGTCAAACAAAACAAAATTAGAAACACGTAGGGCGCTTATTTTAAGTGTGTGTCGTCTACAAATGTCGCTTTATATTTTTTTTAACTAAACGCGCATTTTTAAAGAGGGATCTAAAATTCTAAAATTTTGAATACCCTGCTTCTCACTTTGATCCTATGGGTCGCCTTATCTCTCGCACAGAGCCATTCTCTCTCTCTCTCTCTCTCTCTCTAACCCTAGACACAACCACTGGCCATTTACGTTCCTTCTTCCTTGCTCCATATTTTTTACCTTCGTCGGATCTATCTTCTTCTCCCCCGCTGCTATCTTCTTCTTGCTCCATATAATAAAATCGGCGACCAAAGAATCAGGCTCGCTTCTTATTTTGCTTTTCCGTCTCCTACAAAAACCCTAGTTTCTATCACCACTTCTTGTCCCTCACAAAATCTTTCAAAGAACCGGTGATTGGGGGTCTGCGACTCTTCACGTTGACAACTGTTGGATAAGGTGTCTAAGTCGATAACTATTTCGGGCTTCTACTTGACCCGACCCGACATGGTCCATTTGGGTTGCATGGCACCATGCAATTGGATAGACTAAATGAGAGAAATAACACTTGGAGATTATTAATATATTATAAGTTCTAATATATTAATAATATTATTTGATTAGTTGATCAAAGAATTAATTTGGAATTAATTAAGTGATCAAAGGATAACTAATTAAATATATGGGTTGATTATGTAAATCGTTCATATCTTGTATAGTGGGCTAAGAGGCTCCATGGATTATCAAGTTGGGTTCTACCCATAGGATGCTCCATGGATGCTCCATGGGAGTTACAAACCCATGGGTCATGGAAATGAAGAGTCATGACACATTAGGGTTTACATGGTGTAACCCTAGATGTGTCAACACTATATAAGAGTCCCATTCTCCACAAAATTGGCTACACAAGTTGTACACTAAGAAACTAGAGGGCTTGGCCGATTTTGAGAAGTGTGTATTATCTCAAGAGTCTTTCCAAGAGCATTTGGTGTTGTGTGAAGCATTTGAGGCATCACACTTGGGGTGCTAGGCTCACAAGGTTTCAAGGAACACAAGCAACAACAAGGTAAGTTATTCTATCTATGATTCAAGTTAAAATTGTTCCCCATGTATGCTAGATAGGAATATAACCTTGGAATTCAACTTTGCATGATAATTAGACAAACATAGATCCAAGGTTATTAGGGTTGCATGTACACTTAGGAATGTTAGAATGCTCAAAACCCATCAGTGGTATCAGAGCCTAGGCTTGTTTGTTTGTTATTTGTGCTTAAAAGTTGAAGAAATTCGAAAATTCTGCTGTCTGACTGATGGACTCGGCGAGTCCATGGGGAGGACTCGTCGAGTTCATGTGTATCTTCAACCTACTCGGCGAGTTGGTTTATGCACTCGGCGAGTAGGGTCGACAGAGTGCAGAATTTCGACTTGAGTTGCTGGAAATGGATTAGAATCATTACCCTAAAATGTTTTGGTACTTGAAAACTTATTTTAGAAGGTGTAATGTCTTTTTTAACTCATTTACAACAACAAGGTATCAAAATTACAAAGATTAAATGTGATTTTGACTCTTGAAAGTGTTCATATTCATATTCTTGTTCTTATGATGTTTAGATGATCATATGAATTATTTGTAACCTATGTGGTAGATTAATTCATGATCATAATGTGTTTTAATGGAGTCCATAACTTGTCCTCAAGTTATGGAAAACCAAAAGTCTCTTGTATTAAAAAAAACCATTAAAAGAACACAAGAGTTAGAAAAATGAAAAGTCCTCATTTTATTACTCTATTAAACTCATAAGTTACAAGAAATGAAAAGTTTTGAAAGTTTACAAAACTTGCCCTCAAGTTTTGGAACAAGTAAAGTTAAGTTAAAACTTTAGTTCCAACCCCTAGAATTTTAAAAAGTTAAAATTCAACCCTTATACTTATATTATTATGATTTAATAATTATATATATATATATATATATATATATATATATATATATATATATATATATATATATATATATATATATATATGTATAAGAACAAAGTCGTCTTACCGCTAGTACGCCTCATTCACGAAGCCGGTCTATAAGGTGGGTATAAGGTTGTTGCCTATAAAATGGTGACTTAATGGGTGTCCACTCTCACCCACCGCTTGCTTGATCGGTGGAGGGTCGTTAGCCGAACGGGTAAGACAAGGACTTATTAATTCTCATTCAAAGTATGATGAATATTATAAAGTAACTAAATGTTTTATTAAATTCCCAATCTTAGTTACTTTAGGAAAAATGTGAATAAGGTGCTATTCCATGAAATTACACTTTACACTTTGATTAAGTCGTTGGTGGAGCGTGTGTGGTTAACCGGCACACTAACTTGGACTTAACAAGGTAGGTAAAGGGTGACTTAAGGTTTATTATAGTATCGATGGAGCGTGTGTGGTTAACCGGCACATCGATTGAGTGATAAACTTTAAGGGTACCAAGTGATTTGCATGGTTACTTCACACCTCGTTTTGTGATCCTCGGTATCCCAGTCACAAAACTTGGAGGGCACACTTGAGATTGAAACATGCCTTTGAAAAGTTCATTGAATCTCAAAGAATCTAGGAATTTCTAAGAACCATTCAAAAACCTAATACTAAAATATTGCGGTTTTCGTGGTGGAAATTGGTGAATCGTCATTCACCTACCTTTCAAATATGATATAGCTTAGATTACGGCATACCTCTTCTAAGTTACATTATATTGTGATTGGATCCTAGCCTTAATATTACATTTGGGTGTTTTATTAAGGACTCTCTTATATCTAAACTAATCTTGTTCTCTTTTTCTTCAGATGTCTTTCAACAATGCTTTTGGCTCTAATCCTAATGGCTCCTTTACCCTTATGAACTTGTGTGGGAAAGTCACCTTTGATGGATCCAACTTCAATGAGTGGATCAGAAACATCAGGATGATTACCCGCTACGAGGACAAAGAATATGTCCTTGACAAGGAGCTTAAGGAGATTGATGAGACCACTGCAACTCCTCAGGAGATCGCTGACTTTCGGGCACATGAAAGGGATGCTACGAAAGTGGCTTGCATCATGATGGCCACGATGACAGCGGAACTCCAAAAGTCTTATGAGGATTTCTACCCTTATGAAATGCACCAAGATTTGATGGAAAGATACCATCAAAGTGCACGACAAGAGAGGTATGAAATCATCTGCTCCATGATAACAACCATGATGAAGGACGGGGAATCCGTCACGAGCCACATGCAGAAAATGCAAAGGTATGTGGATCGTTTGCTGAAGCTTAATGTGAACTTCCCGGAGGATCTTGCAATAGATATTATTTTGCATTCCTTACCATCGTGCTATCATCAATTCCACATGACATATCACATGAACAAGGAAGAAGTCACCCTCAGCAAACTTCAGGGACTTCTCAAGACCGCAGAATCAGGTCTTAAGGGGAAGTCGGTTGCTATCACTCCTACTCAAAACTCTACTCCGGTTTTGGCAATCGGGAAAAGTCGAGGGAGGAAGAGAAAGAGCTCTTCTAAGGGTACCAAGGTTCGGACCCTTGATGGCTCTTCTTCAAGTGGAACCAAGAAAGGTTTCATTACTCCTTCTTCTGACCCAAAAGAGGCTGAATGCTTCTATTGCCATGAAAAAGCTCATTGGAAGCGGAACTGCCCAAAATACCAGCAAGATGTGAAGGATGGGAAAGTTAAACCCAACCATGCAGGTATTTACACTATCATTTCTAATAACTCACCCCATTCTAATTCTTGGGTCCTTGATACCAGGTGTGGTATTCATATTTGTTGTGACTTGCAGGGACTAAGAAGAAGTGAGGATGTGGAGCAAGGAAGAATAAACTTGATCATGGGGAATGGGAAAGCTTTACCTGTTACCAAGATTGGAGTTTATACTTTATCGCTAAGT
The DNA here is from genome assembly GCF_002870075.4 of Lactuca sativa. Lineage (NCBI taxonomy): Eukaryota > Viridiplantae > Streptophyta > Magnoliopsida > Asterales > Asteraceae > Lactuca > Lactuca sativa. The sequence continues at coordinate 170,522,542 of NC_056631.2, forward strand.
AGTGGGTTTAGTTTAGATTTGAATAAATGTTGTTACTCGCCAGGAATGGCAAGAAATATTATTTCCTTTCATGCTTTGTACAAACAAGGGTTTACCTTTTCATTTAATAATGAAGTTGGTTCTATTGATGCTTTCTTTAATAATGTTCTTTATTTTAAAGCATTACCTTGTGATGGTGTGTATGAAGCTGTATCTGTTGTAGATAACTTAGGAAATAATGTTTTGTGTATTGATTCTACTAATAATAACTTGGATAAAGCATCTTTATGGCATTGTCGTCTTGGACATATAAGCAAGAAACGCATAGGCCAACTCCAAAAGGATGGAGTCTTGGAGTCATTTGACCTAAAGTCAGATGATAGTTGCAAATCATGCTTACTTGGAAAAATGACAAAGTCACCCTTCACAGGTTCGTGTGAGAGGGGTGAAGGTTTGTTGGACCTTATACACACGGATGTGTGTGGACCATTCAAACATGCCACAAGGGATGCTAATCGTTATTATTTGATTTTTACTGATGATTATAGTAGATATGGATATGTCTACTTGATCAAGCATAAGTCAGAGACTTTCGAGAGGTTTAAGGAATTTAAACAGGAAGTCGAGAATCAATTGGGCAGGAACATTAAGATGCTTCGATCCGATCGTGGTGGTGAGTATCTTAGTTCAGAGTTCCTCGACTATCTAAGGGAATGTGGGATAGTCTCACAATTGACACCTCCCAGGACACCACAGTTGAATGGTGTGGCTGAGAGGCGTAATCGAACCTTGTTGGATATGGTTCGTTCCATGATGAGTCGAGCTACGCTACCAATCTCATTCCGGGGGTATGCCTTAGAGACTGCCGCCCATATTCTTAATCTAGTCCCTACAAAGAAAGTTGCCAAAACTCCTCACGAGATGTGGACTGGTAAAGTACCTAAACTAGACCACATCAAGATTTGGGGTTGCGAGGCTTTCGTGAGACGCGAGACTCATGATAAGCTCGAACCTCGAAGCGAGAGGTGTATTTTCATCGGTTACCCACAGCGATCCTTTGGTTACCTCTTCTACAGACCTAGTGACAATGTGGTCTTTGTAGCAAGAAGAGGAGTCTTTCGAGAAAGAGAGTTTATAAGCCAAGGAGACAGTGGGAGGCAAATTGATCTTGAAGAAATTCAAGAATCAAGCGGTGAAGGAACTTCAAACTCTAGCCCTCAACTTGAGGAGGAAACTCCTGTTGAGCCAATTGACAAATATGTACCTCTGAGACGTTCCACGAGAGTTAGGAGTGCACCTGAGCATTACTATGGATTCCATATTACTGCAGAAGGTGAGACACTTATTAGTGATGGGACACTAGTAAGTCAAGATGACCCTAACAGCTACGAGGAAGCCATGGCAGGCCCCGAGTCTGCTAAATGGAAAGAGGCTATGGATAGCGAGATACAATCCATGTATGACAATCAAGTTTGGAACTTGGTTGAAAATGTACTAGGTCGTAAGACAGTAGGGTGCAAATGGGTCTTCAAGAAGAAGACCGACATGGATGGTAAAGTACACACCTATAAGGCTAGGCTGGTTGCAAAGGGCTTCTCTCAAATTCCTGGAGTGGATTATGATGAGACCTTTTCTCCAGTAGCCAAGATTAAGTCTATTCGGGTTCTGTTAGCCATAGCTGCATTTCATGATTATGAAATATGGCAGATGGATGTCAAAACCGCTTTCCTTAATGGAAAGTTGGCTGAAGATGTTTACATGAGTCAGCCAGAGGGTTTTGTTAGCAACGAGTACCCTAATAGAGTGTGTAAGCTTGAGAAATCCATTTATGGATTGAAGCAAGCACCTCGCAGATGGAATCTTTGCTTTGATGAAAAGGTCAGGGAATTTGGCTTTTCTAGGAGTGAAGATGAATCTTGTGTGTATGTCAAGGCTAGTGGGAGTATAGTTAGCTTTTTGGTATTGTATGTGGATGACATACTACTCATAGGAAACGACATTCCAACCCTGCAGGAAGTAAACTCCTGGCTTGGGAAGTGTTTCGCTATGAAGGACCTTGGTGAAGCTGCCTATATTTTAGGGATAAGGATCTTGAGAGATCGGAGTAAAAGACTAATTGGACTTAGTCAGAGTACCTACTTGGATAAGGTGCTGAAGAGATTCAGCATGCAGGATTCCAAGAAAGGAGAGTTACCCATCCAGAGTAACACCAGATTGAGTAAGACACAAAGCCCTAGCACTGAGGCTGAGATAGCAGAAATGAGTCGAACACCTTACGCTTCGGCTGTAGGATCGATCATGTATGCTATGACGTGTACTCGACCCGATGTAGCGTTTGCCTTGAGCATGGTTAGCAGGTATCAGGCGAACCCTGGCAAGGCACACTGGACTGCGGTAAAGAATATCCTCAAGTACCTACGGAGGACTAAGGACTGGGTTCTTACCCTCGGTGGGAGTGATGACTTGAGAGTTGTAGGGTATAGTGATGCTAGCTTCCAGACTGATAGGGATAATTTCCGCTCTCAGTCGGGCTGGGTCTTTACCCTAAACGGAGGAGCAATTTCTTGGAAGAGTTCCAAGCAAGAGACAGTGGCAGATTCTACTTGTGAATCAGAGTATATTGCAGCTAGCGAAGCAGCAAAGGAGGCGATATGGCTGAAGAACTTCATTGGAGACCTTGGAGTTGTACCAGCTATTAAAGAGCCAATGGAAATTTTCTGTGATAGTGAAAGTGCTGTTGCCTTAGCCAAGGAACCAAGGGATCATGGGAGATCCAGACACATCGACAGAAAATACCATTTCATTAGACATCGGATCGAAGAAGGACACCTCGTGGCAAAGAGGGTATCATCGGATGAGAACCCAGCAGATCCCCTCACGAAGGGACTGTCTTGGGTTAAGCATCTCCAGCATGCTCGGAGCATAGGGCTGAAGGATGATATTAGATTTAGTAGTTAGATAACCCCAGAAATTTGTAAAGTGTAATTGACATTAGATGATAAATAAAAAGAGTTTTATTTATGAGTAAAGTGTTGCTATCTCTTGTCGATCGTTTACTATATTTCTTTTGCATGTTTTGACTTCCAGAATAATTTTTTGTTTGGTATAACATATTATTCAAACCTCCACAGTCGGTCATATGTTGGAAGTAGATATGAATCAAGACTGTCATGATGGGTTGTAGAGGTCTAAGGTGTTGGACAAGGCTACAACAATCATGAGTGCTCATAAGTTCTGAGTATTGGACTCAACCCACGCTCACTGGAATCACTTCATGGAATTTTATCTCGAGTGATCGTGAGACGGTAATATCATATAAGTCTTCAAACCTAGAGATATGATTTGTTACTTACAAGTTGGTTATGCATTGACTGTACGAAATCGCATTGGTAACTCGATGTTATAAAACGTACTTTTGTGTGTAATTCAATGAGTGGTAGAACAAACATATGAGTCGAAGTTTATCTGTTCCTTTTTGGATTAGAAGCTGATATCTGGGCCCCTCGATGATTTTGTTTTGACCCATGTACCGGGCCCGGTCAGAACTAAGTTGATGTGTTCAATTAAGTTCTATGTTAAACAAATCGGAAATCGGGAAACAAATGCTGGACAATAAGCAAGACAATGTTCCATGTATTTGTCCGGCTGATATCTAGAACAGAGGATTATATGATCACTTATCTTAAATGGCGTATCATCATCTTCTCAGTTCCGAGAGACCTTGAAAGAGCTACGATTGCCGGTCGGTTACTGAAGTACTAGAGATATAGTTATTAGACTTATCCAAGTGGGAGACTGTTGGATAAGGTGTCTAAGTCCATAACTATTTCGGGCTTGTACTTGACCCGACCCGACATGGTCCATTTGGGTTGCATGGCACCATGCAATTGGATAGACTAAATGAGAGAAATAACACTTGGAGATTATTAATATATTATAAGTTCTAATATATTAATAATATTATTTGATTAGTTGATCAAAGAATTAATTTGGAATTAATTAAGTGATCAAAGGATAACTAATTAAATATATGGGTTGATTATGTAAATCGTTCATATCTTGTATAGTGGGCTAAGAGGATCCATGGATTATCAAGTTGGGTTCTACCCATAGGATGCTCCATGGATGCTCCATGGGAGTTACAAACCCATGGGTCATGGAAATGAAGAGTCATGACACATTAGGGTTTACATGGTGTAACCCTAGATGTGTCAACACTATATAAGAGTCCCATTCTCCACAAAATTGGCTACACAAGTTGTACACTAAGAAACTAGAGGGCTTGGCCGATTTTGAGAAGTGTGTATTATCTCAAGAGTCTTTCCAAGAGCATTTGGTGTTGTGTGAAGCATTTGAGGCATCACACTTGGGGTGCTAGGCTCACAAGGTTTCAAGGAACACAAGCAACAACAAGGTAAGTTATTCTATCTATGATTCAAGTTAAAATTGTTCCCCATGTATGCTAGATAGGAATATAACCTTGGAATTGAACTTTGCATGATAATTAGACAAACATAGATCCAAGGTTATTAGGGTTGCATGTACACTTAGGAAGTGTTAGAATGCTCAAAACTCATCAACAACGCCCTGCTGCAACTCACGATGGGGCCCAACGGTGAAGCAATTACATAACATGGTTGACTGCTCTGGCGTATATACTTTCGTATTCATCTTCTTCCTCTCTAGCTTCCCGTAAATACAAAATTAATCCCACTATTGAATTAGTGAATTAGGGGTTAGGGTTTGGAGTGATTTGGGGAGAAGATGGTTTGCTCTAATGACCAAAAACTTCCCGGAATAGGGATTGAGAAAAGAAGATTGTGTGGAAGGAAGTTGGATTGACTAAGTACTTTACTAGGCCTACTTCAACAACACAACCGAAGACACAGTGAAGGTAAAGTTTACGTGTTGCAGCTACTCTTCCCCTCCATTTCTCTCTTTCTCTCTCATCTCTCATCTCTCTCGCTAACAGACTCCCATGTTTATTCCTAGTATTGAAGATTTGGAGCATGGAAAATTACCCCCTGAAGAAATTTTATCACTTCCAATGTTTAAGGTGAACTGTAATTTTATTTTTATAGAGTAAATAAGATTTATATTTATTGTAAGATTATGATAACAATTGGAGTAGGGCAATGGCTAATTGCTGATAGATTAGCATGTTTCTACTCCTAAGGTGAACATCACTTTGTGTAGCTCAATTAACCATTTCTTGATAAATATATCTCTCTACCCGCATATGTCATTTTTTTCTATCATCTTTGCCAGTGAAGTTTTATTCTGAACATTGAAACAATGATGAGCTGAATAGGGCATGTACAATGACTTAATTCTGAAATTTAGTCTTATGTCTGCCAAGTGTTTGACATACTGTCTCTGAGAGATGAAGATGTTTGAAAAAGTCTAAAGGTGACTTTTGAACATAACCATTACCCAAAAAATGATCCAATAAACTAATTTTTTAAAACAGGTCCTATAGTACTTCAAGTACATTACAAAAAAGACTACATTTGACTCAAGAGAATCATATTCCAATTGTTGGAGGTGTTAGCAGGCAAAGATACTATTGCAGTGTTGCAACCCCTGAACCTGTTATTTCATAAACTTCCTCCACACCTATAAAGTAACTATATTAAATCTCCATTAATTGCTATTTTATATTTTCTTTCCATGTGTCCTTAACCAAATCTATGAACCAAAAAATGTATTTTACAGAAAGAGAATCGTGTCTGGTGTCCAGCCAACGGGATCTATACACCTTAGGAATTATCTTGGTGCAATAAAAAATTGGGTATCACTACAGGTACCAGTTTCATTAATGTATAAATTTTTCTATATAGTTTAAAGAATTAAACATATCATTTATATATATATATATATATATATATATATATATATATATATATATGTATGTATATATATATATATATATATATATATATATATATATGTTTTTTTTCAGGATAAGTATGAGACATTATTCTTTATTGTGGATCTCCATGCGGTATGTGCACTAAGCATTTTAGGACATCTTATTTATGCACACTAATCATAATTTTATATATTCATCACTTTGTGCTTTTCATTTGTTTTTGTAACGTTAAAACATATATTTGCTAATTCAAGATTGTTTTTTGAAATTAATGATGGTTGTTTTGTTATTGTTTTTAGAGGGATAAAAATGTTTGGGTTGGACATTTGACCTATCTGGTGTTGATGGCTTTTGATATTCTTCTTTATCAGGTTTGACTCATCATTGACCTTACCATTTTCCTTTATCAAATATTCCTTCATAGAATTAGAAAATAGAAACCGTTGTTATATTTTTACAGTCTGGTTTAGTCCTAGTTGGCGTGGATCAAAAGCAACATTTAGAATTGACATGAGAATTGCCTGAACGGATTAATCATTTATATGGTGGTAGGAAATGGAAATAATTAGGAGGGTAAGTATGACATAATAATCCACATAGTTGATGCCATTGACTTATTGACTAATTAAAATTATTTTTTATTGATTTTGCAGGCTAGGTGGTTCGATCTTTAAGGTTCTTGAGCCCTTAATTCCACCAACTGGATCACGTGTCATGTCCCTTACTGATGGTCTTTCTAAGGTATTTCTTAAACCCTTACTGATTTTGTAAGACAAATTCTTTTCCTGGGTGAGGGATCTAGACATTTTTCGAGAAAAAAAATATTAATATTATTATTTTTAATTTTGGATATGACAAGTGACAAGATCCTTATGGTATATTAGGTTGGAGTTTGACAATGGTGATAGGCCTGAATGCAATAATCTTCTTTCCATATACCAAATCATTACAAACAGGACAAAGGAAGCAACTAACTAAACTAACTACTTCAATTTTCATATACTAAAAAAAATAGTGTTATCTATTATGTTTGTTGATGATTTTGTATTATTGTAGGAAGTTGCACAGGAATGTCATGACATGAATTGGGGCACTTTTAAACTTGTTCTTACTGATGTTTTAATTGATAATCTCCATCCAATCCAGGTTCCTATTCCATTACTAGCTTTTACTTTATGCTTCAAAGATTAAAAATTTTGTTTTTTGTAGACTCGGTATGAGGAAATCATGTCAGATAGAGGTTATTGGGATGCGGTTTTAACAGAAGGTGTAAGCAAAGCCGCAGAGATAGCAGATTCTACTCTCAGTAATGTGTATCAGGAAATGGGATTTTTAAAGAGATGAACAAACAATATATAATAAATTGACCAATTTATTTTAGAGATAGCAGATTCAAGAACTGGTTAACTTTCCAGATTTGACCATTGGTGGAGCCCACCAATATTATCAAGGACCATCCCAGGCTGCAATATTCCTAGCGTGATCTTGTCTCTTCTATACGTTTCACTTGGTTTTTGTTTATTTTTAGATCACTTATTGTATCTGATAACAACTTTTCCACTTCCATTTTGTGGATTTGTCAAAGGAGTTCTAATTTTGTGTTTATCCTTTGGCCTATGCAGATAATAATAATGCTCTTACCATAGTAATCTATATAACTGTCTTCCTAATACAGAAGGAATGTTTATTGATTAGGGGTGTTTCGCAAGATATTCAATCACTCCATTTTTCAGTGATATCACAAATCTACTAAAAGGTGAGGTATCTTCTTTTACCTTTCATTTTGTTATTGCTATTATAATAACACTTGGATTATTCTATATTATAGAAAAAAAGTCAAATAAGGTACCCATAATTACTGGAGCAGTTGGGGGTGTAGGCCTCTTCTTTCTTGATATTGCTTTGGGATTATATTATCTTATATGGAAGAAGTCTAAGAGGACTAAAGAAGGTACTTCATGTATATATATCATATGTATGTATCTGACGTATTAGCATTTGACTAATCCCATGGAAAGAATTTAAAATAAATGTAGCTGACTACGCTTGCATTACATACTATTTCCTGAAATATAGGTTTTATATGAAATATTAGGTTGAGTTTCTTATGTTTTCACGTGAACCATGTGATATTTTAGATGCATCAGTGTTCAAGGGGGCAGTCAACCACATTAGGTTGGATATAAACATAACTATCTGGACAGTTAAAAGTTTTTAGAGAGTTGTACCAATTTTGGAACTCTCAGTCTACCAACATTAGAGTTTAATTGGGTGATTGAAGGTGATTTTGGTTCTTGAAACGAGACTCAATATATCATATTTTGACATGGCTAGAAGCTTTGGAGGAAACGAGATTCAAGCAAAAGTAAACACATAGAGAGTTGTTGGCACATAGTAAGCTAGATGATGCAATTGTATATAAATGAGTTCATTTTTGTATAACATTTACTCACTTTTGGAATAATTATTTGTATTTGACATATTAGTGAAATGAATTATCTTTGTTATTTATGGTATTTTATTTTGTATTATGAGATTTTTAATGTATTATTTAATTTGAAAATTAGTAAATCTATAAATAATATTTTTTTAAACATTTAAAATTATGATACACAAACATGTGTGTCATCTTCAATTATGACATGGCGTTTCTTGACAGGGGCTTTCTTGATACGCATTGCGTGTCATTAACACGCACGTCGTAAGGTTACGACACGCGAATGCATGTCATCTTCCTTTATGACAGGGCCTTCCTTGATACGCATTGCATGTCGTAAACGTCGTAATTGCGCGTCGTAAATGAGCGTCGTCTCTCTTAATGACAGGGCCTTCCTTGATGCGCATTTGCGCGTCGTCTGAGCCTTTTACGACGCGCAATGAGCGTCGTAAAAGACTGTTTTTCTAGTAGTGTTGTATGAACATCTCTTAGTTATTAATTTCCTATGACTTATGTGACTACATAGTTATATGTCTAGGAATAACGAATGTCAAACTAGAATTAACTAGAAGATAGGTAAGTTAATACATGAGCTTGTGTGACACACCATCAACAAGAGGTTAGTTGAATCACCAATTTAATTAACCATTACAAGTCTTACTTAACCCGAATTAATTAACTAGGGAACTTATTAATTTAGACAACTAGCCACTGCTTGAATTAATCTGTTTTCTAAGGATTAGCAATAACGAACGTGAACCTAATCATCTTAATCAGTAGCCAATGAAAAGTTAATCTGATATATTTACCATAAAACCAACCATAGGATTAATAGATTCGAGCCTAAACAGAAGTCCTTGTTATCATTAAATTTAGTTGCAATTTATTTGTTTAGCCGTTAGTTTCTTAATTAAGTGCTAGTTAAGTTTTCGTTAAGTTTCTAGTCTTGTAAAACTAGAGAAACCCCTTCTATTTTAGTACTTGTTTTAGATAATATTAGTAAATGGCATGAATTTGGGATTCTTGCATTTGCAGTAAGGATTTGGGACTGTGAAAGAGGATCACTGGAGTTATGTTCAATTGGTGTATGGCGTGACTAGTGTTTAGAAAAGCATAGTGTACATGCTTGGGGCATGGGACAACTATTGTTTTAATTCAAGAATAAAGTTGATAGCTAAAACAATATACAATGAATAATGTGTAATCATATGGTGATAAATAAAAGGTGTTTTATTTATATTCATAAGTTCTGAGACCATATTAGATTCCATTATTACTGTGTTTCATTTTGCAAGTTTTGACTTCCAGAATAAACTAGGTCATTGTTCTGGATGACTAAGTTATTCAAACCATCCACAGTCGGTCATATGTTTGAAGTAGATATGAATTAAGACTGTCATGGGTTGGCTTGTAGAGGTCTAAGATGTTGGACAAAGGGCTACAACACTCATGAGTGCTCATAAGTTCTGAGTATTAGATTCAACCCGTGCTCATTGGAATCACTTCATGTATTTTATCACGAGTGATCATGAGACGATAATATCTTATATTCTTCAAACCTAGAGATATGAGTTGTTACTATGAGTTGGTTGTACATTGATTGCATCAAAACGCATTCGATAACTTGGTGCTATAAGAATGCCTTTGTGTATGATTCAACAAGTAGTAGAACAAGCCATATGAGTCAAAGTTTATCCATTCCTTTTACCTCCGGGATAAAAACGATATCTGTGGGCCCCTCGATGATTTGATGATGACAAATGGAAGTGCTCAGCTAGGCCAAGACTGATTTGATTTGTTCAATTAGTCAGTCGTCATAAATCGGAAATTGGGAAACAACAAATGGACAGAGAGAATGATTATAATCCATGTCTCAGTCCATATGATATCTAGAATGGAGGAATATATGATCCCTTATCTAATGGACAAGTCATTGACAAAGGTCAGAGTTCATCTACAAGGTCAGAGTTTGACGGAAGCTTTTGAGAGCTACGATTGTCGGTCGGTTCTTGAAGTCATTCGCAATAATAGTTTTAGACTTATCCAAGTGGGAGACTGTTGGATTAATGTTTAAGTCCATAACTATAATTGGTAAGACTTGACTCGACCCGGCATGGTCCATTTGGGTTGTATGACATCTTGCACTTGGATAGACTAAATGAGAGAAATAAGACACTTATGGTTATTAACATATTATAAGATCTAGTATATTAATAATAAGAATAATAATATTTAGTTAGTATTGATCAAGAATTAATTTAGAATTAATTATGTGATCAAAAGAAGACTAATTAAATATATGGGTTGATTGTGCAAATCATCCATAACTTATATAGTGGGCCAAACCTCTATGGATAATCAAATTGGGTTAAACCCATAGGATGTTCCATGGATGCTCCATGGAGGTTACATAACCCATGGGTCATGGAAATGAAAGGTCATGACAATTAGGGTTTAGATGGTGTAACCCTAATTGTAACACACTATATAAGCATCATGTTATTCACCAAAATCGGCCACTAGTGTGTGTAAAAGAAGGGCTAGCCGATTTCATGAAGTGTAGATTTCTCTCAAGTTATTCCAAGTGTATTTGGTGTTATGTGAACCATTTAAGGTGTCATACTTGAGGCACTAGGCACTCAAGCTTCATGAAGACTTTCTACATCAAAGAGGTATGTATTCTATCTTTTTATATTCATTGTTTTGTATGCTAGATTAGGATAATAGCTTGGATGTTCATATTTGTATGTATAATAGAGAAAACATAGATCCAAGGTATTTAGGGTTGCATGTACACTTAGGAGTGTTAGAATGCTCAAAACCCAATAGTGGTATCAGATCCTAGGCTTGTTTTCTTGTTATACTTGCAAAAGTAGCTGAAAAAATCGAGTTTTGATGATGTCTGCACAGCAGACTCGCCGAGTCCAAGGCAAAATGCATCCAACTCGCCGAGTTGGTTCGTGCACTCGACGTGTTGGACCCCCTGACAGCATATATTCGATTGTTTTGGCTGAAATTGGACTAGGAAGATTACCCTAAGATATTGTTGGACTCATAAACTTGTTTTTGATGTGGTAATGTTCATGCTAATCCAATTTCTAAGATAATTGTCATAATTTCAAGATTTGTATTAGTTTGTATGTTCATGCTAATTTCTTGAAGATTGATGATTTGAATTATCTTGTTCTTAGATTAATAGAAAAGTTGTGTGAAATAGTTGATTTCAATCCATTTTACTCTAAGAGTTGATTCCAAAGTGTGTTTTTGTAACTTGTCCTCAAGTTATATGAAAAGTCACATTTAAGAATCATAAAACTCATAAAAGTTGGCAAAGGTTACAAAATGAAGAGTCTAGTTCTAATTAATTGGTTTTATGACTCCATAACTTGTCCTCAAGTTATGGAGGTTCAAGAGTCTCTTCATTAAACAATAAATAAAAAATATTGTAACCTTAATTAATTCTATAAGTTACAATATAAAAAAAGGTTATTTTTTTATTAATTAGTTTAAAGTCTTCCATAACTTGTCCTCAAGTTATGGAACTTGAAGAGTTTTTAATTAAAACTACTTTAAACACATAAGTTATGGAATTAATTAGTTTTGAATAGTTTCAAAACTTGCCCTCAAGTTTTGGAATTTGAAAAGTTTTCTCTTATGAATACTTTAATTCCAAGTTAGCCCTTAGAATTTTAAAAGTTAAAATTCAACCCTTATACTTTATAATATTATAAGTTAATAATATTTATATATATGTATAAGAGTAAAGTCAGTCATACCGTTGGTAGGCCTCATTCATGAAGCCGGTCTATAAGGGGGGCATAAGGTTACTGCCTATAAAATGGCAGTTTAATGGGTGTCCACTCTCACCCACCACTTCCTTGACTGGTGGAGGGTCGTTAGCCGAACGGGTAGGACAAGGACTATAATTATCCCTTCATTAAAAGTATTAATGATAAATACTAAGTAACTAAACCTTTTATAAATACCCAATCTTAGTTACTTAGGAAAAAGTGAATAAGGTGCTAATCCATGAAATTACACTTTGCACTTTGTTTAAGTCAGTTAGTGAAGCGTGTGTGGTTAACCGGAACATTAACTCGTATTTAACAAAGTAGGCAAAGGGTAACTTAATGTTTATCATAGTATCGATGGAGCGTGTGTGGTTAACCGGCACATCGATTGAGGGGTAAACACTTAAGGGTACCAAGTAATTTGCATGGTTACTTCACACCTTGTTTTGTGATCCTCGACATCCCAGTCAGAAAACCTGAAGGGCACACTCGAGATTGAAACATGCCATTGAAAAGTTCAATGAATCTCAAAAGATCTAGGAGTTTCAAATCCAATTAAAACCTAATAATACATTTCATTTATCTTGGTGGAAATTGGTGAATCCTCATTCACCACCTTCAAATATTTTATAGCTTGGATTACGACATCCCTCTTCTAAGTTATAAAATAGTTTGTTGGGTCCTAGCCTTAATATTTCATATTGGGTGTCATATTAAGGACTTTAGATCAACTATCTTGAATATCTCCCAAAATATGTCTGGTTTAGACATTTATGATCTTCCCAAATCTCTTGAAACAAGCTTTCCTAAATGAAGATGATGTCCCATGGAAATCATACTTCTTTCACCTCCTCCAATTATTCTCCCTAACCCACAAGTTCTTGAAAAGTCTAAGGTCACTCAAGTCCTATTAGCAAGTAAAGGTCTATGTGTGGTCACATCTTGGAGATGTAGTCACATATTGACAAGCCGGGAGAGTTGGGTGTCAAAGTCTTGAGAAAGTTGGTGGCTCAATCACTTTCTAAGTCACATAGTGAGTTCCTTTGGGAGACCTATGAAACAGACTATGACAAGACCCTTAATGATCTTATCTATTTGCTAAGATCAACTTCCTAAAACTTTATGGACATTGACAATAATGACTTTGGATATCTAGTAAAGCTCTCTCTTCTCAATGGAAAGAGATCAGCCATAGTCAACCCGGTTGACCAAATGGTAAAGAGAAAAGTTAAGTCCGTGATAGTCCCATGTTCAATTACCAAAGCGTCCATATGTTAAATTGCCAAAGGAAGGGGCATTGGTTGCGAAGCTGCCAATTTACCTAAGGGTGTTAAAGTCAATAAGTTTGACTCTACTTCAGGTAAATTCCACTATCTAACTTTGCTAAGTTTCTACTCTGAGATTCTTGATACATGATGTGACTGGGTCACATGTTGATGTTTTAAGAATCAAAGAAAAGTAGAAAAACTTAAAGAAAGAATATGCTGAATCTGATCACGTAGATGGATTTTTATCGCATAGTTTGAAGATTGGATTCTTGAGCTACTTCTTAGGAGTTATGAGATATTGCTTAGGAATAGATAACAACAAGTTTTCATATGGATTGTAAGGATAAGTTCTTCCGCAAAGTTTTTAAAATAAAAGGAAAAATTTTGATTTTATTTATTTTAAAATATCCTTACAATGGCATTTGTGAAAAATTTTGTTGCCTATAAGATTCCATTAATAGCAAGAGTGGAAATATGAATTTGATTCTTTCATTTGTGGTAATGTCTAAATTTACCAAATAAGGAAAGATCCTCATCACTCAAGCCTCAATTGGACGGAACTTGGAATCATGCAAGTTATATAGTGTGACAACCCTATATTTTCCATAAGCGATGTAACACTCAAAACTCGAATACAACGAAAACTATTTGGAATCAACGAAATTAACCTCAAAAATAAAGTGTTCAAATATCTAAATTGGGATGCATCAAATGTTAGATATCGTTCCAAGGTTTCCAAAAACATATAGAACATTTGAAACCGGGTTCTATTGAAGAAATTATAACCACTCGAATATTTACGACACACCGTTAAAACATTATTTAACGTAAAAAGTGAACTTACAATAAAATGCATTTTAGCCTTAAGTATCTAAACAAAAGTTGTAGAGTTCGTTAAACTGTAAACGTACATAAAAAGATCGCCCAAATTGGACCTCGTATGAAAAAGTTACGAATTTTCTAAGTTTCGTAACAGTAGTAGAGGGCTAAAAACTCGAATTGAAGATCGGGTGTTATTTAGCTATCGCAACCTAAAAGAAAGTTGAAGGTCTCCACAATAGGAGTAGAATGATAAAAAGACAAACGAAACCGACGTCGAATAAAGAAGCTATGAATTTTTAACGGAATTTAGCAGTCCCGACCTATTAAAAACATATCATTAAAAATAAAGTCAAAACTAACCGACGGAGTCTAAATGAAAGTTATACAGCATAATCTCACCTACGCGTGGATACAAAGAACACGAAAAACGGAGCCCGTAGGCAAATGTTACGGAATTTACAAGACGGAAGCCAGGATTACGCCCAGCGTAGTGTAGGAGTACGCCCAGCGTATTCAGGTGCAGGGTCGAGTCCCATCGGCTGCAACTCTACGCCTAGCTAGACTCGAGTCGTAAGCCATGACGCAAAGTTACACCTAGCGTAACCGCAGTACGCCCAACGTACTCCGGTGGTACGCCCAGCGTACTCGCCTTTCCAGCACTATAAATAGAAGGCATGAGCTACGGGTTTTGGCACACCTTCTCAAACTCCCACTTACTCCCACATACTTTAAAGCACCAGAAGTTGTCCCGACGCCCTCGATTTCCGCACCCGAGCCCCCGAGGAAGGTTCTACGCTACCGAGATCCCCGAAGAGCTCGAAGATGCAGCTGTCCGCGGTTGAAGTTCTGCTCGACTCTAGCCCCACTCTCTTCAAACCAAACAAGTGAGTTCATACCCCTACAAACTACATTTTTAAATGTGTTATCAATACTTTTTATATACACTTTTAAGGGGGGGGGGGGGGGAATACAAGTAAACACACGATTATTATCGTGTGTAACCTAAAGTTTCACTATATACTCTTTTTATCAAGTAAATCATATGTAATTCATAACCACTACATGGAACCTTTCGTACACAAAATATATCATGATAACATCTTGTCTTCTGAAATTAAATATATTGTTATACATATACGAATCAAATACTTTATTTATACTTTGAGTATATGTGTTCGTTTATGTCAATACAAAAGTTACACATTACATAACAAGTGAGCATTTCACTAGGGTTTACTATACAAACGAAACTAACTTTTGTAAAAACTATAATAGTTTACGACAAACATTTTTACATGTTAAAAACTCTTTATCAAACTGTCTTACATACTTTATGTTTCCTTTCAAACGCTGTAAGGACCGTGTTTCAAACAAAGGTCTTCTTATACATAAAAATTTTCTTATCAAACAAACTACTTTCAAATCGTTTTATACACTGACCTCATGTCATCATTTCGTATTTGTTAAACTATTCAAAGGTTTTACAAAACTTCTTTTATATTTTTATATTGGCAAATTCATGCCTATGTATGTATCGTTATATAAGTAATGTTTGAAGGACTTAGGACGGCTACCTCGCTTTATTTCCTTTTCCTCGTTGGGATGTGGCCTTAAGGCATCGGTTATTCGTCCGAATGTCGTCTAAATATTAGTTATATATATATATATATATATATATATATATATATATATATATATATCATATGTACATATATAGACATAAAAGTGTCCGTCAGTTGGTTCAGTACCTTTGAGTAGCAAAGGCATATTTCAGTTATACACATACAATACTAGAAACTATAATAGGTATAGTTAGGAGATACTACTTACCATTCCAAGTACAAGGGATCACACAAGAGTTAGTTTATTCATGAGTCTATGCAAATACATTACATACTATATGAGGAGATATGATTACATACAATTACAAGGCATACAATTTCAAGACATACAATTACAAGAGATACGATTACATAAGATAGTGTACTAGATATTCATGAAATTTTACATACTACAAGTACCATATCAAAGAGATATTTTCATATACAAGAACAAATGGACATTTTCATACGTAAATCTGTGTTATACTAGGTTTTGTGAGACATTTCACGTACTTTCGAGTATGCATTATTAATCCATGTATTATATACCATAATCCCTTGTAGGGGGAGCGTGATACTTGTGTATAGATCTATACGGGATTGACAATCCCGCACCTAAACTATTAGCTACAGTTAGACTGACAGGTCTGGGGTGACAAATGTCATAACATTCCAACGCCTGAAGAACGTTGTTACAGGCAGTCTGGGTCATTCGCATGGTTATAAAACTCACATGGGGTATTAAAAACACGTTGATTTACGGGGTTATCATATACCATAGCGATTATATATGTACACAAATCTACTATTTTAGACATGAAAAACATCATGGTAGTTCATTTTTGGGATTTTTAAACTACTACCAACTTATAAACAAATATTGGATTTCTGAAGCAAACATTCAAAACAGTCGGGTCTTGGTAGAAGGCTACATTTTATACTAGTAGAAAATATGGGATTTTCTAGGGTTTCAAACGTTTACAATTACTTACAAACATGTTCGTTGGTACGAACTTTCCTTCAAACATTTACAGGTCTTTCTCTTCAGCTTTACAAATCAAAGTCACATAAATACTTATGAATTCACCAGCATTATTGCTGATACTCGCTTTCAAAATAACTTGTATTCCCAAGACACGGATAGACAGGTATGACTACCAGGTTCTGTGAAGACGGAGCAATCAAGACTCGTCTTTTATTTTTGAATATTCATTTTTGTAGAATTATACTATGAAAAAACTCAAATGTAATTAAAATTATACTATTAATGCAATGGTTGATGTTGTTGCTTGTTTACTACTTTGCATTGTTGTGATACATTACATGACGTCCTCCACCCCAAAACGTTTCCACCGTTCTCGGTTTTGGGGTGTGACATATAGCATGATGAATGAGAATTTTTCATCTTTGGAAAATTAAGACTAGTTCCTTGTTCACATGTATATGTGAGTTAAGTGAAGGACTAAGGGATCGAGTACACATTCTTGTGCACTGGTCAAGTCCACTACAAAAGATCAATAAGATTATTCGTCATAATTTACTAAAGCTCAGTAAATATGGTTATACTTACAAGCTTAAATGTAATTCAGTCCATATGAGCTTGGATTTGTCACAATCCTTGTCACGTCACTATAGTTTTGAAAATTCACATGGATAAGAACACATACAACATTAAATCTAAGGGTCATAAGTTTTCTCTCCGATTCATGAAGATGATGGTGAGGAAACACTTCCACCAAGTAGATTTGAAGTAGATAGCAATTGTGATATTTGCATTTTCAAAGTCGTTAGTGGAGGTGTGTGGTTAACCGACACACTAACATGGACTTGTGAGAAGTGGAAAAAAGGTCTAAACAATTGAGACTATGATTACATCATCCATTTTTATAGTTCTAAAACTATTTAGTCACACCTGTAAGCTATCTAAAAGAGGTGTATGATTTTGATTAAGTTTTATCAAAACAATCGAGTATCAGAAATCTAAACTTTGGTAAGAAAGTCAACAAATTTCTGAGTACATGTCAAAGCCAGTGGGAGCATAAGTGTTATGCTAATAATCATCATGTTAGTGGGAGCATGATAATTATGATAAAGGTTGCAAGTTAGCAATGTTAATTATAGAAAAACAAAAGTTTCAATTGGGAAAGAGTTGTTTTGCTATAATTAAGGGAGAGGAAATTATACTTCATCTCAAATCTATAAGCTTAGATCGTGAGGTTTTAATCATTTAGTCAAGAATATATATGAATTTCATGTTGGAATGGCTCAACATAAGAAAATTCTATATATGGGTCCATTATTTGCGTTCTTAAATTCGATTATGATTATGACATCCCTTTTCATAATCTGAATTATGAGAACTTGGCAAATAGAAATGGAAATATTATAGCAAAAGACTGGTTTAGTCTTTATGTGAGACATCATGAATCGTGTCCTATATGCTTCGGATATAGGATCGATTACATGTGCTATATTCATCGTTTCTAAAATTTTCCAAATGCCTGGGGCATTAAGAAGGGAAAAGGTCTAGAATTGGATATGACTAAAAGAATTAAGCAATTGTCAAGGACAATCTAAGGTTTACCAAAGATTGGTTGCTCAAGGACAGTTGGAAGTATAGTGATAATTCTGGAAGGACCATATTGAAATAATCTGTAAAGAGGCAACTCTTGTTCAGAAGTGATAGTCAAAATGGAGTCTGGAAATGTTTCAAAGTTAGAAATTATTCAATCTGTGTAAGATTAGGAAACTGAATGCAAGAAGGATGTTTCCAAGGAGCTTATCTCCTTTGGAATGCTCTGTAATGTTTGTTGTCAAATCTTTCTGACTTTGTGCATAATCATTACAAGAGGATCAATGCATATAAGTTTATAATCTAACAGATTTCAGTAAATGGCATGAATTTGGGATTCTTGCATTTGCAGTAAGGATTTGGGACTGTGAAAGAGGATTATTGGAGTTATGTTCAATTGATCTAATTCACAAAGTAAATATCATAGACAAACATAGTATGCATACTTGGTGTATGGCGTGACTAGTGTTTAGAAAAGCATAGTGTACATGCTTGGAGCATGGGACAACAATTGTTTTAATTCAAGAATAAAGTTGATAGCTGAAACAGTATACAATGAATAATGTGTAATCATATGGTGATAAATAAAAGCTGTTTTATTTATATTCATAAGTTCTGAGACCATATCAGATTCCATTATTACTGTGTTTCATTTTGCATGTTTTGACTTCCAGAATAAACTAGGTCATTGTTCTGGATGAATAAGTTATTCAAACCATCCACATTCGGTCATATGTTGGAAGTAGATATGAATTAAGACTGTCATGGGTTGGCTTGTAGAGGGCTAAGATATTGGAAAAAGGGCTACAACACTCATGAGTGCTCATAAGTTCTGAGTATTGGATTCAACCCGCGCTCATTGGAATCACTTTATGGATTTTATCACGAGTGATCATGAGACGATAGTATCTTATATTCTTCAAACCTAGAGATATGAGTTGTTACTATGAGTTGGTTGTACATTGATTGCACGAAAACGCATTCGGTAACTCGGTGCTATAAAACGTGCCTTTGTGTATGATTCAACAAGTAGTAGAACAAGCCATATGAGTCGAAGTTTATCCTTTCCTTTTACCTTCAGGATAAAAGCGATATCTATAGGCTCCTCGATGATTTGATGATGACAAATGGAAGCGCTCGGTCGGGCCAGGACTGATTTGATTTGTTCAATTAGTTAGTCGTCATAAATCGGAAATCGGGAAACAACAAATGGACAGAGAGAATGATTATAATCTATGTCTCAGTCCATATGATATCTAGAATGGAGGAATATATGATCCCTTATCTAATGGACAAGTCATTGACAAAGGTCAAAGTTCATCTACAATGTCAGAGTTCCACGGAAGCTTTTGAGAGCTACGATTGCCGGTCGGTTCTTGAAGTCATTCGCAATAATAGTTTTAGACTTATCCAAGTGGGAGACTATTGGATTAATGTCTAAGTCCATAACTATAATTGGTAAGACTTGACCCGACCCGGCATGGTCCATTTGGGTAGCATGACATCATGCACTTGGATAGACTAAATGAGAGAAATAAGACACTTATGGTTATTAATATATTATAAGTTCTAGTATATTAATAATAAGAATAATAATATTTAGTTAGTATTGATCAAGAATTAATTTAGAATCAATTATGTGATCAAAAGAAGACTAATTAAATATATGGGTTGATTGTGCAAATCATCCATAGCTTATATAGTGGGCCAAAGCTCTATGGATAATCAACTTGGGTTAAACCCATAGGATGCTCCATGGAGGTTACATAACCCATGGGTCATGGAAATGAAAGGTCATGACAATTAGGGTTTACATGGTGTAACCCTAATTGTAACACACTATATAAGCATCATATTATTCACCAAAATCGGCCACTAGTGTGTGTAAAAGAAGGGCTAGCCAATTTCATGAAGTGTAGATTTCTCTCAAGTTATTCCAAGTGTATTTGGTGTTGTGTGAACCATTTGAGGTGTCACACTTGAGGCACTAGGCACTCAAGCTTCATGAAGACTTTCTACATCAAAGAGGTATGTATCCTATCTTGTTATATTCATTGTTTTGTATGCTAGATTAGGATAATAGCTTGGATGTTCATATTTGTATGTATAATAGAGAAAACATAGATCCAAGGTATTTAGGGTTGCATGTACATCTAGGAGTGTTAGAATGCTCAAAACCCAACAATATATATACATATATATATATATATATATATATATATATATATATATATATATATATACATATAGGACAATGGGAGTCTTAAAGGTCTTGAAAGTCTCAAGAACAAATCAAGAATAAAACCTGAAGTTCTTCACTAGCACACGACTTGAGGTTTATAACCTATCGTGTTGACATATTCTGTGCCCATTCCATTTAAAGTTGGCTTTGCATATGAGTTATTAGAGTTCTCAATTGGTTGCACAGCTACTTGGAAGCTATGGCGGGCCCTTGTGCTGCCAGATGGCAAGGAATTAAGATTGAGTTCAGTCCATATGAGCTTGGATTTGTCACAATCCTTGTCACGTCACTATCGTTTTGAAAATTCACATGGATAAGAACACATACAACATTAAATCTAAGGGTCATAAGTTTTCTCTCCGATTCATGAAGATGATGATGAGGAAACACTTCCACCAAGTAGATTTGAAGTAGATAGCAATTGTGATATTTGCATTCTCAAAGTCGTTAGTGGAGCTGTGTGGTTAACCGGCACACTAACATGGACTTGTGAGAAGTGGAAAAAAGGTCTAAACAATTGAGACTATGATTACATGATCCCTTTTTATATTTCTAAAACTATTTAGACACACTTGTAAGCTATCTAAAAGAGGTATATGATTTCGATAAAGTTTTATCAAAACAATTGAGTATCAGAAATCTAAACTTTGGTAAGAAAGTCAAAAAATTTCTGAGTACATGTCAAAGCCAGTGGGAGCATAAGTGTTATGCTAATAATCATCATGTTAGTGGGAGCATGATAAATATGATACAGGTTGCAAGTTAGCAATGTTAATTATAGAAAAAACAAAAGTTTCAATTGGGAAAGAGTTGTTTTGCTATAATTAAGGGAGAGGAAATTATACTTCATCTCAAATCTATAAGCTTAGATCGTGAGGTTTAAATCATTTAGTCAAGAATATATATGAATTTCATGTTGGAATGGCTCAACATAAGAAAATTCTATATATGGGTCCATTATTTGCATTCTTAAATTCGATTATGATTATGACATCCCTTTTCATAATCTGAATTCTGAGAACTTGGCAAATAGAAATGGAAATATTATAGCAAAAGACTGGTTTAGTCTTTATGTGAGACATCATGAATCGTGTCCTATATGCTTCGGATATAGGATCGATTACATGTGCTATATTCATCATTTCTAAAATTTTCCAAATGCCTGGGGCATTAAGAAGGGAAAAGGTCTAGAATTGGATATGACTAAAAGAATTAAGCAATTGTCAAGGACAATCTAAGGTTTACCAAAGATTGGTTGCTCAAGGACAGTTGGAAGTATAGTGATAATTCTGGAAGGACCATATTGAAATAATCTGTAAAGAGGCAACTCTTGTTCAGAAGTGATAGTCAAAATGGAGTCTGGAAATGTTTCAAAGTTAGAAATTATTCAATCTGTGTAAGATTAGGAAACTGAATGCAAGAAGGATGTTTCCAAGGAGCTTATCTCCTTTGGAATGCTCTGTAATGTTTGTTGTCAAATCTTTCTGACTTTGTGCATAATCATTACAAGAGGATCAATGCATATAAGTTTATAATCTAACAGATTTCAGTAAATGGCATGAATTTGGGATTCTTGCATTTGCAGTAAGGATTTGGGACTATGAAAGAGGATTATTGGAGTTATGTTCAATTGATCTAATTCACAAAGTAAATATCATAGACAAACATAGTATGCATACTTGGTGTATGGCGTGACTAGTGTTTAGAAAAGCATAGTGTACATGCTTGGAGCATGGGACAACAATTGTTTTAATTCAAGAATAAAGTTGATAGCTGAAACAGTATACAATGAATAATGTGTAATCATATGGTGATAAATAAAAGCTGTTTTATTTATATTTATAAGTTCTGAGACCATATTAGATTCCATTATTACTGTGTTTCATTTTGCATGTTTTGACTTCCAGAATAAACTAGGTCATTGTTCTGGATGAATAAGTTATTCAAACCATCCACATTCGGTCATATGTTGGAAGTAGATATGAATTAAGAATGTCATGGGTTGGCTTGTAGAGGTCTAAGATATTGGAAAAAGGGCTACAACACTCATGAGTGCTCATAAGTTCTGAGTATTAGATTCAACCCGCGCTCATTGGAATCACTTTATGGATTTTATCACGAGTGATCATGAGACGATAGTATCTTATATTCTTCAAACCTAGAGATATGAGTTGTTACTATGAGTTGGTTGTACATTGATTGCACGAAAACGCATTCGGTAACTCGGTGCTATAAAACGTGCCTTTGTGTATGATTCAACAAGTAGTAGAACAAGCCATATGAGTCGAAGTTTATCCATTCCTTTTACCTTCAGGATAAAAGCGATATCTATAGGCTCCTCGATGTTTTGATGATGACAAATGGAAGCGCTCGGTCGGGCCAGGACTGATTTGATTTGTTCAATTAGTTAGTCGTCATAAATCGGAAATCGGGAAACAACAAATGGACAGAGAGAATGATTATAATCTATGTCTCAGTCCATATGATATCTAGAATGGAGGAATATATGATCCCTTATCTAATGGACAAGTCATTGACAAAGGTCAAAGTTCATCTACAATGTCAGAGTTCCACGGAAGCTTTTGAGAGCTACGATTGCCGGTCGGTTCTTGAAGTCATTCGCAATAATAGTTTTAGACTTATCCAAGTGGGAGACTATTGGATTAATGTCTAAGTCCATAACTATAATTGGTAAGACTTGACCCGACCCGGCATGGTCCATTTGGGTAGCATGACATCATGCACTTGGATAGACTAAATGAGAGAAATAAGACACTTATGGTTATTAATATATTATAAGTTCTAGTATATTAATAATAAGAATAATAATATTTAGTTAGTATTGATCAAGAATTAATTTAGAATCAATTATGTGATCAAAAGAAGACTAATTAAATATATGGGTTGATTGTGCAAATCATCCATAGCTTATATAGTGGGCCAAAGCTCTATGGATAATCAATTTGGGTTAAACCCATAGGATGCTCCATGGAGGTTACATAACCCATGGGTCATGGAAATGAAAGGTCATGACAATTAGGGTTTACATGGTGTAACCCTAATTGTAACACACTATATAAGCATCATATTATTCACCAAAATCGGCCACTAGTGTGTGTAAAAGAAGGGCTAGCCAACTTCATGAAGTGTAGATTTCTCTCAAGTTATTCCAAGTGTATTTGGTGTTGTGTGAACCATTTGAGGTGTCACACTTGAGGCACTAGGCACTCAAGCTTCATGAAGACTTTCTACATCAAAGAGGTATGTATCCTATCTTGTTATATTCATTGTTTTGTATGCTAGATTAGGATAATAGCTTGGATGTTCATATTTGTATGTATAATAGAGAAAACATAGATCCAAGGTATTTAGGGTTGCATGTACATCTAGGAGTGTTAGAATGCTCGAAACCCAACAATATATATATATATATATATATATATATATATATATATATATATATATATATAGAGTATACAGGACCTAATTGATATATATATATATATATATATATATATATAGAGAGAGAGAGAGAGAGAGTTATACAGTGTATATGAGATTGAGCATGAGATGTGATATACATATAAAGCATACGAGACTCTTTAAGTTCCATAAAATTTCAATAAAATTGAAACTTTTCAAAACAACCCATTTATTAAAGAAGTGTTTACAAAAATCTTTATTTCCAAAACCTTTATTAAAACCAGAATCATTTACACTTAGTTTTCAAAAAAAATAACATTATCATAGTTTCCAAGAAACCATGAGTTCCAAAAATGCGAGGATGTGTACGGTCACGTCTTCACCTTGCCAAAACATCTAAAGCACCTGAAACAATAAACTGAAACAGTAAGCACAAAGCTTTGTGAGTTCCCCTAAAGTACCAACACCCAAACAGTAGCACATATACAAATAACAACATGCATATTGAGCCATCAGCCTGACTGGACCGCCTCAAAGGGCCAACAACCTATCTGGACCGCTCCTGTGCCTTCGGCACGTCTAGACTGACTGGTCCGCCTCGTAGAGTCTTCAGTCTATCTGGGCCGCCCTGGGTCTATTGGCCTTTAGCATAAAGTAGGACCGCCTCAACCCACCTGAAAACACACAATCAATATATAGATAGCAAACGCTAGCTAGCACGTACAGATAGTTATACAGATCTAACATATCACTAATCATAGCATCATCGTATTTACCAGGATACAACTCTAACAGATCACAAAACATAGCACCATCCTATATACCAGGATACAGATATAACAAATCGTTAAGCATATCATCATGCGATAACCAGGGTAACATTCGAAAAGGGCCGACATTGGTGCCTTCAACCCTGTTAGTACAGTGAGGAAATCTCACCTCAGAAGTTGTGCTGATCCGATAACATTGAATCCCAACTCACAGCTCCGAACTTAACTACATGTAACCACCATATGACTAATTCCATTAAAATCCCAAATTACCAAAATACCCTCAGAAGTAAACTTGGTCAACCAGGGTCAAAGTCAAAGTAAACAGTCAAGGTCAACAGTTCATGTTGATGCAACTCGTCGAGTGCAGCGTCGTCGAGTGCAGCTAGTAACTCGTCGAGTTCCTTTAGAACTCAGAAAACTTGGGAAAACCCCTAAACAACTCTTTAAGTTATCTCATCGACGCGTCGAGATTATTCAGAATCCAAAAAGCGGGAAAACCCGACGCAACTCTTCGAGTTGGCTAAGCAACTCGTCGAGTTATTTCAACCTTTTCATAATCAGTCCTTTTCCAGTCCAATCCAAAGCCACAAACTACAAATCTAGTCCCCTAGGGTTAGGATACCACGTAAAGTTGTTAACTTTACTTCCATGCATGGCATCAAAGGGTTTAAAACACTCATATGAAGCTTAATAAGGGGTTTAGGGAATGGAGGATGGCTAAAGCTTGATAAAGCTTAGACCTTTAGGCCCAAGGATGTCTAGAGGTGTCCAGATCTGAAGTCACAAATTAAAATCATGCTCAACTCCAAAAATGGTTCCAAAATGGGCTAAAAAGGCACTAAACTTCCACAGGAGAAGATCTAAGAATCAAGAGGTCAAGCAAAAGACTGTATACCTCCAAATGGTTGCTACCACAATGTAAATGTCGGATCTATAGCCTCTTCCTTCATCTATGCACTAATCACTTCAAGCTTCTTCAAGATATGCACCGGATAACATTCTTTAGGCTCACAAACACACAAAATGAGGAAAGGGGCACGATTATGGTTTCTTCTCGACTAAGGGGACGATCAGGGAGGCTACAAATGAGTCATATGGTCTTTAAATAAGGTGCAAAACCATAAATTTAGAGTTTCATAATCAGCCGTCAAGTCGTCAAGTTGGGCCTTCCAACTCATCGAGTAGACCATAAAAATGCATGACCATTAAACTCTATATGATGAGTTGGAGCCTTTCAACTCGTCGAGTTCCCCTGAAGATACATATATAAGCTGTTAAAATCCATTCAAGAAAATGGGGATGTTACAGACTGAATATGAGATGAGATACACATAGCGTATGAGGCCGATTCAAGATGAAATATGCTAGATGATACGTATAATAGATAAGATATATATCAAATATATGAGAGTAAATATAGATATACATAGTGGATGAGAAATAACAAAGATGAGATGTAATTGAGAACATTAGTCTGAGTATATATGAGAGTATAAAATGAGTTGGAGGAGTAACTATGAGGAAAAGTACAAATTAAGATGCTATTTCAGCAGTTGTGGTACCGGTAGAGAAGACTTAAGCACAAGATCAAGATTTAAAGTAGGATGCTATTTTTTATTCTTCATTTTATATAAATAGACAGATATATTGTGTTTAAATAAGTTAACCTGGGATGTAAAAAGTTGAAAATTATGAGGGTATTTTCCGCATAAATTAATAAAATTTTATAATTTTTCTAGATTTGATGTTTTAGATCGAGGGTGTCACAAGTTGGTATTAGAGTTATTGTTTAACTTAATTAGGTTTGATGTATCCATTCCAAGTCTTAAATTGTAGAAAATAGATGAGGATCAAAGATTATGAGTTGGTATTTAATAAACCATACTAAGAGATCACGGTACACGGTTGAAGAAAATGTGAAGATAAAGATCCTGAAGAGTATGAGTATAAGATAATAACAAACCTTAAGGGTTTGAGTAAAAAAATATTATAAACAAATAAATGCAAGATACAAACTTATATAAATTAAAACTTGATAATGTTGATTTTGTTTGACAACATGAGATCTATATGATAGATCTATTACAGATGATTGGGTTTATGGGTGTAGATGATGATTGTGGTTTGAGCTCCAAGAGATGACGACACCTTAGCATATAAGATTCTATCTATTGTGATCGTTATAAAGCATGTGGATTGGCTATCAAGAGATAACGAAGCCTAATACCAATTTAAGATTTAATATGATTAAGTTGAATAACAGACTTGAGTGATTGATCTGGTTAATTTTAGAAATTTAAATCAAGTGTGTGAAATTAGTTTGGGCAATTAATCTAATTGAACTAAATAACTGATCCGAGTCACTGATTTGAGAAATTAATATTGATTTAAGTGACTGATCTGAGAGAGTGATTTGAGTGATTAATATTAATTAGAGTGATCGATCTGAGCGACGGGGAGCTAATCCGAGTGACTAATTAGAGTAAGTGATTTGTTTGATTATGTAAGTTGAGTGTTTAAACTGCAAAAGGAGTTCTAAGGAATAATGTACAAGTGTACAAAGTTAGACAAAAAGAAAGTTATTGAAAGATGATTTGGAGATTTGAGAGCTGCAAGGTGTCAATTTTAAAGCTTTATAAGTCGCTATTATAGCTTATTAGAAAAAACTTTATAACGTAAATTTATAGTCTATATAATAAATAATACATAGGAAAAAGAATCAGATACAATGGATGTGTAGTGAATGAGATATGGTTGCTTAAAGTTGGTTATTCAAATACGTGGAATTGTTGAAATGTTCAAGAGCTTCATGTTCACCGCTGAATAACTCCAGTTTTAGATATATTCAAATGGAGCAGATTATATGAAATTTCTAGTACTCCTAACATACTTTCCAACTATATAATTTTTGTCCAAATAGGAGTTCGTATGATTGAGTTATAAGGCTGGAAGGATTGAGAAAAACCATAAAATTTGCTAGGAGATTATCCTGAGTCGAGGTTAGGATGGGTGATTGATGTGGGGAGTCGTCCCAATTGAGAGCAATCTAAGCGATTAAATTGAGCGATTGATATTGTTATGAGAGATTGACCTAACCAATTGAGGTTGATTCAAGTGCTTGATTTATTAAAGTGATCGATTAGAATAATTGATTAGAGCAATCTGAATGATTGATATAAGAAATTGATGTTAATATAAGTGATTGATTTTGATCTAATTAATTTATGAGCATTTGAATAGATTAGCAATGATAGAATTTTATAGCCTGAGAATATTTGATTTAACCTTATTTCATGTTCCTTGTTTGGTTGTGGTCTTAGGGTGGAATCAATTATTCAACTGTCTATCTGATCCAACGTTATGTACAATTATGATGAATACAATTAGCAATTACATCAATCGATCAAAGTAACCGATTCGAATGATTGATCTGAACAATTGAGATTAACTTTGGTAATTAGAGTGAATGAAAAGAGTAATTGATTTTTATCAAAGTGATTGACATTGAGTAGAGTAATTGACATGAGTAAATAATATTAATCCAATCAAATTTAGTAATTTATTTGAATGAGTAATATTGATATAAGTGATTGACTCGATTGATCTGACTAAATTGAGTAATTAAATAATAATTCATGTAATTCTAGAGATTTATTTGAGAAATTGATCTGAGTAAATTCAGTGATTGCTCTGACTGATCTGAGTGGTTGTGAATATTTAAATAAGTTAATCATATTGTATGTATCAAAGAGATTAATGAGAATGAAATCGATTTGAGTGATTTGTGAATGAGTGGCCATATTTGAAATATAACATATAATAAGATTGCCTTGCAAATAGTCTAGTTTATATTTAATGATGATAATTGTTATGAGTATTTACACTTGTGACTTTAGGATGAGTCATAAGTTGAGTGCCAAATAACTACTGAGGAACATAAAGAGAAATGGCTAGATTAAGCTATGATAATGAGTTGAGATAAATATAAGATACGAGAAGAGTAATAGAGAAATATTCTAAACATTAGTAAGAATATTGGTTGATTCTAATACCTAAAAGAATGTTAATGATTAAGAGAAGTAATGATTTTTGATTGTCGGGACCATTTTCCCTAGAAATTAAAATTGATTACTATCAATTAAAAATCATTACTTCTCTTAATCATTAACATCATTTTCCCTAGAAATTAAAATTGATTACTACCAAAGAGTTAGATGAAATTGAAATAAGAAAGGAGTTGAAAAGAGTAGAGAAATGAGATGATATTTAATAGAGACGAGAGGACATATGATAAGAATTAGAGGAAATAAAAAAAAACACGAGACGAGATAGAGTACGAGTATGATGAAGTAGCGAGAAAAGAGAAGATAGCTAAGTTATTTGATGGTCGAGGTCACACATATGATAAAAAGGAAAGAAAAAGATAAGTGATATTAATGGTGGGGTAAAAGTGGGACAAAAGATGGAAAAAAAAACTTGACCATGCCATGAGATTGTGTAAGAATATATAAAGAAAATGACGTCCCATAGCAACCATTTAGAGTAAAGAAATTGAGAAAGTTTGGACATTACATTGATAATTCAAGAGTAAATTACACGAATGGTCTCTATCGCTTAGGGTAATTTATATGTTCAATCCCCAACTTATATTTTTAACTTGGAAGGTCCCTACTGTTTGTTTTTGTTAGTCATTTTGTCCCTGTCTTACCTAAAAAGTCTATTTTACACGTGATTTCTTAATTTATTTAAATAAACACAACCCCTACCCCACCCTTCTCACTTTCTCTTACCTACCCCCACCAATTTTCCCTATTTAAATAATAGTCTTTTTAGGTAAGACATAGACCAAGCGCATAACAAAAGCAAATAGTAGAAATCAAGCGCCTAAAAAAAGAAATAGTGCGGACTTTCCGAGTTAAAAAATTAGTTAGGAACCACGCGTGCAAATTATCCCAAACCATAGGTACCAATCGTGTAATTTACTTATAATTCAAAGAATTGGAAAGTTCATCGCTATTTTGAGTTATGAGGTTAAAGAGCATAATCACTTTAGAAAGGAGGTCATGAAGTGATAAAAGGATCAAGAGACTAAGAAAGGATTTCGAGGACAACATCCCTTAAAGGAGGAAGAGTTGTAACAACCCAAAATTTAAAAAGATTTGACTTTTATTTAATATTGACCAAAAAGGGCAATGTGGTTATTTATGAGAAATAGGTGAGAATATGAAGTTGTAAGATCATGAAGATTGCTAATACAAGTTTAAGTCACTATAAGAGGTTATATGAGTGATTTCTAGAGAAAGAATGCATGAGAAATGCATTTTTGCCAAAAGGGTAAAATTTGAATTTTTATGCTTTTTAAGCCAACTTCGAGACTTAATAGATTAAAACATGTATTAATTCATTGAGAATTTACTTAACAGAGTTGTAGAATATGTTCCTAGCTTCACATTGATATAAATACCACTAAAAACGGATAAGAAACAAAGAATATATGCGCATTTGAAGTTGGGACAAAAACTGCCTCAATTGTAATGATATCAGCAACATACTTTGCTGATTGCCACACCTCACGACGTGAGAACAAAAAGATTTAAAGATATCAGCTTCCTATTTACGACATAATACACCAAAATACCCTTATACTTGAGCTCTAGTGATTTTGACGATGGAGGAGGATCCAAAAGGCGATTGCGGGCGATTATGCCATGAATTGAGTATCAAAAACACATGATGTAATTGATTTCTCCATTTTTGAGCAAATTAGGTCTTAATGATAATTTGATGATTTGAGAAAATTAATGAGGATTATGTTATGAAAGCTTTTAGTGATATCAATAAGAGTGTTTATATTCTAATAACAAGCTTTGTATGTAACCCCATGAGTGGAATCAATTCAATGAGAATTAAGGTTTAAAACCCTAATTTATGAATTTGGGAAATTGATCTTCTAGAGATATATTATAATGAATTAGTTATTGTGGATAGCTTAATTCATTCATTGATTGAGATTTTAAGGTAGAGGATGAAAAGATGGAGTTTAACCTATTGAGTGTTAATTTTGATTTGAAGAGTAATTAAGCTCTTAATAGGATAGGACAAGTATTAAGGTGCTTGTTAATGTGAATGAATAGGCCTAAGAGCGAAAGATGGATCAAGAAGCATCAATTGACAACAAGAGCCAAAGTGGGAAAGTTAGTGTTCACTAACTAATAAGGTGACTCATCATTTTCACTCTTTCTTTATTATTGATATATGTCATATTTTATATCTATGCATGTATGTATGAGAATCTTGAGGCTCTAATTGAACTCTATCAAATCATAAGTCGAAGACAAAGCATGATTATACATAAATAACAAAGTGACACATCATTTTCACTCTTTCTTTATTATTGATATATGTCATATTTTATATTTATGCATGTCTGTATGAGAATCTTGAGGCTCTAATTGAACTCTATCAAATCATAAGTCGAAGACAGAGCATGATTATACATAAATAACAACTATTTGAGCATGCATATATATATATATATATATATATATATATATATATATATATATACAACATGTAGCAGATTATGTGATAAACATAAATTCCTTCGGGAATGAGATTGTAATATGAGATTAATATTCCTTCACCAATGAAATTGTGATACGAGATTGATATTGCTTCTACAATGAGATTATGAATGAGATTGATATTTCTTTGGGAATGAGATTTTTGAAATGAGACTGATATTCCTTCGGGAATTGAGACTAATATTCCTTCGGTAATGAGATTTATGAAATGAGTCTGATATTCCTTCGGGAATTGAGACTTATATTCATTTGGGAATGAGGTTGAGATATAAGTATATCTCATTTTGGAAATGAAACTAAGATATGAGTATACAAGGAAGAGTAGAGATGAGATATATAGAGCACATGGTATGATATATATATATATATATATATATAGAGAGAGAGAGAGAGAAAGAAATAGAGAGAGAGAGAGAGAGAGTATACATGATCTAATTGACATGAGTTATATAGAGTATATGAGGTTGAGCATGAGATGAGATATACATATAGGGCATATAAGACTGAATATGAGATGAGAACACATAGCGTATGAAACCGAGTAAAGATGAAATATACTAGATGATATGTATAATATATGAGATATATATCAAATATATGAGAGTAAATATAGATATATACATAGTGGATGAGAAATAACAAAGATGAGATGTAATTGAGTACATTAGTGTGATTATAGACGAGACTGAATAGAGTGTGATAGATAGAGTTAAGATATGCGTTGTGTGTAAATTGAGTTTGAGGATTAACTATGAGGACAATTATGAATTACAAGAACCAAGGTAATAAAAGATAGGAGAATAAGTCACCAGATCTAGTGTCTGATGTAGTGGAGATTTTATGTTTTTCAGGTGCAGGTTTTAGCAGCTGTGGTACCGGAAGAGAAGGCTTAAGTTCAAGATCAACATTTAAAGTTGGATGCTATTTTGTATTCTTCATGTTATATAAATAGACAAATTTATATTTTGTTTAAATAAGTTAACCTGGGATGTAGAAAGTTTAAAATTGTAAGTGTATTTTCTGCATAAATTAATAAAATTTGATAAATTTTATGATTATATCTTTTAGGTTGAAGGTGTAACAATTTTGTTGCATCAGTCGAAACAAAACACCTTCCTAAAACTCTTTCATCCTCACTCTCAACATTCGAACCCATCTTTTTTCCATTATCCTCCTTAAGCTTTGCATACAAAACGCCATGAGTAGGATGGCGCATTTCTTCATCATCTGATCCTAAAAACCATATTTGATAAGTACCTTCATCTTCATTATTCCCCTTTGCAATCAATAGGATGTTCTTCGTTTCATAATGAAGTTTTTTAATCTTCTCAACATAATACGCTTCATGTGTCACTCTCTTTTTCTTATCTTCTTTCTTCCTTAACATAATGTCTTTTCACAAATGGTTGGGCCCCTTACAATAGTTATAGTTGTAACCAGAATCACCTTTCAACTTCATTTCTTTCTTCTTCTCACTTGAGCTCTCTACCTCCTTCTTTTCAACTTTATCTACTTCCTTCAAACCTTTATTAAACGTTGACACTCCCTTACTCTCAGAACTAATTTTTACCTTTCCATTGAATGGATTCTTGAAAAACTTCTTGACTTTGTTGCTAGAGTAATATGCAACTGCTTTGGCATCTGAGTTAAACCAGAATCCTTCTTTACCATCTTTTGCATCTTCATCATATTCAAATCCCTCGCCATAGACTTTTGACACTAAGTCCAATGGTCCACACAAACTGGATTTTCTCTCTTCAACAATATCTTTAACCTCATTTTCATGAGTTTTCATGATTTTATAGAGATTCTATAGTGAATAACCATCAAAATTCTCTTGTATTTGAATCATCAAACTTATGTTTCGGCATTCCTTTCTCAAACCCATGAGAAAAGTTAAATTGAACTCCAGTGTCAAACAAAATAACTCCACAACGTAAACATTTGAAAATTAATTCATTCAATTGGTCATAATATGATTCGATTGATTCACTTTCCTTCTGCTTGAACTCGCCTAACTTCAATGAAGCATTAAGTAACTGGACTTTCCTTCGTCCTCTTTTTACCTTGACAACCACGAATATAGTTGTAAACCACTGGTGGAAGAGCTCCATGTAATTCATGCAAACACCTTTTGTCATTTGCTTTAATCTTATTTCCTTGCTTTAACATATCTTCAGCAATAGCAGCAGTTCCAAGAATAATTAACATCTATGGAAGAAATGGAACCTAATTGATTGAGCTCATCAGATCTTTATCAATGCCATTCAAGTAATCCTCCATTCTATCAGCCCATTGTCTGTAATATTCAGGAATCCACATCGAATTTTTTGTTGTGGATCCAAGTAATGAGAGAAGTTCGTCATCGTGTTCAAGTTGAAGTTTGCCATTGATCAATAGGTTCTGAAGAAAAAACATTTTTATTTAAAGAGAAATCAATCAGAATCAATTGACCAAACACACAAAATGTAGAATCGATATAATTCAATTGATTGAATCAAGTTTTCTGTTTCAATCTGCGGAATATTTGAATCAGAAATAACGATTCAAAATGATGAAAAAATTACGAGAATAGAAAACTTCAATCAATGATATGAATCTCGCTCCGATACTAATTATAGTGAATTAGAAACAATGATCTAATCAACTGATTTCGTAAAAACCAATAAAAGACAAACAAATCTAAATATAATATATTTGGCACAAACTTTCTCTGATATTTCGTAAATTAACTTCGGTTGTTCACTAAAGATAAGTGCCATTTCTGCTTGCAAATTTTGCATAACCCCTTGATGTACAGTCACCATATTCTAAAACTTTGATGTCGAAAAAGTTCCAGCATTACAAAGTAGAAAATCTAACTTTTTAATCAAAGCATCATAATATATCTTGACATGTCAATAACTCAGAATCCTCATCGTAAGCTGTGGCCATAGGAGTTGCAACATATGGTTCTAAGACTTCTGGATCATCAACAACCATAAACTCATCATCTGAACCAGATGGAGATGCCTTATGTTCTGATGGAGAATTATCATTTGGTTATAAATCAGGAACAATTGTAGAAATTGGTGGAACATTCGTTGAAATAGGTTTTGAATTGATAGGTTCATTAATAGTAGGTTCAACTTTAGAAAACATTAGGTCATAATGTTAAATGTCTAGGATTGATACGTTTTGAGGTTGGAAAACCTATGTTTTCATTGTAGTTTCAGTGAAAACCGAGAAAGTTAGTTTCATGAACCGGTGAGGTGATTTGAACATGATTGGTAGTAGGGGAATGGAAGTAGCTGTCGTTAGTGTAGAAGTTGAGGCTTGATTCTGAACAACTTGTGGTGTGGGTGGTGTTTGAGATTGTGACGGGTTCAAAATCGGATTTTCCAAAGTAGTCTGGTATATATCATCCTTTGATTAATTCTCAACTAGAGTTGAAACAGGAGTAGTATGAATTAGAGTAGATACCTTCGCAGTTTCAGCCTGAACTACTGGCTATGGTGTAGGATATGAAATCTTAGACTCGTTCATAGTAATATCACCAGCCAGAATATCTTCACGAATACAAACATCACTTAAGGTATCAACATCCCATTCTTTATTGACAATAGTAGGCTTAGCTTTCTTGGACTTTTGATTCTTTGGTATTTTAGCTTTTGTAGGTTGTACCTTAGCAACTGTTTGTGCTTTCCTTTTTACTCCATCCCTTTTTGGAATACTACTAGCTTTAATAACAACTTGAAGAGAAGATGGAATAGCTCTTTCTCTGAACTCAGGAAATTTCCTGTATATCTGCATAATTTGACTATATATCGAAACTCGTGCCAACGTAACTTCTGAAACTGAACCAACAAAATGAAATTTTCTAGGATCTGAATTTACGAATGTGGATGTGATCATCTTTTGAATATCAACCATAAATGCGTCCGTCATTATTGGAATTTTGTACTGATCTAGGGTTTGCTTCACTACAATCGATCATAATCGTGCACAAGAGATTTTAATATCCTTTTATTTAGACGTTGGACTTTGCACAAATTTTGTCCACAAAATATACCCAAAATCAATTTTATCACCATAATAATCCATATATCAATGTATGAAAAACCTTGCTTGCATTATCAGACCCAGTAGCCCTCTTGGAGACACATTCAATTAGAATGATGAAGAGAGAGTTTTAAATAGGAGGCAAGCATGTTTTCTTAAAGGTCAATAAAATAAATAGGTGAGAATCGTACCCTATTTGAGAATAATCCCTAATAATGCTCGTAAAGGATATCCAATTAGGGTTAACTGAATTAGCATGAGGAGTTAACCCTAATAACTTGTAGAAATTTTCCTTTGAAATCTCTGTTCGATCACCTTGGACATCCAAACTAATCGCTTCATACTTTTTGTTGTATTTTGGATTGGAATATGCTACTTTCAAAGAAGATATAGGAATAGACTCGAAATGCATTAGTGCCTTCTTAAAACTTGAGTAGTTCAAGCACTCAACCAATGGTTGAATTGTTGAATTATACTTCGAATGATCCAAATTAGCAATCATGTTTTGGTTAGGTTTTACAACAAGAAAAATAGATGAACCCATTTGATCTATGAATAAAATATTATCACCAGAAGAAGCCATTTGATCCTGATAACAAGAACTGAAAGTATCAAAGGATTGCTAGGAAAAACTTTGAGTGCCTTTGAGTATTCAATGAGCATAAAGAGAAAATTGTAGAGCAATTTGGGTATTTAGAGTGTTGGAAACCCAAGTTGTTCTTTTTGAATTTGAATTGAGGAGAAAGAACATCGTCGGCTCATGCATTTAATGCTCATCTATTCATACGTCAGCATAAATTTTCATGCCAATGATCACAAAGATATGGTCTAATAAGAAACCTCCAACTCATCTTATTTTCCAACAGAAAAATTATAGCTAATAATGATTGTTAATAATGATAATATTCCTCTAGAAAAAATGCCATTTCAATTTTCAGCAATATAATCACTGATCCAATCTTCAATTTTTCAAAATTTGAAATGGATTCCATTGGAATTACAATGAGGATTATTGTGACACCCCGGAACTTCTACCTTGTTCAACTATTCAGTACTATCAATGTTAAACTCGTTTAAGTTATCTTTTATCATTGTTTTGTGCATGTCTGGATGATCTAAAGCCTTGTACAACCAAAGTTTGAATTAGGGATGGGTTGGTTTAAGATTTAGGGTTGCAAAATAGCCAAACACTCCATCAAGAGGAGTGTGTGGCCGTACACCCGAGTATGTGGTCGCACAGCCTAGTGTGTGGCTGCACTCCCGAGTGTACGGCCGCACACCCATTATCTATATATAGGTGAGGCTCTTTTTCACTTCATTTCCCCTCTCCTCAACCGCACACACCTCTCTCTCTCTCTCTCTCACTTTATTTTTATCAGCAAAAACACTTCTAAGGCTTCAAAAACGTAAGTATTCCATCCTTTTAGCTGGCTATACTTGAAAGACTTCTTGCTTTGAGCCTTGATTCACCTTAAAGTTGACCGCACACTCCTTTGTGTGGCCTTACACTCCCTTCATACAATCATATGTGAATTTAACACTTCTCCCAAGTGTTTCCTAGTCCCGTAGGGTGTAACTAATCCTGATTAGTTGTATTATACACTAATTATGTCCATACATGTATCGTTATATGTTAAATCGGGTCCGTTTGTGCTCGAGGCTGCTGTTGACACTCAACATCCCTAACGATCTTACATTCGAATCATACGTCAAACAGTGAGTTCACACCCCTACGCTTTCATGATTTTTAAATATTTTCAGGGGGGAATACAAGCCAAACACACATGATTTTGTGAAACTAGAACGAAAAGGATTTCAACAAGATGAAAACTTAAGCAATTGATACAGCCCAACAATTTTCATAAAATATAAAGATATTTTATCCCTGTTGTATTATGCGGAGCATAAGGGATATTTTTCCAATCATAATTGCATAGTTTTCAGAATAAATCACGAACATAACAGTACAGTCAAACTATAATAGGTATAGTTTGGTGAATTCATTACCATTTTTACCAATACAAACTACCTAAATGGTTAATCGTATAACTTCGACAGACTTAGTTTATGACATCCATTAATACATTCGGATAACAAGATTACACCTCTAAATATTTATTTAAGTATAATTATTCATACTCTACCAAGTATACAAACGGTTTCAATTACGAGAACATGATACAGAACTACACGTAAACTAGTTAATACAGGATTGTGATACATCTCTTCAATTGTACCCTTCGGGGCACTGGTAAAATCCTCAACATTCAGTATAACTAGAGTCTCTTGGAGGGAGAGCGTGAGATTTGTGAATAGATCTATTTGGGACTGGCAATCCCACACCTGAATTGCTAGCTACAGTTAGGCAGGCATGCATTGGGTGACAAATATCATTTAACTGACGCCTGAAGAACGTCACGGAGGTCATCAGTCTTATCAAGCATGGTTATACAAACTCATAATAGTATAAACTAACCCTTGGTTTACGGGATTTCATTCTTCATTAGTTTTATTTTAATTAATAAAACTACCATATATTATACTAGAGGATTCCATCAATTACAACATTTGGTTTTATTTTAAATAATAAGACTACTATACATACTAGTAGTAGCGAAGGATTTTCCAACAGAACAGGGTAACAAACACATATGTTAGAAAATATTGGATTTTCTTGGAAACATACAGAACATTTTCACGGATTCACTAACAGGTTTTTACTACAAAAACATGGTTATGAACTCACCAGCTTAATGCTGATACTCTTTACAAAACTGCTTGTATTCTCAGGAAATCAGTAGACAGATACCTCCTGGAGTTTTGAAAAGTCGGAGCGAACAAAGTCATGTTCTTATAACTTACTTACACTTTTGATGTACTCAAACAAGACTTAAACAGATGTAAGACCTTTTTCATATGTGTATTCATTGTAATGGTTGTGTTTACTATGATTACTATGATATAATTATTGTGATACTATACATGACATCATGCACCCCCCGAACGCTTCCGTCGTTCCGGTTTGGTGGTGTGACAGATTGGTATCAGAGCATTTCTTTATAGTGAACTAAGTATACCAAACCTTACATGGTATATAACTATAAACACTAAGTGGGCGTAAGTGCTCTAAACTAAACATATATTTTCAAAATATAAAGTATTTTGTAAAAAGTATACTAGTATGCATACGTAGCAGAACCAGAGTCATAGATAGAGCAAGGAAAAACTATTTGGATGTTGGGACACTACAGTTAAATATGGGCAGTAATGTAATCATGTCTAGGGTTAATATAGCCTGATCAACTATATTCATTTGAGACATGACCAACATGTGCTTGGGAGTG
This sequence comes from Lactuca sativa, assembly GCF_002870075.4. NCBI lineage: Eukaryota > Viridiplantae > Streptophyta > Magnoliopsida > Asterales > Asteraceae > Lactuca > Lactuca sativa. The sequence continues at coordinate 170,561,291 of NC_056631.2, forward strand.
ACTGTGGTGTTACAGCAAGCCTAAAACTCACCAAGAACAAAAGCATCCAACATAAAATACGATATGAGTATTTTAGCTAGAGCCAAATCCAGTATATAGGTTCATTCAAAGTGTTGCTACCTCTTCTTTCTTAAGCAATAACTTACTTGCATTAGTAACCTTTCTATGCTTATCGCTTGGTAGAAAACTTTTATTGTCAGGATGAGATATACATGGTTTCATATATCTTGAGGACTTACCATCCTCTTCTTCCTGGTTGTTTCTAGAACAAGATGCCTCCCCGACGAAGACCCATCAGAAGAAACGACGACAACCCACCACCACCACCCCCTCAGTTCGACCCTGTCATGTTCCAGGCAGCAGTTATAGCCAACGTGACTGCAGCAATGGCACAAGTGAACTCTGGTGGGGCTGGAGGTGGAACCGACCCTCAAAGACAAGATGAAGGTTAGGGACATCAAAAGGAGTGTTCCTACAAGGACTTCATGACCGCAAAACCGAAGTCCTTGGACGAAAATGGAGGTGTTATCACTCTAAATTGATGGTTCGAGAAGTTCGAATCCATCTTCGAAATTTGCATCTGTTCCGAAGCAAACAAGGTGAAGTTTGCTGCATGCACTTTCACCGACAGAGCTTTGACCTGGTGGAATGGTCAAGTCAAATCCCTAACTTTGCCAGTCGCTTATTCCATAGGTTGGGAAAGACTGAAGGAACTCATGCTTGCAGAATACTACCCGAGGGGCGAGGTGCAAAAGTTAGAGCACAAACTCTAGAACTTGAAGATGAAGGGTTCGGACATCACTGCCTACACCGCTAGATTTTATGATCTGGCTCTCCTTTATCCGGGAATGGTCACCTCGGAGAGCAAGGGAATAGAGAGGTACATTTGGGGACTGACACAACCAACCAAAGGAAATGTCTTGGCAGCTTGGCTAGCTACATTTGATAGCACCAGGTGTCTGGCGCAGACTCTGATCGATCATGGAGTCGATCATGAGGTGATAGATGTTCCTGAACCATAGAAGGAGGGTGGTGGGAAGAAGAAATTTTGGAACAAGCGCAAGGGCCAATCCTCTTAGGAGCCCTCCAGGAAACAACAAATAGTGGCAGTCCACACTACTACTACTCCTGTTACTACTCTTGTCGCGGTCCCCGTTACTCCAATGAACCCCAGTCGCTATGCTGGAAAACTACCTCTATGCAACAAGTGCAACAACCATCATCAGGGATAGTGTCGGGAGATGTCGTCCACCAGTTGTGGCAAGAAGGGACACACAACTCGATTCTACAAAGGATCAGTCCAACCAACCAATCAGGCTCCTAGAGCGGGTGCTGGTCAAGCCTGTTATGGTTGTGGAGAGATTGGACACTTCAAGAGAGATTGTCCCAATGCAACAACAGGTGGCAATACAGGAAGGGTGCAGGCAATGGGCCAGGAGTAAGCGATCGCTGATCCTACCGTTGTTACGGGTACGTTCCTTCTTGACAACTCTTATGCATGCATTCTTTTTGATTCTGGTGCGGAGAGGAGTTTTGTTAGTCATGCATTCAAACATCTAATAAAATGTAAATCCTAGCCTTTAACCGAAACATTCACCGTCGAGATGGCTAACGGAAAGAAAGAGAGCACTAGCGACATATTCATAGGCTATAACCTTACCCTAAAATACCATCCGTTTTCAATTGACCTCATGACTGTTTCCATAAAAAGCTTCGATGTCATCATTGGGATGGATTGGTTGAGCCCCAATCGTGCAGATATTCTTTGTTACAAAAAATCCATTTGTCTTAATTTGCCATCTGGTGCAACACTCATGATCTATGACGATAAACTCAGCTCGAACCTTCATATCATTTCATGCATCAAAGCCCAAAAGTATCTGAGAAAGGAATTCCATGTGTTCCTAGCTCATGCTGTTAATGAGAAACAGGAAGTTAAAGACCTTGAGAGCATCCCCGAAGTCTGCAACTTTCCTGATGTCTTCCCTGAAGATCTTCCCGAAATCCCTCCCGAGCGCCAAGTTGAGTTTCCGATCGACTTAATCCCTGGAGCTACCCCTGTAGCTAAGCCCCCATATCGTTTAGCACCAGCTGAAATGCAAGAATTATCTGGCCAGCTCAATGAGCTACTCAACAAAGGATTCATCAGACCGAGTTTCTCACCATGGGGAGCCCCGATTCTATTCGTTAAAAAGAAGGATGGATCCTTTCGGATGTGCATAGATTATCGTGAACTGAACAAGCTTACCATCAAGAACCGTTATCCCCTACCCAGAATTGACGACCTATTTGATCAACTTCAAGGAGCCAGTTACTTCTCGAAAATAGACTTGAGATTAGGGTACCATCAGCTACGAGTCCACGAGCCTGATGTTCCAAAAACCGCATTTCGAACTCGATACGGTCACTACGAGTTTGTAGTAATGCCCTTTGGTCTAACCAATGCACGCACGATATTCATAGATCTAATAAATCGGGTGTGCCGCCCTTTCCTATACAAGTTTGTGATAGTATTCATTGATGATATACTTGTCTACTATCGGAGTGAGGAAGATCACAAACAACACTTGAGGTTCGTTTTAGGATCATTAAGGGTGGAGAAGCTATAAGCAAAATTTACCAAGTATGAATTTTTGATCAGGAAGGTAACGTTCCTCAATCACGTGAGTAGCGAGGAAGGCATACATGTGGACCCATCCAAAATTAAAGCGATTGAGAATTGTTCAGTACCGAAAACACCCACGGAAATCTGTAAATTCCTGGGTCTCGCTGGCTATTATCGTAGTTTTATCCATAACTTCTCCAAAATCGCCAACCCTCTAACCACCCTGACTCAGAAAGGTGTACCTTTTTGCTAGGGAGAAAAGCAAGACAATGCGTTTCAAACCTTAAAGCATGCCCTATTTAACGCACCTTTCTTTTCTCTGCCTGAAGGGACAGAAGACTTCATTGTCTACTATGATACATCCAATCAGGGTTTAGGTTGTGTGCTTATGCAGCGAGGAAAGGTTATCGCCTATGCCTTGAGGTAGCTAAAAACACACGAGATCAATTACAAAACCCACGATCTAGAGTTGGGAGCAGTGGTCATCACATTAAAGATCTGGAGACACTATCTCTACATAACCAGGTGCACTATCTTCGCTGACCAAAAGAGCCTACAACATATTTTCAATCAGAAAGAGTTGATCATGAGACGATGGCGATGGGTAGAACTACTCATCGATTATGAGTGCGAGATACGCTATCACCCAGGCAAGGCCAATGTTGTAGCAGATGCCCTCAGCCGGAAAGAGTATTCAAGTCGTAGAGTGAAGGTACTGACAATGGCCATCTATACCCATTTATTCGCACAAATCAAAGAGGCTCAGCTGGAAGTCTTAAAACCGAAGAAAATATCGGATGAAGCCTTAAGGGGAATGGAAAAGAACTTGGAGATCAAGGGAGACGGAGTTCACTAATTCATGAACCATATCTAGACCCCAAAGTACGGCGGGTACAGGGAGATCATCATGAACGAAGCTTACAAGATTAGATAATCCGTTCACCTAGGTTAGGATAAGATGTACTTGGATCTCAAGAAGTTATACTGGTGGCCAAACATGAAAGCAGATATCGCTACCTTCATGGGCAAGTGTCTGACTTGCGCTAAGGTGAAGGTTGAATATCAGAAACCCTCAGGATTACTCCAGCAGCCAGAAATACCTGAGTGGAAGTGGGAGAGGATTACTATGGATTTTATCACTAAATTGACAAAATCTCTGATATGGTACGACACCATATGGGTAATCGTCGATCGATTGACCAAATCTGCCCACTTCCTGCCAATAAAAGAAACATTCAAAATGGAAAGACTTGCACAAATTTACATTCAAGAGATAGTTCGTCTGCATGGTGTGCCTGTGTACATTATCTCCGATCGGGATAGCAGATTCACCTCGAGATTCTGGTAGTCACTGCAGAAGGCTCTTGGAACTAAGTTGGATATGAGTATAGCTTATCATCCATAAACCGACGGGCAGAGTGAGAGAATCATTCAAACCCTTGAAGACATTCAAAGAGAGTGCGGTATCAATTTCGGCAAGTTATGGGACACCGATTTTCCCTTAGTTGAGTTTTCTTACAACAACAACTACCATACTAGTATCAAGGTTGCGCCGTTCGAAGCCCTCTATGGCTGTAAGTGCAGATCCCCTCTGTGTTGGGCTGAGGTGGGGGACACACAGCTTGCTTAGGGTCAAGTCCCTGATAGCACTCTAACCGACCCAGAAATCATTCTAGAAACCACCGAAAAGATCATACAGATCTGGGAACGAATGAAAGCCTCCAGAGATAGACAAAAGAGCTACGCTGATAAAAGACGAAAAAACATTGGAGTTCCAAGTTGGTAACCGTGTTATGTTGAAGGTCTCACCCTGTAAAAGCATGATACGCATTGGTAAGCATGGAAAGCTGAATCCAAGATACATTGGGTTATTCGAGATCCTCGCTAGGATCGACCCTATAGCATCCAAACTCCAGTTACCCTATGAGCTTCATAACATTCATCCTGTCTTCCATGTGTCAACTCTTAAGAAGTATTTATTTGATGAAACACTTGTGATCCCTATTGACGAGATCGAGATCAACGACAACCTCAATTTCGTGGAAGAACCAGTCGAAATAATGGATATGGAAGTCAAGCGGACGAAACAAAGTCGCATCCCGATAGTGAAGGTTTGCTGGAATACCAAGCGCGGACCTGAATTCACTTGGGAGTACGAGGACTGGATGAAACAAAAATATCCACATCTTTTCCCTAGTCCGTAATTGTATTGATTTTGAATTTTTGGAAGAAATTCCCTTTAACAGGGGGATGAAGTGACACCCCGGAACTTCTACCTTGTTCAACTATTCAATACTATCAATGTTAAACTAGTTTCAACTATCTTTTAGCATTATTTTGAGCCTGTTTGGATCATCTAAAGCCTTGTACAACCAAAGTTTGAATTAGAGATGGGTTTGTTTAAGATTTAGGGTTGCAAAAGGCCAAACACTCCATCAAGCGCACACCCATTATCTGTATATAGATGAGGCTCATTGTCACTTTCTTTCCCCTCTCCTCAACCACACACACCTCTCTCTCTCTACTTTTATCACCCACAAACACTTCTAAGGCTTCAAAAATATAATTATTCCATCCTTTTAGCTGGTTATACTTGAAAGACTTCTTGATTTGAGCCTTGATTCATCTTAAATTTAACCGCACACTCCTTTGTGTGGCCTTACACTCCCTTCATACATTCATATGTGATTGTAACACTTGTCCCAAGTGTTTCCTAGTCTCGTAGGGTGTCACTTATCATGATTAGTTGTATTATACACTAATTATGTCCGTACATGTACCGTTATATGTTAAATAGAGTCCGTTTGTGCTCGAGGCTGGACTTGACACTCAACTTCGCTAACGATCTTACATTCGAGTCACACGTCAAATGGTGAGTTCACACCCCTACGCTTTCATGATTTTTAAACGTTTTCAAGGGGAATACAAGCCAAACACACATGATTTTGTGAAACTAAAACAAAAAGGATTTCAACAAGATTAAAACTTAAGCAATTGATACAGCCCAATGATTTTCATAAAATATAAAGATATTGTATCCCTTTTGTATTATGTGGAGCATAAGGGATGTTTTTCCAATCATAATTGCATAGTTTTCGAACAGATCGCGAACATAACAGTATAATCAAACTATAATAGGTATAGTTTGGGGAATTCATTACCATTTTTACCAATACAGACTACCTAAATGGTTAATCGTATAACTACGATAGACTTAGTTTATGACATTCATTACTACACTTGGATAACAAGAGTACACCACCAAATAATTATTTAAGTATAACTATTCATACTCTACCAAGTACACAAATGGTTTCAATTACAAGAACACGATAAAGAACTACATGTAAGCTAGTTAATACAAGATTATGAGACATCTCTTTAATTCTACCTTTCAGGGCACTGGTAAAATCCTCAACATTCAGTATAACCAGAGTCTCCTGGAGGGAGAGCGTGAGATTTGTGAATAGATCTATTCGGGACTGACAATCCCACACTTGAACTGTTAGCTACAGTTAGCCAGGCATGCCTGGGGTGAAAAATATCATTTAATTGACGCTTGAAGATCGTCACGGAGGTCATCATTCATATCAAGTATTGTTATACGAACATACAATAATATAAACTAACCCTTGGTTTACGGGATTTCATTCTTCATTAGTTTTATTTTAATTAATAAAACTACCATACATTATATTGTAGGATTCCTGGAATTACAACATCTGGTTTTATTTTAAATAATAAGACTACTATACATACTGGTAGTAGCCAAGGATTTTCCAATAGAACACGGTAACAAACACATATGTTAGAAAACATTGGATTTTCTTGGAAACATACAAAACATTTTCACTGATTCACTAACAGGTTTTTACAACAAAAACATGCTTATGAACTCACCAACTTAATGCTGATACTCTTTTCAAAATGCTTGTATTCTCAGGAAATTAGTAGACAGATACCTCCTGGAGTTTTGAGAAGTCGGAGTGAATAAAGTCATGTTCTTATATCTTACTTAGATATTTGATGTACTCAAACAATACTTAAACAGATGTAAAACCTTTTTCATATGTGTATTTAATGTAATGGTTGTGTTTACTATGATTGCTATGATACAATTGTTGTGATACTATACATGACGTCATCCACCCCCGAACGCTTCCGCCGTTCTGGTTTGGGGGTGTGACAATTATCTTCATATATAATTATTATTCGGGATTGTAACCAAGTTGAAGAAGAGTTTCATGGAATCATGGGTAGAATGATCAGAGTCGCAAACTAGATTTTGTGAAATCTTGGTTCAAGTTGGTTTTAAACTGAAACCTTAAGGATTCCATGTGAAAGTGTGTGAAATGTATGACAGAAGTTATTAGAAATAGGAAGTGTGTTAATAGGACCTCATTTATACAATGGTGAAAATCATATAGAATCATAAGTCCAATCTTCACGAAGTCATGGATTAGGTTGTTTTATACCTGGAACCTTATGGACCCCAAGTGATGAGTGTGATTTTTTGAGAGAATTAAGATTTTGGAAAGCAGGTAATGTTGATGATCCATAACGTTACCCTTGGTGATAGTAGGAAGATCTTCACATAGACTTTGATAACATCATATGTATCAAGTTAGGTTTACTAGACACCTTAAGGGTGTTATATGAAATGTGAATGAGATATGGAAGAAATAAGTTTATGGAGTGATGTTGATACATAGAAACATAGATCGTTTCTATTGTCCATTTGTAATTTAATGCTATAATTTGTAAAGATATTCATTTGTTAATACATTCTATTGGGAAGAATTCATAGAATAAGAAATTTAATTATGAGGCTTTGGATAACATATTGCAACATGCTTCTAAAGACACTTAAGTAATCATTGACATCGTGAAACATAAGTTTCTTGTTAATTCCTTTGTTTCATACTAGAACAACAAGTATTCATTGTCAATTCCTTGAAATAAAAATATTTTTGGTTTTTACTGAAATCTTTAAAGAAAAAAAAATGTTTTTGGATTTTTCAAAATTTTAAGAAATTCAAATTATTTTTTTATTTTTGAAAATTCTACAAAGAAAGAAAAATAATTTTGGATTTTTGAAATTTTTAGGAAAAAAAAAATTTAAGACTGCGTTCAGCTCTGCTAGCTCGCAGGTCATCACATATGAATAGTAACAAAAACATTTAAACTATGAACAATAATTCAACTATGATGATTTTTTATGCGTCGCAAGTCATCGCAGGTGAATAGAAACACAAATAAGATGCAAAACGAAAATATCAACTATGATGGGTTATGATGTCTCACAACTCATAGAAAAAGAAACTAGTAAAAGAAAAATAAACGAACAATTACAATGTGCAAAAGAATAAGATGGCTCACGCCGTCTAAAAAACAAAGAGTAAATGAAAGAACCAAATAAGTTTGCTCCAACAACCTGTTAAGCTCGCAACCATTCACTGATGAACAGTAACATTTCACAAGTTACCGATTTGGTTTTGGAAGGGAATCAACTTTCATCATTTCAAGCCCTTGTAAAATCCGATTTAATGTAGCTTCACGTAATCCTTTCGTGAAGATGTCAGCTAACTGATCCCCAAATCTAACAAAGTGAACTTCCATATTTCAATCTTCCGCATGATGTTTTATTAAATGATATCGCAATTCCATATGCTTCACTTTTTAGTGTTGCAATATATTATTACATATTCTGGTTACACTTAACGAATCAAAATACACTGAAATCTTCTTCATAAATATCTGATAATCTCATTGTTGCCTATGAATACAAATAATTTGTGATATTCATGATGTAGCCACAATATATTCCATTGCCAACTTACAAGTTTTCCGTTCAAGAATTGACATCCACCTTATGTACTTTTCCAATCAAGACCACAACCTCCTAAATCTACATAAGAGAATCCCTATACAAATAACCTGGTATTAAATGGTTACCATAAATCAAGAGAAGTAATTCTCCAAAGATATCTTAAAATATTCTTGACTATGGTCAAGTGAGGTTCTCATGTATTTGGTTGATATCTTGTATAATAACAAACAACAAACATTATGTTAGGTCTACTAAATGTGAAATAAAGGAAGGTCCCAATCATTTTTCAGTACAATGTAAGATCAATTGTTGGTTTTTCAAGCAAAGGAGTCAATTTGGTTCCAAACATCATTGTATCTTTCACCTTTGTTTCTCCATTCATTCCATATTTTGTAAGTAAGGACTTCATGAAATCTTTCGGGTTTATGAAAATCCCCTCTTTGCTCTTTCTAATGTTTAATCAAATGGAAAATTATCAGACCTATTGAGCTCATCTCAAATTTAGTCTCCATTAGTTTTCGAAATTAGTAGTGCACTTAGGATTTGTTAGACATTCATCAAATGATCACCATCTTTCATGTGAAAGAAGTTAGGGTCAATTGAACCATGTTTAAAATTAGATTGTTTAACAAACCAAGTTAGATTTTCATACCATACATGAGAGGCCTGTTTAAGTCCATACACATCTTTATCAAGAATGTAGCAGTGATTTCGATATTGTTCATTAACGAAACATAGTGGTTCTTCGATGTAAACTGTGTCCTCAAGTTTTCCAATAAGAAATGCACACATCACATCCATCTGGAAGACTTCAAAGTTCTTGTGAGCGACATATTCTAGAAAAATGAAAATTGACTCCAATCTCACAGTAGGTGTGAACGTCTGTTCGTAGTCGATGCCTTCTTCCTAACAAAATCCTTTAACTATGAGACATTCTTTGTTTCTTATGACATTTCATTCCTTATCCATCTTATTCCGAAATACCCATTTTAGAAAAACTATAGATGCATTTGGAGGTGTCAGAATCAATCTCTAAACCTTGTTTCTTTTAAACTCATTCAGCTCATCTTGCATAGCTTTTACCCAATCTGCATGATCAAGAGCAATTTTACAATTTTAGGTTAAATTTTGGATATAAATGAATGAAAAATTCTTGATTTTTATTTAATAAGGCTCGTTTCTCCTTTTTTGTGCTCATGTAAGAACACCAGTTGAAGTTTCTCCTTTTTTCCGATTTCTCCCCCGTACATGCACATCATAGGAAGAATCCTCACACCCCAAAAAATGATCATGATTCTCCCTTTGAAAATAATCATTATTAAGAATATTCTCCCCTAAACATGAGTATCATTAATTTGATTCATAGTTAAAGTGGATATTGCTTCACTTGATCCCCCTCAACTGGTGCATTTGCAGAGCTAAATGTTGTGGAACATTCTTCTTCAGCATGAGCTTCAACATTGTCGATTGCTGCATCAAACAATTTAAACTACTTGTCTTCTTGATTGTCTCTAACATTCGATTCATGGGAGATCTCTTTTTAAGGTTCACTAAATAGATCTAGAAAATATTCATACAATGACATTAGAGGAATTTTGTTTGAGCATGACAAAGGAAATATTTCTCCATATTGAGCATTATTTTTCTAGAATTACTTGATGAACTTGCCATCAAATGTAACATAAGAGCTTTCTTCAATCTTATTTCTTTTCTTGTTTAGAACTTTGTATTCTTTTGATGTGAGAGCATATCCCATGAAAATTGCTTCATCGGCTTTGACATCAAACTTGTTGTGATGTTTCTTCGAATTGTAAAAAAAAAAGAACATTTAGAGCTAAGAACATGAAAGAATTTCATATTAGGTTTGTGATTATTCAGAATATCATAAGGATTTATTAATGTCACTTATTAATGTAAGAATGATTTTGGGTAAAACATGCGGTTCCAATCGCTTCATCCCATAAATACAATGGAAGATTTACAAAAGATAACATTCTCCTCGTAGCTTCATAATGTGAATGGTTTCGCCTTTCAACATTTTGCTGTGGAGTATAAGGTGAGGAAAAATGATGACTAATTCGCTTATTCGTTAAGAAATCTGCAAATGCTTGATTTATGAACTCAGTCCCATTTTCACTTCAAATCTTTTGAAGAAGCTTTCACAAATATTATTCAATTTTCCGCACAAAATTTATCAGCTTTTGTATTGTCTCTGACTTCTGTTTAAGAAAGAACATCTAAGTGAATCGAGAAAATTCGTCAAAAATAACACGTATATACTTATTACCTATTTTTCAGGCAGCACATAAATGATATTTTTCAAATTTTAGTAGAGGGAGACCTCACACAATATCACCAAGACCAAGCTTGTTGATATCTTTGATATTGAGAGGCGAGAGTTGGGTGTGCCATAACCAACTATCTTTCATAAATGCTTTTGCAAGCAAATAGAAATAATGTTTTCCTTAAATGGGCTTCATGTTAAGAGGATACATTTCACCTTTACTCTTGGATTTTAGAACCGCTTTCTCCGAGTCCTTATGAATTATCTCAGAACCTTCATCATCAAATGAAACTTTTAAACCATTACCTACAACAAGTTGAGAAACACTTATCAAACTATGTTGTAAGTGTTCAAATTATATTACCTTATCAATAGTGAATTATCCATTGGTTGTCATCCTATATCCTTTGATTTTGTCGGTAACATTGTTCCCAAACATCACTCTTTTTGTATCCTTCAGACTCTGAAACTCCCTTAATTGTGATATCTTACTAGTCATGTGACATGAGTATCCGCTTTCAATATACCATTTTGAATCATACTACTCGTCACACATCACCTGTGAAATCACACCAATTTAGGAACCCAAACTAGCTTGGGCCCTTATGAGATTTTTGGATTTTAAATTAATAGCATGAAAAATTTTGGTCTTAACAATCCAAAATGATTTTGTATTCGAATCATTATCATCATTTTTGACCTTTTTGAAAACTCGAGTCTTTTTATCATTCAAAATTATCTCAACAGAAGAAGTTTTCCTTTGGAATTAAACCTCAAAATTTTATTTTTCTTATTTTTTTTCTTTGTCTAAATTTCCTTCAAAATGGAATCTTGATTTGAGACAACTTTCTTTTGAACATAAACTTGTTTTGATTTAATATTATTTGTAAAAGACTTTGATTTATCAACAAATTTGTTTGATTTATCATTTTTCGGAAAAAAAAAAAAGTTTGATCAAAATTTCATTTAATTGTAGCCTCTTTTGGTGAATAAAATATTTTATTAAAAGACCTTGAGGAATTAATAAATTTTTTATTTTTCTCTCGAGATGAAGAACAAACATCTTTTTGATTTTTAACAGAATTTGTTAATGACTCTTTCTATCTCTATAAATCTTGTCTTTCTTTTTATTAATAAGGTCATTATATCGATCATTTAATTGGATTTTCCTTTCAAATCAGTTAATACGTCAACATTCTCTTAAACAAATTTCGTATTTTGACTTTCAGTCCTTTCAGCAACCTCATGTGAAATGTACATATTATTCAAAGGTTCCGAAATGTATATCCCTTTGACATTCTAAGATATCTTCCCTGAAAGACCTTTCATTTCATCAACATTATCAATTGGAAAAAACCAAAAATAATCATCACAAGAATTCACATTGTCAGTCTTAACAATTGAATTTAAGTCAGCAGTATCATTCTTGTCCAGTCGATTCATAACAAAAACTTGATTTGGTGCTTTCTGGACTTTTAGAAAACAACTTCTTTTTATTTTAAATTTTTCATGCCTCGATTTTCAACAAATTGTTCAAAATTCAATTGAATCTTCAAATCTAATTTCTTTTTTGTTCTTCAACATGTTTTGTAAAAGAAGAACGATTGAAGGTTTATATCGATCTGATACACTTAGAGTATAATAAACAAAAGCAAAATAACTAAACAAAATAAAGAATATAAAAGTGAAGAACATGATATAATCAAAAAGATGTCTTTCAACAAGAAAGAGTTTGTTTTCACCAAGAAAACAGGTTGTCACAAAGAAGGTCACCAAGACGATTACATTAGGTTTTCACCCTAATATTAAATATATACTAAACTATACTAGTATTTCCCTTCAATCAATGGATTTTATCTAATCTATACTAAGAATCGATCCTTATCACCAAGATATCAGTTCATTTATCTATTATATACATATATCTATAATTACCTAATGTACAAAGATTACATTAGATTACTAACTACACGTTGACGCTGATAAGGCTTGAGACACTAGCATTGGTGCTGATGTTGGCGCTGGCGCTGGTAGTCAGTGTATATAGTGTTTGACTTAATAGATCATAGGGTGTGACCTTACAATCTCCTCTTATCTGATGATGTCAACACTAATCCTCTTTAGAGGATTCATCAAAATAACCATTGTAGAATTTATTTGCTTCTTTCAAAATTTTAGACTTCACCCACCTGAATTCATCAACTTGAAGTTTTTCCAATATTTTGCTAAGCTCAATAGAAATCATCACACAGTATCCTCTTTCAAGTTCTATATCACAAAGTCCTTCCATGAAAAGATGAAATATATGCTTAGTGGGTGTAGTGAGAAGATCATCAGTGCATTGAAAGCACATATTATTTTGACTATCAAGATAGAAAATACCATGTTTTGGTTCTCAAATGAACATGTGCTGAACTGGTTCAACACCCACTAGGAGTTCAATGTTGATGTAGTGAGTGTCATAAGGAAGAAGAAACTTGGTATACTTGGTCCTTCTGGGAGTACATGTTCTTCCTGAAGTGGATGGTCTAGACGGACCAGCTGATGGCACAAGATTGAGCTTCTTGACTTTGTTACGCAACTGTTAAATTGTTAACTTCACCTTTTGAGCATGAATACCTTTATGTTTGTCAATAATTTCCTGAATTTGTATCCAATCATTGTAGCTTTAATGACCCTTCTTTCGTTTAGTGCTCCATACCATGATGATGGGATCAGGATTTGATCTACGAGTCAGTACATCTCCAAACTTATTTCTGTCAATCCTAGTATTCAGTTCTGAAATACTATGTTGGTTGTCCACAATATTTTTTAATAGCGGAATATTCTTGTTTTTAATATTAGTTCTTTGAACATCAACATTTTCGTCGGTAGAAGTAAGAGCTTGAGAAAGTTTAATGGATCAACGTTCTTATTTTCTAGCTTGAATGATGGCAATGTTCTCTATCATAATTTCTCTAACTTCCTCAACAGTTATCTCCTATTCTTTAGTTAGATCATTTAGATCAATAGTGGGCTTGCTTTTTTTGGAGGGGGGAGGGGCTAAAGGATCACCAACAGTAGAGGAGCTTCTAGCTTCAATGTCATTAGCTCCCTGTGAGAAGGAAGCTTTCCTCTTTTGAGGATTGGGCTGGTCATCATTAGACTCTATGTCACTATGAGTTCTATGAGGAATCCCCCCCCCCCTCAAAATACGAATTGAGGTAGATGAAACTCAAAGGAATAGTAGGAACAACAGCTTCAGCCATAAATCCTATATCATGAAACCCTTCGTAATGATCAGTCTCAGATTGTTCATCAGCGTCTGCGATAGGCTGATCATATTTTGTTGCATCAATTTCGGGGATGTTTCTCTCTTCTTCATCCAAAACAATTTCCTTTTGATTAAGAACTTCAAACCTTCCAGCTTCAGACATTCCAGGCTATGATGGTGTAACAACCCGAAGTTGTTCATCGCCGAAAAACCCGCTCTACCCGTATAACTCGTCGGAAATCAAAATGTCCCGTTATCATTTTTGGGCTTAGTTATCTAAAATTATATATTTATTTTCATTCAATGAGGGTCCAAATCATTTAGGAACTCATGAATTTAGCCCAAAACATTTATTTCTTAAGTTTTAGAAATATCCTCGTCGGGTGACGAAAACTCAATCGGGTGCGACCCAAAGCATCGTTTAAGGTCGGTATCGGGTAGAATTCCACCGTGTCCAAGTTTTGGGGACTATATAAACATGTTTAAGCACTCATTTGAAGCTTTTTCCTTCTCTCTCTACTCTATCTCTAACCTCTCTCCTAAATCCAAAGATTAAGTGTCCAAAACTCAAATTTAAGGCTTCAAATCCTTAAGGTACCTTCCTAGCCTTAATCTATAGCATGTTTAGCTTCCAAATTAGACACTTAATCATAAAATTGGACATTGTATGTGAGTTTACGGCCCAGGAGGCAGCCTAGGCCGTAAACACCATTTTGAAGGGTTTTTAGCCCTTAAACTCCTTCCTAGACTCAAATGGACTTTAGATATGGCTAAGGGACTTCAAGATATGGACTTAGAACACCTAAAACTATAATTTTGTGTACTTTGAAGGAGTTTACGGCCAAGGCATAAGCTTGGGCCGTAAACTCATGAAAATGGTGTTTTTCATGCCTTTAAACCCTTCCAAAACACCTCTATGGCTTAGATATGAATTATAGGACTTTGATTCTTGCATTTGGACACTTGAAACATTAATTTTGAGGGACTTAGATGAGTTTACGGCCAAGGAGAGTTCTTGGGCCGTAAACTCCACAAAACTTGGCATAAATCTCATTCTAAGGTGTTAGAAAGCCATCCAACACCACCAAAAGCCTTGGAATAAATCAAGGGACCAACCAAAAATACTTTGAGGGCCTAAAACACAACATTTATGGGGTTTCTAAGGGTTTACGGCCAAGACATGTTCTTGGGCCGTAAACTCCAAAATTTTTGGTGTTAGAATGCAAACTACACACCCCTAAGGCCCTTAGATGAATTTTAGAAGTCCTTTCATGCATGTTCTAGACCTTGAAACACCTTGGAACACCACCCACAAGAGTTTACGGCCATGAAGGGGGTTTCATGGGCCGTAAACTCCACAAATCCCCCAAAAATCCCATGCAAACTCATGTTAGGCCTTGGATTAGTTTTACCAATCACATGTGATTTGTTCTAGCACCATTTAGCATCATTTTCATAAGGATTAAGGAGTTTAAGGCCAGGAGCCTATGCTAGGCCGTAAACTCCCATAAATTAATCATTTTGGTGATTTTAATCCATTCCATGCATTTAGAACAAAGCCTAGAATCATTTCCCATGTCCATATAAGCCATTTAAGCCATTTAAACACCCAAAACCACACCCACATGAGTTTACGGCCGTAAACTCATGTATGTGTGTGTTTTGTGGTTGTAAACTCATTTAAAAGTTTACTCATGGGGAGTAAACTCAAGTCCCAAGTTCCTAGTGTCATTTCCCATCCCTAAACGCCACCCGGGCCCCTCCAAACACTTGTATCGGAGTGTTTTCGCGACCTGAAGCAATTGTCCCTATCCAACAATTAATCTAAGTCCTAATTAGATACAAATGTGTATCTTTACATATTAATTAGGAATCTCGTGTATTTGCAAGCCCTGGATCAACTCTTAGCATCCAAATCGTCCTACTTCTCGTCCGGTGAGTTCATACCCCTACGCCTTTTTCACTGTTTTTAACTGTTTTCAGGGGGGGAATACAAGCAAACCAAAACTGTTTTCAAATCATAACATTTATGTGTTTCAGATAATATCTGGCAATCTTATAAACTCTTTTACTCCTTATGTATTATGTTGAGCATAAGGAATGATTTATCAATTACAACTAAATGGATTTTAGTTAAGAAAATAACCAAACTAATCAAATTATTATGGGAATAATTTGGGGTTCTATGTTTCTCTTTATACCATGTACTGATATCTGTATTAGGTTATTAGATAAACTATGTCTGATTCAGTTTATCTCTATATCATTCAAATGTTTTGCCAGATAGTTTCATTGTATGTATCTATTTTTCAACTGTATCAAGTCTTGAAATCTTTGTATGTTAGTATCGTATGAGAATCCTGTGAATAGTTTAATACTAGCTTGTGAGAAAGTCACTACCCTTTATGGATGATCAAGTAAATCCTCTCTGGAAGTGTAACCAGAGTCTCCTGGAGGGAGAGCGAAGAGTTTGTGAATAGATCTATTCGGGATTGACAATCCCACACCTTAACTGCTAGCTACAGTTAGGCGGGCACGCCTGGGGTGACAAATTCTGGATATCATTCGACGTCTGACTAACGTCAAGGAGGTCTCGTTGTCATATCAGCATGGTTACCCGACTCACAATACGTATTAATATAAACTTATTCACAGCTAGAATCTGTTTAGAATCTATATCTTGTTCGGGATGATAATCCCATGATCTTGTGTCTATATTTCGTTCGGGATGGAAATCCCATGGATTTAAAACTAAATCTTATACGGGATGATAATCCCATGATTTTATCAAACTATTATCTACTTTCGGGATAGTGATCCCATGGTTTATCAAGCTATCTTATATCTACTTTCGGGATAGTGATCCCATGATCTTTATCGAATTATCTTATAACTGGTTCGGGATGTAGTCCCAAGGTTTTCAAATACTAATTGGTTCGGGATGTAGTCCCAAGGTTTTCAAAATACTTTCTATTTACAGTTCATCTAAATTATAGCTTTGTGTATTAAACCATACTATGTATTATCAAATCAATCTTACAATTAGCAAAATATGGGATTTTCCTGGGGTTAACTTATATCTATAACAGAACTGTAACGAAAGATAACTTAACTACTTTACATAAGAAAATATGGGATTTTCTTCGATATCAAATCTTTTCAGAAAACTAAAGGAAATCGATACATTTTCACAAAACAAAACCGCTTATGAACTCACCAGCTTTATGCTGATTTTCAAACCGCTTGTATTCTCAGGTCCAAGTTAGACAGGTACCCGGCGATACCTTTTGGTGAAGATGGAGTGCTGCGAAGACTCGTCTCTTTTGTTCATATGATATATGTATAACTTTTGTACAATTTACTTTTGAACCAAATGTAAACTTTCATATATATATATATATATATATATATATATATATATATATATATATATGTAATGTAATGGTTGTTTACTGTGATTACTATGTACATTGGATTTGATACACAACATGGAGTCAACCCCGGGAACGTTTCCGCCTTTGGTTTTCGGGGTGTGACAGATTGGTATCAGTGCCCTTGTTTATAGTGAACAGAGTATACCAAACCTTACATGGTATAAGACTATAAACATTAAGGGGCCTAAGTGCTCTGAACTAAAAGTATCCTACATGATATAAGTATTTTCAAAAGTATTTAAGTATGCCGAGCCGTCGAAATCCGTAACTACAAGTAGAACAAAACATAAGTAAATGGGTGTTGTACACTACGGTTAAACCTGGGCAGTTATGTAGTCGTGTCTAGGGTCAATATAGCCTGGCCAACTATATTCATTCAAGACACGGCCAACATGTGCTTGGGAGTGACTGTGGCATGCGGCATACCTAAAACTTACCCAATATCCCAAACAACAAATCGTCGCTGCAGCGAACCATGAAATACTATGGGAGTATTTCTCGAGCCGATCCTTTGTAGAAAAACCTCGTATACGCGTTATTCCTTAACCATTCCTCTAGCGATAAAATGTTCTATCTTGGTAACTCCTTTCTGCTTTATCGCTTAGTATGATGCTATATTTGCCTTGATGAGATATCTTCTGTCCCATATCTCTTGATTCAATTCAGAGGACTTATGATCCTCTCTTTCCTGATCTTGTTAGATCACGATGCCTCCAAGAAAGAGACCCAGCTCAACGAACAACAACAATCCTCCTTTTCAACTTGATCTTGCATCACTTCAGACAGTTCTGACTGCTGCAATGGTAGCAGCCATGTCGCAAATGAACTCTAGAAATTCAGGAGGTGATCCCCAACACCAAAACCCAGAAGATAGCCAGGGACACCAAAAAGGGGGTTCCTATAAAGACTTCATGAACGCAAAACCGACATTCTTCGATGGCACAGGGGGTGTCATTGCTTTAACTCGATGGTTCGAGAGAATCGAATCAATCTTTGAGATATGTGGCTGTTCGGAGTCTGATAGAGTCAAGTTTGCCGCCTGTACCTTCCTAGACAAAGCCCTGACTTGGTGGAATGGCCGAGTCAAATCCTTAACTTTACCTGTAGCCAATGCTATGGGTTGGGAAGCTATGAAGGAGCTTCTTCTCGCAGAATATTGCCCTCGGGGCGAACTTCAGAAACTAGAACATGAACTATGGAACCTTAAGATGAAGGGGTCTGACATAGCTGCTTATACCTCAAGATTCGATGATCTGGCATTACTTTGTCCGGGAATGGTTACCCCGGAAAGTAAAAAGATAGAGAGGTTCATCTGGGGGTTGACCCAGCCAACAAAGGGGAATGTCTTGGCTGCGAAGCCAGACACATATGACAGTGCTAAGTGTCTTGCGAAAATCCTGATAGATCACGAAGACAACTCTGATGAAGAAGCTACTACCCCCGAGCCAGTCGCCAGTGGAGGCGGAAGCAAAAAGAAATCCTGGAACAAACGGAAGGCCCAGAGTACGCAAGGGTCTTCTAAGAAACAACAAACGGTAGCAGTCCATGCTGCTACTGCCCCTGTTGCTGTCTCAGCTGTAGGTTCCACAGCCCAAACTCCTGCCAGTGGATACACTGGTACCCTTCCTTGGTGTGGTAAGTGCAACTACCACCACCGCATTCCTGGACCATGTCGTGAAAGGATCTGCGACAACTGTGGCAATAAGGGCCATCTTGCGCGAACCTGCAGAAAACCAGCCAAACCAACGAACCAATCATCCGGAGCGGGAATCAGTCCGGCCTGCTATAATTGTGGTGAAGCTGGGCACTTCAAAAGGAATTGTCCCAAAACAGCTACAACCACAGATCCCTCTGCTGCCGCAGGTATATCTCCCTTTGATAATTCTTATGCTTGCAACTCTTTTCGATTTTGGGTGCAAAAAGGGAAATCTGTTATCTATCTATTCGAACGTTTTCTAAACTCAATCCTTCGTATGTAATCGAGACGTGTACCGTCGAGACGACTAACTAGTGAGATAGAGAACACTAACTTCGTATGTATAGATTGAATCCTCGGTCCGGAGGACTATTCTATTCCATTCGATTTATAAAGGGGGAAACTTTCCATGAAAATACTTGATGCCATGTTTAACCAGAAATGACCGAGTCTCATTCATGTTGTTATCTTTGCTTTCGAAGGGGTCGCTCGCCTAGATTTCTTTCTCGACCCGGTTCTCGTGATCTTCGGCATCAAACTTCCGTATCATTCTATGCTTTAGAACTCAAAAGTTTTCCCAATGTGAATTACCACGCGTCCCTCGTTTCTGTGATTATTGAGAAACGGGAAGTTAGCAACTATTCCCTCTAAATGTCTATCCCGAAGGACTCCCGGAAGTTTCTTTCGAGCATCCAGTTTAGTCTCACATCAAACCTTTTGAGATCTTCGTAGAGATCGATTCAGCAGCTTTCAGGTTTCGGAAGCCCTTAGAGCTTGGTAATATCTATCTAGACCATCACGTCTCGAATTCTTAGAAACGTCTGCCCAACGAAACCCTGGTGATTCCTTTGAGGAAACCGAAGTCGTTCAGGGATGGAACTTCCACGAGAAAGCAGATTGATATCGTAGATTGAGAGAGAGTCAAGAAGTGAAACCAAGACATGTCCCGATAATGAGAATTCATTAGAACACTCAATAGAGCCCTGATTCCACTTGAGAAAGTGAAGATCCGAGACAACAAATCCATTCGTGTTTCTTTCCAATCCATGACCTGTATCTTATTCTTTGAATTTCGGGACGAAATTCCCTCTAATGGGGGGATAATGTAACAACCCAAAGTTGTTCATCGCCGAAAAACCCGCTCTACCCGTATAACTCGTCGGAAATCGAAATGTCCCGTTATCATTTTTGGGCTTAGTTATCTAAAATTATATATTTATTTTCATTCAATGAGGGTCCAAATCATTTAGGAACTCATGAATTTAGCCCAAAACATTTATTTCTTAAGTTTTAGAAATATCCTCGTCGGGTGACGAAAACTCAATCGGGTGCGACCCAAAGCATCGTTTAAGGTCGGTATCGGGTAGAATTCCACCGTGTCCAAGTTTTGGGGACTATATAAACATGTTTAAGCACTCATTTGAAGCTTTTTCCTTCTCTCTCTACTCTATCTCTAACCTCTCTCCTAAATCCAAAGATTAAGTGTCCAAAACTCAAATTTAAGGCTTCAAATCCTTAAGGTACCTTCCTAGCCTTAATCTATAGCATGTTTAGCTTCCAAATTAGACACTTAATCATAAAATTGGACATTGTATGTGAGTTTACGGCCCAGGAGGCAGCCTAGGCCGTAAACACCATTTTGAAGGGTTTTTAGCCCTTAAACTCCTTCCTAGACTCAAATGGACTTTAGATATGGCTAAGGGACTTCAAGATATGGACTTAGAACACCTAAAACTATAATTTTGTGTACTTTGAAGGAGTTTACGGCCAAGGCATAAGCTTGGGCCGTAAACTCATGAAAATGGTGTTTTTCATGCCTTTAAACCCTTCCAAAACACCTCTATGGCTTAGATATGAATTATAGGACTTTGATTCTTGCATTTGGACACTTGAAACATTAATTTTGAGGGACTTAGATGAGTTTACGGCCAAGGAGAGTTCTTGGGCCGTAAACTCCACAAAACTTGGCATAAATCTCATTCTAAGGTGTTAGAAAGCCATCCAACACCACCAAAAGCCTTGGAATAAATCAAGGGACCAACCAAAAATACTTTGAGGGCCTAAAACACAACATTTATGGGGTTTCTAAGGGTTTACGGCCAAGACATGTTCTTGGGCCGTAAACTCCAAAATTATTGGTGTTAGAATGCAAACTACACACCCCTAAGGCCCTTAGATGAATTTTAGAAGTCCTTTCATGCATGTTCTAGACCTTGAAACACCTTGGAACACCACCCACAAGAGTTTACGGCCATGAAGGGGGTTTCATGGGCCGTAAACTCCACAAATCCCCCAAAAATCCCATGCAAACTCATGTTAGGCCTTGGATTAATTTTACCAATCACATGTGATTTGTTCTAGCACCATTTAGCATCATTTTCATAAGGATTAAGGAGTTTACGGCCAGGAGCCTATGCTAGGCCGTAAACTCCCATAAATTAATCATTTTGGTGATTTTAATCCATTCCATGCATTTAGAACAAAGCCTAGAATCATTTCCCATGTCCATATAAGCCATTTAAGCCATTTAAACACTCAAAACCACACCCACATGAGTTTACGGCCGTAAACTCATGTATGTGTGTGTTTTGTGGTTGTAAACTCATTTAAAAGTTTACTCATGGGGAGTAAACTCAAGTCCCAAGTTCCTAGTGTCATTTCCCATCCCTAAACGCCACCAGGGCCCCACCAAACACTTGTATCGGAGTGTTTTCGCGACCTGAAGCAATTGTCCCTATCCAACAATTAATCTAAGTCCTAATTAGATACAAATGTGTATCTTTACATATTAATTAGGAATCTCGTGTATTTTCAAGCCCCGGATCAACTCTTAGCATCCAAATCGTCCTACTTCTCGTCCGGTGAGTTCATACCCCTACGCCTTTTTCACTGTTTTTAACTGTTTTCAGGGGGGGAATACAAGCAAACCAAAACTGTTTTCAAATCATAACATTTATGTGTTTCAGATAATATCTGGCAATCTTATAAACTCTTTTACTCCTTATGTATTATGTTGAGCATAAGGAATGATTTATCAATTACAACTAAATGGATTTTAGTTAAGAAAATAACCAAACTAATCAAATTATTATGGGAATAATTTGGGGTTCTATGTTTCTCTTTATACCATGTACTGATATCTGTATTAGGTTATTAGATAAACTATGTCTGATTCAGTTTATCTCTATATCATTCAAATGTTTTGCCAGATAGTTTCATTGTATGTATCTATTTTTCAACTGTATCAAGTCTTGAAATCTTTGTATGTTAGTATCGTATGAGAATCCTGTGAATAGTTTAATACTAGCTTGTGAGAAAGTCACTACCCTTTATGGATGATCAAGTAAATCCTCTCCGGAAGTGTAACCAGAGTCTCCTGGAGGGAGAGCGAAGAGTTTGTGAATAGATCTATTCGGGATTGACAATCCCACACCTTAACTGCTAGCTACAGTTAGGCGGGCACGCCTGGGGTGACAAATTCTGGATATCATTCGACGTCTGACTAACGTCAAGGAGGTCTCGTTGTCATATCAGCATGGTTACCCGACTCACAATACGTATTAATATAAACTTATTCACAGCTAGAATCTGTTTAGAATCTATATCTTGTTCGGGATGATAATCCCATGATCTTGTGTCTATATTTCGTTCGGGATGGAAATCCCATGGATTTAAAACTAAATCTTATACGGGATGATAATCCCATGATTTTATCAAACTATTATCTACTTTCGGGATAGTGATCCCATGGTTTATCAAGCTATCTTATATCTACTTTCGGGATAGTGATCCCATGATCTTTATCGAATTATCTTATAACTGGTTCGGGATGTAGTCCCAAGGTTTTCAAATACTAATTGGTTCGGGATGTAGTCCCAAGGTTTTCAAAATACTTTCTATTTACAGTTCATCTAAATTATAGCTTTGTGTATTAAACCATACTATGTATTATCAAATCAATCTTACAATTAGCAAAATATGGGATTTTCCTGGGGTTAACTTATATCTATAACAGAACTGTAACGAAAGATAACTTAACTACTTTACATAAGAAAATATGGGATTTTCTTGGATATCAAATCTTTTCAGAAAACTAAAGGAAATCGATACATTTTCACAAAACAAAACCGCTTATGAACTCACCAGCTTTATGCTGATTTTCAAACCGCTTGTATTCTCAGGTCCAAGTTAGACAGGTACCCGGCGATACCTTTTGGTGAAGATGGAGTGCTGCGAAGACTCGTCTCTTTTGTTCATATGATATATGTATAACTTTTGTACAATTTACTTTTGAACCAAATGTAAACTTTCATATATATATATATATATATATATATATATATGTAATGTAATGGTTGTTTACTGTGATTACTATGTACATTGGATTTGATACACAACATGGAGTCAACCCCGGGAACGTTTCCGCCTTTGGTTTTCGGGGTGTGACAGATTGGTATCAGTGCCCTTGTTTATAGTGAACAGAGTATACCAAACCTTACATGGTATAAGACTATAAACATTAAGGGGCCTAAGTGCTCTGAACTAAAAGTATCCTACATGATATAAGTATTTTCAAAAGTATTTAAGTATGCCGAGCCGTCGAAATCCGTAACTACAAGTAGAACAAAACATAAGTAAATGGGTGTTGTACACTACGGTTAAACCTGGGCAGTTATGTAGTCGTGTCTAGGGTCAATATAGCCTGGCCAACTATATTCATTCAAGACACGGCCAACATGTGCTTGGGAGTGACTGTGGCATGCGGCATACCTAAAACTTACCCAATATCCCAAACAACAAATCGTCGCTGCAACGAACCATGAAATACTATGGGAGTATTTCTCGAGCCGATCCTTTGTAGAAAAACCTCGTATACGCGTTATTCCTTAACCATTCCTCTAGCGATAAAATGTTCTATCTTGGTAACTCCTTTCTGCTTTATCGCTTAGTATGATGCTATATTTGCCTTGATGAGATATCTTCTGTCCCATATCTCTTGATTCAATTCAGAGGACTTATGATCCTCTCTTTCCTGATCTTGTTAGATCACGATGCCTCCAAGAAAGAGACCCAGCTCAACGAACAACAACAATCCTCCTTTTCAACTTGATCTTGCATCACTTCAGACAGTTCTGACTGCTGCAATGGTAGCAGCCATGTCGCAAATGAACTCTAGAAATTCAGGAGGTGATCCCCAACACCAAAACCCAGAAGATAGCCAGGGACACCAAAAAGGGGGTTCCTATAAAGACTTCATGAACGCAAAACCGACATTCTTCGATGGCACAGGGGGTGTCATTGCTTTAACTCGATGGTTCGAGAGAATCGAATCAATCTTTGAGATATGTGGCTGTTCGGAGTCTGATAGAGTCAAGTTTGCCGCCTGTACCTTCCTAGACAAAGCCCTGACTTGGTGGAATGGCCGAGTCAAATCCTTAACTTTACCTGTAGCCAATGCTATGGGTTGGGAAGCTATGAAGGAGCTTCTTCTCGCAGAATATTGCCCTCGGGGCGAACTTCAGAAACTAGAACATGAACTATGGAACCTTAAGATGAAGGGGTCTGACATAGCTGCTTATACCTCAAGATTCGATGATCTGGCATTACTTTGTCCGGGAATGGTTACCCCGGAAAGTAAAAAGATAGAGAGGTTCATCTGGGGGTTGACCCAGCCAACAAAGGGGAATGTCTTGGCTGCGAAGCCAGACACATATGACAGTGCTAAGTGTCTTGCGAAAATCCTGATAGATCACGAAGACAACTCTGATGAAGAAGCTACTACCCCCGAGCCAGTCGCCAGTGGAGGCGGAAGCAAAAAGAAATCCTGGAACAAACGGAAGGCCCAGAGTACGCAAGGGTCTTCTAAGAAACAACAAACGGTAGCAGTCCATGCTGCTACTGCCCCTGTTGCTGTCTCAGCTGTAGGTTCCACAGCCCAAACTCCTGCCAGTGGATACACTGGTACCCTTCCTTGGTGTGGTAAGTGCAACTACCACCACCGCATTCCTGGACCATGTCGTGAAAGGATCTGCGACAACTGTGGCAATAAGGGCCATCTTGCGCGAACCTGCAGAAAACCAGCCAAACCAACGAACCAATCATCCGGAGCGGGAATCAGTCCGGCCTGCTATAATTGTGGTGAAGCTGGGCACTTCAAAAGGAATTGTCCCAAAACAGCTACAACCACAGATCCCTCTGCTGCCGCAGGTATATCTCCCTTTGATAATTCTTATGCTTGCAACTCTTTTCGATTTTGGGTGCAAAAAGGGAAATCTGTTATCTATCTATTCGAACGTTTTCTAAACTCAATCCTTCGTATGTAATCGAGACGTGTACCGTCGAGACGACTAACTAGTGAGATAGAGAACACTAACTTCGTATGTATAGATTGAATCCTCGGTCCGGAGGACTATTCTATTCCATTCGATTTATAAAGGGGGAAACTTTCCATGAAAATACTTGATGCCATGTTTAACCAGAAATGACCGAGTCTCATTCATGTTGTTATCTTTGCTTTCGAAGGGGTCGCTCGCCTAGATTTCTTTCTCGACCCGGTTCTCGTGATCTTCGGCATCAAACTTCCGTATCATTCTATGCTTTAGAACTCAAAAGTTTTCCCAATGTGAATTACCACGCGTCCCTCGTTTCTGTGATTATTGAGAAACGGGAAGTTAGCAACTATTCCCTCTAAATGTCTATCCCGAAGGACTCCCGGAAGTTTCTTTCGAGCATCCAGTTTAGTCTCACATCAAACCTTTTGAGATCTTCGTAGAGATCGATTCAGCAGCTTTCAGGTTTCGGAAGCCCTTAGAGCTTGGTAATATCTATCTAGACCATCACGTCTCGAATTCTTAGAAACGTCTGCCCAACGAAACCCTGGTGATTCCTTTGAGGAAACCGAAGTCGTTCAGGGTTGGAACTTCCACGAGAAAGCAGATTGATATCGTAGATTGAGAGAGAGTCAAGAAGTGAAACCAAGACATGTCCCGATAATGAGAATTCATTAGAACACTCAATAGAGCCCTGATTCCACTTGAGAAAGTGAAGATCCGAGACAACAAATCCATTCGTGTTTCTTTCCAATCCATGACCTTTATCTTATTCTTTGAATTTCGGGACGAAATTCCCTCTAATGGGGGGATAATGTAACAACCCGAAGTTGTTCATCGCCGAAAAACCCGCTCTACCCGTATAACTCGTCGGAAATCGAAATGTCCCGTTATCATTTTTGGGCTTAGTTATCTAAAATTATATATTTATTTTCATTCAATGAGGGTCCAAATCATTTAGGAACTCATGAATTTAGCCCAAAACATTTATTTCTTAAGTTTTAGAAATATCCTCGTCGGGTGACGAAAACTCAATCGGGTGCGACCCAAAGCATCGTTTAAGGTCGGTATCGGGTAGAATTCCACCGTGTCCAAGTTTTGGGGACTATATAAACATGTTTAAGCACTCATTTGAAGCTTTTTCCTTCTCTCTCTGCTCTCTCTCTAACCTCTCTCCTAAATCCAAAGATTAAGTGTCCAAAACTCAAATTTAAGGCTTCAAATCCTTAAGGTACCTTCCTAGCCTTAATCTATAGCATGTTTAGCTTCCAAATTAGACACTTAATCATAAAATTGGACATTGTATGTGAGTTTACGGCCCAGGAGGCAGCCTAGGCCGTAAACACCATTTTGAAGGGTTTTTAGCCCTTAAACTCCTTCCTAGACTCAAATGGACTTTAGATATGGCTAAGGGACTTCAATATATGGACTTAGAACACCTAAAACTATAATTTTGTGGACTTTGAAGGAGTTTACGGCCAAGGCATAAGCTTGGGCCGTAAACTCATGAAAATGGTGTTTTTCATGCCTTTAAACCCTTCCAAAACACCTCTATGGCTTAGATATGAATTATAGGACTTTGATTCTTGCATTTGGACACTTGAAACATTAATTTTGAGGGACTTAGATGAGTTTACGGCCAAGGAGAGTTCTTGGGCCGTAAACTCCACAAAACTTGGCATAAATCTCATTCTAAGGTGTTAGAAAGCCATCCAACACCACCAAAAGCCTTGGAATAAATCAAGGGACCAACCAAAAATACTTTGAGGGCCTAAAACACAACATTTATGGGGTTTCTAAGGGTTTACGGCCAAGACATGTTCTTGGGCCGTAAACTCCAAAATTATTGGTGTTAGAATGCAAACTACACACCCCTAAGGCCCTTAGATGAATTTTAGAAGTCCTTTCATGCATGTTCTAGACCTTGAAACACCTTGGAACACCACCCACAAGAGTTTACGGCCATGAAGGGGGTTTCATGGGCCGTAAACTCCACAAATCCCCCAAAAATCCCATGCAAACTCATGTTAGGCCTTGGATTAATTTTACCAATCACATGTGATTTGTTCTAGCACCATTTAGCATCATTTTCATAAGGATTAAGGAGTTTACGGCCAGGAGCCTATGCTAGGCCGTAAACTCCCATAAATTAATCATTTTGGTGATTTTAATCCATTCCATGCATTTAGAACAAAGCCTAGAATCATTTCCCATGTCCATATAAGCCATTTAAGCCATTTAAACACCCAAAACCACACCCACATGAGTTTACGGCCGTAAACTCATGTATGTGTGTGTTTTGTGGTTGTAAACTCATTTAAAAGTTTACTCATGGGGAGTAAACTCAAGTCCCAAGTTCCTAGTGTCATTTCCCATCCCTAAACGCCACCAGGGCCCCACCAAACACTTGTATCGGAGTGTTTTCGCGACCTGAAGCAATTGTCCCTATCCAACAATTAATCTAAGTCCTAATTAGATACAAATGTGTATCTTTACATATTAATTAGGAATCTCGTGTATTTGCAAGCCCCGGATCAACTCTTAGCATCCAAATCGTCCTACTTCTCGTCCGGTGAGTTCATACCCCTACGCCTTTTTCACTGTTTTTAACTGTTTTCAGGGGGGGAATACAAGCAAACCAAAACTGTTTTCAAATCATAACATTTATGTGTTTCAGATAATATCTGGCAATCTTATAAACTCTTTTACTCCTTATGTATTATGTTGAGCATAAGGAATGATTTATCAATTACAACTAAATGGATTTTAGTTAAGAAAATAACCAAACTAATCAAATTATTATGGGAATAATTTGGGGTTCTATGTTTCTCTTTATACCATGTACTGATATCTGTATTAGGTTATTAGATAAACTATGTCTGATTCAGTTTATCTCTATATCATTCAAATGTTTTGCCAGATAGTTTCATTGTATGTATCTATTTTTCAACTGTATCAAGTCTTGAAATCTTTGTATGTTAGTATCGTATGAGAATCCTGTGAATAGTTTAATACTAGCTTGTGAGAAAGTCACTACCCTTTATGGATGATCAAGTAAATCCTCTCCGGAAGTGTAACCAGAGTCTCCTGGAGGGAGAGCGAAGAGTTTGTGAATAGATCTATTCGGGATTGACAATCCCACACCTTAACTGCTAGCTACAGTTAGGCGGGCACGCCTGGGGTGACAAATTCTGGATATCATTCGACGTCTGACTAACGTCAAGGAGGTCTCGTTGTCATATCAGCATGGTTACCCGACTCACAATACGTATTAATATAAACTTATTCACAGCTAGAATCTGTTTAGAATCTATATCTTGTTCGGGATGATAATCCCATGATCTTGTGTCTATATTTCGTTCGGGATGGAAATCCCATGGATTTAAAACTAAATCTTATACGGGATGATAATCCCATGATTTTATCAAACTATTATCTACTTTCGGGATAGTGATCCCATGGTTTATCAAGCTATCTTATATCTACTTTCGGGATAGTGATCCCATGATCTTTATCGAATTATCTTATAACTGGTTCGGGATGTAGTCCCAAGGTTTTCAAATACTAATTGGTTCGGGATGTA
The DNA here is from genome assembly GCF_002870075.4 of Lactuca sativa. NCBI lineage: Eukaryota > Viridiplantae > Streptophyta > Magnoliopsida > Asterales > Asteraceae > Lactuca > Lactuca sativa. Next base: position 170,590,305 of record NC_056631.2, read on the forward strand.
GTCCCAAGGTTTTCAAAATACTTTCTATTTACAGTTCATCTAAATTATAGCTTTGTGTATTAAACCATACTATGTATTATCAAATCAATCTTACAATTAGCAAAATATGGGATTTTCCTGGGGTTAACTTATATCTATAACAGAACTGTAACGAAAGATAACTTAACTACTTTACATAAGAAAATATGGGATTTTCTTGGATATCAAATCTTTTCAGAAAACTAAAGGAAATCGATACATTTTCACAAAACAAAACCGCTTATGAACTCACCAGCTTTATGCTGATTTTCAAACCGCTTGTATTCTCAGGTCCAAGTTAGACAGGTACCCGGCGATACCTTTTGGTGAAGATGGAGTGCTGCGAAGACTCGTCTCTTTTGTTCATATGATATATGTATAACTTTTGTACAATTTACTTTTGAACCAAATGTAAACTTTCATATATATATATATATATATATATATATATATATATATATATATATATATATATATATATATATGTAATGTAATGGTTGTTTACTGTGATTACTATGTACATTGGATTTGATACACAACATGGAGTCAACCCCGGGAACGTTTCCGCCTTTGGTTTTCGGGGTGTGACAGATTGGTATCAGTGCCCTTGTTTATAGTGAACAGAGTATACCAAACCTTACATGGTATAAGACTATAAACATTAAGGGGCCTAAGTGCTCTGAACTAAAAGTATCCTACATGATATAAGTATTTTCAAAAGTATTTAAGTATGCCGAGCCGTCGAAATCCGTAACTACAAGTAGAACAAAACATAAGTAAATGGGTGTTGTACACTACGGTTAAACCTGGGCAGTTATGTAGTCGTGTCTAGGGTCAATATAGCCTGGCCAACTATATTCATTCAAGACACGGCCAACATGTGCTTGGGAGTGACTGTGGCATGCGGCATACCTAAAACTTACCCAATATCCCAAACAACAAATCGTCGCTGCAACGAACCATGAAATACTATGGGAGTATTTCTCGAGCCGATCCTTTGTAGAAAAACCTCGTATACGCGTTATTCCTTAACCATTCCTCTAGCGATAAAATGTTCTATCTTGGTAACTCCTTTCTGCTTTATCGCTTAGTATGATGCTATATTTGCCTTGATGAGATATCTTCTGTCCCATATCTCTTGATTCAATTCAGAGGACTTATGATCCTCTCTTTCCTGATCTTGTTAGATCACGATGCCTCCAAGAAAGAGACCCAGCTCAACGAACAACAACAATCCTCCTTTTCAACTTGATCTTGCATCACTTCAGACAGTTCTGACTGCTGCAATGGTAGCAGCCATGTCGCAAATGAACTCTAGAAATTCAGGAGGTGATCCCCAACACCAAAACCCAGAAGATAGCCAGGGACACCAAAAAGGGGGTTCCTATAAAGACTTCATGAACGCAAAACCGACATTCTTCGATGGCACAGGGGGTGTCATTGCTTTAACTCGATGGTTCGAGAGAATCGAATCAATCTTTGAGATATGTGGCTGTTCGGAGTCTGATAGAGTCAAGTTTGCCGCCTGTACCTTCCTAGACAAAGCCCTGACTTGGTGGAATGGCCGAGTCAAATCCTTAACTTTACCTGTAGCCAATGCTATGGGTTGGGAAGCTATGAAGGAGCTTCTTCTCGCAGAATATTGCCCTCGGGGCAAACTTCAGAAACTAGAACATGAACTATGGAACCTTAAGATGAAGGGGTCTGACATAGCTGCTTATACCTCAAGATTCGATGATCTGGCATTACTTTGTCCGGGAATGGTTACCCCGGAAAGTAAAAAGATAGAGAGGTTCATCTGGGGGTTGACCCAGCCAACAAAGGGGAATGTCTTGGCTGCGAAGCCAGACACATATGACAGTGCTAAGTGTCTTGCGAAAATCCTGATAGATCACGAAGACAACTCTGATGAAGAAGCTACTACCCCCGAGCCAGTCGCCAGTGGAGGCGGAAGCAAAAAGAAATCCTGGAACAAACGGAAGGCCCAGAGTACGCAAGGGTCTTCTAAGAAACAACAAACGGTAGCAGTCCATGCTGCTACTGCCCCTGTTGCTGTCTCAGCTGTAGGTTCCACAGCCCAAACTCCTGCCAGTGGATACACTGGTACCCTTCCTTGGTGTGGTAAGTGCAACTACCACCACCGCATTCCTGGACCATGTCGTGAAAGGATCTGCGACAACTGTGGCAATAAGGGCCATCTTGCGCGAACCTGCAGAAAACCAGCCAAACCAACGAACCAATCATCCGGAGCGGGAATCAGTCCGGCCTGCTATAATTGTGGTGAAGCTGGGCACTTCAAAAGGAATTGTCCCAAAACAGCTACAACCACAGATCCCTCTGCTGCCGCAGGTATATCTCCCTTTGATAATTCTTATGCTTGCAACTCTTTTCGATTTTGGGTGCAAAAAGGGAAATCTGTTATCTATCTATTCGAACGTTTTCTAAACTCAATCCTTCGTATGTAATCGAGACGTGTACCGTCGAGACGACTAACTAGTGAGATAGAGAACACTAACTTCGTATGTATAGATTGAATCCTCGGTCCGGAGGACTATTCTATTCCATTCGATTTATAAAGGGGGAAACTTTCCATGAAAATACTTGATGCCATGTTTAACCAGAAATGACCGAGTCTCATTCATGTTGTTATCTTTGCTTTCGAAGGGGTCGCTCGCCTAGATTTCTTTCTCGACCCGGTTCTCGTGATCTTCGGCATCAAACTTCCGTATCATTCTATGCTTTAGAACTCAAAAGTTTTCCCAATGTGAATTACCACGCGTCCCTCGTTTCTGTGATTATTGAGAAACGGGAAGTTAGCAACTATTCCCTCTAAATGTCTATCCCGAAGGACTCCCGGAAGTTTCTTTCGAGCATCCAGTTTAGTCTCACATCAAACCTTTTGAGATCTTCGTAGAGATCGATTCAGCAGCTTTCAGGTTTCGGAAGCCCTTAGAGCTTGGTAATATCTATCTAGACCATCACGTCTCGAATTCTTAGAAACGTCTGCCCAACGAAACCCTGGTGATTCCTTTGAGGAAACCGAAGTCGTTCAGGGTTGGAACTTCCACGAGAAAGCAGATTGATATCGTAGATTGAGAGAGAGTCAAGAAGTGAAACCAAGACATGTCCCGATAATGAGAATTCATTAGAACACTCAATAGAGCCCTGATTCCACTTGAGAAAGTGAAGATCCGAGACAACAAATCCATTCGTGTTTCTTTCCAATCCATGACCTTTATCTTATTCTTTGAATTTCGGGACGAAATTCCCTCTAATGGGGGGATAATGTAACAACCCGAAGTTGTTCATCGCCGAAAAACCCGCTCTACCCGTATAACTCGTCGGAAATCGAAATGTCCCGTTATCATTTTTGGGCTTAGTTATCTAAAATTATATATTTATTTTCATTCAATGAGGGTCCAAATCATTTAGGAACTCATGAATTTAGCCCAAAACATTTATTTCTTAAGTTTTAGAAATATCCTCGTCGGGTGACGAAAACTCAATCGGGTGCGACCCAAAGCATCGTTTAAGGTCGGTATCGGGTAGAATTCCACCGTGTCCAAGTTTTGGGGACTATATAAACATGTTTAAGCACTCATTTGAAGCTTTTTCCTTCTCTCTCTGCTCTCTCTCTAACCTCTCTCCTAAATCCAAAGATTAAGTGTCCAAAACTCAAATTTAAGGCTTCAAATCCTTAAGGTACCTTCCTAGCCTTAATCTATAGCATGTTTAGCTTCCAAATTAGACACTTAATCATAAAATTGGACATTGTATGTGAGTTTACGGCCCAGGAGGCAGCCTAGGCCGTAAACACCATTTTGAAGGGTTTTTAGCCCTTAAACTCCTTCCTAGACTCAAATGGACTTTAGATATGGCTAAGGGACTTCAATATATGGACTTAGAACACCTAAAACTATAATTTTGTGGACTTTGAAGGAGTTTACGGCCAAGGCATAAGCTTGGGCCGTAAACTCATGAAAATGGTGTTTTTCATGCCTTTAAACCCTTCCAAAACACCTCTATGGCTTAGATATGAATTATAGGACTTTGATTCTTGCATTTGGACACTTGAAACATTAATTTTGAGGGACTTAGATGAGTTTACGGCCAAGGAGAGTTCTTGGGCCGTAAACTCCACAAAACTTGGCATAAATCTCATTCTAAGGTGTTAGAAAGCCATCCAACACCACCAAAAGCCTTGGAATAAATCAAGGGACCAACCAAAAATACTTTGAGGGCCTAAAACACAACATTTATGGGGTTTCTAAGGGTTTACGGCCAAGACATGTTCTTGGGCCGTAAACTCCAAAATTTTTGGTGTTAGAATGCAAACTACACACCCCTAAGGCCCTTAGATGAATTTTAGAAGTCCTTTCATGCATGTTCTAGACCTTGAAACACCTTGGAACACCACCCACAAGAGTTTACGGCCATGAAGGGGGTTTCATGGGCCGTAAACTCCACAAATCCCCCAAAAATCCCATGCAAACTCATGTTAGGCCTTGGATTAATTTTACCAATCACATGTGATTTGTTCTAGCACCATTTAGCATCATTTTCATAAGGATTAAGGAGTTTACGGCCAGGAGCCTATGCTAGGCCGTAAACTCCCATAAATTAATCATTTTGGTGATTTTAATCCATTCCATGCATTTAGAACAAAGCCTAGAATCATTTCCCATGTCCATATAAGCCATTTAAGCCATTTAAACACCCAAAACCACACCCACATGAGTTTACGGCCGTAAACTCATGTATGTGTGTGTTTTGTGGTTGTAAACTCATTTAAAAGTTTACTCATGGGGAGTAAACTCAAGTCCCAAGTTCTTAGTGTCATTTCCCATCCCTAAACGCCACCAGGGCCCCACCAAACACTTGTATCGGAGTGTTTTCGCGACCTGAAGCAATTGTCCCTATCCAACAATTAATCTAAGTCCTAATTAGATACAAATGTGTATCTTTACATATTAATTAGGAATCTCGTGTATTTGCAAGCCCCGGATCAACTCTTAGCATCCAAATCGTCCTACTTCTCGTCCGGTGAGTTCATACCCCTACGCCTTTTTCACTGTTTTTAACTGTTTTCAGGGGGGGAATACAAGCAAACCAAAACTGTTTTCAAATCATAACATTTATGTGTTTCAGATAATATCTGGCAATCTTATAAACTCTTTTACTCCTTATGTATTATGTTGAGCATAAGGAATGATTTATCAATTACAACTAAATGGATTTTAGTTAAGAAAATAACCAAACTAATCAAATTATTATGGGAATAATTTGGGGTTCTATGTTTCTCTTTATACCATGTACTGATATCTGTATTAGGTTATTAGATAAACTATGTCTGATTCAGTTTATCTCTATATCATTCAAATGTTTTGCCAGATAGTTTCATTGTATGTATCTATTTTTCAACTGTATCAAGTCTTGAAATCTTTGTATGTTAGTATCGTATGAGAATCCTGTGAATAGTTTAATACTAGCTTGTGAGAAAGTCACTACCCTTTATGGATGATCAAGTAAATCCTCTCCGGAAGTGTAACCAGAGTCTCCTGGACGGAGAGCGAAGAGTTTGTGAATAGATCTATTCGGGATTGACAATCCCACACCTTAACTGCTAGCTACAGTTAGGCGGGCACGCCTGGGGTGACAAATTCTGGATATCATTCGACGTCTGACTAACGTCAAGGAGGTCTCGTTGTCATATCAGCATGGTTACCCGACTCACAATACGTATTAATATAAACTTATTCACAGCTAGAATCTGTTTAGAATCTATATCTTGTTCGGGATGATAATCCCATGATCTTGTGTCTATATTTCGTTCGGGATGGAAATCCCATGGATTTAAAACTAAATCTTATACGGGATGATAATCCCATGATTTTATCAAACTATTATCTACTTTCGGGATAGTGATCCCATGGTTTATCAAGCTATCTTATATCTACTTTCGGGATAGTGATCCCATGATCTTTATCGAATTATCTTATAACTGGTTCGGGATGTAGTCCCAAGGTTTTCAAATACTAATTGGTTCGGGATGTAGTCCCAAGGTTTTCAAAATACTTTCTATTTACAGTTCATCTAAATTATAGCTTTGTGTATTAAACCATACTATGTATTATCAAATCAATCTTACAATTAGCAAAATATGGGATTTTCCTGGGGTTAACTTATATCTATAACAGAACTGTAACGAAAGATAACTTAACTACTTTACATAAGAAAATATGGGATTTTCTTCGATATCAAATCTTTTCAGAAAACTAAAGGAAATCGATACATTTTCACAAAACAAAACCGCTTATGAACTCACCAGCTTTATGCTGATTTTCAAACCGCTTGTATTCTCAGGTCCAAGTTAGACAGGTACCCGGCGATACCTTTTGGTGAAGATGGAGTGCTGCGAAGACTCGTCTCTTTTGTTCATATGATATATGTATAACTTTTGTACAATTTACTTTTGAACCAAATGTAAACTTTCATATATATATATATATATATATATATATATATATATATATATATATATGTAATGTAATGGTTGTTTACTGTGATTACTATGTACATTGGATTTGATACACAACATGGAGTCAACCCCGGGAACGTTTCCGCCTTTGGTTTTCGGGGTGTGACAGATGGAGTTGTACAATCACCATTATTTGTTGATAATTGATAGTTGAGTATTCTCCCCTTTGTCGGCATCATCATTTTGGGGAGGAGAGCCAGGTGGTGGAGATGGAAAGCGAGAAGGACGATGAAATGGTGGAGGAGGAGGTGCAGATATATTTGATGATGGAGGAGTAGATATGGAGGAAGATTATCTCCTGGAGAGTTTGGTGGGGTGTCATTAATAACCATATCATCATCATCATCACCCAAGGTCATAATGTTTTTTATATCAACCACATCCTTTTCTACTCTAGTTAGTCTTTCACCCAAAGACTGAGTTAACTACACCAATTGGGAAAGTTAAGATAGCCTAGTAGTTTGAAATTTGGAGTTGGATTCCCCCTCATAAAAAGCAGCAGTATGAAGAGGCGTTGGCATAAGAAGAACAAGTTCAGCTTCATAATAGGCAAACGTTGATCTTGGATAGATCAAATATTGGATCATTGGATTAGTAGTTTCCACTTGAGGTGGGGTTGATCCACGATGTACAAAATAATCTGTAGAGGGAGTGGACAAAGAAGTAGTTGAGAATCGAAAGTGCTTGTTCAATCTTGGAAGAGTGTTCATTCCCTGGAAAGAGTCTTCTGCCTTATCAACGGCAAGCTCATTTTCTTCATCATCAATATCTTCTTCTTCATCATCCCCTTCTTCATCATCAACACTTTCTTCTTCATCATCCTCATCATCATCTTCTTAAGAATTAGAGGAATTAATAGTGTAGGGATTTGCAATCCAATTTGCCATTCTTTAAGTAATATACTTTTATCCATCAATAGGAGCAACATTGATGATCTTTGAGGACAAGGCAGGAAATGGAATGATGATCCCATGATTATCAATATATCCTTCACCATAATCCAAAATCAGACCAAGCCATTGAGGATAAGGGACATATGTTGGCTTTTTGTTTCCAGAGATACAATTAATCAACTGATCAAGAAAGAGTTGAGCAAAATCGAATATTTTCTTACACACCATGGAATACAAAATTCTTTGATAAAAAGATTCAGTTAATCTAGAACCTGGTATTGTGTCCAAGGCATTTACCAATTACTCATGATAAGTACTTACACCCTACACTAAAACATTGATGAAGATTGTATTTGGATGGATCACAAGAGGTGCCCTAGAGAGAAATGACAATGGAGGAATCAGGGGCATGAGGACCTTTGACGACATTGGCGTTAGGAGAAAACTCGTACTTATCCTTTGACATGATGAGTGCTTGAGGAAGATGATGGTTGAGAGATCCTTTTTCGAGAGCAAAACCAATTGCTTTGAATGAATTGTGAAAGTGACCTACGAGAGAATTTTCCCAATTTATCTGTAAATTTTCTTCCCTTTTATGTAACCAATTATTAAAGAGATCAGCGCCATAAAAATATGGTATTAAAAGATGTATAGATCTTTTAATAATCATCCAAAAGTTACCATTGAGATAAGGAAATTACGTCAGTGTGACATAGCTTCAATGACAAGTCTACCAGCGGGAGAAATTAGTGTATCAATGATGCAGCTGGTAATCAAGTAAGTTTGAGATGTCTCCTTAGAGTATAGGTTTGAACTACAATTCACTGACATAGTATTACGAGATTTCGTCAGCATGTGGTTTCATACGCTGACTCATTAATCACTTTTATTAGAAGAAAAAGGTAAGAATGAAATAATGCATGTCATAAGTTGTGGTGTTTTAGCTTAACCATCTATATAGTTTTTCATTCTCTCATCAACGTATGGTACATTACACTGAATCATAAAGCTTTAAGGAAGAATGTATGGGCAAGAAGGGGTTGGTACATGTGATAGTCTACAGTACATAAACTAACCATCGACACATAGTTTCAAGCTTTTGTTAGTGTGTTGTATATCCCAGTGAATCGTAAAGTCTTATTAAGAAGAAATTAATGAGAGAATGGATTGCTTCAGTCATGTAGAGGTGGAATCAGCGTGAATATTAAATGGTGTTAGGTCATCAACAAGAAATGGTTCCACTTCTGTATCATAAAGTTGAGTTACAGTCTATAACTTTGAAGTTCACCATCAATTCGTTCAATGGTACCATGTCTTACCTCATACTAGAAGATCAAGGACATGAATAACCCATTGTCAGGACGAGACAAGTATCTCTTACGCTGATGGCTATTCAATCAAGGTAAGCCATTGGGTTATGTTTGATGTTTTAGTAGAACATGAGACTTGATGCATAAGACAAACATGCTTTTAGGGATGAGAGTCAGGTAAGAGACAATTAAATAAAAATATACACCAAAGCCTTTCTAAAATATTTAATTTGGACCATGTAATCTCACTTAGAAAGTTTAGACGATTCTAGACAATTAGCGTAGGGGGTGACTCAATGTTGTCGGAACAAATGATCTCGCTGATTAGATACTTAGAGAGATTTAGACATATACGGCAGGATGCTTCTAGGGACAATCAATTGTCAATAGTTACATACGTAGCTTATGAACTGCCACAGTCAAATTCTTTAAAAGAGTACACTATAAAATAATAAACAATATAAGAATAAAGAAAAAAAAGTTAGTAAAACAAGGAAATATTATAAAAGTGATATTTTTGCAGCTTTTTCAGAAACTAGATAAAGTCCCGATTCATCAAATCTTTTGAGTTGAAGTGCCATAAAGGAACTTACTTCTTCTGAGAAATTTGTCCCTCAATATTGTCTATAAAAGAGTGAGCAACCAAGATCAAATATATCAAACTAAAACACGATTTTAGAACCAAAGAGAGAAAATGCCTTTAATCGTTGAAGTATTGCAGATTGATTCCAAGGTTCATGTTTACCAAAAAAACAAGAGAAAAGCATGAACTAGTCTTTGTAACCAACGAGTTAAAAGAATACAATCTATGTAACCTTCGAGTTATGAGAGTCACCAAGACAAAACTCAAAGGCTTCTTACAGTATGATCCGTGATAGAAACGATGTGGACCATTGTCTTGTTGAAGAGGTCTTTGGATTTAAAAGGGGAATTGGTGTTGCAGTGAGATCGTCTATGAAAATAAGACATGATACGTCATATACCTTCACTTTATTCCCTTGCAACATAGATAGGTTGTCCAGGAAAGAAGAGACATGTGCCCAGAAGAACACATTTTGGCACAATTATCTCTTATCTGGCCTCATCTATCGGATGCCTCATTTCAATCGGCATGAGCATCAGCGTCAGGACGAGAGCAGTTGGTGCTAAAGAAAAAATGCAGAGTCGGCTTCAACTAGATATAGTTTGAAGCTGGTGCATCAGTTCAGGTCACTATTGATAGAGAAGAACATGCATAAGTAATGTTAGAAGCAAAATGTACAGTGTATACTTTTTAGGTAAAACAAAGGTTAAAAAAATGAAGCAAATAAAATATCAAAGTAAACTAAAATTTGAGCAACTTATTTTTAGAAGTTTTAAGGTAGTGAAGCATAAAGTCAAAAGATAAAGTTGCATCGTCTAAACAATCAAAATCAAAGCATATAAATGTTATTGTCCCTGAGTGAAGTAAGCACAATTTTGTTCTTAGAGTCAAAAAACTTTACTTCATGGAAATCAAATAGAACCTTATAACCAACGTTACAAAGTTTACTGATGGAGATAAGATTGTTTTTTAGACCCTTGACATAGAAGACATCCTTCAACTTAAAAGCCCTGCACTCAAATGTTCCAACACCCATGACAACTTCTTCATTGTTGTCGCTAAAAACCACTATAGGACCATCTTTTTCTACAATATTTGTTCAGAGGGGTTGAGAACGGCCATGTGTCTAGAGCACCCACTGTCAAGGAACCAAGTATGTTCTAGATATGGACTTGACCCTTAGACAGCTTGAGAGGTATCAACATCTCACATGTTGAGATTACTATCAGGGGAATCATTGATAAAAGCAATATGACCCTTGACATTCAAATCCACATCTTCAGATGTCTCCTCTTCTTCCACCCATTTTTCATGATCCTCTTGTTTTGAAATGAAAGCTTTTGGTAGAGAGATGCTCTCGTTTTTCATGTGAGTCGATAGCTTCTTGTACAACACTTCATAGTTCTCTAAACTTTGAGCTTCTTTCTTCTCTTTGTAGTCCCTAGCAACATGATCAGGGCTTCCATAGTTAAAACATTTACCTAAGTTTATCTTCTCAGAAATGGATCTCCTTGCTGATCTACCTGATGGAAAAGGTGTCTAAGCCCATAACTATAATTGGTATGTACTTGACACGATAGTAGCATGGTCCATTTAGGTTGCATTCATCAAAGAAATATGTTAGGAAGGATATTTGACTAAGAGGTTAATTATGATTTATTAATATATTATAAATATAATATATTAATTGAGGAATCATATTATTTAATTAGTATTTCTTGGTGATAATATATTCCTTGTGTTCTTAACATATTTCTTGATGCTAACTTGTAATACTAGCCTAAGAAGTCTTAAAGATGGAAGTACTTACTATAATGAAGCTTGATTTGAGCTAAAAGTCCAAGAACACTTAGTGTGTGTTCTTGGTGTTTTTGGAAATCTAGACAAAATACATAAATGAATGGATGAATAGATGCACAAACACTAGATTAAGTGTTATACCAACTTGAAATGGTTTGAACACATACAAGTTTGAAGATCTTGAATAAGTTTTAGGATGATACTTGAAAGGATATTTTGGAGTTTACTCGTTTGATATTTGGGGAGTAAACACAAATGGCTAGTCTTGAGGAGTAAACTCATGCATATGCATGAGTTCACGGATTTTTGGGTGATTTTTTGACCCAAACATAAAAGTTTGGTCGGTAATTTCTAAGACATGAGGTGTTTGCGGTTTTTAAAATTCAAAACCCAAGACGACACTTTCTTTCACCCGTTGGTTTAAAAATAATATTAAAATATTCAAACGAACTTCAAATTTGTTAAAAATAAGAAATAATTACATCAACTTATAATAAGAATTGGTTGACTTTTAGGGTTTGACCGAATGAAAATTCCGGGTTGTCACGTCATCCCCCTGTTAAAGGGAATTTCGTCCCGAAATTAAAGTCTTAAACAAATAAAGTAGTTACAAAGTCAATCACACAGGCTCTCAACATATGTTATAAACATCCTCAGTGTTTGGATGCTCGTGTGATAACTGTTATTGTAGGAAAATTCGACAAGGGGTAAATGAGTATCCCATGCCTTTCCAAAGTCAATCACACAGGCTCTCAACATATCTTCCAGTGTTTGGATGGTCCTCTCACTTTGTCCGTCGGTCTGTGTATGGTAGGTTGTGCTCATGTCCAGCCTTGTTCCCAGGAATGTTGTAGCGATTTTCAGAATCTTGAGGTGAACCTACTATCTCTATCGGAGATAATGGGTATACGAACACCATGCAGTCGTACGATTTTCCTAATGTATGTTCTCGTAAGCTTCTCCATCTTGTCAGTTTCTTTGATAGGCAAGAAGTATGCAGACTTGGTCAATCTATCGACGATGACCCATATGGTCTCAAGTCCACCCATTGTCTTGGGCAACTTAGTTATGAAATCCATAGTGATCTGCTCCCACTTCCATTCTGGAATCTCTGGTTGTTGTAGTAAACCGGAGGGCTTCTGGTACTCAACCTTAACCTTTGCACAAGTAAGGCATTTACTTACGAAGGTAGCAATCTCTACTTTCATATTAGGCCACTAGTATAACTTTTTAAGATCCAGATACATCTTATCTGAACCTGGGTGAAAGGAATACCGAGTGTTGTGAGCCTCGGTCATGACCAAGTCTCGGAAACCACCGTGCTTCGGTGTCCAGATCCGGTTCATGAAATATAAGGCTCCGCCACCCTTGGCTTCTAAATTTTTATCCATTCCTCTATGTGACAACCCGATATTTCGAGTCAATGTAATGTAAAACCGATCAAATTTAGGTCAAAATGTAACCTTCCTAAAATCTTATTCGGATTAAATAAAGTAATAGGAATCATATCAAAGTTTGCGTACATAAAAAGAACGTCCAAATCTGACCTCGGATGAGGAAGTTATGAATTTTTGAAGAAATTCCTTAATCACGTCGTTTTAATAAATAAATAATAAAAATAATTTCGGAATTTTCCAGCGGAATCTAAACGAAAGTTGTAGATCATGGTCTCACCTTCGCGTGGATATAAAGAACGTCAAAAACGGAGTTCGTATGAGAGAGATATGAATTTTTGAAGTTTATTTAAAATAAATATGAATTTAATTATAAATTCCCGGTAATATCCGAAGGGGAGTCATCGGATTGGACCGAAGTACGCCCTGCGTACCTTCGTACGCCCCGCGTACTGAGATCGAGGGTCTCGGATCGTCCACGTCGCACTATCCGAAGAATCTAACCCGTCCGACCCGTCCGAAGCTCCGACCCGTCCGACCCGTTGTCCCGTCCGACCCGCCGTCCCATCCGACCCGCGTACCCAGCAACCCGTCCCATCCGAACCGAGGCAGTCGAGGCTTCGGTCATGCATGACATACGCGTACGCGCTGCGTACGAGCGTACGCCCCGCGTTCGGAGGCGGTTCAGCCTTCCTATAAATAGGATGCGAGGCTTTCCGAAAATGTTGCTCATTTCTCTCCTCTCTCTCACAACTTTGTCTCGTTTTCCGTGCCCGTTATAACCCGAAGCTCTGGTCTTTTTGCTCAAGTCCCGAGGGTCGATTTTACTCCCGAGATTCCCGAGAATCCCGAGAAAAATCCGTTTTCTGAGACGAGACTCTGCCCGGTTTTCCATCTCGCTTTCTTCAATCAATCAAGTGAGTTTCATACCCCTTAATCAACCTGTTAAATATTCTAAATACGTTTATATGCTTTCAAAGGGGGGGAATACAAGTTAAATACTTATAGTTATTGTTTCAATCACATATGATTGTTCTAATCACATGTGATTAATAACTAGGGAAACCAGTGATTTTACCACTATTCAAACTATCTATCAAACTGTTTTTACTTCTAAATGTTTTCCAAACCCATTTACTTTTCGAATTTACACTGCAACTGTGATTTAAACAAATGTTCCTTATACTTAATCTGTTTTAATCAAATCTACGCCTTCAAATGGTTTTATAGATTGACATCAAGTCAATCTTTCTTTAAAAATAATACTTATGTTTCAAATGCCTTATAAATACTTATTTATGTTTTTCTTTATTATAAATTGCATGCCCGTATATGTGTAGTTATATAAGTAATGTTTAAAAGACTTAGGAAGGCTATCCACCTTGTTTCCTTTTCCTCGATTTGGATGTGGTCTGATAGGATTTTGGGTGACCATCCGAAGGTCGTTTCCATATTAATTATATATCAAATATACATATATAGACATAAAAGTACTTCCATAATCATACGTACTAAACACACTGTTAACAAGTTACCATCGGGGTAACACAGAATCATACTATTACAACTGCTAGATCAATGAGTCAGTTCATTCATGAAGTCTATACTAGGAAGAGAATATATACAACTATACTACGAGAACATATACAACTATACTACGAGAACATATACAACTATACTAGAACAAGAAACATTTCATCACACATGCAAGAATACGATAACAAATGTGATCCACTGTATCGGAGCATGCCTTAAATGTCATGGCCCGAGTTGTAGCCAGAATTCTCTTGGAGGGAGAGCGTTGAGTTTGCGTATAGATCTATACCGGATTGACTATCCTACACCTTGCTGCTAGCTACAGCCGGACCTGCAGGTCTGCGGGTGCCAAACGTCATTCCGTTATTACGACCGTTCTTTATGTCGTTGTTATCAGTCGATAGTATGGTGCAATTATCACATTTTACCTTAATATAAATCCGGTTTAAGGTAGTAGTAATTAGTACAACAGTAGTTCTTATTATACAAAACTACAGTACTACAATGATTTACCCATTACATATTTTGGTGATAATCTCACTTAAGCATTAATGTACAAACTATATTTTATCAAATGATAGTTATACTTGGGTAATCACACACTTTTACAACAGACGAGTTTACAAAACAGTTAAGCCTTGGTAGAAGGTTACTTTTATAGAAAATATAGGATTTTCTGAGAGATTCAAACTTTTGCAAATACTTTTAAACATTTATTTACATTTTTACAAACTTATACATTGGGACAAGTTCAAACGTTTTTGACAATGAACATTGACACTAAAATACTTATGAACTCACCAGCTTAATGCTGATAAACTCTTTCAAAATAACTTGTATTCTCAGGTCATCAGTAGACAGGTACCGATGCCAGCTTTTGAGAAGATGGAGTGTACTAAGACTCATCATTTTGTTATTTTGATTTACGTTATATTTTTGGTGTCTAAAATTGTACAGAACACGCATGTATTAAAATTTATATAATGCAATGGATGATGTTGTTTGCCTATTTACATTTACTGTGTTGTGATTACCTACATGACGTCCTCCGCCCCAGAACGTTTCCGCCGTTCTTGGTTTTGGGGTGTGACACTCTAAGGGATTCACTCGACAGATTTTCAGGTTTCATGGCTTCGAGCTGGGCCGCCTGAATTTGCTTAGACAAGTGTGAATGGATAGTCATCGTCAATGACTTGACTCTTCGACCAGAATATTCCTTCCGACTTAGGGCGTCGGCTACTATGTTGGCTTTACCCGGATGATAATGAATATCGCATTCGTAGTCATTGAGTAGCTCGACCCACCGTCGTTGTCGCATGTTGAGCTCCTTCTGATCGAATATGTGTTGTAAACTCTTGTGGCCGGTAAAGATAGTGCTTGTCGTTCCGTACAAGTAATGTCTCCAGATCTTCAGGGCAAACACAACTGCTCCCAGCTAAAGATCGTGTGTGGTGTAGTTAACTTCGTGTGTCTTCAGCTATCTCAAGGCGTAGGTGATGACCTTAACTCGTTGCATCAGAACACAACCGAGCCCTTGATTTGACGCATCGCAATAGACAACGAAGTCTTCTATCCCTTTGGGGAGGGATAGTATTGGTGCGGTGCACAAGGCTCGCTTGAGTGTTTGGAACGCTCTCTCCTGTTTCTCATCCCAATCAAAGGCCACGCCTTTCTGGGTCAGTGTTGTAAGAGGTTTCGCAATTCGGGAGAAATTCTATATAAACATCCGGTAGTAGCCAGCGAAACCTAGAAATTGACGAATTTCGGTAGGCATCGTCGGTGCTGACCAGTTCTCAATGGCCTTAATTTTGGATGGGTCCACGTGGATTCCTTCTTTGCTTACCACGTGTCCTAAAAATTCGACCCTTCAGATCCAAAATTCTTATTTAGAGAACTTCGCATAAAGCTTCTCCGTTCGTAAAGTTCCTAGAACTTGTCGCAGGTGATCGCCAAGCTCTTCCTTACATCGGGAGTAGATCAGGATGTCATCGATGAAGACAATGACGAACTGATCCAAGTAAGGTCGGCATACTCTATTCATCAGATCCATGAAAAATGAGGGCGCATTGCTTAATCCGAATGGCATCACCACGAACTCGTAGTGTCCGTAACGAGTTCGGAAGGCTGTCTTTGGAACATCCTCCTCTAGCACTCGTAATTGGTGATATCCAGATTTTAGATCAATTTTGGAAAAGTAGTTCGCCCCTTGCAGTTGGTCAAATAGATCGTCTATGCGAGGCAGAGGGTAACGATTTTTGACCGTCAGTTTGTTGAGTTCTCTGTAGTCGATGTACATACGGAATGATCTGTATTTCTTCTTAACGAACAAGACCGGTGCTCCCCAAGGCGAGAAACTTGGTCTTATAAAGCCCTTGCTGAGCAGTTCGTTAAGTTGACCAGATAGTTCCTACATCTCTGCTAGTGCTAATCGGTAGGGCGACTTGGCTACTACGATAGCTCCTGGGACTAAGTCGATTCTGAACTCGACCTGTCGTTGTGGAGGTAATCCTGGTAGCTCTTCTGGGAAGATGTCGGGAAAGTAGCTCACTACTGGAATGTTCTTTAGTTCTTTCGTTTCGAGGCTCGTATCGACAACATGAGCAAGGAATGCATGGTATTCTTTACGTAGATACTTCTATTCTTGAATACTTGATATAATACGAAGACTCGCATCGGGTTTGTCGCCATAGACGACAAGGGTCTTGTTAGACGGGAGGTTTAGACGGACTGCTTTCTCGTAGCACATGATGTCGGCGCGATGAAGACTCAACCAATCCATGCCGATGATAACGTCGAAGCTTTTAATCGAGACCGGCATAAGGTCGATTGGGAATGAATGGTTATCTAGAGTTAGGGTACAACCTAAGTATATGCTATTCGTGCTTTCAGTTTTTCCATTAGCCATTTCTACTATGAATTGTTCTTTAAGTGTGTGTGTGGTTGTTGTTTAAGCATGCGAGCAAATTTATGGTTCATGAAGCTTCGCTCCGCACCACTATCGAACAGAATGCATGCATAGGAGTTATCGAGGAGGAACGTACCAGTCACCACCATCGGGTCAGCAACTGCTTCCCCATGGCCTAATGCTAGTACCCTCCCTGCTCCGCCAGCATTCTTCGCTTTGGGGCAGTCCCTCTTATAGTGTCCCACTTCGCCACATTCATAGCAGGCCTGGCTCACTCCAGTGCGGGGGACTTGGGTGATCGGCCTCACTGGAGATTTACAGAAACGGACTGTGTGTCCTTTCCTGTTGCAGTTAGAGCACTACATTTCACGGCAGGGGTCGTTGTGGTGGAAGTTGCATTTGCTGCACTTAGGCAAACTTCCTGCATACTGCCTCACCGGAGAAGTAGCAGCAGCAGGGGTTATTGTGGCATGCACAGCCACAATTTTCTGCTTTTTGGCAGCTCGTTGTTTCTTCTTCTCATCCCAGAACTTCTGCTTAGTGTCAACGGGTTTGGAGGGTTATGAGATGGCTAGGGTTGTTGTAGCTACTGGGGCTTTGACTCCAAGGTCAATGAGTCGCTGTTCCAGTCGCTTGGCACTGTCGAAGATAGCAGGGTTTGATGATAGGACATTTCCCTGATACGGAGGCACTAGCCCCCATATGTACCTCTCGATCTTTTTCCCTTCAGTGGGAACCATATTGGGGCAGAGGGCCACCAGTTCGTTGTATCTGGCAGTATATGCGACTATGTTGGAGCCCTTCATGGTTAGGCTCCACAGCTCCTGCTCCAATTTCTAGATCTCGCCCCTCAGGCAGTATTCCTCGATCATGAGGTCCTTCATGGTTTCCCAACCCATGTCATTTGCCACTATGAGAGTTAGTGCTTTAACATGGCCGTTCCACCACGTCAGGGCTTTTTCTTCAAAGGTGCACGTGGCATATTTGACTTTGCTCGCAGCAGGGCACGAACAAATTTCGAAGACTAATTCAATCTTCTCGAACCATTGCGAGAGGGCAATGACTCCGTCGGTTCCCTGGAAGGACTTCAATTTGCAGTTTGTGAAATCCTTGTAGGAGCACTCTCTCGAGCGCACAGGGATTTCAGCAGGAATTGAGTCACCAGGGGTTCCACCTCTGCTGGCATCAGTAGAGTGATACTGAGCCATGGTAGTTTCCACTGCTGCTGCTACTGTAGCATTTAGGGCTGCAATATCGATGACTAGAGGAGGAGGAGGAGGTGGTGGAGGTGGTGCAGGGTTATGCGTGGGAGATTTGCGAGGACGCATCTTTCCGCTGAAAGTTTGTAAAGGTAAACACAATGGTAAGAATCAATTATAAGTGGGGTGAGAGTGACACATGGACTAACTAACCATAGCCCAACAGTTGAATGAGTGTTTTGAGATCAAAACATAGAAGAATAGTAGAAAAACACAACTGTACAAATTTTTCCATAGAATAGGTAGTTGTCAATAATACTGGTATTACTGATGTAATTAGTTCAGGGAAAAATCGTCCTTACAGTAGGTCTTACATCATACCATACGGAAAAGTTTGACAGTTGTTAGATTCCTAGTTAGAGTACTGAAAGTTAGGAATATTTTACAGACAAGTGTTACTTGGAGCACAGATACAAAAGGCTATTCCTTAACCAAAAGACAAAGATGTATTAGACATCTTCTAACGGCGATGGGAATTCCTCGGGCGAACCCTGAGGTCTGCCACTTGATGAACCACCTCTTGAAGGTGTCGCTCATGAGCCCTCCGGAGGGCTCGAAGTTCCATGACTTCGGGAGGCAGCCAGCTGTTGTTGCAGGGTCTCATTGGTTCTCCTGGTCCTTTCCATTTCTTCTTCAAGACGGCGGATACGGACTGTGTTGACACCAGAGTTGGAATTAATCTCCATGACCCGGTCGATGGCTGCTCGACCTTGTTCAACATTACGATCTATTCTGCGGACAATGACGGACAGAGCTCGATCTGCAGAGCCACCTTCGCTGAGGTTGTAAAAGCTTCGGTCCCCAAAGTAAGGTAAGGGTTGACCCTATTCATCACTCCAGCGATTCAAGTTGGTTGCCCACAAGGGTGTGGGGCCTGGGAATGCTGGTCGGGGATTGTTGTTTGGGGCTTGGACTACTGGCGGTAGGTTGTTGACTTCAGGCTCAGAGTTAGATCCATCAGAAAAGACTTCTGCGAGGTGATCATCCAAAGGGATTGGATGCTCATCTTCGAGCTGTTCTTCGATCCTCCCAGCATTGCCTTCATTTGGGAAGTACGGGTCGCCATGATGGAATCCAGCCATTTAAATCTACGTGAGAAGAGAAGTATAAGAATATAGTATATAAGTAGCTTGTAGTAGCACAAAATACCCTTATAGTATTTTAAGTTTAGGTTCTACTAATCTCCTTGTGGTATTGTTGGTAAGTTTTTAGATTTGTTAACATATCACAACCATTCTAGGGCATATGCTAATCACTCCTCGGACCAGCATAGTTGATCAGGCTATGCCATTCCCAGGACTGACCATACATCCCCGAGCTCACTTGTGATATTTAACAATCGTAATACTTTTGTTCTTATCATTGTGACACTGATTTTAGTATGAATGCAAACTAGTATACTTAATTAAATATTTTAATATTTAAAGTATAGACTCTTGGTCAGAGTGTTTTAAGTCCCAAATGGGTTTATAGTTAGTATATCTTTTATGGGTTGATATACTCAATTCACTATAAACAATGCTCTGATACCAATCTGTCACACCCCAAAACCAAGAACGGCGGAAATGTTCTGGGGCTGAGGACGTTATGTAAAGTATCACAACACAGTATAACAGTATATAAGCAAATAACATCATCCATTTTATTAAATACATAATTTTAATACAAGCGTGTTCTGAACAGTTATAGACACCAAAAATGTAAATCAAAATAATAAGATGAGTCTTGAATGCGCTCCATCTTCTCAAAAGCTGGTATCGGTACCTGTCTATTGATGACCTGAGAATACAAGTTATTTTGAAAGAGTTTATCAGCATTAAGCTGGTGAGTTCATAAGTATTTTTCTGTCGGTGTTTGTATCAAAACGTTTGAACGTGGTTTAAAGTATGAATATGTAAACATTGGTGATAAAAGTATGTGAATGTTTGTAAGTGTTTGTAAAAGTTTGAATCTCTTAGAAAAACCTATATTTTCTATTAAAAGTAGCCTTCTACCAAGGCGTAACTGTTTTGTATGTTCGTTTATTGTAAAAGTGTGTAATTTGCCCAAGTGTAACCATAATTAACAAAATATAGTTCGTACATTAATGTTTAAGTGAAATGATCACTAAATATATGTATAGGGTAAATTAATGTAGTACTGTAGTGTTGTATTATAGGAACTACTGCTGTACTAACTACCTTAAACCGGATTTATATTAAGGTATCATGTGATTAATTGTACCATACTATCGACTAGGTAACACGACATTATAGGTCGTAAAAATGTATGACATTTGGCACCCGCAGACCTGCAGGTCCGGCTATAGCTGGCAGCAAGGTGTAGGATAGTCAATCCAGTATAGATCTATACGCAAACTCACGCTCTCCCTCCAAGAGACTCTGGCTACAACTCGGGCCATGACATTGAAGGCATGCTCCGATACAATGAATCACAATTATGTTAACGTATTGATGTATATGTAATGTATTATTACTCGTTCTAGTATCGTTGTATATGTTCTCTTTCTAGTATAGTTGTAAATGTTCTCTTTCTAGTATAGTTGTATATGTTCTTCTTCTAGTATAGTTGTATATGTTCTCATAGTAATGTAATGTATATGTTCTCATAGTAATATAATGTATATGTTCTCATAGTAATAAGTACTGACTCATGAATGAACTGACTCATTGAACATCTTGTGGTTTTGGCAATAGTATAAGTATTAACATGTGCTACCCCTATGGTAACTTTCTAATGATGTAACGGGTACATATGAATATGGAAGAAATTTTATGACTATATATGTACACAAGATATATAACTAATATCTAAACAACCTTCGGACGGATACCCGATATCCCACCAGACCACATCTCAAGCGCGAAAAGGAAATAGGGCAGGAGGCCTTCCTAAGCCTTTTAAACATTGCTTTTATAACTATACATATATGGGCATGCAATTTATAATAAGTATAAAAGAGTTTAAGTAAAAGTATTTGATAATTAAAAGAAATTGGTAAAACAGTTTGAAGTGAAACAGTTTGATAAACAGTTTGAACATTAATAAAATCATTGGTTTTGTAGTTATTAATCACATGTGATTGTTGTAATAACTATAAGTATTCAACTTGTATCCTCCCCCCCCCATAAAAGCATTTAAAACATTTAAAAGTATTTCAAAGGTTAGTTAAAGGGGTATGAACTCACTCGCAGTGAGTGGATTGGGTTGAAGTGTCGGATACGGTGCTAGATGACAAACGGAGACTTGTACACACGCACAAGCCTAGTTATCATATAATGAACATATATATATAACTAGTTAGCCAATTTATAACTAATAAATTAAGTTGGGACACTCTAGAACATGAAAACACTTTGCTTCAAGTGTTAAAGATCACAAGGGTTGCATCCAAGTGTTTGTAGGGAAAAGCTAGGGTGTTTGGAGTTCAAGGGTAAACTCCATTGGAGTTTATGGTTTTAGGGACCAATACCCAAGGAGTTTACGGTGGTAAAGTCAACGGTTTACAGTTGTAAACTCTACTCCTTATGACCCTATGTTGTTTTGTGGTTTTAGAAGTCTTTTGAAGCATTTCTACTTGGTGGTTTGGCCTTTGGAAGGAACTAGAGCAACAAAACACCCCCCTTTGAGGAGTTTACGGCCTCATGGTCATTTCCCTTTGGGTTTACTACCGTAAACCCATATAGAAAAGGGTATTGCCATGTTTTCAAGTCCTTAACACAACAAGGTAGTTGTCTAGGTTAGTTTTTAGGCCTAAGGAAGGAATAAGGTCCATAAAAACACACTTTAGGGTGTTTACGGTTTTGAGAGCTCCCCAAACCGTAAACACCTAATAATGTAGGATTGTGGTGTTTTTCAAGGCTTAAACACATCAAGGTAAGGTTTAAACATATCAAGGAAGGCTTAAACATCAAATTAGGGCTTAGATAAGGACTTAGGCACACTTTGGTGCCTTTCTTGGTGTTTACGGCCCAAGAACATTCTTGGACCGTGAACACCATATTCCTTGTGTTCTTAACATATTTGTTGATGTGAACTTGTAATACTACCCTAAGAAGTCTTAAAGATGGAAGTACTTACTATAATGAAGCTTGATTTGAGCTAAATGTCCAAGAACACTTAGTGTGTGTTCTTGGTGTTTTTGGAAATCTAGACAAAATACATAAATGAATGGATGAATAGATGCACAAACACTAGATTAAGTGTTATACCAACTTGAAATGGTTAGAACACTTACAAGTTTGAAGATCTTGAATAAGTTTTAGGATGATACTTGAAAGGATATTTTGGAGTTTACTCTTTTGATATTTGGGGAGTAAACACAAATGGCTAGTCTTGTGGAGTAAACTCATGCATATGCATGTGTTCACGAATTTTTGGGTGATTTTTCGACCCAAACATAAAAGTTTGGTCGGGAATTTCTAAGACACGAGGTGTTTGCGGTTTTTAAAATTCAAAACCCGAGACGACACTTTCTTTCACCTGTTTTTTAAAAATAATATTAAAATATTCAAACGAACTTCAAATTTGTTAAAAATAAGAAATAATTACATTAACTTATAATAAGAAGTGGTTGACTTTTAGGGTTTGACCGAATGAAAATTTTGGGTTGTCACAATCGAGTGCAAATGGATCTTCAAGAAGAAGACTGATATGGATGGGAAAGTACACACTTATAATGCACGATTGGTTGCGAAGGGCTTTACTTAAACTCCTAGAGTTGAATATGACGAGACCTTCTCACTAGTAGAGAAGATTAAATCTATAAGGTTTATGCTAGCCATAGCTGCATTTCATGATTATGAAATATGGCAAATGGATGTCAAAACCGCTTTCCTTAATGGGAAGTTGGCTGAGGATGTTTACATGAATCAACCAGAGGGTTTTGTCGATGCAAAGTACCCTAATAGAGTGTGTAAGCTTGATAAATCATTTATGGATTCAAACAAGCATCTCGCAGATGGAATCTTTGTTTCGATTAGAAAGTAACAGAGTTTGGTTTCACAAGAAGCGAGGATGAGTCATGTGTATATGTCAAAGCTAGTGGGAGTATAGTTAACTATCTCGTGTTGTATGTGGATGACATATTGCTCATAGGAAACGACATTCCAGCCTTGTAGGAGGTTAAGTCCTGGCTTGGGAAGTGTTTCGCTATGAAGGACCTCGGAGAAGCTGATTATATTCTAAGGATACGGATATTGAGAAACAGGAGTAAAAGACTAATATGACTTAGTCAAAGTACCTACTTGGACAAGGTGTTGAAACGTTTCAACATGTAGGATTCCAAGAGAGGAGAATTACCTATCCAAAGCAATTCCAGACTGAGTAAGACTCAAAGTCCTAGTACCGATGCTGAAATAGTAGTAATGAGTCGAATACCATATGCTTTTGTAGTTGGTTCGATCATGTATGCTATAACCTGTACTCGCCCTGATGTAGCCTTTGCATTGAGCATGGTTAGCAGATATCAAGGGAATCCTGGTAAAGCTCATTAGACTGCGGTAAATAGCATTCTTAAGTACATGCAAAGGACTAAGGACTGGATCCTTACCCTTGGTGGGAGTGATGAATTAAGAGTGGTAGGGTATAGTTATGCCAGCTTTCAGACTGATAGAGATAATTTCCGTTCTTAGTCGGGCTGGATATTTACCCTAAATGGAGGAGCAATAACTTGGAAAATTTCTAAACAAGAGACTGTAGCTAATTCAACATGTGAATCAGAATATATAGCGGCAAGTGAAGCATCGAAGGAGGCGATATGGCTTAAGAACTTCATCGGAGACGTTGGAGTAGTACAAGCAATAAAGGAGCCCATGGAGATTTTCGGTGATAGCGACAGTACGGTTGCCCTATCCAAGGAACCAAAAGATCATAGCAGATTAAGACACATCAATAGAAAATATCACTTCATAAGATTTCAAGTAGAAGAGGGACTCATTGTGGTTAAGAGGGTATCGCCAGAAGAAAATCCAGCAAATCCCCTTACGAAGGGACAGAGTAGGGTTAAGCACTTACAGCACGCTAGTAGTATCGGGCTGAAGGACGATATTAGTTTTAGTGATTAGATACACATTTGGAAACTTGTAATAATTAAAATATAATTGACATTTGATGATTGAATAGAATGTGTTTTTATTTATAAGTAAAGTTATAGTCTTGTGTCAATCATTTACTATCGTTTCATTTTTGCATGTTTTGACTTCTAGAATAATAAGATTATTCAAACTATCCACAATCGATCATGCTTTCGAAGTAGGTTATGAAAGAAGACTTTCATGAATGGGTTTTTGTATGATTGTCTAAGGTGTTAGACATAGCAAAAGATTGCTACAAACATTCATGACCGCTCTTGAAATAAGATTTGAGTATTTGACTAAACTCACGCTCACATATCACTTCATGGAATTTATCACAAGTGATTGTGAGATGATAATATTGTATAATCTTCAAACCAAGATATATGATTTGGCGATTATTTGTTGATTTTACATTAATAATACAAAAACGCATCAGTAACTCGATGTTATAAAACATGCTATTATGTATGACTCAATGAATAGTTAGCACAAGCATATAAGTCGAAGTTTATATGTTCCTTTTATCCTAAGATGATTAAAAGCAACATCTTGTGCCCCTCGATGATTTTGTTTTGACTTATGTGTCAGCCCCGGTCAGAACTCTATTGATGTGTTAAATTAAGTTCTATGTCAAACAAATCAGAAATCGGGAAACAAACTATTAAACAATTTGTATGACTTTATTCCATGTCTTTGTCCACACGATATCTTGTAGAACATAGGATTATATGATCCCTTATCTAATGGACGCATCATAGTTGGACAACAGCTTTTTGAGAGCTACGATGGCTTATCGGATTTTAAGTTACATTAGCAATTACAATTATTAGACTTATTCAAGTGGGAGACTGTTGGAAAAGGTGTCTAAGCCCATAACTATAATTGGTATGTACTTGACACGATAATAGCATGCTACATTTGGGTTGCATTCATCAAAGCAATATGTTAGGAAGGATATTTGAGTAAGAGGTTAATTATGATTTATTAATAAACTATAAGTCTATTATATTAATTGAGGAATCATATTTAGTATTGATCAAGAATTAATTTAGTGATCAAAAGAAACAAATTAAATTGATACATATAGATTGGGCTAATGATCCATGATTGATTTGTGATGGGCTTATAGGTTACACACACACACACACACACACACACATATATATATATATATATATATATATATATATATATATATATATATATATATATATATATATATATATAAGCCTAAAATCGGTTACACTTACACACACCTTACATTCCAAGAAGTAGAATCTGATTTCTATTATCCTAAATCTCTCTCATATTCATCCTAATTGTTCTTGGTGTTTTTTGATTCCATTTGAGGCATCACACTTAGGGTGCCAAGCTTTCTTGAGGCCAGTTATTCAAGCTACTACATAAGGTAATATTCTAACTAGTTTTTTAATGATTTAAATATCACCATGCATGCTATTTTAAGCTTCATGCTTTGGAAAATGTTTATTGATTGTATAATTAGAGAAGACTTAGATCCAAAGCATTAGGGTTGTATGTGAACCATAGGAATGTTAGAGTACATAAAACCCAACAATGGTATCAGAGACATGGGTGCTTTCTATTATATGGATGCAATTGTGTGATTTTCAAAAGCTAAAAAATGACAATTCTAGATTCTGCCAAGGCCTAATCGACAAGTCCATGTATGAAAAAACTGACAGTGGGCAGAATCTTTGAGTTTTTGCTGTGTTTCGGATTAGGAACATTACCACAAACTGTTTCGGTTCATAAAATTCAATTTTAATGATATGGCCTTATCTATCCTCATCCAATAACATGATGTTTATCATAGTCCATGGTTTTAAGAACAACCATGGCCTTAGTTTTCCACATGGAGAAGTTGTGCGCATCGAAAGGAGGAATCTTATTTACCAAAGGATTTGGGATTGTAGGAAGTGGACATGATAACTTGATTGTATCATAAACTTGCTCTGATACCAATTGAAGATTTTTATTAATCAGATACACTTCAAGTATAATAAACAAGAACAAACTAACTAGACAAAATAAAGAACAGAATAGTAAAGAACATGATATAATCCCATAGATATCTTTCACCAAGAAAGGGTTTGTTTTCACCAAGAAAATGGGTTGTCACAAAGACGGTCTCCAATACAAATACATTAGGGTTTCACCTTAATGTTGAATATATACGAAACTATACTAGTATATCCCTTAAATCAAGGGACTGTATCTAATCTATACTAAGAACTAATCCTTATCACCAAGATATCAGATCTGTTATCTATTATATTCATATCCATATAATTAACTAATATACAAATATTTCATTATATTACTAACTACACAGTGACACTGATAAGGTTTGAGACACTGCACTGGTGCTAATGTTGACGTTGGTATTGGTAGTCAGCGTATACAATGTTTGACTCATCAGATCATACGGTGTGACCTTACAACTATAAATTTCATATTCAACTAATATTTCACTAATTTTTCTTTCATCAAATTCAAAATCACTCAAACAACTGTGATATTCCTCCTAATTCAATTTCTAACATAATGAATTATATTCTCAATTGTATTCTTTTTGATTTGTTGTTCCTCTTCTTCTGTTAACACATCATTAATCATCATTTTAGTTTTTTTTTTACTTTAAGAATTCATCTATCTTTTTAAGTCCAACTTTATATAAATCATTCAGTGATTCACAATTATAACATTCAACATCTATATCTTCATCCTTAAATTTTAAGAATAGAAGCATCTTTATATATATATATATATATATATATATATATATATATATATATATATATATATATATATATATGTGTGTGTGTGTGTGTGTGTGTGTGTGTGTTTGTATGTGTGTGTTTTTCAATATCACAATTAAGATAAAGTTGAGTTCTATTATTATACAGGTGATGTCTAATCTGACAAAATATATTTCGTTGTTTCATGACAACCCTATTATCTCTTTTCAACATAATGACATCATCCCTATACCTAGTAATCTCTATCCCCAACTCCTTTATCATTATCCTTCTTTCCTTACTCTTAAATGAAACATAGCTAAGATCATCTTCAAGATTAGAACTTTTTATACGATTCCATTGTAAGCTTTCACTAAATTCTGATATCGTATCCCTTAGCTTAGTTAATTCAAAATTAT
Organism: Lactuca sativa; assembly: GCF_002870075.4. NCBI lineage: Eukaryota > Viridiplantae > Streptophyta > Magnoliopsida > Asterales > Asteraceae > Lactuca > Lactuca sativa. The sequence goes on from NC_056631.2 coordinate 170,617,796, forward strand.
AATGAGAAATTAAAATATTCAAATATTCAAGGATAGAATGTACCTTGTTGATTACCTTTTTTCTTTTTCCTATGTGCTCCCGAACAGTCTTTGTAGAAAAGCATACATCGGAACTTGCTCCCTCTTCAATGAAATAACCTTGGCATCCTGAAATCACACTTATGTCCACAAAATAATTGCCTTCGCTTGCATCCACACACTCTTTTGCAACATATCAGTCTCCATGTGTTGGCTTTCGGACATCACCATCTTTTGAATCTATTGAACATACTTCAACGTTTCCATCATCACTATCTTCTTCTCCAATAAACAACATTTTCCATGTAAGCTTCATCTTGTGAAGATCCTCAATATTTTACACATAATAATCTATGACAACCCGAAATTTCTATTCTGTACAACCCTTCACTTCATTAGAAGTCAGAACAATTTCTGCTAATTTTCAAGCTTTTTGGAATAAGTTTGAGCATTTTAGGATTAGCACTTTAGGAGAAATCAGGAGAGAGGATGCGCTAGGGTTTATTGTGCATCATTAAAGTTCCAAAAACTTCAAGAGTTTGGATTTTACGGCCCAAATGGTATTTGGACCGTAAACCCTAGTGACTATATATATGACACTTAGCCATTTTTCACACTTTTTCACTTTTCAAGATCCAAACTCAATTCTCTCTCAAGTAGCTTCGACTTTTCTTCTTGATCTTCAATATTGTAAGTGTTTCTAACCCTTTTAAGTTGAGATATTACTTAATCTAGTGTTTTAACACACTTCCATCCGTGAAATCTTTCCAAAAGGTTTGATCTTCAAGTTTCACCAAGAACACCAAGAACACACGCTAGTGTTCTTTGCCTTTTGGTACCATTTCAAGCCTCTATCCTCTAATTACATCTATCCTAGAGTATCTTAAGGTTTTTTACACTTCTATACATCAATAAAACACCCAAGAAAGTCAAGATCAAAGGTGTTTACGGTCCAAGATGTTCTTGGACTGTAAATCCTAAAAAGTGTGCCAAAGAGACCCTAGTCCCTTCCCAAGCTTTGGAAACTAGCCTAGACCCCTTCCATGATGTGTTTAGGACTAGAAAACATCAAAAGACCATAGACAATATTTTTTTACGGCCGTAAACACATGGAGATGTGGTCCATGGGCCGTAAACTACATATAGGAATGATTTGATGCCATAATCACTTCCATAGACTTATACTTCAAGTAGAATTGCTTCTAAGGACTTATAAGGTTTCAAAACACAAAGTGGTCAAAGAAGCATGAGTTTACGGCCGTAAAATCATGGGTTTATGATGAGTTTAAGAAACTCTTTGATCGTTTAGATCTTATAACAGGTAAATCACGAAAGCGAAAAACAGCAATATAAAACACAAGAATGAATCTGAATATGTCGAATGATTCAATTGATTCAATCCTCAGCAGAGCTCGATTAAGAACTTCCGCTGTAAAGGATATTAGGGTTACAAAAGATAAAGATCAAATTTTTGACAAAATAATTTCCAAATCTTACGTCCTAGGATGCATGCAAGCACCTATAAATACAAAACCCTATAAAATAACTCACGGATGGACAGGCACATACCGGAGACTAAATGGACTAAATAGCGAGCCCAAGACGCAGCACCTTCTGGACTTAACAATTTCCCCCTTTTCGTCAATTGGAGCGAGACTATCTCTTCGGCTTGCTGGGTCCAGCTGCAGGAACTTTCTTAGTGGTATCAAACAAACGTGGGATAAGAGCAAGGATGGTCTGTCTGAAGCGAATGTACCACCGGATCATGTCATCGAAGTACTTCTTGTCGTCTGCTGAATTCTGCTTGCATCGATGAATGATACCTATAACATGTTCCAAGCATGTAGTGGTGTAAAGGTGTTTGTCAGCCAAGGAGAACAGGCATTTTTGGCCTTCGTTCCTTGTAAACATGACAGAATTCCGGTTCGGGTCAATTCTTCCCATCTGCATCATGTTCAAATCACTAGCAGAGCCGACAGGAGAAATAGTAGGCTTTTTCTTGAAGATGCTAGCAATTTCCTGGTCCATCTTGACAACCTCCATAATGTAGCATACGAGTATCCTTTTGAAGTGATCAATAATTGGACCATACTCAGCTTCGTTGGTGAGGAGGATGTTGTGCAAAATAATCTAGTCATGTGGATTCAGGTTGAGAAGATCAGCAAGTGATATCGTGTGTTCGGTTTTAGCAGAACCCCTCAGCACTTTGAACCGAACGTTCGTGAAGTTCCCCTCACGAAATGGCTTGAGGACCCGAACATTGACGATCTTCTGAGCGCTCCAAGTTTGATACTGTGGTTAAGCAGACTTCAGATAGAATTCGACGAGTTCCCTATCAACCTTTGGATGAGGATGAGGGACATCAGCAACGTTATCAAAGGCATGAAAGATGAAGGCTTTTCGGGTCAGTGGCATGTCGAACTGAGAATCGACAGAGTTGATACGATCCAATAAAATCACTGGTTCGAGCCACAGAATGCTGGGAGTTTCAATAGCCTCTTTCAAAATCTTCTCAAGAGTCCATGGAGGAAAAAGAGTTTTCCTACTCTCAAAAAGGTCATGAGCCTCCTTCATTTTCCTTTCAGTCGCCTCAACCTCTCTGGCAACACGACCGCTCATGTCAGCATCTTTATCACGGCCTTGTTTCTTTAAGAGATCTGCAATCGTCTCTTTATCATCATCATCACTGTCTTCAGCAATTTTCTTTCCTTTGTCTTTGACATCCGAACCTGAGGCTTGACCTACTGGAGGAGGTTCGGTTGTTGTAGTTTTTGTAGAAGTGGGAGGTGGTTGGGACTGAGACACATCTTCTCCCCCTTGTTTCGGATTGTACACGAACTCCAGGAGCCCTTCAAGTTTGCTTAAGAGAGCCAGGGCAGGAGTAAGATTTTCTGCAAGAGTGCGCCTCACTGAGTAGTTCAGAATTGGATCATGGGCTTCAATGATGTTGGAAAGGGCGGTGTGGACATCTGAAACACACGACGAAACAACTTCTCGTTCAGATCGAAGAGATTCAACTTCCTTTTGAGAATGGAAAAGCTGAAGATTCTTGACCTTAAGAGCAGTGGTCTTACGAGCGAGAGCGTCCATTACAGAGTTCTCGGCAGCTAGGTCTTCATGCAGCTTAGTCAGGCGCTCCTCAATAGTCGCCTTAAACGATGTGTTGTCATGACTGAGAGTTTGACGAAGACTGGCAAATGACTACAGTTCTGAGGCAACTGAGGTAGCCAAGTTGTTGACAAGAGAGTCAAGTCTCGCTGCAGTGGAGTCAGCAGTTCCCTGTAAAGACTATAAAAGAGAAGTAGCGTTATCAAATAGTTTTTCGACTTTTTCGGTCGCAGCAGCACACGCCTTGGTGGAGGCGTCAATAGCGGTAGTGGCAGAGTTGATTGAGGCTTCATGAGCCTTAGTAAACGTATCAACAACCCCTTGAATAGCAGCCTCTGAGATGGTAGACTGTGAGGAAGAAGAGGAGGAAGCAATGAGATAATCAATTTTCTCATGAAGCTCCTTGAGATGCTTCTTGGTGACTGGAGCATCATCGTCATCATCACTCTGCATTTAATATAGACTGTAATAGACCGAGTCAAATGTCATGTTCTCTCCGCCAAGAAAAGGTTCCTCATTATCTGCTGAGAGAGCGGGAGATGAGGGAGAGGGTGAGGGTGGAGGCTCGTTTGTGGAATTAGGTTCGGGTACTGATGTATGTTCGGTAGTGGGAGTGGTTTCGAGTGCTGAAGTAGGAGCCCCCGTATCAGATACGTTGGTTCTAACTCCAGCGGTGGTTGTTGTGGTAGCTTCAGTAAAAATGGGAGGTGGTACATGGATAGAGGTGGGTGGTATTTGAGTAGTGGAGGTTATGGGGGGAATGGATAAAGAGATGGAGATTGGGGGAGGAGAGACAGGTCTAGTGGAAACATGTACCTCAGGGGTAGGCGAACGTGGAGGAGTGTTACCATGTAGGGACTCTTCGGAGTCTGAACTCTCTTCCTCAAATTCACTGGAGGAGGAGGCAAGAATAAGCTTTCGCCTAGGTTGAGTCTTCCTCTTCTTTGGTGGAGGAGATTGAGCTGTTTTGGAGGGTTTGCATTTCTTCGGAGAAGGACCTTTCTCTCCTTTGACAACCTTCTTCTCTTTTCCTTTGTCATTCTTCTTTCCCCTGGGAGCAGGCCGATCAGCATCATGAATTGATTGAATCATGTCAGGAGTGAGCTCTCTAGGACGAGAGCGACGAAACTTCTTGTAAGTTCTGATGATCCGACTGTCGCTTGGAACATCCCCATATATTGACTCAGGAATTGAGCCAATAAACTGAAACTTAGAGGAATCAGAGACAATTATCTTCGTAGTGTGGAAAGTACCTATCGAATACAGTGGAGAATCAACAACAATTGGAACGTGATACTTGTCCATCACCCACTTTGTGACCAGCATCCAGAATCTGGCATAGGAGATATCTGAATGGTGAGAGGTAGACGCTAGACTCTGAATCAGCTGCTGCCATAGAACTGACCCATAATCAAGGTTGATGCCGTGGTACAGACCATAAAGAATGGTCATAAACAGACGACTCGTCTCGTATGAACCTGCGCTTCGTTCTGATAGCCCCTTGAACAAGACGGTGAAGAAGCCGTTCCACTTAGGAGGTAGGCAAGATTTTTTGAATTTGGTCATCGTCGTCAGAATTTCAGTGTATCCCATGTTATAAAACATGGAAAAAAACTGTCACACCGGGATGGATTCAGGGTTAACCCTAGATTCATCGGGTGCAAACCCAAAAAGCGAACAGAATCGCTGCTTGGAGATGGAGGCCTTGTGATCAAGAATGTCGAAGAAGATTCGATCGACAGACTTGTCATAGTGGGCTGTGGAGAATATTTGCGAGAGACACTCCATTGGAACTGTTTCGACCTTGGTGAGAGCTGGAACCAGTGGCGAATACTTGAGACATTCCATGATTGGAAACATGAATGCATCGTAAACCTGAGGAGTGAGGTCGATAATCAATCTTTGTTGAGGACGGATTGGTAGAATGTGAGAAGTAGCATGAACTGATGATGAGTCTGCCATTGAAGAGAAGAATTTGGGAAGGATGATGAACAGTAGAAGAAACAAAGCTTTTCTTGCTCTCTGAATATTTGATGCAGTAAAGAGGTAAATTGTGGTGGAAGTTACCTTTTATACTGTGGTGAGAAGAGAGAAAAAAATTTGTTCCCAAATCTTCAAGGGAAATGCAAAGAGTTTCCTTAGGTGATTGACGCGTGACAGTTTAGAGCCCCGATGATTAAGCAGGAGAGAGAAAAACTGTCCCGTTTCACACGCCTTCCCATCAGGCGCCGTTTGAAATGTCAAAAACGGTTCCATTTCACACGCCTTCCCATCAAGCGCCATTTGAAATATCAAACCGATTAGACTCTCGGCTGAGTCAGCAACTTATCCCTTTAGAGTGAGCTGTCGTCATAAAGCAAAACAACGACGTGTAACATTGTGAGACACATCTCTTTTATAACCTTAAATCCCATAGCCAAAAATTGCTTGTAAGTAATGAAACCAGAATTATGGAAAATCAAAAAGATTTTTGTGCATAGAGTGTAAAAGAAAAGAAATAAAGCAATACATATGTGGGAAATTGTGATGTCAATAAAGACACGAAACAATGGATCCCGGACACGAATCTCTTCCTTCAAAGTCAAGAGAGACCTTAAAGTGTTTGTGTGGTTTCCCGTTGAATTACGATCAACCACTTATTAAGAAGTGTTGAAATGCATCTTTTAATAAGGCTAATGTTGGTGGCTTTCGCTTCAGTTTAGAATTCATGAACCTGACATAAGACAGAAATCGACTGAAGTACTTGTGAGACCAATGTGGTCTGTTGAACAAGTAGGTGTGAAGAGAATTTAAGTGGCATGTGTAAAATACTTTTAGGTGAAATCTCAAAAAAAATTAAAACTGGATTCCAAGGGAAGAAATGTTATGGGATTTAACAATTTCATAAGAATCACATAAAAAGAAAATTTAGAGATTTCAAGGTACAGCCCCATGGGTGACTTCGTTAACTCATTAGTGAAAACTAGAGCAAATTTAATTGTTCACCGTCAATGCATAGTAGGTATTGAATTGTGGGTTTCACTTAGCACGTAGTGGCACATAGCTAAGATCATGAACACAGAAATTGTGTAACCATAAACCTCAGTGGTAATTACTGAGAGTCTCAAGGGTTACGTGTATGAGGCGAATAGGATAGAGAAAAGTATTAGAGATGGTGTAAAGAAACCAAAGTACCTCTGTTGTTAAAATAAGGACCAAGCAGAAAACTCTTATCTCATGTGAGAAGAGAGTAAGGTAGCTCATGATTAGAATAAATATAAAAGCGTAATTGGGAAGACAAGGGTTGTATATACCAAGTCAGTAAGGCTATTATTCAAAATCAGGTGAGGTTTTGGACACATACAACAACATGCTTCTAGGGACACTTAACTATTAAAAACGTGAGAACAAGAATTGCTCCACAATTATTCACAAATAAAAATTAACGAACACAAGCAAACAAAAAAAATGTTTTTGGAGCTTTTGATTTAAAGAGAAAAAAATATATATTTTTGGAGTTTTTGAGTTAAAGAAAGAAAAAATAAATAAATAAATAAAACTTTGGAACCGAACCCGGAATAGACCGAACGCTCGGTTCATTTCGGTTAAAAAAAACTTTGAAAAAGAAAGAAAGAAATGAGAAATAAGAGTACAAAAAGTTTACAACCAAAAGTTTACAACCAAAGAAGCTACCTTTAAGTGAGAAGTGAAGATAAGAGAATAGGACAGAACCCGAGCGCTCGGTTTATTTCGGCACTCACGGGAACTGAACTCGAACGTTCGGTTCATTTCGCTTCCAACTTTTAGTTTTGAGAAGTAGTTTTTGGTACTGAATCCGATTCCATCATACCTAGCCCTTGTAGAATTTTATTGAAACTTGCTTCAGGAAGAGCTTTGGTGAAGATGTCAGCCAGTTGATCAGTAGTTCGAACAAAATGAATCTCTACGTTTCCATCCTCTACGTGATCTTTAATGAAGTGATACCTCAATGCAATATGTTTGGTTTTGGAATGTTGCACTGGGTTATGATAGATCCTAATTGCACTTTTTGAGTAAAAATATAGTGGGATCTTTTTCATGTTGAGTCCGTAATCCCGGAGTTGACTTTGGATCCAAATCACCTGAGATGTGCAAGAAGCGGCTGCAATATATTCTGCTTCGGCTGTGGACAGTGAAACACGTGTTTGTTTCTTATATTGCCAGCTAACCAACTACCCTTCGAGGAATTGACATCCTCCTGTGGTGCTTTTCCTGTCTAAACTACATCCTCCAAGGTCTGCATCTGAGTAGGCTTGAACAAAGAAACCTGAGTTTGATGGATACCAGAGACCAAGAGAGGTTGTTCGCTTCAGATACCGGAGTATGTTTTTCACTGCTAGCATGTGTGGTTCACGAGGATTTTCCTGAAACCTAGCACAATAACACACAGAAAACATTATATCGGGCCTGCTAGCTGTGAGGTACATCAAGGAACCAATCATTTGTCGATATAGCGTTATATCAACTGCCGGTTTTTCCAAAGATGGTGTGAGTTTGGTGCCGAACGCCATTGGAACTGTGACTTTTGAATCTCCCATCATGCCAAATTTACCAAGAAGGGTCTTGGTATATGCTTCCTGGTTGATAAAGATGCCTTCGGGTCCCTGTCTAATGTTTAAACCAAGGAAAAAGTTAATCGGACCCATTGAGCTCATTTCAAATTTAGTCTCCATCAGCTTTCTGAATTCAGTTGTTAAGCTAGGATTCGTTGAGCCAAAGATGATATCATCGACATAGATTTGAACTATCATAAGGTGGTTACCTTCCTTCTTTCGAAAGAAGGTTGGGTCAACCGAACCTTGTTTGAATTTAGACATCTTTAAGAACTTAGTTAGTGTTTCATACCATGCCCTAGGCGCTTGTTTCAGACCATAAACTGCCTTGTCTAGAATGTAACAGCGATTTGGATGCTTTTCATTCACAAAACCTGGAGGTTGCTCTACGTAAACCGTTTCTTCAAGTTCTCCATTCAGAAAGGCGCATTTCACATCCATTTGGTAGACCTCGAAGTTCTTGTGTGCAGCGTACGCAAGAAATATTCGAACAGATTCCAGCCTTGCTACCGGAGCAAATGTTTCTTCATAATCAATTCCTTCTTCCTGGCAGTATCCTTTCACCACAAGATGAGCTTTATTTCGAATCACATTACCCTCCTTGTCTATTTTGTTTCTAAATACCCATTTGAGATCAACGACTGAGGAATCTTTAGGTGTTGGAATGAGGCGCCATACCTTGTTTCTTTCAAACTCATTGAGTTCATCTTGCATAGCCTGAACCCAATCAGAATGATCAAGAGCAGTATTGATGGTCTTCGGCTCAACTTTGGATACGAAGGAATTATACATGAAGAACTCTACTTTGGAGAATAGGGAGGTTTGCTTTGCCTTCACTTGAGATCGGGTCAGGACCTTTTCAGATACATTACCCACTATCTGAGATACAGGATGATCTCTAGTCCATTTAATGAGGGGAGGATAGTTTGGATCATAGGATGGATCCAATTCGGCGTTGACCATTTCTTCCAATTCAAATTGACTATCGTCATCATAGAACATATCAGAATTCTCCCCCTCGACTGATGATGAATCATTTGGATTTTCAGGTTGGTTCGGACCTTCGGGTGCAACAGAACTCTCAGGTGTAGCCGAACTGTCGGGTGCTATTGGACTTTCGGGTGTAGCAGGGATTTCGGGTGCTACAGGACTTTCGGGTGTAGCTGGGCTTTCGGGTGCTACAGGAGTTTCGGATGTAGCGGGGCTTTCGGGTGCTACAGGAATGGAATTCTCCCCCTGAAAGTGTGAGTTCGGTTGATTTGAAGAAAATAGATTCTCCCCCTCAACTGTAGTGTCGTGCTGAGGAGGTTCATTTCGAACTTGTTCTCCATCTCCCATTTCTTTGGCTGCATCATCGACAATCTGCTTCAGATGATCGATTTTGTTGTCTGCCGCCTTGGCTTCCGAGAGAGTGGCTTTCTCAGGTTCATCGAACAGGTCTACGAACTGATCAAATAAATTAGCAATCGCGGCTGTGACTTGACCTATTTGAGAGAAAATCTCTCCAATTGCTTCTTCAGTAGTCTTTAGCTTCATGACGTAGCTGTCATCGAAAGTCACATAATAGGTTTCTTCAATCTTTCTAGAACGCTTATTTAAAACCTGGTATGCTTTTGAAGTAAGAGAATATCCTAGAAAAATTCCTTCGTCAACTTTAACATCAAATTTGTTACGATGTTCGGAGTTGAAGATGAAGCACCGTGAACCGAACACATGGAAGAATTTTACGTTCGGCTTCCTGTTATTGATGTTCTCATAAGGAGTGAGAGAGAAAAGCTTGTTGAGATAAGACCTATTCTGCGTAAAACATGTTGCAGCAATAGCATCAGCCCAGAAATATAAGGGAAGAGAAGCAAAACGTAGCATAGTTCGGGCCGCCTCACACAAAGATCGGTTTCGCCTTTCGACAATACCATTCTGTTGAGGCGTGTAAGGGGCTGAGAAGTTATGACTGGTTCCTTTTTCTGCCAAAAAGTTTTCGAATTCTTTGTTCTTGAATTCCAGTCCATTGTCGCTCCTAATGTTTCGAACGACTTTTCTCAATTGCACTTCAACCTGCTTGATAAACATCTTTAGCTTAGAGGTGGCTTCAGATTTGTGCTTCAGAAAGAATACCCATGTAAAACGTGAGAAATCATCAACAACAACAACAATGTACTTGCTACCGCCAATGCTCTCGATTGATGATGGACCACACAAGTCGATGTGAAGCAACTCAAGTGGTTCAACAACTTTTGTGTTTATAATTGATGGGTGACTTTGACGACTTTGTTTCCCCATTTCGCATGCAGCACACAAGTGTTCTCGATCAAACTTGAGCAATGGAAGACCCCGAACATGACCACCAGTGACAAGCTTGTTGATGTCTTTGAAGTTGAGATGAGAGATCCTTCGGTGCCACAACCAGCTTTCGTCAGAATGAGCTTTGGACAAAAGACATATGGCTGGATTTCCTTTGATTGGTCTGAGATCCAGAGGAAACATTTCGCCTTTTTGATCTGATTTGAGAATGACCTTGTTGGATTTCTTCTCTATAATCTCTGAACCTTCATCATCGAATGATACTTTGAGACCGATACCACCCACCAGTTGAGATACACTGATGAGATTATGCCGCAATCCTTCTACGTATGCCACCTTTCTTATTGTGAAGTCTCCATTGGTTATCATCCCATAACCCTTTATCGTTCCATAGGAGTTGTTACCAAACTTGACATTGCCACCATTTTGAAGCGATCAAAACTCCCTTAGCTCGTCATGTGACGTGAGCAGCCACTGTCAATATACCATTCTTCGTCAAACTGCTCGTCACTAATAACCTACAAAAATTAAGCAGATTTAGGAACCCAAAGTTTCTTGGGTTCACGTGAGCCTTTCACAGGAACAGGAATAGTAAGAGAAACATCAACAAGATATGTTCGTTTTACTAAGGTTGTTTCATCTTTTCTTTTAATAGTAAACACTTTGATTTTGTTAGAATTAGCTACAGGTGTTTTGGATTCAAATTCTGGTGTTTGGGCACTAGTCTGCTTTCGGTCCTCCTTGATTGAGGAAATCTTTGTTTTTCCTTTCAAGTTCGTTGATGATCTTGAATTTTGTGTAGAAACTAAATTGGGTTTAGAAGAGGGTTTAGAATGAGAAGAATTAGAGAAAGAGAATTTAGAATGAGAGTTTTTCCTGACTTGAGGTTCGAAATGACCCTTTCGTTTATGGTCATTAGAGGGACCGATTCTGGACCTTTGGTAGCTGTTCGATGATGAGCCGAAGTAGGATTTTTGGTTGTTGTTGGCCGGTGGTCGGAAACTTGGTCTTTTATTATAAAATCTTGATGGACTGAAATCAGGTTTTTGCCTGTTATTACTTGGCAGACCGAAATTAGCTCTTCGGTTGCTGTTGCTTTCGGGACCGAACCTATCCTTTCGGTTCTTTTCTTTGTTTGATCCGAAAGTCTTTCTCTCTGACTTAGAATCTTTATCATGGTAAGAGTAGTGAGGATTTTGAGAGCGCCAAAAGTGCTTTCTCTCTGAGAGATTTTTCTTGTATCTAATATTTCTCTGCTGCTTTTGATTTTTCACCTGTTTCGGTTGTCTGTGGATATTGGCTTTCTGTTTCAGCTTCTTGGCAGCCGGTTCACTTTTCATAGATGAGGATTCGCATGTGGAGGTGACTTTTTCTACAAGAATTTCTTTTGTGCCACTTGTACCAGGTACGTCAAAGTTGGTAGGCTTATTCAGCGGTTTTGGCACATATCTTCCTTTGGTCTTCCAGGATGTTCGCTCCGACAGACTGACCGTTTCGTCTGCATTGTCTATAGGTGCTGACCAGAAAAACTCATCACAGCCATCTGCATTATCTTCGTTCACTATGGCAGTGAGTTCGGCTGTTTGATGTTCGGTTACTCCTGTGACCTTATACACCTGATTGGGAGTAGTTCTAACCTTCTGAAACACAACAACTTTTTCTTTAAGGGCTGGGGACTTAGTTTTGGACAAACGAGCGAATTCCACAGAATTTTCAGAAATTAGGTTTTTGTGGTTTTTAGGTTTGCTCTTGCCAAACTCAGAGCATTCGACTTCAACCTCTACAGAAATTTCACTCATATCATCGTCCTCATTAAGTTCAGATGCATTTTCAACATCAATTTTGTTTTCTGAACTTAAATTGGTACTCAATGAGTCGAATTTTTGTATGGTTTCGGTCTTGAGTTTCAGCTTATCATTTTCATCCAAAAGATTTTTAAGCATGTCCTTATGGTCTTTGGACTTTATAAAAGATTCTATTTTGTCCAGACCATACATATAAGTTGGATTCACATCATCGGAAGATACAACACTTTCACAGTTGTATGCTTCACGATTTCATCCTCCTTAAACTCAAGGAAGGGTAGAATCATGCGATGTATCTTCTACCCTATTTCACAATTCAGATGCAGTTGAGTAATGTTAGCATAAATCCTTTTAGCGATTAAACAAAAAAACATTCCTTTGTTTTAACAATTTCAAATTGTCTCTTTGCAGATAAATGTTTTCATCTCTAGTCTTAATTAGCTCCAACTCCTTCTGCTCAATCCACATCCTTCGCTCCTCACTCTTGGATGACACCCTGCTTATTTGGTCAGTCAGGTTAGAATTTGTGATCCGTGTTTGAGTTAAACAACTATCTAGATTTGAGATTCTTGAATTCAAGTTATTTAATTCCTTTTCATATGATTTTTGTGGAATTTTAAACGTAATAAAAACAGATTGTACCTTCTTGATCAGTTCATCAAGTTCACTGATCTGCACACTGAGAGGTTTTGTTGTGAAGCATAAGTCCTCTCGCTCCTTGGCCTCGTCATTTCCACCATCAGTATTATATCCCCTCATCTGAGATACGTCAGTCACCATCAGACATCTTCCGCTGGTTTCATCATCTTTTGCAACATAAGCCTTTCCATGCGAAGGCTTTCTCACCTCATCATCTTCTGAATCGGTCGACCACACCTGTATACCACCGAACTCGTCATCCTCTGCCGAACCTTGCACAATAAGAGCATTCATAGAAGGATTAGCGCCAGCCTTCTTCCTTTTTATTTCTTCCAGTCTTTTCATAAGACTTGCTTCTTCATCTTTCTCTTCGTCTTTCTCAGCCATCTTCTTCAGCACGCAATCCTTTGCGTAGTGATTCTTTCCCCCACAGTAGAAGCAACTGACACCAGAGTCAGCTTCACCCTTAGCTTCCTTTTTCGACTCCTCAACTTTCGGTTCATCTTTTACTCTTTCGGAACTATAGCTTCCTTGCCAACTATGATTTTTGTTGGAAGGAAACTTTTTCTTGATAAACCTTCTGGGATTTGACACCATTAAAGCATAGTCTTCGGCTGTCAGATCATGATCTCCCAGATTAAGATCCTCTTCATCTTCTTCTACACTTTTACCCTTGGACAAGAGCGCCAGAGACCCCAGACTAGAAACCACGCTCTTCTCTTGCAGCACTATCTTTTCTTGGGATTTCAGTATTCCCACCAGTTTCGCCAGCGAGTATGATTTGAACTGCTCGTGTGCTTTAACTGTAGACACAACAGCTCTCCATTCGGATCTTAAACCATTCAGAAAAGTAACCTTCTGTTCAATAAGTTTACTTTCAATATCATGTTTGATCATCTTGCTGAGAAGATGATTGAAGCGATCAAATGTCTGTGTAACAGACTCATCAGGATTTTGCTTGAACTCTCCAAACTCAAACAGAAGCAAGGTCTGAATTGAGTGCTCCAAATCTTCATCTGTGGAATACAGCTCTCGCAGCCGATCCCAAATTTCTTTAGCTGTACTGCAGGAACTTACCAATCTAAACGTGTCAGATTGAAGAGCGAATCGAATTAGTCTCAATGCTTTGATGTTGCACTGAAACTTCTCCTTTTCGTCCTAAGCAACATCTTTCACATCTTTTAACAAATCATTATACTCCTTTTGAGTTTTAATAATTTTGGATGTTCCTGAATGAGCAAATGGTCCAGACACAATGGCTTCCCATATCAGATATCCATTATCTTCAGATCCAATGACGTAGTCTTCGAAATGATGCGCCCAAACCTCGTAATCTTGAGTGTAGAGAATTGGAATCTTGGTTGTAGATCCTATACTGTTCGAGATGTTGATAGGATTGGATTGAGAATCGTCCATGCTTGATCGTTTAACCTGTTGTAAGATCAGACTTGTAATACGTAATATTAGGGCAAGACGAATAAATAATGAGATACGTCAATTATGGAGTGACGGCTCAATAAATATCAGTAAATGCGGAATAAACCCTAATCACTTCTTTCACAGAAGAGACGTGTATGAATTACATAGCCTCCTGCTCTGATACCAATTGATGAGTTTAAGAAACTCTTTGATCGTTTAGATCTTATAACAGGTAAATCACGAAAGCAAAAAACAGCAATATAAAACACAAGAACGAATCTGAATATGTCGAATGATTCAATTGATTCAATCCTCAGTAGAGCTCGATTAAGAACTTCCGCTGTAGAGGATATTAGGGTTACAAAAGATAAAGATCAAATGCTTGACAAAATAATTTCCAAATATTACGTCCTAGGATGCATGCAAGCACCTATAAATACAAAACCCTATAAAATAACTCACGGATGGACAGGCCCATACCGGAGACTACATGGACTAAATAGCGAGCCCAAGATGCAACACCTTCTGGACTTAACAGTTTACGACCGTAAACTCAATGAGTTACGGTCGTAAAACCGTAAACTCATGTAAGGGGTTCTCTTGAACCCTAAACTCAATAGCCAAGTCCTACAACCCTTAGATGCAATCCTTAGGACTTATAGCCCTTAGATCAAGTGTTTTACATCTCTTAGGATGTCTAATCTTGGTTACATAGTTGTTTAAAGACTAATTGGATACATATATGTATTATTATATGTTAATTAGGATCTTTGTGTGTGCTCAAGTCTTCACTTGACACTTAGCATAATATTCAGTCCGTTCATCCAAACCACTCACTACAGGTGAGTTCATACCCCTTAATAAAAATTTTAATTGTTTTTAAATGCTTTTATGGGAGGACACAAGTTGAATAATGCTAATTATTATATCAATCGCATGTGATTAACAACTAGCATACAAATGGATTTACTACACTTTTAGCTGTTTTACCAAATAGATTATTTCAAATGGCTTTCCAAAACATTTTTACTCGTTTAAAACCCTTTGTTAAACTGTCTTACATACTGAATGTTTCTTTTCAAACCCGGTTACATTTGTGTTTCAAAACAAAGGTTTTCCTTATACTTAAAATTGTTCTTATCAAATAAACTGCTTTCCAACTGTTTTACAAACTAACATCAAGTCATCTTTTCTTAGTTGTTAAACTTTCATAAGGTTTTACAAAACTTCTTTTATACTTTTATATTGTCAATTGCATGCTTATATATGTATAGTTATATAAGTAATGTTTAAAGGACTTAGGAAGGCTAGCTCGCTTTATCTCCTTTTCCTCATTGGGATGTGGCTTTAGGGTATCGTTTATCCGTCCGAAGGTCGTCTAAATATTAGTTGTATATTATGTATACCTATATAGACGTAAAAGTTCTATCAGTCAATTCAATACCCTTATGTAGCAAGGGTATACGTTCATGTTCATACGTACAAGTCGTATTACTAGTAAACTACGATAGGCGTAGTTTAGGAAGTTACTAATACTATTACTAGAACGAAGAATCATACAATGAGTCAGTTCATTCATGAGTCAATACTTGCTAGATAAAGAGAACACATAATACAGCTAGTACACACAGTACATTTCAATACTTGCTAGATAGAAAGAGAACACACAATACAACTAGTACACGCAGAACATTACAATACATATAGGCTAGACAAAGGGAGAACATACAATACAGCTAGCACATTCATTACATATACATTCATGCAGTTATGTGAGCCACTAAACGGGGCATGGCATTACCTGCCATGGCCGTTTTTGTATCCAGAATCTCCTTAATTGGGGAGCGTATGAGTTTGCGTATAGATCTATACTATATTGACTATCCTACACCTTGCTGCTCGCTATAGTGGGACTTACAAGTCTACGGGTGCCAATTGTCATTTCTTACGGCGTCTTACATCATCGTTTTACTAGAGTCGGTAGCAGGATACAGGCCGATCACATGATACTTTAAATTACAATTGGTTTAAGGTTGTTAGTATAACAGTAGTTACTTATTACAATACTACAGTACTATAATATTTCCCATTACATTCACTTCGTGAACATTCACACGATGCACGGTAATGTAAAAGCCATGTTTTTGGTTAATGCTAGTCGGATTTGGGAAAATAGACACTCTTACAAGAGACACACACAGATACTAGATGCCTTGGTAGAAGGCTACTTTTAGTAGGAAACATAGGGTTTTCTAGGTGGTTCAAAACTTTCAAATACTTACACTTCACATACTTACAAATACTTTCTTACAAATTAAGTCACTAAAAAACTTATGATCTCACCAGCTTTAAAGCTGATACTCTCTTTCAAAATAACTTGTATCCTCAGGTCAATAGTAGACGGGTACCGATGCAAGGTTTAGAGAAGATGGAGCTCGTTCAAGACTCATCCTTCATTTTGATTTATACTTTAGTGTCTATTAGACATATCGAAACACTTGTATTAAAATTATATTATTAATGCAATGGATGATGTTGTTGCTTGTTTACTACTATTCATTGTTGTGATACTGTACACAACGTCCTCTGCCCCAAAACGTTTCTGCCATTCCTGGTTTTGGGGTGTGACATAATCCTCTTCTTATTCCTTCTCCTTTTTCTCATGTTGTTTCCTCAACAAGCATTCTTTTACGAAGTGGTTCTTTCCATTACAATAGATGTAATCAAACATTTAGTCTCCAAATAACTTCTTTTTCTTTCTTATCCTCTTCCTTCTGATACATCTTGTATCCTTCTTTTTTTACTTTCAAAAAATTTGAGTCTCCATTTTTTAAATTAATTCCTCCATTATCACCTCTGCATGAGTTGTTACTTTCGAATCGAGAGAATTTTTTATTAAACAATTTCTTCGGATTGCTGACCATAAGAACTTTAATTTAACTAATAAATTCATCATCAAAACCATTCAGGTCTGAATCATTTTCAACAACTGTAAACTTCTTGTCTTTTGAACTATCAGCTTTTGCAACAAATGCTAATGGAACAAAATTTGGAATAGACTTCACTTCTTCCAAAATTTCATATTCATGAGATCGTGAAATTCCAAACATTTTAGCTAAGCTATAAATCTTAAACTGTTCATTAGCTTTAGCAGTTAGCAATATGGATTTCAAGTTAGATTTCAATCCTTTCATGAATTTCAGCTTTTGCTCGATATGTTCTCTTTTCAGACCATATTTCAACATTCCATTGAAAAAATGATGAAATCGATTTACTGGCAGATCAAGTGTTTCATTTGATTTTTGCTTAAATGAATCAAATTTAGAAAGAAGATTTGTTTGAATATATTATCTGAAATCACCATTTCCAGAATATAATTCTTTCAATCTACCCCATATTTCCTTAGTAGTTTGAAGAGAACTCATCAATCTGAACATGTCTTGTGGAAGAGCGAAACATAGTTCTCTCTTTGCTCTTAAGTTGTTTTTCAATAGATCCTTTTCATCCTTTGGAATGTCTTTGCTAGCAGTGATGATGTTATCTAATTCCTCTTGATTTTTTATGACTTCCATTGTTTTTGAATATATGTAACATTCTTTCGTGATTATGTGCCAAATGCTTGAACTATGAGTTTCAATTCCAAGAATGTAATGTTCAAAATGAAGACCACAAAATCCATAATCTCCTAGAAAACGAATCAAAATCCTAGTAGTAGGACCAATGCTACTAGGGAGATTAAAAAAAGTAAGTGAGAATCATCTTTTGACATGTTTTCATAAGGATTTTCAAAAAAAATCATCTTAGAATCAAATATATGAGCAAAGAAAAGATTTCAAATCAAAATAAAAGATATGAACAAAGAAACTAAGATCAAATTGCAAACAATTTTGCAAAATGTGGAATCGATCAACGAATCAAAGTAAAAACCTAGAAAACTCGAAGAACTTCCAACAAATTTTGGATTTGAAACAACTCACATCAATCCTGCTCTCTGATACCACTTATTCTTATATATATATATATATATATATATATATATATATATATATTAAAGGATGACACTTCTTAGGAATAGTGCCTAACCAAGGTACTGTTCCTTGGGTTACTATAGGGTTAGGGTTTACCTTCCAGATTCTTCCGCTCCTCAGCTATCTACTCTTTTCATCCCTATCCTCTTCTACTTCATCTGCTTCGAATCAACCGACCGCCATTATCTTACCTCCACATCTTCTTTACTCTGATCGGTGGCTTCCAACGACATTTCGACAAAGGCTGTATTTTCATTTATAGGAAAGTAGTGTGGTTGAGCAATACTGAGAGGATGAAAGGGTATGCAGTTGATTTCTTATCGGTGTCGCTTCATGCGGACTCATGTATTGTTCTTTGAAGTTTTATCGCTCTACTTTGTTTCTATTTTAGGGTTTAGGTTTTGGCTTTAACTCTGAGATTCTTCTTGCAAACCAGTTACAAATGACTTTATTTCTTTTTTGATGTTATTTAATTTCAGTTTACTCAAGATTGACACTGGAGATGAGAACGATGAATCAGAAAGACATGATTCAGAATCGAATGAGGGATTTCATTTGTCAAAGATCACAGAGATGAGGCTCATGCCTTCAGCTCCTACTCAATGTACTCTTCGCATCCCATTTATTTTCCATATTCCAGAATGGTTTGCTAAATTGTTGATGTTCTTGGTTGACAGTGGATACTCTTTTTCAGATATTATGTGAATGTGCAGAGTTAAATCCTGAACCCATTGAAGGTGAGATCTAGCTATCTTTATTATTTCCTTTATGATCGTTCCTTTTAATTAGGTTCATCGGAACAAGCCTTTTTTTTTAAAGAATTGTAAATTTAGATGCACACCAAATGTTTGAGGAAATGTCTTGCTCTGTTTTTTTTTCAATACTAATGAAAGCAGGCACTGGATGTTTCAGTTAAGGAACATCATCTTTTTCTGGTTCCAGAGTAACACACGATGACACGAACAACTTGTTTGTAGAAGGTAATGATAATGACTCATATACCCTTTCTTTTAACATTGAAAACCTAAATAATCAATATAAAAAATTGAAAGTATTTCATATGTTGTTTCAGGGATGAAGAATGAAGTATCAGAGTACAAATCCACATATGCTTACATGATTTCAATCATATTTAATCATTTTTTTTCTTTAGGGAATTTGATTCACTTCAACTCTGAAATTCCAATTTTTTAGACTGATTAATTTTTTCATAATTTAGTGAAATCAACCTTCACCAACGGTGATGATTATTATACCAAATGTTTCATTGGTTAATTTCTGAAGAAATAATAACCAATACGTGAGTGAAATCATTATGTTGTCAACGCCTGTTTCAATTAATGCTGAGATACTTAATGTTTTTATTGAATTTGTAGGAGATTGACACGTCTTTTAGGGCACGTGAAACTTGGACGACAATGTATGTTTGGTTTTTTAAGTTATACATCTAATTATCGTCATTTCGGTTGTGATTTGGATTGAGAATCCATTATTGTGTTTGCTTCATTTTCATTTTATGATATTAAATTGCAGATGCGTTGTAACGTTGCTAAGACTGATTTGATATTCCTCAGAGGGTATGTTTCTTTCATACATCTTACATCTGGTACATTCCTTTCTCTCCTGCAAGCAGTTTTCAAATTGAATTGCACCTTTTATATCCATTTGTTATCTACAGGAATCCATGGTTTCTACTTTTATATGTCAAATAGAAAAAATGATAGAAGTGGTCCTTGTGTGAAAGAAAAAAAGAATACATGAATGGTTTCTGTCTTTCAGAAAAACTAATAGAATTTGTCCCTCTGTGTGAAAAAGTTATAGAAATGGTCTCTGATTAACAAAGTAACAGAAACGAACCCTGCCTAAGAAAAATCTACACAAGTTGTCCCTCTATAACAAATAGATGAATTTACAGAGATGGTCCTTACATAAGAGAAAGTTATAGAAACGGTCCCTGTGTGTAAGACAAATGTAGAAAAATTTTCTCTATCTAACAAAACATGGTCGCATGTTTCTTCACAATCTTTACAAATACATCCAACATTGCTAAACATAACACCGACAATATGTTGTTTCTTTTTTTTTTTTACATTTTCATTTGGTTTGTGTCATATTTCAGCCCCTGTTTCATGACGATATGAAAGAACAGAGTTGTTGAAAAAAAATCATGATTTCACCTTATTTCTGGAATTTCCAAGGTATGTTGCATGTATATATGTTGTTGCACTGTACATTGTTAAAAATAACAGTTAATGAGTTCATTGTTTTGTCATTTAAGATGGAGGACAGGAAAACAGACAACTGAAAAGCTACTGGTGTTGATTTAGCTTGGAAAATGGCCGATGTTGTATGGGCAATTTCGGAAAACCACCGGTGATACAATGAAGAAAGTGGATATTCTTAACTTTTATTGTAGCAATAACATCCTTTTTTGTACAACTAAATACAACATTATACTTACAAAGATTTTCTTTTTAAGGAATTGAAAGTTAGGAACAGTACCTGACTGTTCCTCGGGTTACCATATGGGTTAGGCATTTTTGTTCCTGTTCCTTCTTTTTTGGTCCAACATACAAATTCTTTGAGTGACTGACGTTAAAAAAATTATTTACTATTTTTAGTTTGCAACTTGGTGTCCAACAACATTTACAGAGCCAAGAGGACTATGAAGGTGGCTTCAAATATTTTTATGAAAAACTATTGTAGGTTCTCTAATTTAATTCCACAATTTCATTTTAAATATGTAATTCTACATTTATATGTTTTTATATTATTTGATTGTATGCCTGAACCATATGTTTTTATATGTAATATTTGCTTTAAAATATGCAACAACGATTGAAACGGATCGGATCTTGTGTTCATAACAACATGAATAGGAGGTCGGACAGAATTTGGAGTTGCTCCGGTTGTGCCCACACAGCAAAAGAAGCAGGATAGATGAGAGTCTACAAAAACTTGAAATTGTTTCAAGGTTATGAGTTATTTATCCTTTTGGCATGAATCTAAAAACCAAAAGTTATTTTTGCTACAGTCAAATCTTCGATCTTTTCACCTACATACCAGTGAGGACTTTTATGATAGCAGGCCAGAAGAAGGGACCTTCACATCTTCTTTAGTGGTAAACAGCTCTAATCCAAATACCATGATGATTGATGTTCTATTTATGTGTAAACTGATTCTAAACTGTTAGTCGCAATGCATCTATTGAGACTATACATTAAATTTTTTTCGTTTGACAATCATAAATATTAGAGAAAATGGAATGCTTTGTCACAAAATAGAAACTTGAGGGGAAACTTTAGAGATATATGATGAGATTTTTGGTGGGATAGAGCATATATAGAATTTAAATAAGCTCAAATCAAACTTTTAAATTTTCTGAGTTCATTTTCATATAGAAATACTTGGGAAGGAGAATTAGCGTCCACATAGGATTTAAATGAGTTCTTAAACTTTGAACTATTTTTTTATAAATTAAAGTGGTTCACTATTTTGATTATTTTTAATATAGTTGTTGATTTAAGGGGGAAAGAAGAAACAGCTACATACTTCTCTTTTTGTCTCAAAAGTAACAAAAAAATATCAACAAATATGTGCAGGTGTTTAGCAGGTCACTAGATTTTTTTTTGTGTGTGGTTACTAGAAAAACATTTTTAAGTTTTGACAAAGTAAGTATCATTCGATTTTCAAGTATCATTTCTATTTGAAAGATTGAAAAATCCACTTCAGTTTTTACATTTCGTTCCTGACAGAAAGGCAAAAAGGTCCAATTGAAAAACGAATTTATGGAAAATGGCCAGGAAAAGCCTGTTTCTAATTTGCGGTGCCACTTACAATATATATATATATATATATATATATATATATATATATATATATATATATATATATATATATATATATATATATATATATATATATATATAATATTAAATTGAAATTAAAACTAAAATTTTACAAAAGAAACTAAAAACAAAGATTTGCATAAACTCATCTATTCAAACCAAAAAATTCTTGAAACTAGAAAAAAAAAATTAACTAAAAAAATTTCAAAGTGGGTCAACTTTTCATCTGCTCCAAAATATCTTAAATCCTTTAAATTTATGAAAGCAAAAGGCATATTTTCGGGGAAACAATAGTGTGAAACTAATACTTTAAACTTTTTCATTTTCCAGTATGTTTCCCCATGAATGAATTTTCAACTTCAATCTATGGTCAAATCAGTTTCGTTTGAGAAAAATATCGATTTTCAGATCCTGTTTGGAGTCTAACATTGAATCCATTTAGTGATCAACTGTTAAGAACATTTGATGATGGTTTTTGTATGTTTGGAGGTTAACAAA
The DNA here is from genome assembly GCF_002870075.4 of Lactuca sativa. NCBI lineage: Eukaryota > Viridiplantae > Streptophyta > Magnoliopsida > Asterales > Asteraceae > Lactuca > Lactuca sativa. The sequence goes on from NC_056631.2 coordinate 170,640,031, forward strand.
TAATTTTAATTCCCTTAATTAAGTTGTCTTCAAGTTGTTTTCTTCCCTTCATTTTCCATTTATAGTTTTAAGTTTTTTATGTCTCCTTCTCCCAATAACAATACTAATAAAGTATCTAACTGAAAATTGTGGTTGACCTTAGATCCTTTGATTTGATTAACAAGACGCATATATTTGACAATTTTACCCTTATAGTTAAAGTATGTTTCCCCTGATGGAATGGAAGGGACCATTCCTGAAGAAAGGTGGTTCATTCCATTTTGTTATTTTCATTGTCTTTTTTATTTCATTCCATCATTGAGTGGAATGAAAAATTGCAATATAACACTTATGTTATTTATCTAATTTTTAATGACACGTCTTTGTCACAATTTTACCCTTATAGTTAAAAAGAGTAAAATAGGTTGTGATTTCCTTCGATTTATCCTTGTAGTTAGGATAATGTATCGAATATAGATAAAGTTATAAAATGTAGAACAAACCACTATTCTGCTGACTACCTTTTGACTTTATGGAACCAATATCGGTAACACAATTAGAAAACAAAAGTTTGTCAAATTTCAAAAGGTTTACATTATAAATTTTGTTGGACATTTGACAATAAGATGCGAAAAACAAAATTTACACCTGTCAACTCAATAAGTTGTTTTTATGTTGTTTTTAAATGTCTGGTGCATCTTTCAATAAAAAAAATAACATACACTTATTTCTTAACCAATAATAATAGTTGGCCCAAGCAGAACAATCAACAACATCTGTCTTCCTACAGAAAGACTAATTATATAAACATTACATGCAGCAAAGAGTATTTTGTAATGTTTTTATGTGATAAGGAAAAATTATGTAATCTTTCTCTGCCATAGTAGTCATTTGTGCCATCTTTTTCTGTACATGGACTATTTCTGTAATATTTTTATGTATACGGGCCGTTTTTGTACAACAAATAATAATATAATTCTCTAATCTTTTATAGTACATGGACCAATTTTGTAATGTTTTTCTACAGAAAGACCAATTATGTAAACATTACATGCAGCAAAGAGCATTTTGTAATATTTTTATGCGACAGGGAGAAATTCAATAATCTTTCTCTACCACAGTAGTCATTTGTGTCATCTTTTTCTGTACATGGACTATTTCTCTAATATTTTTATGTATACAAGCCGTTTTTGTATTATTTTTCTACAAAGGGAACATTTTGGTAATGTTTTTATGTCATAGGAACCAACTCTGTAATCTTTTTATCAAAAGTCACTGTTATATAAAATAATTCTGCCACAAAGACCAATTAAGTAGTCAATTTCTGCTTACATTTGTATTCATCTGATTAATGGCAAATTACAAAGAATAGCAACATACTTTAATTTGGATACCAATTTATGCAATGTACTTCATTATTTGTCTCACACAACGAACACATTCCGCCCCACGCAACACACGGGTAACCCCTCTAGTTAGAATATTATGAATGAATAGATTCTAATAAAACAATGCCATGGAAGATAAGATCAAATTATAAGAACATGTAAGAGTAAATAATATCGATATAATGATGAAAGAAAAAATCTCCAAAAGATGCTCTCTCTATCTAACTAACCCTTATATATATATATATATATATATATATATATATATATATATATATATATATATATATATATATATATATATATATATACACTACATGAGAGAAGAATCAGTTGGGTTATGACTAATGAGGTCAAGATACCTACGTCAACAACCTAGACTGCAAACCTAAGTGATAAAAAAATAATTGAAACGCAAACAATCATATTGCATGAAAATCAATAAAAACTTATACAAAAAAGACTTACAAAACCTTTCTCATAAAGACTTGATACAATCTAATATAATCTACAAGACTAATATGTTATGCAGTGAAAAACTAAGTATGGGAGAATTGTATGTTAAACTCCATATAAGTTGAATTCGTGCATGAAAATAGTAGATAGGTTCATGCTAGAAGTGATGATTGTGTTTTACGTTAACATAAAAAGTTATGCATGCCATTTGCATGCTAGAAAGTATGTTGCTAAAAGGTGTATTTTTATATGCTTTTGTATGATGATATATGGTGTATCAATTTATATGTTTTTGTAGTATAACCTGTGATGTGTAAATTAAATATAAGCATGAATACATAATGTGAATGGTGATGTATGTGTACGACTGATGCGAGTGATTTAATAATTACAAATTAATTACAAAAGGGAATACATATAGTGGGGTAAAGGGTAGTAACATGAATTTAAGTGTGTACCCTATCTGTATACATCAGTAGTCTGTTAGGTTGGAGCATTACCTTGGGGAAAAGGAGCTTAAGCCAAGAGCGGGTTTGAATGGTTTTCTAGGAAAGCATTCAGACGCATAGCCCCAATGTCTTGTGGCTGGAGTGATTTTGGCTACGTGGGGATGTCGAATCAAGCATCACATATAAGTGGGGGTTAAACGTGGAAATACCAAATATACCACTCTTAAACGACAATGTCTTAGGTAACGTTGGAGTAGTGAACATAGAGAACTAGAGACGTTGTTATGGGTGGGAGTCGCTCCCCATTTAGTGCACTGCGTCGTCAGTTCATGTTAGTAGCGAATGGTGTCCTCTACAGGGAATTAGCGGTGTTTAGACCCATACTAGCGAAGGACATAAGAGTAATTATAAGAATGCTAAAAATAAATAATTACTACGGTGAAATATCAACAAATTACTATATTGATAATATTTAGTGATGAACGGTGATTAATAATAAACATGTAGTATGGTTGTTTATGTGACTGATTGTATTATATGAAATATGCAGATTTCCATACATATGTACTTGAAATTGACTCACTATGGTGATGCTAGTACTTGTTTATTGGATTGTTGCATTTGTCTTGCATTAGTACATGTAGCATGATTTGATGGTTTGATGAGGATGGATACCTTTGGGTAGTTACTTTTAGTACTACTTTAGTGATGATAACATTTTGGACTTGTCGTTGAGATCTGATTTATATTTACTTTTGAGAACTTGTTTTGGTGTTGGTTTTCTGAACTCTAATTTTGAGGTAGTTGTTTTAAAAGAATTTTAAATAACATTTGTTATATTTTCAAATAAACTATAAATAAGACTTCTATTGCTTTATTCTATTAAGTGATGTTTTTTAAATAAAAAATTATGAAGTGAAAAAACACGGCATTACACAAAACTCAAGAAAGCATCAATGCAAGTATATCATACATGTATCAGAGTAAGCCACTAATTAATCATCTCAAATATTCATTGTAACAACCTTCTACTTCATCGTCTCTTTCCCAAGAACCCTTTTTGTCATTTCTTTTAATCATGCATTCTTAAGCTCCTTCAAACAATACTTCACTACACCAAACAACCTATATCAACTCCCATCATAACTACCTATATCAACTCCCATCATAACTGCTAGATAGTAATCATCTAGATGTGGCAAGTTAATCCCTTTGTGGGATTTAAAGAGAAATATCTGCATCTAATAAAAAAAAACTTAAATACATGAATATACATCTTATATGAATCTTCATTCGGATCAAGATTTGTATTTATGTTCATCATTATGTGAGTATTTCATCATCGAATGTTACGTTGTTTAAATTCTCGTTGAATATGAACAATGATAGGGAAGTTGGTTTATGGGTTTTTCAGTTTTGATACATTGTTTTTGTAATTGTGTGTATTAAAGAATATGAAGTTAGAGAACCTATATAAAGATTTAGTTCATGTCGAATGAGAGATAGGGACGGGAAAGAATGGCCCCTTATTTTTTTTTTCCTTTTTTTTTCTTAATAACAAAATTAAAAGATTGTATAAAAAAGATAAATAAAACAATTTTAAAAAAATAATTAAATTTAAATGGTAAAAAATCATTTTAGAAGTAAAATTCTCAAACGGACACAGTATCTTAGTTTTTGAAATCACATGAACGCGTAAGAATTTTAATTTTTGTCAAGTTAAATTGCCTTTTACATTAAACCACGGGACCAATCACGTCGTTTTGTCTACAAAGTTTTAAGAAAGTTTAAAAAAAAATGAAATATTTTAAAAATGTTGTGAACAAAGTTTGTGAATGTTTGTATGAAAGTTATAAAAAAAGTTTGTATGAAAATATTAAAAAAATTAAAAAGTTGTATGAAAAATTTAAAGTAGTTATAAAATATTTGGTTAAAAAGTAATTGTATGAAAATTTTATGAAAATGTAAAAAATTATAATCCAAGTTTAAAATGTAGCTAAAAAACCTATACAAACTAAAATAAAACTTAAAACAAATTGTAAAAAACTCTAAAAAATATATATAAAAAAATAAATTTATAAATTAACTAAAGTATAAAAAACTATATTTTATCTTCAACCCGAATTCATAACAAAATATAAAACTTATATAAAATATATAAAAAAAAATAGTGACGTGTTTAACCAAATATAAGAGTAAATTATATATATATATATATATATATATATATATATATATATATATATATATATATATATATATATATATATATAAAAGTTAGTTATTATTTAAAAAAAAAAATATTGTGGCAATATTTGTTTAATTAACTTTTAACTTAAATAATGAAAACAAGAGAAATTTACAAAAATAGTCATTTACACTAATGGCATTACAAAAATAACCAAAAAAAAATCGAAATTACAAAAATAGCCAACGATTTCACAGATGGAGATGCCCCATCTGCGAAATGAGCTTCTCATCTGCGAAAGTACAAGCACCTAAATAGGTCCATCTGCGATTTACTTTCGCAGGTGCTTTTAATTTTTTTGCTGTATATATAGGGGTAAAATCGCAGACAGAATAGGTCCATCTGCGATTTACTCTCACTCTATCTGCGAAATCGTGTTTTTGTTTTTGTTTTTTTTTTTAAGTTTGACTATGAAATGAATTGGTTTGACTACAAAATCATGTTGCTATATAAAAAGTTTTGTAGAAAAAATATCATTTTGGTTGTTATTTGTTTAGGAACTCTCTCTACAATTTGCTCAAAAAATGATTGAATATTTGGTTTGTCTTGTAACCGGTGGGAGATGACAAGTTAATGGAACTAATCTGGAATACATATGTCCACAGGGAGGTATTTCTGAACTTGCTTTGATATTTTCTGAGTATATTAGTTATAGTGATTTTGTATCTTTGGTAAGAAGCAAAATTGGTTTGTTAGACAAATATAGAATTAGTCTTCGTTTCCACCATCCTGAATTAAATTATTATATAACTATAGTTGAAGACATGGATGTTAGAATGTTGATAAACGTAATCAAATGTAGTGGAGGAAGGGCTGTGAAAGTGTTTGTGGTGGTTGATGAAGTTGAGGAGGTTAATGGGGGTGGTGAAATTGGAAACCAGCTTGTTGGTAATTTATGCAGTTATAAAGGGAGCAACGATCTGATAGGTACCTTCAATACTCCTAGTGTACCTCAGTTTCACAGTGTTGCTGAAAATGTTAATGTTAGTTATTCACCTATTCACTATGTGGATCCTGAGAATTACAAGTCTGTTGGTGATGATGATGTTGGTACATATCTTAATCATGTGGGTGGTCGTTGTGATGATGTTGCCGAACAAGAAGTTAAACTTATGAATAGGCGTGTGGTAGATAAAACTAAAAAGAAAAAAAATTCAAGTCAAAAAAATGAAAAAAATCATGTTTACGGGCATTATGTTGATGTTGGTGATGTATGTTTAGATATAACTAAGCTACAAAGCAATTCCGATAGAGATGAGTTGGGTGATGAAGTTAAAACTAAGTTTCCCGATAACCTTTTTCACGGTATGTCCCCTGTACCAGCATGGCCAGTTGATATTAATGAAGATATCCCAGCACAGATGGTAGACATGAATCTTCAAAAGATTCAATGTGAGAGTATATTTAAGAACAAAGAACTTTTAAAGTGGTGTATTGGTAAAAAATGTCTTCGAGAAGGTTTCCAGACGAGGACAAGTAGATCCACCAAATCAAGGTATGAAGCTGTGTGTGTTTCGAAAAATTGTTCTTGGTTACTAAGAGCAAAAGCAATTAAAAATTCTGATGGACTTTTCCAAGTGAATAAATTTGTTGATGTACACACATGTTCTTCAACATTGTTGCAACCTAATCATCGACAAGCAAACAAATATGTTTTGGGTGAATATGTTGCTGATGTTTTGGCTGAAGACTATAGTAGAGTTTATCGGGGAAAAAAATTGTTAATGATATGAATGCTCAATTGAATATCAATATCTCATACCATCAGGCATGGCGTGCGAAGCAATATGCATTGTTGTCGTTAAAGGGTACGAAAGAGGATTCTTTTACCAAACTTCCGGCATATTGTCACAACTTGGCCAAACATAATCCGGGTACTGTCACACATATGTCCAACAGACTCACGTATCTTTCGAGCTATATCTTTAGGACAATATCCATGATAGGAATCTGGGTAGGCACTCTGAACACCAAAGTCTATGTTATCACACAGGTTGCTTATGAAACCAACCTTTATGTCCTCACCTAAACAATCTCTTAACCTCATCATGAATCATCTCCATGATTCTTCACACTGTAAGGTTCCCAAACCAATTGCTAAGAGTAGTGGTTCATGATTTCCATCTAAAGCCACTGCGAAGTACATTGTTGTCAGAAAGCTCCCAAGAAGGGGTAAATAACCCACATATATCAGCGGTATCATGCACTAAGGAAGGTACGAATCTACATAAAAACAAACACATATTAGTGATAAGTAAAAACTAATTGAGATACATTACCATGAAATATTATATAACTCAATAAAGGAAGTATATTATACCACGCAACCTAAAGCCACAAAACAGAATTAAAAGCGGTTGGTATCAGTTTTCTTAATGGCTGTGAAGGTATTAGGATTTGTTCTTTGAAGGTTATGCAAGAAAATTGGTAGTTGAGAAAAACTTCTTTCGCTGTAAGTACTCATTTTCAATACCGATGATAGTGCTCTACAATCATCACACAAATGCAATATGAAACAAATACAATTATAAATAGAAAATATTGTATCTCTACTGTTCAAAATTCATAGTTTAACCTTTTAAATTCATAGTCAAATCAGTTCATTTCATAGTCAAATTTCACTGTCCGGCATGACAATACTACAGAATGTACTTGTCTGGATTTCGTAGTTCAACTTTTTGAATTCATAGTCAAACCAGTTCATTTCATAGTCAAATTTCACTGACCGACATGACAATACTACAGAATGTACTTGTCTGCATTTCGTAGTTCAACTTTTTGAATTCATAGTCAAACCAGTTCATTTCATATTCAAATTTCACTGACCGACATGACAATACTACAGAATGTACTTGTCTGCATTTCGTAGTTCAACTTTTTGAATTCATAGTCAACCCAGTTCATTTCATAGTCAAATTTCACTGACCGACATGACAATACTACAGAATGTACTTGTCTGCATTTCGTAGTTCAACTTTTTGAATTCATAGTCAAACCAGTTCATTTCATAGTCAAATTTCACTGACCGACATGACAATACTACAAAATGTACTTGTCTGCATTTTGTAGTTCAACTTTTTGAATTCATAGTCAAACCAGTTCATTTCATAGTCAAATTTCACTGACCGACATGACAATACTACAGAATGTACTTGTCTGCATTTCGTAGTTCAACTTTTTGAATTCATAGTCAAACCAGTTCATTTCATAGTCAAAAAGAATTGTCTGTAATATGATTTCTTCTATAAATGGGTGTCACTCAGTATGAAAAATTTAACTTAGAAAGTAACCCCGATTTAAAAGAAAAAGAAGGCTAATGGCATACTGCAATTGCGGAGGAGAACGTATCGTTAGGATTTCGGGTACAGCTAAAAACCCAGGAAGATTGTTTTACGCTTGCCCATATTTGGTATCATGTTGTTAACGTCATTCAAATTTAAACCCTCGTGTTTACATGACAAAAATTTATTTTCTTACTGTCAATGTTAAATTTAATAGGGACCAAAATGCGGGTTTATCAGTTGGGTTGACGAAGAGAAGGACCAATCATCTATGGTAATAGCTAAAGTAGCTAACTCTAATAAGCTCTTTCAATCAGAAAATAAGAAGTTAAAGATAACGTTGGTTTGTAGTTGGGTGTTGTTCTTGGCAGTTCTTGTTTACAAGTTGTAAGCTTTTCAATACTGTTTTTATGGTTTTGAAGTTGTTAGGTCAATAAATTGTTGTATTTGTAACGTTAAAACAAATGTTGTAGTCGTTCTTATGTTGTATGTATTGATAAGTAATTAGTAGGTCATTAATTTGTTGTAATTGTCGTAACGTTAAATTTTTTGCCATCCGTTGAGTAAACTGTAAAAATAAAATAATAATCAAATCCAACATTAATTTAGATATACAATTATATAATCCAACTACATAGGACCAAGACTAGACCCCCAAAAAAATTTTGCCATCCGTTGACGAAACTCTAAAGCTGCATTTTTTGGGTCAATAAGAACACGTATTAGTTGACCTGAAACGAATTGCTCCATAAACATACAAACAAAAACACCGCAATCTCCCAAATGACTACTTTGTTGGGGAACATTTTCTTCATAAATGAATTGGATATTCAATGGAATCCTTGGGATGTTCCTCCGGGCCCAATACTTAATCTTGTCCAAATAATTTGCCACCCGACATTCAAATTTGGAAAAAATTCCTTCAGATTTGAATTTTTCATAAGCCCCTCTACCAAGACTGTCATAAATATGCACTTCCATTGACGCTAATCGTAGTTCCCCAAATAGCCAATTATTAGGGGATGAATGAATCGGCAATAAGACCTGTATAAGGATCAGAAAATAAAATTATGTTTTTTTTACATCACAATACAAAAACATAACAAAAATAACGATATTATTTTCAATATAAACAATTAAGTTTACCGTATCAACATCCCACCAAGCAACCATGAAGTTGGGGTACGTAGCAATACCAGCCATAAACACCTTCCAGTCCTGTCCTTCTTCCAAAGCATGAGAAACAAAAAAATTTGGAGGCATTATTGTATGTCGGTCGCTCTCAAACCGTCTCTCCATCAATAGTCGGTACCAAATGGTTATATGCTGCACACATGATAGTTTTGTTATTGACTAAAAAACAATTAACTTTTAAAATAATAAATTAACAATTAATTTACCGTTGACTCCAACCATCCGTCATGTGTATGCCCAAACAATGAGCTCCAAAAATTTTGGATGACAACCTCACCGCCTGCTACGTAAGGTTGCAGGCGCAACATGGAGAAGTCATGAGCAACACCAAAAACTGGAGGAGGAACGGGGCTTGTTGATTTGATATCAACCTTCTTTTTTGTTCTTCTTTTTTGCTTCGGTGTCGTGTGCAACTAAAAACAATATTCAAATGTTTAAATCTATATCTTTAAGATAATTCACATAAACATAAAATCATGAGTTTATAAATAAAACGAATACCTCGGTGTAAGGAGGGCACAAATATTGTGATGGTTTTCGAGTCCTCGGTTTGTCGGGTGTAACTTCTTTGCCATCATACTCATCAAAATAATCTACAATTCCCGTTATTATTATTTCGTCTTTGTCCGGCACATCATCATCAAATTTGTTCCCCGCATTGTCATTCCTCTCCTCCGACTCTTACATTAAAAATAAAACTTTATACTTAATAACGAAATACACATAATTTAATAAGCAATAATATCTAATTAAATAAATGATTTAATCTACTAAAAACAAAATATAAATTAATGTAACTATTAGAACCTCTTTAACTTCACTACAATCATTTACATCAAACACATCATCATCAAATTTGTTCCCCGCATAGTCATTCCTCTCCTCCAACACCTACATTAAAAATATAACTTTTTACTTAATAACGAAAGACACATTATTAAAAAGTAATTATTAAAATCGTAAATGTAATATCTATAACAACCTTGTCGTCTTGAATATCACCAAAAACATTTTCAGTTGTATTGTTTTTATTCATCACTTCATCTTGCATAACCTATATTTTCAAATATAAAATATGAACACAGGTATTCATATATGTTAATAAAATTTAAAAAATAATGTAGCGTGTAACTAACTTGTTCATCATATTTTCTTTGTGACACTATCGGATCATCAAAAGTAATGTCGTTCCAAAATTGTTCAGTATTCACTTCTTCAACAAAAACCTCTGTAGGTTGTCGGTTCATAAACACATGCTGCTCCAGTGCATGTAGCCGTTTCAACACCTCGTCTAGGTTGTGTTTCCCACTGCCCCGACCTCTACCATGAGAGCGACCACTGGACGACATACTAGACGAAAATTCGTCTTGTCTCCTAAAATGGTCCCGTACTGGGGATAGAACTGCTTTCCCTTCAGCATATACATACTCTTGAAATGACATATAATAACAAGATGTCATCTCACCATCACCCGATAACATGTTTTGTCTTGGTGGTTGCCCCTCCTAAAAAATTAAACATATTAAAAATGCATATAAAAGTATAATAATCAAGTTTATTAATAATAAACGAAATATTTTTAAACCTGCATCTTTGACCAAATCTTGTTCACGTCAACCCATTTCAATTTTTTTGTTCCACTCCATCGTTTTATCCGAGGCAAGTCTTTATTTTTTCTCAATGCAAATCCACATGCACGAACAGCCGGAATCATCTCATATATCCATATCTACAATTTTTTACAATTACAGTAATAAAAGTTAAAATTAAAATAAAAAACATAACAATAAAACAATTTAAATATAAGAAAATTTTTATACCCTTATTGGAGCCGTAAATCCTGAGACGGAGTAATTTAAAGTTTGACCACGCTCAGAAAGTGATAAATAATTATGTATTTTGTTCCATGTATCCTCAAGGTCAACATAAGTAAAATCCCAGAGATAGCTACCCAAGCGAAGCTAACAAAACAAAAAAACAAAATTGGTTATTATATAAATTATAACTTTAATAAAATAGACCCTTTAACGTAAACAAAATATACATGTTCCAGAGATCCAAATTCTCAGCCAAAAAAACCAATCTTGTGGCACCCGATCATTAACTTCTTTACCCAAAAAACTTTCACACAAAATGTATATCAAACATACTCTAACTGCATCAACGTCGTCAAGTGCTAGGAATGTTCGATTTAAAATTAAACGTTTCAGGTCGCCAATTTTCACCGAACTATTAGTATGGTCCGGAAATAGCCGTTCACACAATAAACATCTTTTTTTACTGCTTAATAATTTTTCCGACCCTTTTCTCCCAATGTTTTTTGGATACTCCCCAAAATTGAAGCCGGTAATCAAACAAAACTCTTCCGGCCCATAAACCATTTTCGTATTGCTTACTCGAAAATATAATCGTTTTATTCCATCTGAAGATAAAACAGGGTCCGGCTGGATCTGATGAAGGAACATTTTATGAAACAATAATGCATCCCCTTGTAACCGAGGGACATCAATAAAATAACCAAATACGGTATCTCTGAAAATGGCACGTCTGACATCATCTAAAACTTCAAATACTTCCCATATGTTACCGCCAGAGCCTTTTAAGTTCGCAAAGGCTTTCATATTGATAAAACTTAAATCATGCTGCAAAAAAAACACAAAAACAAATTAGAGAACTAAAAAATATTTTGTTTTAAAATATATGATTACGAACTGCAATAAGTACATAAACAATTAGTAATGCAAATACAATTTCTTATTTACTAATATATATATTTTCGATAAAAAACAATAACATACACATATATAAACAATTTTCCAAGTTATACAACAAATATATTTACGATAAAAAACAATATCATACATAATTATATAAACATTTTATTAAACAAATTTTCAACTTAAACGACAAATATATCAACGACAAATTTTCAACTTAAACGACAAATATATAAACAATTTTTATCTTTCTAATTAAAACTAATATTTTATAACCATATAAACAAACAAATTTTCAAATAAAACGACAACCAAATTAACAATTTCGCAAGTTATACGACAACTTTATACAAATTTTCAACTTATACGACAAACACAAACAATTTCTAACAATATATATACGACAAATTTTCAACTTATACAAATGTTATACTTCTACGACAAATATATATACAAACAACTATTTTGCACATACTATAATTTAACTATTTTTCACTTTATATAAACAATTATACGATAAGAATATACAAGTTTTCAGGTTATACAACAACTAAACAAACAACAAAAATAACAAATTGTAAACATTATCTACGCAGTCTCTACTTGTACATTCAAACAAACACTAACAAAATAACATTTAAACTTCAAATATACTAAAGAAATATTAAAACTATCAAACACAACAAAATTACCCTTTTTTAACACTAAATAATACAACAAATGATATAATAAAAAATAACTTTAAACATTAAAAGAGTTAAAATCTAACCATATTTGCGGGATTGTGGACATAATCCTCTATTTTCTTCAAAAACTAGCCAAAATTCCGAGAGAAACCCAAAGATAAAGAGAGTTTTTGTGTAGAGAATGGTGAAAAATGGAGAAAAAAAAAACGTTTATATAATCAAAAACAAGGGTATTTCGCAGATGAGGCTCAATTTCGCAGATGGAGCTTCTCATCTGCGAAAGTACAAGCACCTAAAGCATAACTGTGCTTTAGGTGCTTGTACTTTCGCAGATGAGAAGCTCATTTCGCAGATGGGGCATCTCCATCTGCGAAATCGTTGGCTATTTTTGTAATTTTGATTTTTTTTTGGCTATTTTTGTAATGTCATTAGTGTAAATGGCTATTTTTGTAAATTTCTCTGAAAACAATATTTTACTTCAATTAACTTTTAACTCAAATCATAATAATAATTATAGGTAAACTGATTGAAGCAATATTTAAGCATATATGAGTTCTAAATTTGGACGATTTAAAGGTATCAACTCATATACTGTGATGATAATCTTCACAAAAGTCGTGACGTTTGATACAAATTATAGTTATTTTATTTTGAAAATAAGAATATCAAATTACAAGCACCACTTATCTTTGTAGCCTCCAAATAAAAATCTTCATAATCATTTAGCGCTGACTATTTATGTTGACCTTTGTATACGACATACATACGTGGACCATGTACTTAGCTAAAGTCAAACCCAACAACTACAATCTTTCCCTGTCAACCTCCATTTTGCTATATTTTATTTTCTTCCCAATATAATAGTTAAATAAATAAATGCGATATTTTTAAGACATAATCACCAAAATAACTATTTTTTATAGTGCCTTCTAAGAGTTTCGTCATCTTTTAGACAAAAAGTCAAAATAATTATCGAGTTTGAAAGGTGGTAAAATTTAAAATTAGTTATGAGTTTGGAAAATAAAGAGTTTTAGATTTATTATATTTTGGGAAAAATTTTAATATAATTTTAAAAGTTTTTTTTAACAGAAAATCTCGATTATTTAATATTTTGTCAAATTAACGAAAAAGTTATTTATTTATATTTTAACAGGAAATAACCGATTACATGATTTTTTAAAATAATAAGACTGTTTTGTTGAAAATAAAAATTTAGGACTTTATCAAAAATCTTCCTAAAATAATAGAATTTTTCCACATAAAACAAGGAAAATAAATTTAAAAAGGATTTCAAAACCATAACAATTTCAAATATAACAAAAATTCAAAATTTAACCATACTTTCGAAACTCATTTTTTTCATATATAATATTTTTTAAATTTATTTTGTTGTTTTTAGAAAATACATTTTAGGATTAAGAAAACTGACAATTGTAAAGTATAACATCCGACTTTTTAACACTAGTCACACATAGAATTTTCATTTTAAAATTTATAAATCACCTCGATGTATAATGGTATTTAAAATTCATTGCTAGAAGTAATCAACATGATCGTATAAAATAATAAAATACGGTGATCCGAGCCGAACGTTATTATCTCTATTAGGAAATCTATAGAAAAGTCATAATATTTCACCTTAATTTATAAAAAAATCTCAAATTAAAATTTGTTTATAAAAAAATCCTAATTACTGGAAAAATGACGATTTGACACTTTTTTTTTTTCTGGTTTATCGGTTTCAATATTTACTCGCTTTCATTAAAGTCTCACTATTTTACCATAATTTCAATAAAGTCCCATTATTTTACCATAATTTGGGACTTATTCATAAATTATGGTAAAATAATTTGACTTTATTAAAACCGAGTAAGTAATGAAACCTGGAAATTGGGAAAAATGGGTTAAATTGTCATTTTTATCGGTAATTGAGAGTTTTTCGTAAACAGATTTTAGTTTGAGACTTTTTCATAAACAAATTTTAGTTTTAGACTTTTTCGTAAATTATGGTAAAAAGTTGAATAAATTAGGGTAAAATAATAGGACATTATTAAAACTGGGTAAGTAATGAAACCGATAAACCGGGAAAAATAGGCCGAATCGTCATTTTTACCGGTAATTGAGACTTTTTTGTAAACAAATTTTAATTTTATATGTAACAAATTAGTTAGACTGGTTTTTTTTACCAATTGTAATAAGTTGAATAAATTACAACCTTTGAATATTTGTTATGTCTTAACCACTTGAGACGACAATCCCATCCCTGATTTTTTGCTCATGGTTATGGGCTTAATTATGGTCTTAATTATTTATGTGTCATGACATCTACAACACATGGTGACTTGAAGTTCTTTTTGCAAACAAGAGGTGTCTTGACAAGTAGAAGCTTGAAAACCTTTTGAAATATCCTTTAATACATTTAGAAATAACTTAATAATTCATGTGTTTGCTCACAAAAAAATATTACTAGTGTATGACTTCGTTTATACACATTTGATGCATGCTTGTGATGTTTATTTTTATACTTGTTATATGTATGAAAATGATTTTTTAATTTTAAATAACATTTTATCATAAATTAAAATCATTGGAGATTGAAAATAAATATTTAAATTATAGTGTAAAATGTTTATAAATGAATTTTTATGAAAAGTATTTTAAAACGTTTAAAATTGAGTTTTTATTAAAAATGATTTTACTATAAAACTCTTAATAATTAACTTTGAAATATTTAAGATGGTTTAAAATGTGGTTTAAACTAAAGCTAAACTTCATGTATTTTATGATAAATAAGAATTTTATTAAAGACTAAAATTTGGTTTATAACGTTATAACGTCAAAGTATAATACTATGTATTATTATTATGTCAAAACTTTATATATGATATTAGTTTTTTTAAGTTTAACGCAACATATTGATATTATATTTTATGCATTCTAGTTGTGATTTAGTACATAATTACCACCACTTAGTTTCGGTTTATCAAAACATAATTTTTAACATAAGATGTATTAAATGATTTTATAAATAAAAGTAGTTTAATTTTTCAAATTCATAAGGTCAGAAGATTTTATTATTAAAAAGAGATTTAAAACTATGACTTTGAAACTCATCGAAAACTCAAACTCTTAAATAAAAATGAAGTTTTATTAAAATACTATAATCGGTTAATAAAATGTTCTACGACAAAACTTTAAATATAAAATATTAGTTTATAAATGATTGCGGATAAATGGTAACAAAAATGAAGTTTTATGTCAACCAAAAGAACCTTATATAAGAATT
Organism: Lactuca sativa; assembly: GCF_002870075.4. Taxonomy (NCBI): domain Eukaryota; kingdom Viridiplantae; phylum Streptophyta; class Magnoliopsida; order Asterales; family Asteraceae; genus Lactuca; species Lactuca sativa. The sequence goes on from NC_056631.2 coordinate 170,655,715, forward strand.
ATGTTTTCGCAAAAACGTATCATAAATTGTTGGATGCATGCAACATTCTTGAGATAATTTTTTTTGGTAAAAACTAGATTGTAAAACATAAGAGAAGACATTTTCTTCAAAATGAAAGTCAATGACATCCTTTTGAAAAGCACTCGTGCATTGTTTGTACGGTCCTTGTGTTATAGGGTTACATAGTCGCTTGGATTTTTCTTATAATGTTCGAGGTGGCTTTTGTTTTTTCTAATGTTGGATGCTTCACCTACTCACTAGTTAGTTACAATGCTACAATTTTTTCAAGTAGCAAGACTTGATAGAGAACCTTTTGTCATAAAACTCACATAAGCATGAGAGAATCTATGCATAGATGGGAAGCTAAGTCACACAACATTTGTTTATATGCCATTATCTAGGAATTACATTTAATGGGATTGGAAATTGCTACTTACCAAGTTGGATTAAATGGATAGTATAAAGTTCACATAACCATTTACTTGTGTCTTAACTTGGATCCTGGACTTTAATAAATAAATGTTTTATAAACAATAAAAATGTAGTAATTTTAATAGAATTAATATTATAACTATTAAATGAAATTTTGTTAGATTTTATATACGACTGCTAATACTGTTACGCCCATTTACAATTTCTCTTTTGTTGAGTTTCAAGAGATAATAACATTTGATGGTTAAAATATCTAGATCTGGTATGATGCTTTGAGACTTTTCCTCGAGAATAAACAAAAATTATATATACCGAAAAGTCTCATTCCTAAACAACCTATGGAAACCACTCTTTCTAATCATGATGCTTGGTGAAACCATTATTGCGATGTTATTGATGTATCTTACATCATACAAGGAATAATTATCCTTGACCTCCAGAAGGGAAGAGAATGTGTACTCTAAGAGACCTATATTTCAGTAAAGGGAAATACAACATAAACCTAGAAAATAAAGAAATGTCCAAAATGATTAGTGTTTTTTCTACCGTGGAGAAACTGGTCCTGAAAGAGGAACGACTCTTGCTATCTTACTGAGTTGTGGAAATCTGGTATGACCAACACTTCCAGTATATACTTGAGTATTTAATACTATAGTGACATTAATATTTGATATTATGTGTAGATGTTTGGAAGAAATAAGAAACTTATTACAAACGAATGGTATTTCATGTTGGAGATATGACAAATGTTATAATTAATACTGTTGGATTTTTTTACAACCAAATAGTCTATAGTTGAATATACACAATAGATGTTTTGTGCCTATTATGACTAGGAAATTGTAACAGTTGCAAATTTTGAATAAATTTAGATTTATTTATCATTTAATGGATTGTTACCTTCATGACATGAAACAATGTATTCTATGTTAAGAATACTTTTTCATAAAGTTATTTATGAAGTAATTTATGTGTTTTCAATAAACTAATAGTTCAAATGATAACACCTATAGAATCAACTAATATTTTATTCAGTCTTATCTATGTCATTATCATCCTAACTATATAAACAAGAAACATGAATACCAACTTCAAAAGATGGAATTTTTAAGTCAAATAAGCCTAAATAATCTGATATATGTGAATCCTATTTATATGAGAAATAATTCACAAATGTCTTTCTATATTAGTACTGAAAGAGAAAGGTTTGTTAAAGAATTATACGTAGTGATGTATGTAGAGTTTTGAATCCAATGATTAGATTTGGTGATATATACTTAATCAAATTCATTGATGACTTATCACTCTTCTTTCTCTCACTAATGACATAAATAGTCAAAGGGATAGGAGGTTTCTTGCCAACCTCGCTCTTACACATACCTTACTTGTAGATTACCATCACTTTCCATTTAATGGAAGTATGGGCTAAAGATCTTCCAATTAGGTATATAAGCAAGAGTAATTCTTGCATTTTTGTCTTTCTTTACTTTAGAAAAAGTTCGAACTCAAGAGCACTCTATCCTCTCCCATTCTTGCTCCTTTTTAAATCTAGTTGTAAGTATAAGTGGTGTAGAAGTGATTCTCCTTTAGTGCTTGATTGTGTTAAACACTTAAAGGATTAAGAAGTCACAAACACAAGAAGGGGAATAACATTCCATTGTGCCTTATTTTTTTATGGCGGATACTTGTAGAGAACATCAAGCTTCTTGTTATTTGATATCTTCGTCAACTCCCCAATTGCAAGTGGAATGAAAGGCTCGAAAGGTTGTCTTCTTAACATCCTATGTATTGTTATAATCTTTCTAGTTTAAAATCGGTATAAAATAAACTAGTTATTTTAAACGCTTTCATTTTCCATATAAAATTGTTCTATGAAAAAAGATTGTTTTTAGCTTCCCAAAACCCATCACGCTCACCCAACCTAATGATATGATAGAGCTTTATGGAGGGCTCTTATATTCTGAAGTAGGTTGGTTATTAAAAGTCCTTTGGCTTACCACCCTCACTGCCTATTTGCATTTTGAGATCAAAATTATCGAAAGGGTTGTTTAGATTATTGTTTAAAAGTTAAAAGTATTAACTAAAGTATTGAGAACAATCCCGTTTTATAATAAAAATGTGATCATGTGTTACCCATAAAAACACACATATTGTTTATATTGTGATGATGGAGCGTCTATGGTTAACCGACACATCATTTCAAAAATATAAGTGAATATAATGTGACACTCGTGAAATTATTTTGTTAGCATGTGTCATAAACCAACAAATAAATATAAGGATAATTTTATATTGAGGGTCACGCGGGTTTGCATGGTTCATTCACCATATATTCAATGATCTGTGACAAACCTGTTATTGAATTGAGAATATCACAATACGAGATTAACATGCCATTAGTTGTCAATGAATCTCAAATGATCTAGGAGTTTCAAAAGACTGAAAATTGCAAAGTGCATTACATACCTAAATAACTTTATGGCATCCCTTTACACATTGCGAAGCCAAATACGAATCCTATTCTCCAAAAAATGATCGATTAGGGTTAAAAATTACTTTAAGGATTACTTAATCAAGCAAGAAAGGAATTAATATTGAATGATAAGATAATCCAATATAATCTACAACTATAAAACCTCAAAAGGTTTAGCTGGCTGGACGATCAATCTAGTCCAAATTCGTAGTTTGGGAATTGGTCTCATAGACGAATAGAAAGTTCATGCCTTTGATAAATCTTTTCCCGAGTTTCATCCAAGAATTGCATTCCAAAAGTATTAAGAACAATTCTCAAATGTACTGTTGAAGAAAAATCGAATTTCATTAAGTTAGAAATTGAACTTTAACACTAGGTTCCGAAGTTAAGCATTTGGCTAATGTGCTTACTAATTTATTTATTGGAAGGTTTCATGTTTTGGAGGATTTAAATTGTAGTACTTGAGTCCCAATTATGTTTTCCCATGCTTAGATTGGTGGTTTTATAGTGAAAAGGAAAGTAGAACGATGGGGAGAAGCAGGAAGCCATTAATCGTAATTGCTATAAAAACAGAAAAATTGTTGAATTATACTGAAAGACGAAAGGCGCCTCTTCGGGGTCATGACGTGCCTCCAGCCTAGTGGGATGAATGTGTTTTTAGGGTTTTTAGGCTATTTATGGTGCATTAACTCCAAGGGCTTATTGTTTCTCAACATTCATTAACCCTAGATCGACCGTGAGGAAACCCTGACCACTTTTTGTGGGTTTTGAGCTTATCCTCTCTCCTTTCATCAAACTTATGGTGATTTTTTATGGCTTTAGAATGTGTCATTCTTGAAATACCTAGCACCAACACTTTGCAACTAAAGATATTAGCCCTCATTCATCTTTTAGAGCTTGGTATGTTTCAAAGATTCAAGCACCATGGGTTTTCATCATAAGATCTACGATTATTTGGCGTGTTCATCCATTTTAATGAGTTTTAGACCTTTGTGAATTGTTCCATAGAGTTTTAAGAAATCTTGAGCTTTTGATTAATGTTTGGGTTAAGATATGGTCATTTAGTGGAGTACATAGTGCATGTAAGAGCTCTCTTTACTCTATGCATGAAGAAAAGTAAGTTTTTAGGACATATTATGAGGTCGGACTTTAGATTTAGTTGGCTTAGGATGTGTAATGGATAAAGTAAGAAATTTTATCCATTAACATATTGTTTGGATTCAGATATGAGAGTTTGAAGCTTAAACTTAATAAATTAATTTGAAAAATGTGCACTTGGTCTGTTGGGGAATGACTTGCCTTCTAGAGGGCGCAGACGCCTCTGAGTTTTTCAGATGCATGCCTGTTTCAGTCTAAATCCCGACTATTTTGTCCGCCAGTAGGTACGGAGTGCCCAGGTGAGGACGTGGCACGTCCTTTGACTAATGGTTTGACTTTTGACCGTTGGCTTTGAGCATTGGCAGCTGACTTCTTGACCCGTTTGAACTTTGGTTAAATTGATGGATTTTGAGTTGTACTCCAAAGTTTAGTCAATTTTTGGTTAGGCGGCTCATGTAGTTTAATCATTGGAGTTTGGGTTGTCGATTTTAGCTCTTTAATCAGGTGACTCATCACACTATACTATATAGGACAGTAGATATCATTGGATTACTATTGTGTTTATGACTCTTGCATGACTATTATGTTGGGTAGGGCATGTTTATCTATTAGTGAGGCCCATTTATATGCTTGTTGGGTGAGATCCGTTAGGTGAGGCACGTTATGATATGTGGTATCTGAAAGATCTTGTATACCCACGAGTCATTATAGACTTATATTGCTAATGACATATTATCCTATAGGATCACACCATATAACAAGTTACTACTAATTTATTATTTATTAGTATAATTTGATTATTAATAAATATTATTCACACTTGTATTTAAATTGGAAAAATACTATTTTATGAAAATAATATTTACCAACATATTAGGAATTGTTGTTTCTAGGAAATAATAATAAAAGAGAATAAAACAAGCTTAATATCATATGGTATGAATATTAAGGTCGTGTATAACATTGTGGTCACTTTGAGTAACCATTAAGTTATATTTCAACTAGCTAGTTATGGGTTAGGAATAAAGAACTTCGTTTTTTGCCTTCATGTCTAGATGGTCAAATTCATAAGGGGTATGGAGTAGGATTGTTTTTGTAATAGTTTTTTACTACATCCCATGCTTGTAAGAAAGGGATTTAACTTTCACTTTATGGTCTTGAATTCGTGCCATACTTTGATGAATAAAAGAGACACATAAGGGGTGAAATGGTTCGCTTTTATACAACTCTTTCTCTTGCATTTGGGTTACCCAAATGGTGAGGGCATTTTTCCCCTCCATTTCCTGTTCTTCGTCCATCTAGTCTTTAGATTAAGAGCTTAAAGTGTTGCTTCTCTTTAAGTATATTTTGGTATATGTCTTAAAGCTTAGGAACAAAATTTTACAAGTGAATACTAGCATCTTGAAGTGGTTTCAGTCTTGCTTTGGTGGATACATTATAGAGCTCTTCTTCTTGGAGTTTAAATGTCATCTTCATCAACTTCCTAATTGCTAAAAGGAACCAAAGTCTTCAAAGGTTGTCAACTTCTTCTTTCCTATTGATTATGTTTTAGTCTTTCGAAATCTTGCAAAATGATCCTTGGTGGGATAAAATGGTTTTAGTATATTCATAATATATAATGTTTTTGTTGCTAATTGCGTCAAATTTGTCATTATAGTTAGACTAATTTTGAATAAAACTCAATAATTGTTATCAGAGCCATTATTTGCAAGCTTTTTTAGATTATTTGATAACTTGATATGATCTTTGTTTTTGAAAATATATGGATGGTTTTTTTAAGAAAATTCATACGTATTTTTATGACAACTTTAAAATTCATACGTATTTCTCCGTAGCTTCCGTAATATTCTGTTCTGAAGCTTGAGCAGTCTTCATTGTTTCTTCAAGAACCTTAGAATTTGTTGACGTTAGCAGTTCCACCGTTGCCATATGATTCATTAACAAATTTCCCATTTCGTGAAAGAAAAAAACATTTGTATGCTCAAGAATAGAGTCAAGCTTTTTATTCAGCTGCTTGTATTGACCTTTAGTGATTGGGCATCATCATCATCACTATCGATGTTGACAGTAAAGGGTTGGAAGAAAAATTTGGCAATGGGTTCTTGATTGTCCCTAAATAGTATATCAATATCCTCATTCATAGGTGGAACAGAAGAAAAAGATTGTTCTGATGACACACCATTATTGAAATTTAGCCCCACATTAGATGTGTTACTAGGGATGCCTGAAGTCCTAATCACCTCCAAAATGGACTTGATAATAAGAACTTCTGGTTTAGTTGTGACAGTTGAGGTTGAAGGAATGTTTGAGTCTGTGAAAATTGGAGTTGAAAATGGGATTGAAATTTGAGGTTGAGATGTTTCAGCAGAACTCATTTTTGGTAGTGGAGGAATGGATGATATCGGAAGAGATGTAGTAAGAGGTGAGGTTGTCATGGATAATATTGGTGGATTGAATGGAGATGGTGGAGGAGGAGTGGTGAGACTCAGAAATGGTTCCTTCATTATGGTATCAAAAATGTCGGATTCTGGAATGGAAGATGATGGAGGAGAAGATACCTTGACAAACATTTTCAAAGTGGGTGGTTCGGAAGTATAAGTTGTATCTTCTTCATCGTTTCGGAGAACATTATCCCTCTGAACTTTTGTTTCAATTCTCTCTTCAGAGTCATCTTGTACCACCAAAGATGGAGACCTTGGCTTCGGAACTGGTTTCTTAAATTTCTTGGAACCTTTTTCTCATATTGAAGGAACAGCCTTTGATTTCCATTTACCACCTCGTTTTTTATAAGTCAGTAGAGATCAGACGAACACCAGATGAGGGCAATTTCCGATAAGCCCTAATTATATCGTTGTTCACAGGAACCTTTTCTAACATAACTTCCGGAATGGATCCAACAAATGCAAAATTTCGAGGATCTGACATAACAAAAGTGGTGGTCTGGAGTGTCAGAGTAGCAGCAATTAGAGAATCTGTCATTAGAGGAACCTTGTAGTGAAGAAGAGCTCGTTTGACAATGATGGACCAAAAATAAGCACATGATATTTATGTATGACAAGTGGTGGAGCTGGTACTTTGAACAAATTGAGCCAATTGCACAGACCCAAAATCCATGTTTATACCAGTGTATAACCCATAAATCAATGTGTAAAAAAATTTGCTCGGACTATCAGAGCCGGAAACCCTCTCTGATAGACTCTTGAATAGAAGGGTAAATAATTCATTCCAGATAGGAGGCAAGAAGGACTTCTGGAACTTTAACAGTAAGGAAATGCCACCTATATAACCCATCTGATAGAACATCTATAACATGCTTGTTGCAGGAATGGACTCAGGATCAACACCTATGTCAGACGGAGCAAGCCCTAGAAGTTTGCAGAAATTAGCTTTCGTGATTGAAGTTTTGTGGCTTGAAACTTCAAAGTTAATTATTTCCTCGGTCTTTTTGTAGATGGATGTTGAATAAGCTTTGGACAAATGAACAAGAAGAACACCTTCATGCATTACCATCGCCTTCATCAATCATGAAAATCTCAGACGCTCGATTAAAGACTTAATCAAAGTGTTATAGCGAGATGCGTCACGGTCGACTATGAGATTTTGGTTGGTTTGATGTTTAACATTATCATCGATGTTGATTGATCCGCAAAAGAAATATTCTTAGAGGAAGCCATTGTAACAGTGAAGAAGAAAATGAATAGTAGAGAACGTTTTGCATGAATAGTCTTGAAAAATGTTTGCAGTAAGAGATAATGAACCGGTTGAGATAATTTTTATATCAAAGATGATGAGTGGAGAGAGAGAAACCGACGTTTCATGTTCCAGTAGCACCGAAAAATCAGCCAATAGGATTCTGCCAGCTCATTATTCTACTGTCAGCGGCTGTTATAATAGTCATACTGATGTCAGAGAAATTCAAAAGTTGCGCCATGATTTAAATTCTCCATTACCAAGACAAGGTCCTTTCAGATTTACTACTTATCAGAATCATTGATCTACCCTCCAGCTTCACATAAGCTAGTATAGTATCCATTGGAATTACGACCAAGATTCGTTCTTCAGAAATTAAATGACTAATCGGAACCAAAAACAGAATTTGTAAAATCACAAGGATTTTAGTGCAAGAGTGTGCCAAAGAAAAAGAATTAATCAAATTTAAAGTGTGGGATTTCTGATATCAAACATGTTTGATATTTGGATCTCGGGTAGCGATTTCTTCCTTCTGAGCCAAGAGAGACTCTGAAGTGCTTGAGTGGTTTCGCATTGAATTAAGAGCATAGGTTTGTTGAGAAACTATGAATGACTTCTTTGATAAGGCTTAACGGGTGGTTTCAGCTTTAAACAGATTTCGAAACTTAACATAAGTACGAGGATCTAAAAGAAGTACTTGTTTGACCAGTGAAGCCATAAAAACAAGTAAGTTTTGGATATTCTTTGAAGTAACGTAGTGTTTTAAAAAAAATGTTTATTTGGAAATCTCAATTAAAAAAAAATAAAAAACCTGGATCTTATGTAAATAAATGACTTGGGACAAGAACATTTCATTAAGACCACTCAAAGGAAAAAGAAAAGAGATTTTGAACATTCAAAGGTACAAACCAAAATGGTTTTATCCGTCAATTCAGTGGTTAAAATAACTAGAACAATAAATTGTTCACCGTTAATTTAGTGGTTAAAATAACTAGAACAATAAATCTTTCACCGTCAATCCAGAAAATGGAATCATACTTTGGGTTTCACTCGAAATCATGGTAATAACGATTTCAAGATCATAAACACAGATGTTGTGCAACCTAGACCTTAGTGGTAAAACTTGAGAGTCTTAAGGGTTACGTTTATGAACATGAAATAGATGGAGAATAATAGATTGGGATTCGAATGGTTGGGAGGGTTATAAAAATCATGTTGTAATGATTTTGTGATCATTAAAAAGAATGTCTGTAGCCCTATACCGAAACTGTTTTTGTTCCAATAGTCGAGGGACTACATGGAAGTCATGATAAGATATGGTGGAAAGAAGTTATGATGTCAACCGGCAATTCCTTGAAAATAAAATATTTTTGATGTTGTTGATTTTTCAGAATACTGAAATAAAGAAATTATTTTTGATATTTTTGAATTTCTGAAAAGGAAATACATATAAGAATAAAATATATTTGGAATTTTGATTTTCTGAAAAAAATAAGACAGAAATAAAGAAACATATTTTTGGATTTTTGATTTTAGAAATAAATGACAATAGACATCCAAATATAATAGATACCAAAATATGAATGAATAGTTACTTCAGACCTACTCCGAAGATCGGAACAAGTTAGAAGTGAACAGTGGAATTTGACAGCTTCTTAGGATTAGAACCATTCAGAAGTGTACATTAACATCGATGATTACAGTTTTGATTTTGGAACAACGTCAGCTTCAATCATTCCCAATTTGTGTAGGATCCAATTGAATGATATTATGGTAAGTCTTTTATGAAGATATCTTCTAACTGATCTGAGGATCGGACAATGTGAATTTCCACATTCCCATCTTCAACATGGCCCTTGATAAAGTGGTATCAAAGAGAAATATTTTTTGTTTTGGAATGTTGCACTAGTTTGTGACACATTTGAATGGCACTTTCGGAATCACAATACAAAGGAATTCGTTTCATATTAATTTCGTAGTCTCTTAGTTGATTCTAAATCCATACCACATGTGATGGGTATGATGCCACTGCAATATATTCCGCTTCAGTTGTGCATAAGGACACACAAATTTGCTTCTTGGACTGCCAGTTGACATGCTTTCCATCCAGAAATTGACATCCTCCTGATGTGCTTTTTTTTTTATCAAGGCCATAGCCACCTAAATCAACATCAGAATAGGCTTGCACAAAGAATCCTTAATTTGATGGATACCATAAACCCAATGAAGTTGTTCGTTTCAAATATCAGAATATGTTCTTTACAGCCATCATGTGAGCTTCTCGAGGATTTGCTTGAAACCTAGCACAGTATCAAAGAACAAACATTATGTCTGGACAACAAAATGTTAGATATAATAAAGATCCAATCATATGACGAAATAATGTAATATCTGCTATAGTTTTGTCAAGTGAATGAGTGAGTTTTGTTCCGAACACCATTGGAACCTTGATTTTCGAATCACCCATCATTCCGAATTTGGACAATAATGTCTTTGTAAAAGCTTCTTGATTGATTAATATTCCTTATGAACTCTGTCTTATATTTAAACCAAGGAAAAAGTTAATTGGGCCCATAGAACTCATTTCAAATTTAGTCTCCGTTAATTTTTAGAATTCAATAGTTAAGTTGGGATTAGTGGATTCAAAATAATATGATCAACAAAAATCTGAACTATCTAAATGGTCACCATCTTTCTTTCAAAAGAAGGTAGGATCAACAGAACCTTGTTTGAATTTAAACTATTTTAGAAAACGAGTAAGAGTTTTATACCATGTCCGTGGAGCTTGTTTAAGACAATATACAGTTTTGTTTAGAGTATAACAGTGATTCAGAAATTTTTCATTCACAAAACCTGGCGGTTGTTCAACGTAGACCGTTTCTTCAAGTTCTTCATTCAGAAATCAAACTTCACATCCATTTTATATACTTCAAAGTTTCTGTGAGCAACATAAGCTAGAAATATGCAAACTGATTCAAGTCTAGCCATAGGAGTAAACGTCTTTTCATACTCAATACCTTCTTCTTGGCAATATCCTTTGGCGACTAGACGTGCTTTATTGCGAATACCATTCCCTTCTTTTTCCATCTTGTTTCTGAATACCCATTTCAGACGAACCACATATGCATTTTATGGAGTAGGAATCAATCTCCAAACTTTGTTCCTATCAAACTAATTAATTTCTTGATGCATTGCATGAACGCAATCTGCATGATCAAGAGCAATTTTAATGGTCTTAGGTTCTATTTTTGAAATAAAGGAATTAAACACGCAATATTCCAATTTAGAAAATAAAGCAGTTTACTTCTCTTTTTGTTGAGCACGTGTGAGATCCCTTGTAAAAGTATCTCCGAGCACTTGAGATTGCTCATGATCTCTAGTCCATTTTGTCATTGGTAGGAAATTTTGATCGTAAACCGGATCAATCTCAGCAACGATTTCTTCAAATTCTGATTGAGCATTTGATTCATTATTTACATTTTTCTCTCCCTGAAAATTTGCGCTTGAACCATCATTCAGATTTGAACTCTCCCCCTGGAGTTGAGTACCCAAATCTATATTTGGAGTTGAACTCTCCCCCTGGATTGGAGTGTCATGAGGTTCCGATTGAGTTGGTAATTCAGTTGTATTTTGAACAGGTAGCTCGTTTCAAGTCTCTATTTCTTCAACAACTTCATCAACAATCTTTAGTAATTCAACCTCATGATTATCCTTGGCGTTTGATTCTGAAGAAATTGTCATTTCAGGTTCATCAAACAAATTTTGAAAATCCTCATATAGATTTATTAGAGGAATAATCTTAGAATTTGTTGATGGAAATTTTTTTTCTTCAGTTTAACAATCTTCCTTTTGATATTTCTTTATGTAATTGTCATTGAACGTAACATAATATATTTCTTCTATCTTCTTTTATTTCTTTTTCAGAACATGATACGCCTTTGATGTTGATGAGTATCCCAAAAATATTCCTTCCTCAGCTTTCACATCAAATTTGTTTCAATGCTGTTTTGAATTGAACAAAAAGCACCTGGATACAAAGACATGAAATAATTTAACGTTGGCTTTCGATTGTTAAGAATTTCATAAGGAGTAATAAAAAATGTTTGTTAATGTATGAGCGATTCTAAGTAAAACAAGCAGTGGAAATAGCATCAGCCCAAAAATATAGAGGAAGATTCGCAAATGAGAGCATTGTCCTCGCAGCTTCACATAGATAAAGATTTCTTCTTTCAACTACACCATTCTGTTGTGGAGTGTAAGGCGAAGAGAAATTGTGAGAAATTCTTTTTTTTTTCAAGAATTCTTCAATGCATGATTTTTGAATTCTAAACCGTTATCACTTCGGATTTTCCAAACTGGCTTTCGCAATTGTAGCTCAACTTGCTTCATGAAATCAATTAGCTTATGAGTCACTTCAGATTTCTGCTTAAGATAGAATACCCAAGTAAATCGAGAAAAATCATCAACAATAACCAAAATGTATTTGTTACTGCCAATGCTCTCAATAATTGATGGACCACAAAGATCAATATGCATTAATTCTAGTGGTTCAATGATATTGGTAATCAATATTGAAGAATGACAATTTCCGCTTTGTTTTCCAAGTTCACATGCAGCACATAAGTGTTCCTTTTCAAATTTCAAAAGAGGAAGTCCCAAAACAAGATCACCAATTACGAGCTTGTTGATATCCTTGAAGTTCAAGTGAGAAAGCCTCCTGTGCCACAACCAACTATCATCTGAAGACGCTCTCGTAAGCAAACAGATAGATGGTTTCTCTTGAGTTGGATTTAGATTGAGAGGATACATTTCTCCTTTCCCTTTCAACTTCAGAAGAATAGTTTTAGATTCCTTTTGTATGATTTCTAAACCTTCTTCATCAAAAGATACTTTGAGACCCGTACCTACAACAAATTGAGAAATGCTAATTAGATTGTGTTGTAAACCTTCAATGTAAGCTACCTTCAGAATTGTGAATTCCCCATTAGTTGCATGCCATATCCCTTTATTTCTCCAGTAGCATTGTTTCCATATTTCACTTTTCCTCCATCTTTAAAAGTCTGATACTCTCTTTATTCAGATTTCCTTCCTGTCATGTGATGATAACAACCTCTCTAAATATACTATTCTGAATCATACTGCTCTGCATACATAACCTGTAAAATTTAAACAGATTTAGGAACCTAAACCAACTTGGGTCCTTGTGAGAATTTTGTTTGAATAGGAAAAATCTTTATTTTGTTAACCTAAAATGATTTTTTGATCAAAGTATTGTTTATCCATTTCTCCATTTTGAAAACTTTAATTTTGTTATCACAAAGATTTATTTCAACTAAATTAGATTTTCTGTGAATATTTTCTTTGTATTGTAAAGCCATCTTTCCGAAAACTCATTTTCTTCCTTTTTCAACTTTGCTTCATATTCTTCGAGACTGACTTCTGGATTGGAAACAACTTTGTTTTCAACTTTAACATCTTTTGATTTAACAATATGTTTTGAAAATTGTGACTTAGGTGAGCAAATCGAATTCGGTTTCTGAATTTGAGATGAATCATTATTTTGATTAAAAGATCTTGGTGAATAAACAGACCTTGATTTAAATTCATCCCATTTTCTTCCAAAACTGGTTTCTTTTAGCCAAATTCTTTTTATATCTCGCATTTCTTTGCAATAATTTCCTCAACAGATTTCCGAACGTTTTCTTTTGGTTATTCTTTTGTGTTAGTTATTTCATTATGAAGATTCAATTGAAACTTCCTTTGTACCACTCAGTCCAACCTTATCATAAAAACAGCTCACATGATTCAATGGTTCAGAAACGTATTTTCCTTTTGATTTCCAGGAAGTCATTTCTGAGAGACCTTTCGTTTCATCAGCATTCTCAATTGGCTTTAACCAAAAATACTCATCACACCCTATTGCATTATCAAGAGCAACCATGGACGTTAATTCAAAAGTCTCATTTTTGTCGAGTCCTTGTTTTACGAAAACCTGATTTGGAGTTTTCTGAATTCTTGGAAAACTATTGCTTCTTCTTTCAAAATTTCCGAACATTGATTTTCAACAATTTGAACAAATTCAATTGAGTTTTCAAAAACTAGATTTTTCTTTGGTTCATCACAATTTTTCACAAAAGTCGAACAATCAATTTCGTCTTCTACAGAAATTTCACTCATTTCGCTTTCATCAAATTCAGAAATATTCTAAGAATTAAGATTGTTATTCGAATTCAATTTCTTGGATAATAAGTTATATTTCTGCATAACACTCATTTTGATTTCTTGTTTATCTTTTTCGGTTAAAATATCTTTCAACATATTTTTATTTTCTTTGGACTTAATATATTCTTCAATTTTATCAAGTCCAATTCTGTAAGAGTCAGAAACATTATCTCCTGAAGATATAATTGATTCACATATATAACATTCAGCATCAATCTCACCTTCTTTTAGTTCAAGAAAAGGTAGAATCATCTTATGCAAACCCTTACCTATTTTGCAATCTAAATGAAGTTGAGTTATATTAAAGTACAAACGTTTAGCAATCAAACATAAAATATTTTGTTGTTTCAAATGTACTCTACTATCTCTCTTAAGCAAAATGACATCATCTCTAGATATATTTAGCTCAACCTGCAAGGCTTCTTCTATTTTTCTTCTCTCCTCATTCTTCAATGTTATCCTACTAAGATTATCATTCATATTAGAATTATTGATACGAGTCTTTTTTAAGCTATCGCTAAAATCAAAAATCGTATAACATAAATCATTCAATTCGGAATCATAACGTGATGTAGGAATATTAAGAGATTTAAGAATAGAGTGTACCTTGTCAATAAACCTCTCGTATTCACTTACTTTCTCTTTGATTGATTTCTTTGCAAAACAGCTAACTGAAGCTTTCCACCATCGGTGACGTATCCTTTTCTTTTTGAACTCTGAACCATCAGACATTTTCCTGCATACCCTTGCTTTTCAGATTTCATGATAAGACAATCACCATTAGTAGGTTTCCTCACTTCATCATCTTCTGAGTCAGTGGACCACGCTTCAACCTTTCCGCCGTCACTATCCTCTTGTACCATTAGCACTGGTTTCGCATTTGTTGTAGCTTTCTTTCGGGAACTTCGATTTTATGAGTATAGTAAGCTTCATCCTTATCTTTCTCCTTCTTCCCATGCTGTTTTCGTAGCTTGCACTCTTTTTCGAAATTACTCTTGCCATGACAATAGTTGCAGTCATATCTAGGATCACCTAGCAGCTTCATCGCTTTCATCTCATCTTTATTCTGAAAGTTCTTGTAGCTCTCCTCTCTTGGCTTCTCGTAAATAGAATTGCCTTGCATATAATTTCTTTGGAAATGAGAAAAATTATTCTTGAAGAATTTCTTTGGGTTAGACACCATCGCTGCTTTATCTTCCTTAGAGAGATCATCATCAGACTTGTCAGATTCGGAATCATCAGTAACTAACTTGTTTTGGTTGTTACCTCTAGTAGCCAATCCCAATAAGCCAACACTAGAGATTAGCTTTGCTTCTTTTGTCACTTCATCTTCATGAGATTTCAGAATTCTCACTAGTTTTTCCAGAGAGTAGTTTTTAAACAGTTCATGAGCCTTAACAATTGAAACTATTGATTTCCATTCAGGTCTGAAATTGTTCATGAATGTTACATTTTCTTCAATAACTTTTCATTGAAGATTGAGTTTAAGCATTCTGCTCAACAAGTGATTAAAGCTATTGACAGTTTGATCTAGATTCTCTTCTGATTTTTGCACAAAGGATCCAAACTCTGACAAAATTGTTGTTTGCAGAGAATGTTTCAGGTCGTCATCACCATAATACAATTCCTTCAGTTTGTCCCGTATTTTCTTTGCAGTGTTGTATGAGTTGACAATACGAATATGTCTAGAGGAAGACCAAATCGAATGATTTTCATTGCGTTCAAATTACACATCAGGTTGTGCTTCTCATCATTCACAATTTCTATATTTTCAGCAATGATTCCATAATAGTGAGTTTGATTTTTGATTTCTTCTCTCATACCAAAATACGTGTACGTTTCAACCGTCATTACGTGCCAAATGCTACATCCATGTGCTTCAATTCCCAACACATAATCTTCGAAATGAAAAGCCCAAACTTCGTAATCATTAGGAAAAGGGATAGGAATCATTGTTGTCGATCCAATGATGCTTGGAAGATTGAACGAGAGTGAGTGAAGATCATCATTAGACATGTTAGAGAGAATTCAATGAAATTGAATACAGAATCAGATATGTAAGCTTAAATCAAGTTCAAGGGAAAATGAAAGATTTAGGTCTCACATCAACAATCAATTTGCAACGAAGAGATTGAAAAATACGGAAGATTGAGAACACAAAAATAAATCTAAAAGAACTGAAAACCCTTAACTGGACAGAAGAATAGCGGTTAGATTACACTATCTCCTACTCTGATACCAATTGTTAGAATAAAATGATCATCAGATTCTATATGATAAGACGAAGTAAGAAATGAATCAATGATTTGGAATAATAATGATTGAAATGAGATTAATCTTCATTTACTTAGCATTAGAAAAATTCGTATACAAGATCGGAACTATCCTTTCTATGCGTGAAAAAGGTTGTGTAAAAATAAAAAAGCAGTACACTATATAGACACAAAAGACAACAATTCCGAAAACAGACACGCCGATTGCGGAATCGGAACAAGTCTAAATTCCGAAAACAACCATTTTAACACAACACAATAGATGAATTAACACTTTTGCATGGCTTAATGGGACCAAAACCTAAATACAATCCATAATAAACACCCAACTGATGCATGAACCAAAATAACTCATTAAGATGGCATTTTTATGAACAAGGAAATTCCCAAATACCAAGATCTTGCATTTTAAGCTCATGAAGTAGCTCATATTCACAAGGATGACTCTAAGGACCGAAATGAACCCAAAATAATCCTTAAACTAGATCTAACATCTACATTCATGAAGTTAGAAACTTTATACCTCCAAAAGATAGATCAAGGTGCACAAATCCTAAATCCAAAAGCTTCATGTAATCCCACACCTCTCCAAGAAGCTCATTTCTCTTCAAAGGTCATCAAAATGCATGAAATACCAAAAAAAGCTCAAGAACCACATCAATGGAGATTAGGGTTTCGATTCTAGGGTTTAAATGGATGGAGGTTGAAGACAAAAGGTTTTGGTGTTGAGTTAAGTATCTTAAATAAGGTCTAAGGCCCTAAATTAGGGTTTGGGTCTGAATGGAGTTCGCCATGCGTAACTCTGGTACGCCCAACTTACTCCAAGGAGCTCCCGTAAATACCTTTCCTTGTACGTCTTGCATACTTCCCAAGTACGCCCCGCGTACTAGGCTAGCCCCTAATCCTTCAAACTTCCAAATGCCATATCTTCTTCGTTCTAACTCCGATTTCGACGATCTTTATATCCACGACTAGGTAAGAAGAAGCTCTAAACTTATATCAACTCATACTTGCCTTAAAGCTTCCCGAACTAAAATCCCAAAATTCAACAAAATCCCTAAATGACACGTTACCAATATACCCGTGGCTCTAAAACACAAACCGAACTCCCAGATCATCTAAATTACATTACCCACACCCAAATGGGTCTAAATCTCTCTTTCCCAAAGGCCCTAATCCATGTGATATCCGATCTATAGTTCACCACACCGAATAAGGAAATGATTCGAAACAGGGTGTTACAACTCTCCCCCCACTTAATAAGATTTTGTCCTCGAAATCATTCTTTACCACCCTCCTAGAAACCAACGTTTCGGACAAAACCTTCTAGCGCTGAAAAAATAACCGATGTTTTAACTATCGAACTACTGTGTTACTGCTATAATTCTGACATCCCATAACTTGCCTGACCTCCACATAGGTGGAACCAATCCGAAACACCATCACAAGAGCCTTTTTCTATTATTAGAACTAAAGCATCCTTTTAACCCTAAACCCTTCAATGATACCCCTGGCATATAGATTTCTTAATCCATAACTTGCTAACGTAAGATCTTTACATATATACACTAACGACTCTCAACGCGAGTCTCGAAAAAAAAGCCAAATTGGTAAATAACTCATAACCTGAGATCCAAGGATTTGTAATTGTATTTCACATGAAATCTTGTGATTCAATGCAACCATTCACTAAACTGGGATATGAAAACCCCTAATCCACCGCTGAGACTGCTAGTCTCACTCTTGGTCCAACTAGAAGGATCCTAAAAGTATAACTGATAAGGCTGCACTATCCTATGCACCACACTCGTGCCAGTCACTTACCACATATATGTCCTGTGATAACCAAGATCCAATACCTCGACCCAACCAGTGTCTATCGGGTCTCCCCCGCACTGACATAACTATATGGGCCTTACCCATAGGTCTCACCAGCTGAGAGCTACTCAGTTCCAACCTTGCCTTGGACCCTAACGGTCCTCCTCCCATAACAAGGAAATGCTCTTTAGCAACACTGTCTGCCTTGCCCTAGGCACGAGTTGATCCTCTTTTGCTCCAACAACCACCCAATGATTCTATCTTAATTTGGTGAATATTACGATCCCATCGTAGATTCACAACATTTCAACAACCGAATAATACTCTAGTGAATGCTATAGCCACCCAGCAGTCTTCCCATACTCCTATTCCTCCATGGTCACTGCCCATGGTCTTACCACGCCTCTATCGTACAAAAAAAATCATCCTTAGTTGAACCCGCATCTGAATATATCCCAATCAGGTGTTTGGGTCATGCTTCGAACCCCAAAGCCTTAATAAGACAAGTATAGACAGAGAGGCCTTAACACCACCCTCGAGCTAGATCCCTCCACATACCCACCATGCGTCACTACTGATGTGAAACAAGACCCGAATATCCTTTTTTGTGTAATTCCTTAGACCAAAAAATTCTCCCCCACTTGGGTTTGACTGCGCTTTTCCAATCCTCAAGATATGACAAAATTCCAATCCATCTCATAACCTTACGATTCAAAATTGTCAACAACATGAGCTTACAAATACCAGCGTTTCATTACTAGCCAATCTTGATGATCACAGACCTCTTGAAATCCAGATGAATACTCCCTGAAATCTCAGTAAGTCCGATAACCCCAATCACTTCCCATGATACAACACCAAATCCTTAAGTCCTTTATGTTGGTGACACAGACTATAAAACTTGACCGGAACTGGCGAATCTTCAATCTACTTCCCATTATCATAAGGATCTATGCATTTTAACCATCTTCAGCTTTCACGATTATGAAATTTCCCTGGCACTTCCAATGTCTAAACAAGATCATGCGACTGCCACCATAATCTTTTTGCTACCACTCCTTCCCTAGCAACGGTAGTGATTGGACTTAAAGTCCCCTCCATGGACAACTGCCATTCCTACTTGAACAAACACTTACATGTAGGAACTCTACCTTCATTTTTGAACTAATCCTGATAATTTATGCTTAGACCATCCAAACGATACCCCTGAATTGACCCCATCAAAAGACTGGAACAACAATCGATCAACTGAATCCCACTCAGCACGATACGACCCTCTAATAATTCATAGCATGCAAAAATGGACTATAACAATTCTCAATGATATAACCCAGGGAAATCAGAGAACTAAACTAAAGATGATGCTTACACATACCAATACAAGATTCCAAGGAAAATATAAATACTGACAATAAGCATGAAGAAAGTGAAAGATACATACCCGCAATAGCATCTGATGAAACTCTCGCCTCCCCTGACTGAAACTGCACTGCTCGACTCCTCGTTGTTGGGGCTCCTGCCCTACGCTCACGACTGTCAATGGTCCCCAAAGTAAACGGAGTAGGTGCACTAACTGCTCCACCGCTCATCATCGCACAGTCGACCTTCTTGTGGCCCACCTGGTTGTAGTGCAAACACATTCGAACCGGCCCACAGGGCAGTCCCTACTAAAATGACCCATCTGACCACAGCTGAAAAATCCTCGACCTATCTCCCGACATCCTCCCTCATGGGTCCTCCCACACTTGGAACAACGTTCCGGCCTTGATGACCTCCCCAATATGAGTCCTGAGGCTTGGGCCTCTTCACCTGGCTCCCTGAAAACTAAGTATGCTCTAACTTCCTCTTCCTCAGGTGCTCCAAATCAATCTCACACTCTCGGGCTCTAGCAATCATATGATTCAGGGTCTCGCACCCTTACCAACTCACAAACTCCCTGATGTCATCCCTCAACATATCTTGGTACCTCACCTTCTTTATCTCCTCGTCAGATGCATACTGCAGAACTAATAAAGCTCTCTCCTGGAACCTGGCAGTAATCTCTGCCACAATCTTAGTCGTCTAGCGATGGTCCTGAAAATCAGTCACCAAATGTTGCACCTCAATAGTTGGTGCAAACTCGGCCCTAAACCGGGTCACAAACTCATCCCAAGTCATCGTCTCCAAGGCTTCACCTCTCAAAGTGAAGTCTAGCTCCTCCGACCAATCTCAAGCTCTGTCTTTCAAAAGACAGGAGGCAAATCTGACCTTCGACCCCTCGGGGCAGAAACTCGTCCGGAAAGTGTTATCCATATTTGCTAACCATCTCCTACTACAAATGGGGTCCTTCTCCCCAAAGAACTCGGGACCTCCTCAAGCACGAAACTCACAGAAGGAAAGAGCGCAAGCTTCAACAACAATTATAACCCTAGTACAGAACGCGCCAAAACACTCATCCAAAATCTCTACAATCCCCTCCTTGTTCGTACCGAGAATCACCAGAGTCTGATCCAAAATACTGCGGGTAATCTCCAAAAAGATGAACTCTCATATCCGTTCATCGATCGGCTCAGTACCTACACCTAAGCCAGAACCAGAACCTGAAACCCCTTCCTGAGTGCTCATCACCATTCTAGAAAACAACCATGCAAATGATCAGCACATAACCATGAATCCTTATTCAACAGGCTTCCTAGACTCTCCATCTCTCCTCAATTCGAGTATGGATCATGTGCTTCCAGTAGTACATGCCCAATACTACCTTCCACACCTGTCCATACTTTCCTCAAGAATCATCTCGAATCTACCAAGTCACCTTCTCAACTAATTCTCCAAGTACTTGATAAACAACGCATGCTAACCAACTACAGCACATCCTAGGCGCTCCTAGGTTCCCGACCTCACCCTACCATCATCTGCTGAAGAAATCCCAATAATGTCACTTAACTACTTCATGAATACAATCACATGCATTAAACCATAGATAATCCTTCGAGGGAAAGACTCATACCTACAATGGTTAGACTCAAACAAGAGCTGCGCAGTAGGGTAAAATCCGTCACTCTGAGATTATTTAACATATGGCTCATATGACTTAACATATTCAAATAATAGTGAGCTCACATCATCATGAGTCCCACAAATCACAAAGCAAGCAACATTCATGCAGTAACACTCCAACTCACAGCCAAACAGAGGACATCTCAGTCTCCTTTCCTACCAAGAAAGATTTCAAATATAACATAACATCCAATTCCTCATAGGCTACAAGGCATCACATATCAGGCCAATCCATACACCAAATATTTCTGCAACTGAGTAACATGAAACATGTTATGGATCTAACTAAACAACTCGGGAATATCCAGTTGATAAGCAACCCAATCCACCCAGGCCAGAACCCTGAAAACGACCGATGTACCTGGGCGAACCACCATAGTGCTTCCCACCACCAGCTGTATAAGGAATTTTCCCTAACATCCTCTAACTAGCTCACAAATAAAATTATATATCGCTGACACTAGATAATTCTTCGAATGGAAGGTCTCACACTACAACGGTTGGACTCAAAAAAGAGTTGCACAATAGAGATAAAACCTAACCTTCTAAAATTATCTTGTCTCAACAACATGTAACTTAATATGCTCACTTACTAGTTTTTTGAGGGTAATGGAAATTCCTAAAAGCACAAAGCAAGCAGCATTCGAGCATCAAGTAATCAGAACAAGCTTAACCTAAACAGACCATCATATTACTGACTGATCAAAACTAGCATGAAAGTCTATAAGCTCATATAGCAGGCATATAAAGGCATCTCTCCTAACATTCTATCATGGAAACCCTGAGCAGATCCTTAGCCCTAACTAGTATCTGATTCATAGATTCATAAAAAAAGCATATCATAAACATATATGGGTATTTTGGGAAAAGTTACTTGATCTCGTTCGATTGCATGCGCCACACCCTTTTTCCTTTTATATAAAGCCCTTTTTATAAAACATTTCTTTTTGAAAAAAATCCACCAAACCCTCAGTTTGAGTTCAGACACCTGAGGGTATGTCTGAATCTCTCAAACTAAGGCTATGATACCAACTTGTAAAGTCTCAAAATTGAAGACCAAAAATTTTAATTTTATATTCATACAATCATTATCCAAAAACATATCATAAAACCATAGTGAACTCATAGTATGCCAATAAACATCCAAATACATCAAAGTCATATAAAATACGGAACAATGTGGTGTGTGCAATACAGTCATCCCGAGCTCTTCCCTTTTGAAATTGAGGTACATGAATAATAAGTTGAAAACCGTAAGCACCAAGTTTAGTGAGTTCCCCAAAATACCACATACTAGACAAAAATACTGCCAATAATATTTGGGTGCTTGCTTGCCCCGTCGGTCTATTTCAACAGGATACTATCAAACATATATGGGTGCTTGCCTACCCCTTTGATCTATTTCAACCGGATACTATTAAGCATATTTGGCTGCTTGCCTACCCCTTCGATCTATTTCAATCGGGTACTATCAAGCATATCTGGGTGCGTGCAATCCACTTCGGTCTATTCAACCGGATACTGGG
The DNA here is from genome assembly GCF_002870075.4 of Lactuca sativa. Taxonomy (NCBI): domain Eukaryota; kingdom Viridiplantae; phylum Streptophyta; class Magnoliopsida; order Asterales; family Asteraceae; genus Lactuca; species Lactuca sativa. Next base: position 170,678,286 of record NC_056631.2, read on the forward strand.
TCTATTTTACCCCTACTACTACCCTATAATATCATAACAAAATCACATAATCATCAAGCAAATACAGGCATAACTGACAATTGTCACAAAGATAATCATCACACTACATCATAAACTAGTGGGCCGACATTAGTGCCTTCGACCCACATCTACTACGAAGGAAGACTCACGTCAAGCTGTAGAATCAGTCGGATAAAATCTCAGTCTGCTGGTCTAAAAAATTCATGCGCTAACATCATCAAATAAATATCCCATTAATAATTGGATCATGACCCATAATCTAGGTTAATTGTTTAATATCCAGGGTAAAAGACCTTTTTACCCTTTTTCTTACTTGGCCCAAAACCAAGGCCCAACCTATTGTTCAAAAGGCCCAAATTCATTAAATGGCATCTCAACGCCCAATATGGCCTAACTTCCTTGTTGGGACCAAAAACCATCATGGGACCAATACAAATAAAGCCCATAGACTATCCATGGACTAAAGTCAAAGGTCCAATGACCCAACAAGGCCCAAACCTTAAAAGGCCCAAAATGACATTATGGGGAGTACGCCCCACGTACTCAACCATGAAGCACAATACACAAGTTGATGATGCATGCTACTCTCATTATGTTGAGCATACTCCTATACACCCATCATACTCTTCAAAATCCCAAATACTCACAAAAAACATTTAATGGTTAATACAAAGACTCTTTAACTCAGATATGACCTTAAGGAGATGTCGTAACACGTAAAGTTGGCAACATTACTCCTATTCATGGATTAACGGGACCAAAACCTTAATATAATAAATAATAAATACCCAAACTCATTCATGCACCAAAATAACTCATCAAGATGACATTTTTATGAACATGGAACCTCCCATATGCCATGATCCAGTATTCTAAGCTCTTGGAGTAGCTTATACTCACAAGGATGACTCTAAGGACCAAAAAAAAACCCAAAATAGTCCTTAAACTAGATTTAAAATTTATATTCATCAAGTTAGAAACTTTATACCTCTAGAAGATTCCTCAAGGTGCACAAAACCTGGATAAAAAAGCTTCAAGTAATCCCACACCTCTCCAAGAAGCTCCTTATTCTTCAAAGATCACCAACAGGCATGAAATACCACAAAAAACTCAAGAACCACATCAATGGAGGTTAGAGTTTCGATTCTAGGGTTTAATGGGATGGAGGCTGAAAATAATAAGGTTTGGTGTTGAGTTATGGAGCTTAAATAGGCTCCAAGATCCTAAATTAGGGTTGAGGTCTGATTAGAGTACGTCATGCATAACTGTGGTACACCTAACATACTCCAAGGAGCACCTGTGACTTCCTTGCCTAGTTCGCCCTGCGTACTTCCCAAGTACGCCCCGCGTACTTGGCTGGCCCCTAATCGTTCAAACTCCCAAATGCCATATCTTCTTCGTTCTAACTCCGATTTCGACAATCTTTATATCCACGGATAGGTGACAATAAGCTCTACACTTATATCAACTCATACATGCCCTAAAACTTCCCGAGCTAAAATCCTAAAATTCAACAAAAGTCCGAACTGACACTTCACCGATATATCCCTTTGCTCCAAAATGCAAAACAAACTCCCAAATCATTTAAATTACATTACCCACACCCAAACGGGTATAAATCTCTCTTTCCCAAAGGTCCTAAGCCTTGTGATATCCGATCTTCGGTTCACCGCCCCGAATAAGGAGACGATTCGAAACAGGGTGTTACAAATCAGGTGAGTGCATAGTTATCAGCATGACATTAATCCAAGTATTCATTAATAGTATTAAATATCTATTGGAATTTTAAATGTGAAATATATGCTTATTAACTAATATATATACTAGAGGTATATATATACATACATACATACATACATACATACATACTTACATACATACATACATACATACATACATACATACATACATACATACATACATACATACATACATACATACACACATACACACACATACATACATACAAACATACATACATACATACATATATATATATATATATATATATATATATATATATATATATATATATATATATGATATTATTACCTGATAATAATAATAGAATTATTATTACTGAGATTATTAATGTATATTAAAACCTAATAATCTGTATTGAATTTGTACACTAAAATAGGATACTGTTGCCTAGACATAGTTGCTATTGGAAGTTGATGACATGGATTGTAGTCTAGTCTAGCTTCTAAACTAAGGTGTACAAAGGATGTTTAGATCCAATTAAGTTGAATAATAGTCATACTCTACATTGGGATGATCTTGTAAGACTGTATTGACAATGAATAGTGAACTAGTCTACTTACAAACTAAGGATGTCAAGCACATTTAGATCGAGTTAAATCGAAAGATTGTTAATTATACCTTGTACTTTAAAGATATTATATGGATATTAAAGTTTGTATTGGAGGTTGATTACATGTATTGTAATCTTGTCTAGTTATAGACTAAGACCCTAAGAGATGCATAGTATTGGAGGTTGATTACGTGTATTGTAATCTTGGTGGGGTACGGGTGCATACAGGAGTACTAAATTAGTATTCTGCCTCCTTTTCTTTTTATACAGTCATAAAGGGTAAGTCTATATCAAACCATTAGCAAGGTATGTCTGAGTTATCTGTTGGAGTTAGATGATGACCACTCACTACTTTACATAGCCCTGTGGAATCTTTACAAGAAAATCATTATTTTAGGTGTTAAGGAATTGTGTGTTCATTCGATGTACTCCATTTCCCCTCATTTTTTTTTGTCTTTATTAATCCTCGTCTGCTACCAAGGAATCCCCCAAGTAGTATTGTCAACTTGTTGCTTACAATGATCCATTATGATAGATTTTCTAAGCTCAATGTATTAGGATGTGAGGATCGACATGATGGGTAAATAAGGGAAAAATGTTTTATGGATGTTTATGATGTGTTGATTTGGATTAAGGTCACTTTTTACATGTTTACTAATTATGGATTTCTGTTATAATAACATTGTAGGTTTGAAAAACCTAAGTATCTCACCAAGTTTCCCAACTTGGCCCACTCAATTTATATACATCATAGGTAGCGGTGTTAAGACTACGGAAGATTTGAATATGATGTTGAGTGATTGAAGATAAGACTTGCAATAGTGTTTAGGACCATTAGGTCTTTACGATATAACATATGTTGCGTATTGATTATGACATCCTTAGAGTTTTTATGATTTTGAGACAATCATTTGTACTCAAAATGTTTTAATGTACTGAGATTTTCCGCAAATAAAGATGTTATGAATTTTAAAAATGTAAAGAAATTTTTTTCGGTTTTGAAAAATAGGGGATGTCACGGATATATCTTGAAAGAGATCAAGATTGAAGATTCCATTAGAGGAGTCTTCACATTATCACATGGCACCATTTTGAGCTCATCTCAAAAGGACCTAACACATAGGTTTAAGCCATATAAAATGATTTATATTCAGGTTGTTTGGCAAATAAATCCATCATTTATGTCATACTATGCACATGAATAGGTATATGGTTGAACATATCATAAGATACCAACTGGATACATGAGTAAGTCGTTAGATGACTTTGATAACATTTTGAAAGTACTTAAGAAGAATTAAGAGAATGTATATGAGATAATCAGTTTGGAATAAGATCTTTATTTAAAAAGCTACATAAGATGCTAACTTCAAAATAGATAGAGATAATTATGAATTATAATTCGATTATGACTTCATTATTGAATGAAAAGTAAGTTTTTTTTTGTGATGAGATCCATGAAAAACATAATTGCACATTGTAATCAATAAGAACACAGTGCTACTTCCAAAGTTAAAATCAAATATGATTGGATAACTAGATCATTGAAAAACTAGTTAGAATCATTCCATTCAGGAATAACCTAGAAATCTTTTGTGAGCCATAAAGTGTATTTAATCAAGCTATGAAACTTTATGTCACATCATAGCACCAAGCATATTCTCCAAGATATTTAACTATACCTAGAGTAAATTCAAATATGGAGATGATAGTATTTGCAGAATTCACACAAATTAAACTTAGTCATACCCATTAATAAAGTTCATCTCTATTCAAAGTATGAATGGTCACACTTTATTTATAAGTCTTCAGTATTCTAGAATTGGGATTTTTATTTGAAATTAGTATTTGGATATTGGAACATTTTGACTACAATCCTTGGTGTATTCTATATTAAAATGTTTAATCTATGAATAATCTCATTATTCTAAATGTTCATAGTCAATTATAATAGTAGGAGAAATTATGAAGTAAGACCAATAGGAATTAGATTAGTTGACTCTCACCAGATGAAAGTTGCAAGTGGTTATAACCAAGATTCATAGGTACTTGCCAAAAAAACAGGTATTAAATGGACTTGCCTTAAGATCACTTCATAATAGTTGTTGTGAGTGATAAGTGATTAAAATGTATTATCTCTGTATCCTTAACAGATGAGATACACAGTGGATCTTAAGTGTAAAGAGTGTTATGCTTAGATATGGTCAAATGTTGATCCTTAAATGAGCAGTTATAAAAGCCATTTTCAAATATGGATTAAACTATGCAGGGGGGTTATGTAGTCAATAGGGGATTTAATCATCTTATTTGTTGAGAGATAGACATCTAATAAGCATTACCCAAAGTTGAACTTCAAATCAGATTGATGCGATCCAAGTATCATTTTCAACAGGATGTCTGTAACAAAGGAATAACTGACAAACTTACCTTATACATCACATGAAGCTTTGAGCTTTTGTGAATTGGATGTTGATGAATGAAATTCTTCATCGTGTGTTATTATGGGTAGTGAAATGTTGCTAGATGTTCACCAATGTCTATATCAATCTATGATAAACCATGTGAATGTGGGAGATTGAAAGATCTTGTATGCCCAAGAGTCATTATAGAATGTTATTGCTAATGACAAATGATTATATAAGGTCACACCTTATAGGAAGTTACTACTAATTGATTATTTACTAGTATAATTTGATTATTAAAAAATATTATAAACACTTATATTTAAATTGGAAAAAGATTTTTTTTATGAAAACAATATTTACCAACATATTGAAAATTATTGTTTCTAGGAAATAATAGTAAAAGAGAACAAAACAGCTTTAACATCTTTTGGTATGAATATTAATATTATGTAAAATATTTTGGTCACTTTGAGTAACCATTAAGTTACGTTCAACTAGCTAGTTATAAATTAGGAATAATGAAGAGTCCAGTTAATGGTTTGGTCTAGGCTTTCAGTGTATTTTGTTTGGCATGAGTCTGTAATACAGTTTATGAGTTGTTTATTTGTTTTTGGTCATTTTGTGTGTTCACGACCGTCAACAGAGTTTACGGTCGCAAACACAGTTTGCGGTCTAATCAAGTATAAATAGTGGAGGAGTTGGTATTTTGTGGTTGTTGATACCATAGAGTTTACAGAGCATCCATCGAGTTGTACCTAACGATTTATTGAATATAATCGTGTGCAAGCTTGGTTTCTTTTCATCTTGTTCTTATTTTGTGATTGTTTATTGCTTCATTTCTGGTAAAGATCCTTATTTGGACCTTACAATTGGTATCAGAGCAGTAATCGGTGTCAAGTTTCATTCAATCGAGATTTGGGGTGCTTAAAACTGATATTCTTATTGTTCGAACATTGGTTTTGGTATTGTAAGTGGTTAGAGGATCTGAATCTATTGCAAAAACATGTGTTTGAGAGCTTTCTGGGAGTTTACTGCCAACCATAAACACCTTTTACGGTTCTAAATTCAAGATCTTCATCAACCGTAAACTGTGAATCTTCAAAAACCGCAAACAAGGCTTCAAGAACTTTAAGATCTGTAAACTCATAAACTGTAAACTCAGAAACCGTAAACCCTGTTTACGGTCGTAAACTCATCAACTGCAAACACCTTTGGGATTTTAAATTACTTTAATTTCAAATGGATTCTCAAAGTCAAAATCATTTTCACGAACTTGATACTGTCATGGGAACTACTACGCGTAGTCCAAGATTGATGTCTGTAGATGGGTTTCCCGAGTGGAAGTACATAATTGAAAAATACATTCAGATGAAAGATTTCAAAGTCTGGAGAAGCATTCTTAGAGGCCCTGTTAGAATCACTATGACAGTTGGAGGCCAAGTGATTGACAAGGCTGTTGAAAACTACACTGATGAGGAGTTTGAGAAAATTGAGGAGCAGGAAAGGGCTTTAGCCACTTTAACCATGGCATTATCTCCCGATATTGCTCAAGGTTTTCGTGAGTACACTTCAGCTAAAGATCTATGGGAAGCCCTAATTGAAGTTTATGAGGGCAATGCACATATGAAGGAAAGTCAACAGGACATGTTGAGACAAAAGTTTAATATGTTCCACTACATTCCAGGAGAGACTCTTGAGGTTCAGCTACAACGATTCACAACTCTCACGACTGACATGAACATATCTGGGATTTTCTTAACCAAGTCAGAAATCAACAAGAAGCTTCTGAATGCTCTTCCTAGATCATAGGATATGAATGTTGTTGTAATTAAGAAAACCAAGGATTTAAATTGCCTCACTCTTGCTGAAATTATGGAGATCATCAAATCTTGTGACGTTGATGACAAACGGAGAGAAATTAATCATGTGAACTCATACTCTCTGCAAATCTTGGAATCTCATCCAACAATGCTTTCTCATTAATCATGTCCTCCTCAGGTCAAGCCTTTGCAGCTCAACAACCTCAGATTCAAACCTTCGCTGCTGCATCATCCATCCCTCACCATCAAACTCAGCCATATGTCACTCCACAAGCTGTCCCTACTCCAAATGTGTCAGTTGTAGCTTCTTCTTCAAACTCTAAAGACTCTGATGAAAATCTGGCTCTAGCTATTGGGCTAGTTAATTGCTACAATGCTTTCGTAGCTGGAGATCTTCCACCTCAACTGTCATTTGTTGATTTGGATCAGATTCATCTTGAAGACGTAGAAGAGATGGACATTACATGGCTGATTGATATGGCTGTTTTCAGGGCAAAACAGTTTGCTAAGAAGACAGGGAAGAGCAATTTGGGCATGAATGCTGATAAGAAGGTGGGATTTAACAAGGGCATGTTGAGATGTTTCAACTGCCACGAGTCGGGTCATTTTGCTCGTGAATGCCCTAAGCCATATCGTAGGATCAACAACAGGCAAATGGTAGCCATGGGAAACAACCGTGCAGGTGCTGTAGCTAATGGTGAGACTACTATGGTCGCTCAATCCTTTGATTAAGAGGACCATATTCAGGCTTTGAATATATCAGGGCCAGAAAATTCTCACCTAGCTCAGATTGATGATGCTACCTTGAAGAATGATAATGTTGATCCCGAAGCAAATATGATGGAGCTGCAGTTTACCCTAATTGTGTCTACTTCTTCCGAGCCCAAGAAAAGCGAGGTAAACCTACCATCTTGTTCTCATGCATGTAAAGAATATGTTAAAGTTCTTCGTGATGAAATCGAATTATTATGTAGAGAAGTAGAGGACCTTAGATATGAGGGCTACCAACTTAGGAAAGGACAAAAACCACTTAAGGCCCAATTAGAAACTAAAATAAAAGACTTCAGAAGAATTCAAACAGAATACAGTGAAAAATGTGAATTGTATGATTATATTAAGAGACAAAGTGATGAGTTAATTACTAAGATTGATACATTAAAAAGGGAGTTTGATTCTGCAAACTTTGCATTTCAAAAATTTAATGGATCAAGCGAGGTAGTTAACACCATGATTGATCATTGCATGCAATTTAAACGAAATCAGTCTAAGGGTTTAGGATATGATAGTGTACCTCCTCCTTACAATCATACATATATGTATCAACCTCTAACCAAGGAGGAGATTACCAACGAACCATTTATGGTTTATGGCAAGCCATTTGGTTTTATTTCAGGCGGATTTATTAACGTTGAAAGTACTAACATTTCTACTTCCCCTGCAGATCAACCCTTAGACCAGGCAAAGCATGGAGTCGGAGGACCTATTTATGTTTCTCTTTCTAATTCTGAATTTTTTGTTTCAAATGAAAACATTTATGTTTCTGATGTCAAGCCTGATAATGTTTCTTGTGATGCTTCCACGTCTGATTCTGTTGCATTTAATTTCTTTGATATGTTTGATGAACTATTTGGTAATTCTGATGCTTGTGATACTCGTGAAACACCATCAATTCCACAAGTCACAACAACTGAGACACCCTCACTTATCTTTCAATCTATTCCTTATGCATGTTCTTCTGAGAAAAGTGATAGTGTCTGTCAAGAAAATAAATCTGAAATATGCAGTACAAGTTCAAATAATAAATAGATTTGTTTTAATTGTGGTGTTGGTGGTCATATAGCTAGGAATTGTCAAAATAGGATCTTTGTAAACTACTTGTCACCAAGAGGAGAGAACAAATCTCGAGGAAGGTCTTTAATTAGAAAATCCTCAAGAACTCGTTCTTAAAATGATGATTGGAAAGATGATCGAAGCAGAAAAAGGGCTAATTTTCAAAAGAACAAAAAGGTTTTTACTAACAAAGCTCAAAATAGATTGCCAAAACCGAACAAGGCTCCACAAAGATCAGTTTCATTAAAAAGCAATTCTTGATCTTCCACCACTTCTGGTAGAAAATCCAAAGGCTCTGTGCAAACTCCTATGAAACATATTTCAAAACCACCTGAGAATGTTGTAAAACCCAATTATCAATGGAAGCCCAAATCACTTTCTAATCCATCATTAACATCTTCTAAAGTGATTAAGAATGAGAATTCTAATTTGAAAATATTGAAGGATAAATCAGAGAAAGCGAAAAGGAAACCCAGCACAGTGATGACCTGGGTTCCTAAATCAAAATGATTCCGCTCATTTTGCAGGGACAGTTGCGGAGGAATGTCGTTCGTCCTTGGTACATCGACAGCGGCTGCTCCCGGCATATGACAGGAGACATCTCCCAACTGAGGGAAATTCAATCTTTTAATGGGGGTTATGTTTCCTTCACGGGCGGAGATGGTGGCAAGATCACACAAAGAGGAACCATTACAAATGGAGTGCTAAGCTTTGAGAATGTCAACATTGCTCCCGAGTTAAAGCACAGCTTGTTGAGTGTTTCTCAAATCTGCGACAAAGGCTACTCTACCCATTTTACCGATAAAGAATGTATGATTCTCAAGCCAGGCATTGTCATCTCAGAAGAGTGGATTCTAGTCAAATCTAAGCGGGATGGGAGTGCATACATTATCGATATGAACAGTAACCTACCTAAACAAGCCACTTGCCTATTCTCAAAAGTCTCCGAACAAAATGCAATGATATGGCACCGAAGGCTCGGTCATGCTAACGCGAAAAACCTGAATTGCCTTGCTAAGAATGAGATGGTTCGAGGCCTACCCGTCAGAGATTTTATTACATTTGAGAAGTGTGTTTCCTGTGCTCAAGGCAAACATCATCGGAAACCACACCTGCCCAAGCAAGTCAACTCAATCAGTCAAGTGCTCCAAGTATTGCATATGGATTTATTTGGTCCGGTCAATATCCTGAGCATCAACAGAAGCTCGTACTGTCTCGTTGTGATCGATGATTTCTCTCGGTTTACATGGGTCTTCTTCTTATCCAACAAAGCGGGGTTTCTGATCTAATAAGGAAGTTCGTTGTGATGATTGAGAAGCAAACCAACAACCAAGTGAAGGGGCTTCGTACTGACAATGGAACTGAGTTCAAGAATGCAGTTCTTGACCATTTTTGCGCAGAAAAGGGGATAGTGCGTCAATATAGCTCTACTCACACGCCTCAACAAAATGGTGTTGTTGAAAGGAGAAATAGAAGTTTGAAAGAAGCCGCAAGGACAATGCTTTGTGATTCCAAACTACCTGTTTTCTTTTGGGCTGAGGCGATTAACACTGCTTGCTACGTGCAGAATCGTGTTCTAATCAACAAAGCACAGATGAAGACACTGTACGAGATTCTCTATGGAAACACGCTTTCTATCAGCCATTTTCGTGTATTTGGTTGCCCTTGCACCCTTCTTCACTTGGAATCCAACCCTAAATTCAATGCCAAAGCTGATGATTGTTACTTTGTTGGGTATGCTGCGTGCACTGCATATAGGGTTTACAACAAAAAGACTAAGCAGATAGTAGAATCCTATGACGTGCGCTAGTTGGAGGAGAATGAAACAGACGCTCGAGTGGATCCCGACTTGTTATTTGATTACACATCACTTTTCAAATCTTTAAATGTGTCTATAGATAGTTCAAGTGGATCCTCTTCTGGTTCGAAGATTGTTTCTCAATACGAAGACGAAGAAGTTGTCTATAGACCTCCAACGGTTGAGAGGGAGTCCTCTGTTTCATCAGAGGGGGGGCTCCCTGCTCCACCTGAGGGGGACTCATCTGATCAACCAAATAGTCCAGAGTCTAAGGTTACAAATGAAACTCCTGATGCTGATGTACACCTCTTACACCTGTTGAGAGAGAGTTCATGTCTAGAGATGCTTTCGCTGTCAATCCAATTTTTATTGAACTTCTCTTTCCTGAAGAAATTGCTAATGAGTTTGCAGCAGATTCATCTAATGTGAATCAATCAGTAGATGATGGAGGTTTCAACATACACAGTCTTCCTGTTTCACTCAATGATATAAACCAAGACATACCTTCAAGAATTCAACACGATCATCCGATCGATAACATCATTGGTCAGCTGGGTGATGGAGTTAAAACCAGAAGTCAGAGTGGAGATGTTAATGCATGTCTCTACTCTTGCTTTATATCTCAAATAGAGCCCAAGAACATTGAAATGGCTTTGAATGAGCCCAGCTAGGTAGATGCAATGCATGAAGAGCTAAATCAGTTTGAAAAGCTCGGGGTTTGGAAGTTGGTCGAGTTACCAAAGGGCAAAAGGTATCTTGACACGCGTTGGGTCTATCGTAATAAGCAGGATGATTCTGGTGTAATAGTGCATAATAAAGCAAGGTTGGTGGTTCGTGGGTTTCGACAAATTGAGGGTCTTGATTATACTGAGGTGTATGCTCTCGTGGCTCATTTGGAGGCTATTCGTATCTTTCTCGCATATGATTCCTACATGAAATTCATGGTCTACAAAATGGATGTCAAGACTGCCTTCTTGTATGGCAAGGTGAAGGAAGAAATTTATGTTGATCAACGCCCTGGGTTTGTTAACTCAAAGTTCCCAAATCATGTCTACAAGTTGGACAAGGCGTTGTATGGGTTACATCAAGTTCCTTGAGCATGGTATGCGACCCTAACAAAGCACTTGCTTGAGCATGGATACTCTCGCGGCACTATTGATCAAACTTTACTCATCAAGCATGTGGGTAATGATCAGATACTAGTTCATATCTATGTTGACGACATTATCTTCGGGTCTACCTGTCCAAAGCTATGCAAAGAGTTTGAAGGCGTGATGAAGAAGCAATTCGAGATGAGTTCTCTAGGTGAAATGACCATGTTTTTGGGGCTTCCGGTCAAACAAAGTTCAACCAGAATCCTGCTACATCAAGCTAAGTATGTGGAGGATATTCTTGAGAAGTTCGGGTTTGAAGACGCAAATCCTGCATCGACACCAATGACTGAAAAGCCCTTGCTGAATCTAGATATTGATGGCAAATCCGTAGATCAAACTCACTATAGATCGATGATCGGTTCCCTGATGTATCTCACTGCAAGCCGTCCCGATATCATGTTTGCAGTGTGTCAATGCGCTCACTATTAGGCTAATCCTAAACTTTCACATCTTATTGCTGTTAAAAGGATTTTTCGGTATATCAAAGGAAGCCCAAAATTGGGTCTTTGGTACCGAAGAATTCTGAATTTGATTTATATGCTTTTGCTGACAGTAATTATGGAGGTTGTGAGCTTGACAGGAAATCCACATCAGGAGGGTGCCAATTACTTGGTGATAGGTTGGTGTCGTGGCAGTGTAAGAAATAGCATACCGTCTATACCTCAACAGCAGAAGCGAAATATGTTGTTGCATCAGCTTGTTGTTCTCAAGTTATGTGGATCCAACATCAGCTGTTGAACTACGGTTTGAATTATCTTGAAACCCCAATTCATTGTGATAATGACGCTGCTATTCAAATCACTAAAAATCTGGTCCAACATTCCAAAACCAAACACATTGACATCAAAATTCACTTTATCAGAGATTGTTATGAGCATTCGCTCATCCGGCTAAAACAGGTTCCCACTGCCAATAATGTGGCAAATCTGTTCATTAAGCCTTTTAACAAAGCTCGATTCGATGTGCTTGTGGGATTTTTGAAAATGATTCGTTTTGAGGATTAATTTTTGTTATTATTTAGGTTAGTTTAAATTTGAGCATTTCAGTCATTTCATTCTCTTGCATGCATAAATTTAGGGGGAGAAATAAACAAAACCAAAAAAAAATTATAAAATAAAAAAAATTAATTAAAAAACAATCCAAAAACATTCTGCTTCTGTTTTATTTTTTTCAAAAAACATTCAAAAATCCAAAAACATTAAAATTCAGAAAAATTAAAAAAAAAAATTTGTTGCATAATGTTTTGCTTGTTGATAAAGGACTGGGAAGTGATAACAGGCAGTCTAAATCTACGTAACGTACCCAAAGTTGAAGGGTCTATGCTCTGGGTTTGATGCGTCGGTAGGCACGAAAGATTTTAAATGAACTTGACTAGGCAAAGATGAACTTAAGAAATCAAATGACCTGACAAATCTTGACCTAGATAGATCCATTTATCCTGACAATACGACGCTTGGATAGGTTGAGCAGGGAGATATACATGAGAATCCACCAGTCACATTAAAAAACTCGTATCTAGAACTGTGGTTTTACTTTTCCTCGATGTACAGATTCTGTCCTTAATTCCGGTATTGAAGGAGCGACTGGTAATTCCGATAAAGTAGGTCTATAGAAACTTATTTTCTTTCTTTCTTACTGTTAGTCATATGTTGCCTCCTTTACGTGATTGGAAGAGATCCGACCTAGATTGCAACATATGCAAATCTATTTCTCTGCATATTATATCTATGGAATTCTTCCTATCTGTTAGCCATATGTTGTCTCATTTGTGTGATTAACAATCCGACCTGGTACACAACATATGCAACCTTCTACTTCTCAATCCCTCTAAAACTATAATTAATAATAATCTGAATCTATCCTCTCTATGAATAATAGTCTGTTCACCTAAAGTAAGGAGTATCTCGGAAGTTCTTGATTATTGGGGTATATTTGGAAGCGGGAAACACGTTCTAGTACATCTAAAATTGAACAATTCAAGATTGTCTGTAGATCTCACTGCTCAATTTACGTGGACAATAATATCCTTGGTCGTCGTCAGATAAATGGACCTTAGGAATTGTAGAGACACTATGACATCCCCATTTTCACGGCCAGAAAAGACCGATTTTGTTTATGCTTTATAAAAATCAGAGTACGTCTTTTAATAAAAATGTTGCGGAATTTGTTCCCAGAAAAACACGATAAATAAGTTATTAAAACATTTTCGAAGAAACGTATTTTATTCATTTTAAAACGTTTGGGATGTCATCGTTAATACAGAAACATAAGCATAAACAGAACTTACATTTATTTACACTAGTGATCTACATCTCTTTAAATCTCTCAGTGTAATGTGCCTTCATATCAACACCTGTGATATAAATAAACTGAGTGGTTCAGGTTGGGAAACCTGGTGAGTACATAGGGTTTTCAACCCACAATAATATAATCATTATGTTCAAACAATCAAACAATCAACCCAATTACCCATCACCATTATCTTCTTTACTCTTAAGGATCTACCCTAAGAATCAACCAATCCTCATTCATACATTCCTAAGGATCATCCTAAGGAATCAGCACGAAGTCCATTGTCACCGGGGTTTAGGCACTAAGTCTGCATAGTCGCCAGAATTTGTACATCAGGCACTAAGTCTGCATAGTCACTAGAGTTTTGGCACCAAGTCTGCATGATCACCAGGGTTTAGGCATTGAGTCTGCATGATCGCCAGGGTTTAGGCATCAAGTCTGCATGATCGCCAATGTTTAGAGTACACCGAGTGAACACATCGTTCACAACACTTACAGGTTGCGAGCCTGCTAGTGTTCCACTGGACTGTCTAGAATAGTCTGTGGTTGTCATCCATACTCTGCTGAATGACGGGGACATCGTTTGGGAAAAAGGCTTCTCACATCGTACACCTCTCACCCATACCTCATGGTCTATATCACCTCTCAACTCATCGTCCAACTCACATTTCATCTATTATATCTACCCATGTTTTACCCCAACATTTTCGTAGATATAAAATACATATATAGTTTAAATCATTTAAAACATGTATAAAATCTCTCACCGAGCATAGACAGCAAGTAAACAGACAATATGCACACATAGCACGTAGTAAATACTTCATATCTATGTGTAAGTTGAAGGGGACCATGCACTCACTTGAGTAGGTGGTGACTCAGCACTCGGACAATGCTTCGATACTCTTAAAACAATTTTCCTTCGATAAAACCTAGTATCAATATCAGTAGGGTTTAGTCTTAACAATAAACGCGACAAATTAATAGTCTGACTATTACTATTATTATTTAAGCGTTAATAAAACTCAGTATAACTCATAATAATAGCCCAAATAATTATTTTAAGGTCCTAATAAAATTACTATGTTGAAACATAAGCTATACTAAAGATAGGTTAGGCGTAGCTCACTTACAGCGGGTTTTCTCGAAAACCGGGCTTCGCTGGAGCAGCGTTCCCGAGCCGAAAGGCTCTTTTCTCGGGACTCCGGGAGGCTTGGGGCTTGCTTCCGGTGCTAGGGGGTTTACCTAGGCTTTTAGGGGGGGGGTTAGGGGGCTAGAGAGATAGTCTAGAGAGAGAAAGAATGGTTTGGAAAGGTGTGAGAATGAATGGAACCCGACACCTCTATTTATAGTGTGAATTCCTGACGGAATCGCCGAGTCGGTTCACTGACTCGCCAAGTCAGTGCCACGAGTCATCATCTGATGGCTTTCCTTGGGGAGAAAGCCTTGGCCCATATTCAGCCACGTCACCACTTTTGCAGCAGCACCCCGCCAACTTCTAAACCCCGTAACTTTCACATACGAGCTCCGTTTTCGACGTTCTTTTTTTCCATGCGTAGGTAAAAACAAGATCTACAACTTTCATTTGGACTCCGTCGGTAAATTCGCGACCGATCTCAAATTTAATAGTAGGAGGCGTTTAGACTGTTAAATAACCGCGAAGAATTCGTAACTCCTTCATACGAACTCTGTTTTCGTCCATCTTTTTACCGTTGAGTTCCTATTAATGACATATTCAACTCTCATTTAGGTCGCGTAAGCCAAAAACCGCTCGAACTAAAATTCGAGTTTCAGGTCGTGCACTGCTAAGCCTACTCTTAGAAAAATCATAACTTCTTCATACGAAGTCAGATTTGGGCGTTCTTTTTATGGATTTTCTCGGTTTAATGTATTCTACGACTTTCGTTTAGGTCACTAAGGCTAAATCTCACTCTATCAGAAATTCACTATTTACGCTTCCCGGTGTCGTGCCGGTTCTATCGCGAAATTTCGACGGGTAATAACTTCTTCATTATAACTCGGATTTCGGCGTTCTTTATATGTACGAAAACCTTGTGACATATTCTACAACTTGGTTAAGATTATTTATTCTAAATAATATTCTATTGAAAAGTCGTTTTCGACCCTTATTGCCTTTAAATTGACTAGCCCGGATCTGCGGGCATTATAATTATCTCCCCTTAGGATGATTACGTCCCGGAATCATCAACGAAACATGATAGTATAATGACTCCATACATTATCTCTTCATCCTAGGTAATAATCGTAACTTCCTCGTTTCTTCGAATGAGTATCTATCTCTTGGACTCCTTGACTGCAGGCGGTGCTCGATCTTGCACTTGCTTGTTAGACTTTCAATCATGACGTTCGTGTCACAAACTCATTCTTTATTAGAGACTCATTATTCTTAACAAACTTAGGATAGGTTAATTTGATTACTACAATTGACCGATCTATCATATTCTAATGACCTATCATCGTATGTAGCAACGCTTAGACTCAGGTCTCTAAGAGTCAAATTCCGGAATGGAATATGCCTTCCTTCATGGTCTAATGTGATATAATCACATTTTAACATGTAGCATTTCTAGCTACCAACTTCTTTAACAACGAGCGCGATACTTCTATTGATCGCTTTGATTTCAATCGTTTGGTTTAAGTCGGACGCTACATCAAACTTGGTTCCCTGAACCACGTAACCTACTCATCGTAGTCGGACTCAATGTGATATGACCACTAGGGTCGGAATAACAATCATCTTCTTAGTCATTACCGAAACGATTGTAACGACATGCTTGAATAAAAAGAAATCATTTACTAGCTTCTTGGTAACCTTGTGACTTTCCCTGATCCAAGCGTGAGTCTTGTGCTTCCGGTAGTATATGCATCTACTACATTTCACACCTACTCATACTTGTCCCAAGTATTGTCTCGCATTCCCCAAGTCATCATACAAGAAAATCACATAACAGTTTAACACATCAGATAACAAAACGAAGGCTTTATTATTTCTTGAAACGATTACATAGGTGTTCAAGTTCAGCCTAGACTATGCATCTAATAGACTACATCAAAAATACTATGGCTACTGCATAACTTGATTTTCAGATATGAAGTCCTCATCCTTGATTGCTCGCATGGTTTTCTGCTTCGTCGAGGATCATGTGGAATGCCCTTGGCCTTGGTGGCGTGTTTGGCCTTGCTGCCTCGTTTTTCTTTGGGCAGTCCCTAGAAATATGCCCATCTTTGTTACATCCATAGCACACCTTCTTGTTGGACACACACTTGTTGGCGTAATGCCCTGTCTTTCCACCTTTGTAGCAAGTCACCTCCTCGCTACATTTCCCAAAGTGCTTCTTTTTACACTTTTCGCACCACTTAGCTTCACCTCCTCCTCCTTCGTTAAACTTTGAGAATTTCCTTTCTTTGTTGGATTTTGAAGATCCTTCATGCTTCCTTTTCTCGCCAACTTCAGCTCTTTCTAGACCCTTTTCCCTAATCTGGGTCTCAACATTCCTGGCTGCCCAGATGGCTCCTTTCAAAGTGGCTGCTTGCTTGACCATTGGTCCAAAGTCTGCTGGTAATCCATGGGCAAACTTGTTGACCTTGGAGAGCTCAGTTGGAACTAGGTAAGGAACAAGCTTCATTTTCTCCGTAAAACTTGCAGCATACTCGATAACACTCATCCTTCACTTCTTTAGATGCTGGAACTCATTGTTGATCTCTAGAAGATCCTGCTCAGAGCAGTACTACATCTTTAACTACACCAGAAAATCTTCCCATGACATCTTGCTCGCTTCTCCTTTGGGCATCAAATCGGCTAGTAGCTTCCACCAGCTTAGTACTCCAGATTTCAATAGTGGAACCGCAAGAGCGGTCTTCTGCCTGTTGTTACACTCGCAACTCTCCAACATCGCCTCCTTCTCTGAGATCCAGTTCATGACTTCCACCGGCGTCGGGCTTCCAGATAAACTCGATGGTTTGGACTCCATGAAATCCTCGTATTTGCATCAATGTGCATCATTTCCTCCATCCTGGTAGTTTTGCCTAACTATCGGTGGGTTGGCTTGACCATCTGTCCCACTGTAGTTTCCCTCCTCAGTCTGCCCTTCGTTCAACTCGGGATGTTCGACCTGTATGGTCATTTCCTCTCGATTTTGTTGGAGCAAACGTCTGGTCTCCTCCATTTGACGATTCAACATCGCCTGGATCATCGCTTGCACTCTGGCCATCGTTATTGGCTCAGCAGCGGCCACCACAACCGGTATTTGCTCAATTACTGGGGGATGGTTTCGGTTCCCATTTGCATTCACGTTTCCGCTACGGGTCCTTGCCATCTTGATCTATACACCGAATACGGTGAATCTAGATCTTTATTTAGGATTGATGTTTAAATAATCCTTATCACTCAGAAACATTTATATGCTAGTTCTAATATCGTATTCGTACGTTTAGAATCCTAAACACATAAGGTTTCCAGATCCGGTCGCCAACAGACCATAGATCTGATCAAACTATAGCATAACAAATCATTTAGCATATAAAGCAATTTAGGCATCATTCCTAAAATAAGCTAGTGCTCACACCTCACAATCATCACTTAGCATTCTAAGTTTAAGTCTAGAAATAAATCCATATTCCTAGTTCGCTTAAACTAATGCTCTGATACCAACTGTGACATCCCCATTTTCACGGCCAGAAAAGACCGATTTTGTTTATGCTTTATAAAAATCAGAGTACTTCTATTAATAAAAATGTTGCGGAATTTGTTCCCAGAAAAACACGATAAATACGTTATTAAAACATTTTCGAAGAAACGTATTTTATTCATTTTAAAACGTTTGGGATGCCAACGTTAATACATAAACATAAACATAAACAGAACTTACATTTATTTACACTAGTGATCTACATCTCTTTAAATCTCTCAGTGTAATGTGCCTTCATATCAACACCTGTGATATAAATAAACTGAGTGGGTCAGGTTGGGAAACCTGGTGAGTACATAGGGTTTTCAACCCATAATAATATAATTATTATGTTCAAATAATCAAACAATCTACCCAATTACCCATCCTCATTATCTTCTTTACTCTTAAGGATCTACCCTAAGAATCAACCAATCCTCGTTCATACATTCCTAAGAAATCGGCACGAAGTCCATCATCACCGGGGTTTAGGCACTAAGTCTGCATAGTCTCCAAAATTTGTACATTAGGCACTAAGTCTGCATAGTCACCAGGGTTTTGGCACCAAGTCTGCATGATCACGAGGGTTTAGGCATCGAGTCCCGCATGATCGCCAGGGTTTAGGCATCAAGTTTGCATTATCACCAAGGTTTAGAGTACACCGATTGAACACATCGTTCAGAACACTTACAGGTTGCGAGCCTGCTAGTGTTCCAGTGGACTGTGTAGAATAGTCTATGGTTGTCATCCATACTCTACTGGATGACGGGGACATCATTTGGGAAAAAGGCTTCTCACATCGTACACCTCTCACCCATACCTCATAGTCTATATCACCTCTCAAATCATCGTCCAAATCACATTTCATCTATTATATCTACCCATGTTTTACCCCAACATTTTCGTAGATATAAAATACATATATAGTTTAAATCATTTAAAACATGTATAAAATCTCTCACCGAGCATAGACAACAAGTAAACAGACAATATGCACACATAGCACGTAGTAAATACTTCATATCTATGTGTAAGTCGAAGGGTACCATGCACTCACTTGAGTAGGTGGTGACTCA
Source organism: Lactuca sativa (assembly GCF_002870075.4). Classification (NCBI taxonomy): domain Eukaryota; kingdom Viridiplantae; phylum Streptophyta; class Magnoliopsida; order Asterales; family Asteraceae; genus Lactuca; species Lactuca sativa. The sequence continues at coordinate 170,697,684 of NC_056631.2, forward strand.
GCACTCGGACAGCGCTTCGATACTCTTAAAACAATTTTTCTTCGATAAAACCTAGTATCAATATCAGTAGGGTTTAGTCTTAACCATAAACGCGACAAATTAATAGTCTGACTATTACTATTATTATTTAAGCGTTAATAAAACTCAATATAACTCATAATAATAGCCCAAATAATTATTTTAAGGTCCTAATAAAATTACTATGTTGAAACATAAGCTATACTAAAGATAGGTTAGGCGTAGCTCACTTACAGCGGGTTTTCTCGAAAACCGGGCTTCTTTGGAGCAGCGTTCCCGAGCCGAAAGGCTCTTTTCTCAGGACTCCGGGAGCCTCGGGGCTTCCTTCTGGTGCTAGGGGGTTTACCTAGGCTATTAGGGGGGGTTAGGGGGCTAGAGAGAGAGAGAGTCTCGAGAGAGAAAGAATGGTTTGGAAAGGTGTGAGAATGAATGGAACCCGGAACCTCTATTTATAGTGTGAATTCCTTATGGACTCGCTGAGTCGGTTCACTGACTCGCCGAGTCAGTGCCACGTGTCATCATCTGATGGTTTTCCTTGGGGAGAAAGCCTTGGCCCATATTCAGCCACGTCACCCCTTTTGCAGCAGCACCCTGCCGACTTCTAAACCCCGTAAATTTCGCATACGAGCTCCGTTTTCTACGTTCTTTTATTCCATGCGTAGGTAAAAACAAGATCTACAACTTTCATTTAGACTCCGTCGGCTAATTCTCAACCGATCTCAAATTTAACAGTAGGAGGCGTTTAGACTGTTAAATGACCGCGAAGAATTCGTAACTCCTTCATACGAACTCTGTTTTCGTCCATCTTTTTACCGTTGAGTTCCTATTAATGACATCTTCAACTCTCATTTATGTCGCGTAAGCCAAAAACCGCTCGAACTAAAATTCGAGTTTCAGGTCGTGCACTGCTAAGCCAAATCTTAGAAAAATCGTAACTTCTTCATACGAAGTCAGATTTGGGCGTTCATTTTATGGATTTTCTCAGTTTAACGTATTCTACGACTTTCGTTTAGTTCGCTAAGGCTAAACCTTACTCTATCGTAAATTCACTATTTACGCTTCCTGGTATCGTGCCGGTTCTGTCGCGAAACTTCAACGGGTCATAACTTCTTCATTATAACTCGGATTTCGGCGTTCTTTATATGTAAGGAAACCTTGTGACATATTCTACAACTTGGTTAAGATTATTTATTCTAAATAATCTTTTGTCGAAAAGTCGTTTTCGACCCTTATTGCCTATAAATTGACTAGCCCGGATCTGCGGGCGTTACAATTATCTCCCCCTTAGGATGATTACGTCCCGGAATCATCAATGAAACATGATAGTATAATGACTCCATAAGCTATTTCTTCATCCTAGGTAATAATCGTAACTTCCTCGTTTCTTCGAATGAGTATCTATCTCTTGGACTCCTTGACTGCAGGCGGTGCTCGATCTTGCACTTGCTTGTTAGACTTTCAATCATGACCTTCGTGTCACAAACTCATTCTTTATCAGAGACTCCTTCTTCTTAACAAACTTAGGATAGGTTAATTTGATTACTACAATTGACCGATCTATCATATTCTAATGACCTATCATCGTATGTAGCAACGCTTAGACTCAGGTCTCTTAGAGTCAAATTCCGGAATGGAATATGCCTTCCTTCATGGTCTAATGTGATATAATCACATTTTAACATGTAGCATTTCAAGTTACCAACTTCTTTAACAACGAGCGCGATACTTCTATTGATCGCTTTTATTTCAATCGTTTGTTTTAAGTCGGACGCTACATCAAACTTGGTTCTCTGAACCACGTAACCTACTCATCGTAGTCGGACTCAATGTGATATGACCACTAGGGTCGGAATAACAATCATCTTCTTAGTCATTACTGAAACGATGGTAACGACATGCTTGCATAAAAAGAAATCATTTGCTAGCTTCTTGGTAACCTTGTGACTTTCCCTGATCCAAGCGTGAGTCTTGTGCTTCCGGTAGTATATGCATCTACTACCTTTCACACCTACTCATACTCGTCCCAAGTATTGTCTCGCAGTCCCCAAGTCATCATACAGGAAAATCACATAACAGTTTAACACATCAGATAACAAAACGAAGGCTTTATTATTTCTTGAAACGATTACATAGGTGTTCAAGTTCAGCCTAGACTATGCCTCTAATAGGCTACATCATAAGATACTATGGCTACTGCATAACTTGATTTGCAGATATGAAGTCCTCATCCTTGATTGCTCTCATGGTTTTATACTTCGTCGAGGATCATGTGGAATGCCCTTGGCCTTGGTGGCGTGTTTGGCCTTGCTGCCTCGTTTTTCTTTGGGCAGTCCCTAGAAATATGCCCTTCTTTGTTACATCCATAGCACACCTTCTTGTTGGACAAACACTTGTTGGCGTAATGCCCTGTCTTTTCACATTTGTAGCAAGTCACCTCCTCGCTACATTTCCCAAAGTGCTTCTTTTTACACTTTTCGCACCACTTGGCTTCACCTCCTCCTCCTTCGTCAATCTTTGAGAATTTCCTTTCTTTGTTGGATTTTGAAGATCCTTCATGCTTCCATTTCTCGCCAACTTCAGCTCTCTCTAGACCCTTTTCCCTAATCTGGGTCTCAACATTCCTGGCTGCCCAGATGGCTCCTTTCAAAGTGGCTGCTTGCTTGACCATTGGTCCAAAGTCTGCTGGTAATCCATGGGCAAACTTGTTGACCTTGGAGAGCTCAGTTGGAACTAGGTAAGGAACAAGCTTCATTTTCTCCGTAAAACTTGCAGCATACTCGATAACACTCATCCTTCACTTCTTTAGATGCTGGAACTCATTGTTGATCTCCAGAAGATACTACTCAGAGCAGTACTGCATCTTTAACTGCACCAGAAAATCTTCCCATGACATCTAGCTCGCTTCTCCTTTGGGCATCGAATTGGCTAGTAGCTTCCATCAACTTAGTACTCCAGATTTCAATAGAGGAACCACGAGAGCGGTCTTCTGCCTGTTGCTACACTCGCAACTCTCAAACATCGCCTCCATCTCCGAGATGCAGTTCATGACTTCCACCGGCGTCGGGCTTCCAGATAAACTCGGTGGTTTGGACGCCGTGAAAACCTTGTATTTGCATCCACGTCCATCATTTCCTCCATCCTGGTGGTTTTTCCTAACTATCGGTGGGTTGGCTTGACCAGCAGTCCCACTGTAGTTTCCCTCCTCAGTCTGCCCATCGTTCAACTCGGGCTGTTCGACCTGTATGGTCGCTTCCTCTCGATTTTGTTGGAGCAAACGTCTGGTCTCCTCCATTTGACGATTCAACATCGCCTGGATCATCGCTTGCACTCTGGCCATCGTTATTGGCTTAGCAGCGGCCACCACAACCGGTATTTGCTCAATCACTGGGGGTTGGTTTCGGTTCCCATTTGCATTCATGTTTCCGCTACGGGTCCTTGCCCTCTTGATCTATACACAGAATACGGTGAATCTAGATCTTTATTTAGGATTGATGTTTAAATCATCCTTATCACTCCGGAACGTTTATATGCTAGTTCTAATATCGTATTCGTACGTTTAGAATCCTAAACACATAAGGTTTCCAGATCCGGTCGGCAACAGACCATAGATCCGATCAAACTATAGCATAAAAAATCATTTAACATATAAAGCAATTTAGGCATCATTCCTAAAATAAGCTAGTGCTCACACCTCACAATCATCGCTTAGCATTCTAAGTTTAAGTCTAGAAATGAATCCATATTCCTAGTTCGCTTAAACTAATGCTCTGATACCAACTGTGACATCCCCATTTTCACGGCCAGTAAAAACCGATTTTGTTTATGCTTTATAAAAATCAGAGTACTTCTTTTAATAAAAATGTTGCGGAATTTGTTCCTAGAAAAACACGATAAATACGTTATTAGAATATTTTCGAAGAAACGTATTTTATTCAGTTTAAAACGTTTGGGATGTCATCGTTAATACAGAAACATAAGCATAAACAGAACTTACATTTATTTACACTAGTGATCTACATCTCTTAAAATCTCTCAGTGTAATGTGCCTTCATATCAACACATGTGATATAAATAAACTGAGTGGGTCAGGTTGGGAAACCTGGTGATTACATAGGGTTTTCAACCCACAATAATATAATTATTATGTTCAAACAATCAAACAATCAACCCAATTACCCATCCCCATTATATTCTTTACTCTTAAGGATCTACCCTAAGAATCAACCAATCCTCGTTCATACATTTCTAAGGAATTGGCACGAAGTCCATCGTCACCGGGGTTTAGGCACTAAGTCTGCATAGTCTCCAGAATTTGTACATCAGGCACTAAGTCTGCATAGTCACTAGGATTTTGGCACCAAGTCTGCATGATCACCAGGGTTTAGGCATCGAGTCTGCATGATCGCTAGGGTTTAGGCATCAAGTCTGCATGATCGCCAAGGTTTAGAGTACACCGAGTGAACACATCGTTCACAACACTTACTGGTTGCGAGCCTGCTAGTGTTCCACTGGACTGTCTAGAATAGTCCGTGGTTGTCATCCATACTCTACTGAATGACGGGGACATCATTTGGGAAAAAGGCTTCTCACATCATACACCTCTCACCCATACCTCATGGTCTATATCACCTCTCAACTCATCGTCCAACTCACATTTCATCTATTATATCTACCCATGTTTTACCCCAACATTTTCGTAGATATAAAATACATATATAGTTTAAATCATTTAAAACATGTATAAAATCTCTCACCGAGCATAGACAGCAAGTAAACAGACAATATGCACACATAGCACGTAGTAAATACTTCATATCTATGTGTAAGTTGAAGGGGACCATGCACTCACTTGAGTAGGTGGTGACTCAGCACTCGGACAATGCTTCGATACTCTTAAAACAATTTTCCTTCGATAAAACCTAGTATCAATATCAGTAGGGTTTAGTCTTAACAATAAACGCGACAAATTAATAGTCTGACTATTACTATTATTATTTAAGCGTTAATAAAACTCAGTATAACTCATAATAATAGCCCAAATAATTATTTTAAGGTCCTAATAAAATTACTATGTTGAAACATAAGCTATACTAAAGATAGGTTACGCGTAGTTCACTTACAGCAGGTTTTCTCGAAAACCGGGCTTCGCTGGAGCAGCATTCCCGAGCCGAAAGGCTCTTTTCTCGGGACTCCCGGAGCCTCGGGGCTTCCTTCCGGTGCTAGGGGGTTTACCTAGGCTATTAGGGGGGTTAGGGGGCTAGAGAGAGAGAGTCTAGAGAGAGAAAGAATGGTTTGGAAAGGTGTGAGAATGAATGGAACCCGACACCTCTATTTGTAGTGTGAATTCCTGACGGACTCGTCGAGTCGGTTCACTGACTCGCCGAGTCAGTGCCACGTGTCATCATCTGATAGCTTTCCTTGGGGAGAAAGCCTTGGCCCATATTCAGCCACGTCACCCCTTTTGCAGCAGCACTCTGCCGGCTTCTAAACTCCGTAACTTTCGCATACGAGCCCCGTTTTCGACATTCTTTTTTTCCATGCGTAGGTAAAAACAAGATCTACAACTTTCATTTAGACTCCGTCGGCTAGTTCTCGACCGATCTCAAATTTAACAGTAGGAGGCGTTTAGACTGTTAAATGACCGCGAAGAATTCGTATCTCCTTCATACGAACTCTGTTTTCGTCCATCTTTTTACCGTTGAGTTCCTATTAATGACATCTTCAACTCTCATTTAGGTCGAATTAGCCAAAAACCGTTCGAACTAAAATTCGAGTTTCGGGTCGTGCACTGCTAAGCTGAATCTTATAAAAATCATAACTTCTTCATACGAAGTCAGATTTGGGCGTTCTTTTTATGGATTTTCTCGGTTTAATGTATTCTACAACTTTTGTTTAGTTCGCTAAGGCTAAATCTCACTCTATCGTCAATTCACTATTTACGTTTCCTGGTGTCGTGCCGAAACTTCAACGGGTCATAACTTCTTCATTATAACTCGGTTTCGGCGTTCTTTATATGTACGGAAACCTTGTGACATATTCTACAACTTGGTTAAGATTATTTATTCTAAATAATCTTTTGTCGAAAAGTCGTTTTTGACCCTTGTTGCCTATAAATTGACTAGCCCGGATCTGCGGGCGTTACAATTATCTCCCCCTTAGGATGATTACGTCCCGGAATCATCAACGAAACAGGATAGTATAATGACTCCATACGTTATCTCTTCATCCTAGGTAATAATCGTAACTTCCTCGTTTCTTCGAATGAGTATCTATCTCTTGGACTCCTTGACTGCAGGCGGTGCTCGATCTTGCACTTGCTTGTTAGACTTTCAATCATGACCTTCGTGTCACAAACTCATTCTTTATCAGAGACTCCTTCTTCTTAACAAACTTAGGATAGGTTAATTTGATTACTACAATTGACCGATCTATCATATTCTAATGACCTATCATCGTATGTAGCAACGCTTAGACTCAGGTCTCTTAGAGTCAAATTCCGGAATGGAATATGCCTTCCTTCATGGTCTAATGTGATATAATCACATTTTAACATGTAGCATTTCTAGCTACCAACTTCTTTAACAACGATCGTGATACTTCTATTGATCGCTTTGATTTCAATCGTTTGTTTTAAGTCGGACGCTACATCAAACTTGGTTCTCTGAACCACGTAACCTACTCATCGTAGTCGGACTCAATGTGATATGACCACTAGGGTCGGAATAACAATCATCTTCTTAGTCATTACCAAATTGATGGTAACGACATGCTTGAATAAAAAGAAATCATTTACTAGCTTCTTGGTAACCTTGTGACTTTCCCTGATCCAAGCGTGAGTCCTGTGCTACCGGTAGTATATGCATCTACTACCTTTCACTTCTACTCATACTCGTACTAAGTATTGTCTCGCAGTCCCCAAGTCATCATACAGGAAAATCACATAACAGTTTAACACATCAGATAACAAAACGAAGGCTTTATTATTTCTTGAAACGATTACATAGGTGTTCAAGTTCACCCTAGACTATGCCTCTAATAGGCTACATCATAAGATATTATGGCTACTGCATAACTTGATTTTCAGATATGAAGTCCTCATCCTTGATTGCTCGCATGGTTTTCTGCTTCGTCGAGGATCATGTGGAATGCCCTTGGCCTTGTTGGCATGTTTGGCCTTGCTGCCTCGTTTTTCTTTGGGCAGTCCCTAGAAATATGCCCTTCTTTGTTACATCCATAGCACACCTTCTTGTTGGACACACACTTGCTGGCGTAATGCCCTGTCTTTCCACATTTGTAGCAAGTCACCTCCTCGCTAGATTTCCCAAAGTGCTTCTTTTTACACTTTTCGCACCACTTGGCTTTACCTCCTCCTCCTTCGTCAATCTTTGAGAATTTCCCTTCTTTGTTGGATTTTGAAGATCCTTCATGTTTCCTTTTCTCTCCAACTTCAGCTCTCTCTAGACCCTTTTCCCTAATCTGGGTCTCAACATTCCTGGCTGCCCAGATGGCTCCTTTCAAAGTGGCTGCTTGCTTGACCATTGGTCCAAAGTCTGCTGGTAATCCATGGGCAAACTTGTTGACCTTGGAGAGCTCAGTTGGAACTAGGTAAGGAACAAGCTTCATTTTCTCCGTAAAACTTGCAGCATACTCGATAACACTCATCCTTCACTTCTTTAGATGCTGGAACTCATTGTTGATCTCCAGAAGATCCTGCTTAGAGCAGTACTGCATCTTTAACTACACCAGAAAATCTTCCCATGACATCTTGCTCGCTTCTCCTTTGGGCATCGAATCAGCTAGTAGCTTCCACCAGCTTAGTACTCCAGATTTCAATAGAGGAACCGCGAGAGCGGTCTTCTGCTTGTTGCTACACTCGCAACTCTCAAACATCGTCTCCTTCTCCGAGATCCAGTTCATGACTTCCACCGGCGTCGGGCTTCCAGATAAACTCGGTGGTGTGGATGCCATGAAATCCTTGTATTTGCATCCACATCCATCATTTCCTCCATCCTGGTGGTTTTTCCTAACTATCGGTGGGTTGGCTTGACCAGCAGTCCCACTGTAGTTTCCCTCCTCAGTCTGCCCTTCGTTCAACTCGGGCTGTTCGACCAGTATGGTCGCTTCCTCTCGATTTTGTTGGAGCAAACGTCTGGTCTCCTCCATTTGACGATTCAACATCGCCTGGATCATCGCTTGCACTCTGGCCATCGTTATTGGCTCAGCAGCGGCCACCACAACCGGTATTTGCTCAATCACTGGGGGTTGGTTTCGGTTCCCATTTGCATTCATGTTTCCGCTACGGGTCCTTGCCATCTTGATCTATACACCGAATAAGGTGAATCTAGATCTTTATTTAGGATTGATGTTTAAATCATCCTTATCACTCTGAAACATTTATATGCTAGTTCTAATATCGTATTCGTACGTTTAGAATCCTAAACACATAAGGTTTCCAGATCCGGTCAGCAACAGACCATAGATCCGATCAAACTATAGCATAACAAATCATTTAGCACATAAAGCAATTTAGGCATCATTCCTAAAATAAGCTAGTGCTCACACCTCACAATCATCGCTTAGCATTCTATGTTTAAGTCTAGAAATAAATCCATATTCCTAGTTCACTTAAACTAATGCTCTGATACCAACTATGACATCCCCATTTTCACGGCCAGAAAAGACCGATTTTGTTTATGCTTTATAAAAATCAGAGTACTTCTTTTAATAAAAATGTTGCGGAATTTGTTCCTAGAAAAACACGATAAATACATTATTAAAACATTTTCGAAGAAACGTATTTTATTCATTTTAAAACGTTTGGGATGCCATCGTTAATACATAAACATAAGCATCAACAGAACTTACATTTATTTACACTAGTGATCTACATCTCTTTAAATCTCTAAGTGTAATGTGCCTTCATATCAACACCTGTGATATAAATAAACTGAGTGGGTCAGGTTGGGAAACCTGGTGAGTACATAGGGTTTTCAACCCACAATAATATAATTATTATGTTCAAACAATCAAACAATCAACCCAATTACCCATCCCCATTATATTCTTTACTCTTAAGGATCTACCCTAAGAATCAACCAATCCTCGTTCATACATTTCTAAGGAATCGGCACGAAGTCCATCGTCACCGGGGTTTAGGCACTAAGTCTGCATAGTCTCCAGAATTTGTACATCAGGCACTAAGTCTGCATAGTCACTAGGATTTTGGCACCAAGTCTGCATGATCACCAGGGTTTAGGCATCGAGTCTGCATGATCGCCAGGGTTTAGGCATCAAGTCTGCATGATCGTCAAGGTTTATAGTACACCGAGTGAACACATCGTTCACAACACTTACAGGTTGCGAGCCTGCTAATGTTCCACTGGACTGTCTAGAATAGTCTGTGGTTGTCATCCATATTCTGCTGAATGACGGGGACATCGTTTGGGAAAAAGGCTTCTCACATCGTACACCTCTCACCTATACCTCATGGTCTATATCACCTCTCAACTCATCATCCAACTCACATTTCTTCTATTATATCTGCCCATGTTTTACCCCAACATTTTCGTAGATATAAAATAGATATATAGTTTAAATCATTTAAAACATGTATAAAATCTCTCACCGAGCATAGACGGCAAGTAAACAGACAATATGCACACACAGCACGTAGTAAATACTTCATATATATGTGTAAGTTGAAGGGGACCATGCACTCACTTGAGTACGTGGTGACTCTGCACTCGGACAACGCTTCGATACTCTTAAAACAATTTTCCTTCGATAAAACCTAGTATCAATATCACTAGGGTTTAGTCTTAACGATAAACGCGACAAATTAATAGTCTGACTATTATTATTATTAATATTTAAGCGTTAATAACACTCAATATAACTCATAATAATAGCCAAAATAATTATTTTAAGGTCCTAATAACATTACTATGTTGAAACATAAGCTATACTAAAGATAGGTTAGGCGTAGGTCACTTACAGCGGATTTTCTCGAAAACCGGGCTTCGCTGTAGCAGGGTTTTCGAGCCGAAATGCTCTTTTCTCGGGACTCCAGGAGCCTCGGGGCTTCCTTCCGGTGCTAGGGGGTTTACCTAGGCTATTAGGGGGGGTTAGGGGGCTAGAGAGAGAGAGTCTCGAGAGAGAAAGAATGGTTTGGAAAGGTGTGAGAATGAATGGAACCCGGAACCTCTATTTATAGTGTGAATTCCTGATGGACTCGTCGAGTCGGTTGACTGACTCGCCGAGTCATTGCCACGTGTCATCATCTGATGGTTTTCCTTGGGGAGAAAGCCTTGGCCCATATTCAGCCACGTCACCCCTTTTGCAGCAGCACCCTGCCGACTTCTAAACCCCGTAAATTTCGCATACTAGCTCTGTTTTCGACGTTCTTTTTTTCCATGCGTAGGTAAAAACAAGATCTACAACTTTCATTTAGACTCCGTTGGCTAATTCTTGACCGATCTCAAATTTAACAGTAGGAGGCGTTTAGACTGTTAAATGACCGCGAAGAATTCGTAACTCCTTCATACGAGCTCCGTTATCGTCCATCTTTTTACCGATGAGTTCCTATTAATGAGATCTTCAACTCTCATTTAGGTCGCGTAATCCAAAAACCGCTCGAACTAAAATTCGAGTTTTGGGTCGTGCACTGTTAAGCCGAATTTTAGAAAAATCATAACTTCTTGATACGAAGTCAGATTTGGGCGTTCTTTTTATGGATTTTCTGGTTTAACATATTCTACAAATTTCGTTTAGGTCACTAAGTCTAAATCTTGCTCTATCGTAAATTCACTATTTACGCTTCCCGGTGCCGTGTCGGTTTCGTCCTGAAACTTCGACGGGTCATAACTTCTTCGTTATAACTCGGATTTCGGCGTTCTTTATATTTACGGAAACCTTGTGACATATTCTACAACTTGGTTAAGATTATTTATTCTAAATAATATTTTGTCGAAAAGTCGTTTTCGACCCTTATTGCCTCTAAATTGACTAGCCCGGATCTGCGGGCGTTACAGACCCATTTTTCTAACGAACGGTGAATGTGGAAGAAAGATATCACGAGATTAATCGTGTTTTTGGAAGTATGAACATGAAGAACATAATATGAGTTCATAAAAAAGAAGTAAGAACAAGATAGAATAATCATAATATTGCATGAAGAACATGGTGGGAGAGAAACTCTCCCTAGGTGGGGAGAACCCACCACTTTCTCTTTCTAGAATTACAGTTTGAGAATTGTAACTCTTCTAAGAAATGAGACATGTGCTAGCTAACTTTAAAAATGACCAACTCTCCCTTTATATAGGAGGGAGAGTATTTACACCAACAATACAAATAAAGGGAAAATATAACCTAACTATCACTCATTATTTGTGGAACATTTACATGCACCAACATTCTCTCCCTAAATGCTTACAAATGATGAGAGATACAATAAGTGATACAAGGCTATAATACAGTAATCCGACTAGCAAGTGTGGTAATAAAAATGAACTCAAGTGCTGAAATGTCTCTGAAACTCTGAAGTGTCTGTGAAGTCTGAAACTGGCCATGACTCTCTGAAATGAAGGTCTTCGGCTTCAAAGCACAACCAATGAAGCAGAAAAGATAAGATCCAAATCTTCAAACCAATCATAATTACCCGAAGAAGGAGGTCACCATGAGCAAGTAGAAGATCCAATAAAAGAAACACTTCGTCTTCAAAAGTCTGAAAAACATCTCGAGTTCTCGAATCATAATACACCGAAATTCTTCAAAGAATAACTTGCTAAAAATGTGAAGCATCCATAACATGAAGTCCGGATAAAAATAATGTGAGTCCAAAAACATGGTCTAGCAATGCCGAAAATTTGATCCAAGGACCAAAAATAAGTGTCACGTCACATTGCCAAAATAATCTTCGTCTTCAACATATCACAAATCCAAACTCATGAAACCATAAGATCTGAACCGGATGCGAACACAAAATCATCCTATGGTAGACTCCGAATAATAAATAATCTGAATTGGAAAACATCGAGTAATGCCAAAAATTTGATCCGTAAAGACCAAAAATAAGTGCCACATCGCATCACCAAATAAATAATCGTCTTCAGAAGTCTTCAAAATCCAAACTCAAACAATAATACCAAATCCGGATGATATTCTCTCCCTATTTTTGATAACCAATAACAGGATATCAAAAATCAACAAATCATCGGATGGAGAGTGTCGGATACCAAGAGCTAAGAGAAGCTCTCCCTAGATGTATGAAGGGTCTCGATAAGAAACGAGAAAGAGTAAAATAAATACTCTTGCGGTCATGAGAAAGCGGGTGACAGTTGCTGAAGCTGTGCTGAGAAAATCTGTTATGCCAAAAAATATATCCAAATATCCAAACTGCGGTGCCGGAACACTTGAAGTGGTCTTCAATAGAGAATAAAGTCCACATGCTCAAGATACATGATTCGTCAACCAAAAATCATAACCAACAAGTCATAAAATCCCATAACGTGAAGAATGTGAAACAACTTTGGTGATCAATCGCCGTTGCGGTGCAAGCGTCACAAAGATAATATGAAGTCCGACTGCGGTAGGAATATTCTTCCAATAATAACCGGCATGAAATAACCAATGTGACAATCCATGGATAGGTTGTGGAAAAAATTAGCGTTAAAAAAAATGGTTTTATTAAAAAAAAATTGGTTATAATAAAAAAAATGCCTAAATAAAAAAAATTGGTGTTAAAAAAAATTGGTTAAATAAAAAAATCGGCTGAAAAAAAATAAATTAATTAAAAAAATAATGTAGAAAAAAATGAATTAAAAATAAAGTCTAAAAAAAGGCTTAGAAAAAAAAGGAGGGAGGAAAAAGGCGGAAGGAGGAAGGAAGGGGGAGGAGGAGAAGAAAGGAGAAGGGCCGAAGGGGAGGAAGGAGGAAGGAGGGAGGAGGGGGCGCTGGAGAGAGGAGGAAATCCAGAGTCAGGAGGGTTGGTTGCAGGTCTAAGGTGTTGCGGGTCAGGGGAGATGGGTGCGGATGGGTCAAGCTGACTGTGGATGGAGGCTAGCTGGGTGCGGACGCATTGAAGCCATGACTGCAGTAGCTGCGATGCGATACCAAGGAGGTAAGCTAGCCGCGATTCGAACTTCAGTAGGAGCGCCTGCGGTCCGAGCCAAGAAGGGATCCGAAGCTACGGTCCGATGGAAGACTTCGGTCAGAAGTAAGAAGCGATCTGAAGCTGCGGTCAAGGGAGGCTTCGGTCAGCAGGATAAGGTAAGATTGGATTGCGGTCTCTTGGCTGCTGACCTCGGCTGCGGATGGGGCATTATGACCTCGGATCAAAGGCTAAGAAGGGCTGCTGAGAGACTTCTCAGGGGACTCCGGTAGACAGTTTTTGGTTGCGGTTTGTGGGTCCGGAAGAGGTTGAACAGGTGACGAAAAATGCTCTATTTTCATGAAAAATGGTACCGTAAAGGCCATTTATTTATATTTTAATAAAGGAATATTTTTATAAATCATTCTAAGTCAAAGGAGGGTCTTGGGAAGGCAAAAAGAGGAGTGTGCAGGGGGTTTTTAGGGACAAAAGGTGATGGGATTTGTCATAGCCACATGGTTTTTTGCATGGGAAGGCAAATAAGAGTGAATTGCTCTTTACACAAATGAGCAAAAAGGACAAAGTGCTTTTCACAAACACAATTTACGTCCAAATTTCTTCAATTAAAGATCTACAGCAAGAGTAAATGAGGAGGAAAAGTCTTCATACCTCAAGAAGATTTCAAGCTGCTGGGTAAAAAAAAGGAGCACCACTTCAATGAAAATAAGCCCATAATTGTGTCTTCTCATTTTCAAGGCATAAATAAAATGCCTGGAGCAAAATAATAAGAACATGAAGAACACCATTTTTCCAGCAATAATAGAACGATCAGCAACAACAACATTTTTATTTTGTTGAGATAGAATCACCCAAACGATAGAAATAAGAAAGAACATCATAAAAAAAATTCCGGTTTGCAACCCGAAATTTTTTTTCTTGCAGAAACACGGAAAAATCACAAGATAATCACCGAACGGGAGTCGTTCCCATGAACTAATCGTGAGATCTTCAAGGTACGGCTCTGATACCAATTGTAGAGACCCATTTTTATAACGAACGGTGAATGCGGAAGAAAGATATCTTGAGATTAATCGTGTTTTTGGAAGTATGAACACGAAGAACATAATATGAGTTCATAAAAAAGAAGTAAGAACAAGAGAGAATAATCATAATATTGCATGAAGAACATGGTGGGAGAGAAACTCTCCCTAGGTGGGGAGAACCCTCCACTTTCTCTCTCTAGAATTACATTTTGAGAATTGTAACTCTTCTAAGAAATGAGAAATGTGCTAGCTAACTTTAAAAATGACCAACTCTCCCTTTATATAGGAGGGAGAGTATTTACAACAACAATACAAATAAAGGGAAAATATAACCTAACTATCACTCATTATTTGTGGAGCATTTACATGCACCAACATGAATTTTTATTTAGTAACTTAGGATCAATCTGTCCTGTCACTGATAGCGTTCCTAAATCTGTCACAATTTTCCGTGTTTAAGTGGACCACAATACCGACGATCGACTAGACAAAGACGTGAAGATGAACGGTACCGACAAGTGAATTAAGACTGTCTAACAACTTTGATCCCAGTGTCACAAGAGTTTGTCAGTAGTGTTGAGATAAATTTTGTCTATGCTTATTCAAAGTTTAAATTTTTTATTTTTTATTTTTGTTTTTAAGTTTATTTTTATTTTTATAATTGTTAAAAATTTAATTTTTTAAAATATTTTAATTCTTAAATTTTTAGAAATTAGTTTATTTTTAGTTTTATGTTAATTTTAATTTTAATTTTAATTTTATTTTTAACAAGGTTTTATTTTTAAAATTTAAATCGGGATTAGGACTGAGATTTTAACTATGTGGGAGACAGGTAAAAGTTAAGGGAGTATAAAAGGAAGAGTTATTGTTGTAAACTCTTTCCTCTCCCACTTCTCCCTTTTATAGCCGCAAGCCTCCTCCCTCTACTCTCTCTCTCTCTTCGGAAATTTTTTGAGTTTTTATTTGCGAAATCAACTGGTTCACTACGCAGGTACGTCAAAATCGACTAGGAATAAGCTTTTTGTTCATCGATCCGACCAAAACTGGAGGAGTAATCTGAGTTTAAAAGTTCATCGGCGTTTACTGTTCTTGAGGGGTTTACGGTTTGGGGATATTCAAGAACCGTAAACTCGGTTTGGCCTTACGACCGTAAACTCGGTTTGGCCTTACGACCGTAAACTCAGTTTAGACTTTCGACCGTAAACTCTATTTACGGTCAGATGACCAACTTTGACCGTAAACCCTGTTGGACTAATTTTGATCGTAAACTCTAATATTTTGTAGTCAAACTATTTTTAAAAGGCCAAAATAAAATTGTTTAATTAAGAAAACTTAAAGCTTTAACTTGTTAAGTACTTTGTTTTCTTACTTGGCCTATTTAGTGTACATCAATGGTGAATCTTAAGTTTGAAAACATGCACAACCTGGCGATTGTCTTAGATGATCCTCCTGTCGCTCATGCAGAATTCAAATCAATGATCTACAGACTGAGAGAGTGTTGCTTGTCTTGTGCCATGACAGTGAATCCCATCATTTATCAGAACATTGTCCGGGAGTTCTGGCAGACGGCTAAGATGTCAAAAGTCAATGGAGAAATGTCGATTGAAGATGTGGTTAAAGGTAGCAAGATCAATATCACGGAGCAGTACATCAGAGATACTTTGTTGGTCAATGATGAATCCAATTTTCCTACTGAAAAATTGGGATTGATGATGTACAACGGATTCTTGAGAAGATGGGATATAAGGGTACCTACCCTACCACAGTGAAAAAGCTCTTGCCTCCTTACTGGCGATTCCTGGCACACGTGTTCGTGAGCTGCATCTCAGGCAGGAGATCAGTGTGACATCCCCAAAATCTCGGCCAGGAAAGACCGATTTTCATTTATGATTTTAAAATAATTTCAGAGTAAATCCTTTTGATTTGAAAGAGTTGCGAAATTTGTTCCCAAAAACAAAATATGATAAAATAATATTTACCAAAGCATTTCATAAAGAAGTGTATTTTCATTCTGTAATCAAAACTCGGGATGTCATGTTCCGATACAGACCATAAAGCATAAACGATAACATTACAAGTCATTCAACAAATATATACATATACAGACTTGTAAACAAAATAACTTGATGGTTCATCCATCCTATGCCCTTCCGCCACTATCTATAATACAAATAAACTGAGTGGGTCAGGCTTGGGAGCCTGGTGAGCATATAGAGGTACCTATTTATAGGAGGCTGAGGCCTCGCAGTATGCTGGGTGTACAGCCTTACGCGGGGCGTAAGCCTCCGAAATCGTCACTGCATGCGTCATCCGAAGAACTCGAGTGTGAGGCGTGTCATGCTTCGCAGCACGCTAGGCGTACGCTAGTACGCTGGGCGTACTTCGGATGAGTCCGGTGACTCCTCTTCGGATAATATCGGATATAATAAATAAATTTAAATATTAATTATTTAATAAACTTTGAAAATTGATATCTTCGTTATACGAACTCCGTTTTCGACGTTCTTTATATCCACGCGTAGGCGAGACTACGCTCTACAACTTTCGTTTAGACTCCGTCGGCTAATTTTGATTTATTTTTATTATTTATTTTTAGTAGGCCCGGACAGGAAACTTCGTTATAAATTCATAACTTCTTCGTCCGACGTCCGTTCTTGCCTAACTTTTCATCGTTTCGCTACTAACAACGAGATCTTCGATTCTCGTTTAGATTGTTTCGGCTAAAAACCGATCGATCTCAAATCGAGTATTTCGGGCTGCATACCGCTAAGTCGAAACTTTAGAAATTCATAACTTCCTCATACGAAGTTAGATTTGGGCGTTCTATATATATTCGGAAACCTCGTTTCGGCCACTACAACTTTATGCAAAGATATCGGGCTTATGTCATACTTGAATTTTGACGCTTAGTTTATTCTTAATTCATTAAATCACATAATTAAGCAATTAAGCACGAAACACATAATACACAAATAATACGCTCTTATTATTTCAAAATGGGTTACAAAGGTTAACCTAGACTATTACATCAACGAAAATGCCTAGCCTGGAAACGCGGGCGTTACAATTCTCTCCCCCTTAGGATGATTCCGTCCCCGGAATCACACATCAACAAACAAATGCGGATAGCAACTCAACATGTCACTCTCCATTTCCCAAGTGAGATTTGGCCCATTCGAACTTTTCCAACGGACAAGCACTAATTCGACCATCTTGCGTCGAAGCTTCTTAGTCTTTCGGTCAACAATTGCCTCCGATTCTCCAATTAACCTCTTGTTTTCATCAATTCTCAATTCAGAAATTGGAATTATGTCAGGAAAATCTCCCGTGAACTTCCTCAAATAACACACATGAAAAGTGTTATGAATTCCATTCAGTTCTTCGGGTAATTCGAGCTTGTAAGCTTGGTTTCCAACCCTCTGAAGAACTTTAAACGGTCCAATAAACCTTGGACTTAACTTTCCCCTTTTACCAAATCTTATAAGTCCCTTCCACGGCGAGACTTTAAGCAAAACCGAATCTCCAACTTCAAAAGTCATCGGCCTTCGCTTCTTGTCAGCATAGCACTTTTGATGATCTTGAGCTGCTAACATTCTTTCCCTGATCACTTTCAACTTCTCAGCAGTCTGATGGGCCATCTCGGGTCCCATAAACTACTTTTCCCCAGCCTCAAGCCAACAAGACGGCGTACGACACTTCTATCCGTACAAAGCTTGATAAGGTGCCATCTTTATGCTCGAGTGGAAACTATTATTGTAGGAAAATTCTATCAAAGGTAAATGTTCATCCCAGTTACCTAGGAATTCCAGGGTACATGATCTCAACATATCTTCAAGTGTTTGTATTGTTCTTTCACTCTGACCATCAGTCTACGGATGGTAAGCTGTAGTTAAACATAACTTGGTACCCATTTCCTCTTGTAGACTTTTCCAAAACCTTGAGGTGAAACGGCTATCACGATCCGATACAATCGTTAACGGAACACCGTGAAGCCTCACAATTTTTCTTCACGTAAGAATTCGCAAGCTTTTCCATAGACCATTTCTCATTGGCTGCTATGAAATGTGCACTCTTAGTGAATCAATCAACGACCACCCAAATCATGTCGTGACCATTCTTTGTTCTGGGTACTTAGTGACAAAATCCATAGCAATGCCTTCCCATTTACCCATAGGCACATGTAAAGGCTCTAAACTCCCATATGGTTTATGATGTTGTGTCTTGACTCTTGCACAAGTCACACACTCGGCCACATACTTTGCAACATCAAGCTTCATTGTCAACCACAATGTAGTAGGGTTTCAGGTCCCTATACATTTTAGTGCTGCCAGGATGAATTGAGTAAATGGTTTTGTGAGCTTCTTCCATCAGAAGATCTCTTATTCCTCCTGACTTAGGTACCCAAATACGATCTTGGAATACCTTCAGTCCATGACCGTTTGTACCAAACACCAACGCTTTGCCCAAACGTTCTTCCTTTCGGTCATTCTTCTCAGAAGCTTCCTCTTGAGCTTTCTTTATACTTTCCACAATTGTCGAGACAACTTCTATTCTCAACACTCTTGGCCTTTTTCCTTTAAGATTGACTTTCCGACTGAGAGCATCAGCAACAACATTAGCTTTACCGGGGTGGTAAAGTATCTCACAGTCGTAGTCCTTAAGTAATTCTAGCCAGCGTCGTTGCCTCATATTCAATTCTTTTTGACTAAAGAGATATTGGAGACTCTTATGACTAGTGAAAAGTTTGCACTTCATGCCATAGAGGTAATGCCTCCATATTTTCAGAGCGAAAACTACCGCTGCCAACTCCAAATCATGAGTCGGGTAATTCTTTTCAAGATCCTTCAGTTGTCGAGACGCATATGCTATCACCTTTTCTCTTTGGGTCAAAACACAACCCAATCCAACCCCATACACATCGCTATAAACAGCAAAGTCTTCAACTCCATCGGGTAGAGAAAGTATTGGTGCCTCACATAGCCTCTTCTTTAGCTTCTCGAATGCTTCTTTATGCTTATCACTCCAAGCATAAGTAGCTCCTTTGTTGGTCAAAGCTGTTAATGGACTAGAGATCGAAGAAAAGCCTTGGATAAACCTTCGGCAATATCCGGCTAATCCTAAAAAGCTTCAGATCTCCGTGGGACTTTTCGGTTGTTCCCACTTCATTACAGCTTCAATCTTTGCTGAATCAACCATTATCCTTTCCTGGTTGACCACGTGACCCAAGAATTGGACTTCACGAATCCAAAAATCACATTTTGAGAACTTTGCATACAACTTCTCCTTCTTCAAGACTTCTAACACTTCTCGCAAGTGTCTGCCATGCTCCTCTTGGCTTTTTGAGTAAATCAGAATGTCGTCTATGAATACTATCACAGATTTATCAAGGAACGGATTACAAACCCTATTCATCAAATCCATGAACGCTGCTGGAGCATTGCTTAGTCCAAACGACATAACCAAGAACTCGTAGTGTCCATATCTAGTTCTAAATGCAGTCTTCTCGATATCTTGCTCTCTTACTTTTAGCTGATGATATCCTGACCTTAGATCGATCTTCGAGAAATAGCTCGAACCTTGCAATTGATCAAACAGGTCATCAATCCTTGGCAATGGGTATCTATTCTTTATTGTTGCCTTATTCAGCTCTCTGTAATCGATGCGCATTCTCACACTTCCATCTTTCTTCTTCACGAATAACACCGGAGCTCCCCAGGGTGATGAACTAGATCTAATGAAACCTTTGTCCAATAACTCCTGAAGTTGCATCATCAGCTCCTTCATCTCCGTCGGTGCTAATCGGTACGGTGCTTTTGCAATTGGCGTGGTTCCTAGTAACAAGTCAATACGTAATTCCAGTTGTCGATCAGGTGGTAATCCAGGAAGATCTTCGGGAAATACTTCCGGATAATCACGCACCACTGGAATACTTTGCATCACCTTCTTTTCCTTCTTAGCATCGATCACGAATGCTAAATATGATGTACATCCCTTGGTCAAACACTTTCTGGCTTTCATTAGAGAAATGATTCCAAAATTTATTATGCGTTTGTCCCCATACACCATAAACGAATCTTTCCCGGGCAGGTTTATTTTAACTATCTTCTTGTTGCATAAAATTTCGGTATCATTGGTGCTAAGCCAATCCATTCCCAGAACGATGTCGAAACCATTAAGTTCGATAGGCAATAATTCATCGTCAAACTTATTCCCATTAAGGTCGATTAAGATGTTTTTCATACGATGGCTAACAGGTACAAACTTGCCACTAGCAACTTTGAATAATAAAGCATTATCTAGTCTATTAATAGGCAAAGCTAGTTTTCTACCAAACTCATGCGAAATAAAGGAGTAGTTGGCTCCAGAATCAAACAAAATTTGAGCAGGTAATACGAGAAAGGTACCTGAAGTGACATCAACTTCATCTTTCGCAGCCTCAAGTGTCATCTGGAAGACTCTCGCCTTCGGCTTTGGTAGAATGTTAGGCTTAGCTGCCTCCTTCTTCTTCGGACAGTCTTTCAAAATGTGCCCCTCTTCATTACAACCAAAACACATCCTTTTGTTGTTCGGACACTCATTGGCAAAATGCCCAATTTTTCCGCACTTGTAGCAGGTTACATCCTCACTATATTTTCCAAAGTGCTTTTTTTTACACTTATCACACCACTTCGCTTCGCCTCCTTTTCCTCCAAACTTTTTCGAATCAGACTTCGAAAATTTGCTTTTCTTATTGGAACCTGAAGTTCCTTCAAACTTTTGCTTCTCGCCAACTTCAACCTTGCTGGCGGTTCTTCCCTTGATCATGTCCTCAACAAACTTGGCAACCCAAATAGCCGCCTCTAGAGTAGGTGCCTGACGAACTGGCACTGCATACTCCCATGAGAGTCCTTTTGCGTATCAGTCAACCTTTGTCAGCTCATCTGGAATGATGCGCAAGGCAAACTCCATTTTTTCTGTAAAGTTATTAGTGTATTCATCGACTAACATGCTGCCTTTCGTCAATGTCAGAAACTTATTCTCCAACTCCAAAAGATTTTGAGCCGAGTAGAACTTGCGCTTGAACTGCGCCAAGAACTCCGCCCATGACAACTGCAGTGGCTCATTAGGGCTTAAAGTCTTCCCTAGAGTGTTCCACCATCGCACGACTCCACCTCAGAACGGACGCACTGCGTACGTGGTCTGCAACTTTCCTCTGCAGCCACAAGTCATAAAGGCCAATTCCATCTCCGAGATCCAATCCATAACTCCGATTGGATCCTCCTTTCCAGTGAAGGTCGATGGTTTGCAAGTCAGAAAGTCCTTGTACTTTCATCCCATTCCATCATTTCTTCCATCATGATTGTTTTGCCTAACTATCGGTGGGTTGGCTTGACCAACAGACCCACTGAAGTTTCCACCTCCCGAGTGCCCTTCATTTAATTCGGGCTCTTCCACACGAATTGACAGTTCTTCACGATTCTGTTGAAGCAACCGCCTAGTCTCCTCCATTTGACGATCCAACATTGTTTGAATCATCATTTGTACACCAGCCATTGTTATCGACTCAGGTGCTGCTGCTACGACAGGTATTTGCTCAATCACTGGTGGTTGATTCCTGTTTTCATCAGCATTTCCAACTCCACTCCTCGTTCTCACCATTTTGATCTACACACCGAATAAGGTGAAAATTAGATCCTCATTCACGATAGATATTGTTGGGTCAAAAATATGGTTTATACTTTGCTTTTCTAGGAAAATATATTTTTATGTAATGTTGTATGTGTTTGCGGTTTGTGTGTACGGCCGTACACAGGGTGTGCGGCTTTACACATGTGTATGGCCGGAGGTCCATATAAATAGAGGAGTGCATGTGAGTGTACGGTTGAGAAA
This sequence comes from Lactuca sativa, assembly GCF_002870075.4. NCBI lineage: Eukaryota > Viridiplantae > Streptophyta > Magnoliopsida > Asterales > Asteraceae > Lactuca > Lactuca sativa. The sequence goes on from NC_056631.2 coordinate 170,719,701, forward strand.
AAGAAGAGAAGAGGCTAGAAGGCTAAAGAAGAGAGAAAAAGTTAGAGAGAAGAAGTGTGTGTGGGAGAATCTATTGTAAGGAGCATAATTCATATTGAATACATCATAGATTCATCTTCTTCTTCTTCTCATTCTCTTCTATATTGATCTGGCATCATCCAATTAATTGGGATTCCGCACCATCAATTGGATCTGATTGATACACAAGCAATTTTGGGGACTTACAATTGGTATCAGAGCTTGGTTGTATCAATCAATTTTTTCAGATCTGGAGCTTATTTGATCTTATTTTGAAAAGGGAATAGCGTTTTTGGATATATCTCGCAAAGATAAGGGGGGTTACTTCTTTGCATTTTTCATAAAAACGAGTTTTTGATCGAGTTTTGGAGCAAAAAAGGGTGAAAAACGTCGTTTTTTCGCGAATCTGTTGAAGGTGTGCGGCTCAGCAGCCTCAGTGTGCGGCTCGGAGTATACGGCTCGGTGTGTGCAGCTTAATCTCGTGTACGGTCCAACGTCTTCGCTTCGGTCTCGGTCAGCAGCAGTAGAAGTCCTCGCATCGCACTTTTAAAAAAAAGGGTGAAATGCATAGTAGGAGCCGGGGATCAAACCCGGGTCTCCTGCATCTTTAGCTTCGCGTCTTACCAATTCAGCTAGGCACCATCTTGATTCTTTCCTTCCCTTTTGCAATTCAAATATTATATCTCCGGTTCATATTTTCGCAAATTTAACACTTTTAACCCAAAAATCAATTTTCTTTATTTCTAAATTCTATTTTCAACCAAAAAAATTTTAGTTATTAATTTTTGATTTTATTTTTATCTTTGACCTTAAAATTTTTGACTTTGACTTTTAAAATTAGACCTTTGACTTTAAACATTGACTTTCCCGGTTGAATTTTAATTTTTCAAATTTAGCTTTTCGGTTTGACTTTTAAGTTTGACTTTTTAAATTTGACTTTTAAAGTTGACTTTCTTGGTTTTTAAGTCAAAGGGCAATTAAAAAAAATAAATAATAATAAAAAAATTAAAAAATATATAAAAAAATTAAAAAAAAAATAATAAATAAAAATGAGTTCCACATCAATTCCGGTAAATGAAGTTTCATGTACTCCATCTTGTAAAGCCACAATTAAATTTCTTCGTGAACAAATTGATTTGCTAAAAAGGGAGAATGAGGACCTTAAATATGAATGCTATACTCTAAGGAAAGGTCAGAAACCGTTAAAAGCACAACTAGAAGCAAAAACCAAAGACTTTAGGAAGCTTCAGGAAGAGTACAGCAACAAGTGTGAAAATTACGATCACATTAAACGCAAACTTGCTGCTGTAACTGAAGAACTTGATGCTTTGAAAATAAAATGTGGAAAAACAGACGTTAGATTCAAAAATTATACAGCATCAAGTAAGACAGTCGAGTCTTTAGTAGAAAATCAATTGAGTTTTAAAGATAATAAAACCAAGGGTCTAGGGTATCACAGTGTGCCACCTCCTTTTAATCACAATTATAACCCACCCTTTGAGACCAATGAGGAAGAAATGCTTGCTCAGTATGGCCAAACACCTGCTCCAGATTCACTTAAGACTGAACAATCAGGGCCAACTGAGGGTGCCGAGCTGAACGATACTAATGCTTCTACTTCATGTGCAGGTAAAGTAGCAGAGGATGAGAACAAGAAGAACACCATTGAACAAACCAACATCTCCTTGAACTCTGAATCTATTGCTTCGAACTCAGTTGCTTCTGATCAACCTGCTGTTGAGAAGTACATGCCACCAAGTCAAGTGAAACAGCCGACCTGTTGCAATTGTGCGTGTGGGAACAATCAGAAACGAGGCAAGGATACGCCACCAGGGGCAGGAAGAAACAATTTCCCAGTGAAGAAAAAGACTTGTTTTCACTGTGGAACACCTGGTCATGTTGGCCGAAATTGTCCAAATCGCGCATACGTTCCTTATTATGCACAAGGCTGGCAGAACACGCCAAGAGGGAGATACTCCAAAAGATACCCCTCGAGATCACGATCAGACATTGACGACTGGAATGCCAAGAAGACCAAGAATTCAACGCAGAAGGCCAAGAATCTAAATCCCAAGGGCAAGAAGGGAATGTCGGCCAAGAAGCCCAATCCAAGAGATGCTCCCGTGAAGCCAAAATCAAAATCATCTGAACGGCCAACATTAAGTTCAAAAGCAAGTACTGAGCCACCCATCGGATCGAAAAAGAAATGGGTTAAACCCAACTACAAATGGGTTCCAAAGGCTCAATCTCCCAAATCAACTAACGATTCTAATATTTCTATGTCTTCTATTTGTGATAAACTGGACATGTCATGGGAGAAAGTATCGTGTGTCGATGACAAAGGTCAACCCAGTTTCAAAATGGACTGGGTTCCAAAGACCAACTAATCCCGCTCTGTGTCGGAGCAGCTATGGAGGCATATCATCAGACTTCGGTTTGTTGGTAGTAGCTGTTCCAGGCACATGATAGGAGACAGCTCTCAACTGTACAATACTCAGAACGTTATTTGAGAGCATGTGTCCTTGGCGGGAAAGGAATAAAGGAAGAGATCACAAACGGGGTTTGTGCTTAACAACATGAAGAATTTTCGGATCTGTTCTGAGTTTACGCGTGCTGTTCTCAGACCTTCTGGATGCAAATTCAATCGGTGACTTACGGTTTGCGTTTTCTTCTCTATACTCCTAAGTTTTTCTTAACCTGATTCGCTTTAAAGACAAATTTTTGTTTTAGGATAGTTTAAATTTGCGCATTTACTTTCGTTTCTCTCTTATGCACAAATTTAGGGGGAGAAATAAAAACAAAACAAAAATTAGAAAATTTTAAAAATCCAAAAACATTAGAAAATCAGATAATCAAAAAAAAAATTGTCGGTTATGAAATGTGCTGCTTGAGGGAGATGTTCTGGGAAGTGATATGATAAAGTGATAACAGGCAACCTGGGTCTGCGTAACGTACCCGAAGTTGAAGGGTCTATGCTCTGGTTTGATGCGTCGGTAGGCACGAAAATTTTTTAAATGGACTTGACTAGGGAGAGTTGAACTTAGGAAATTTATAGACTTGACAAATCTTGACCTAGTTAGATCCGTTCAGCCTGACAATACGACGCTCGGATAGGTTGAGCAAGGAGATATATATGAGAATCTACTCGTCACAATAATTGAACCCGTACTTGGAACCGTGGCTTAACTTTTCCTCGATGTGCGGATTCTGTCCTTAATTCCGGTTGGATGGGACGACTGGTAAATTCCGATAAATTAGGTCTGTAGAATATCATTTTCTTTCTTTCTGTCTGTTAGTCATATGTTGTCTCCTTTGCGTGACTTCTAATCCGACCTGGTACACAACATATGCAACTCTATTTCTCTGCAGGTTATATATGTGAAAGACTTCTTATCTGTTAGCCATATGTTGTCTCCTCTGCGCGACTTCTAATCCGACCTGGTACACAGCATATGCAACCTTCTACTTCTCAACCCCTTTGAAGTAATAAGTAATAAGTAATAGAATTCTGAATCTATCTTCTCTCTGAATGGTTGTCTGCTCACCCGGTGTAAGGAGTACTCTGGAAGTTCTTGATGGCTGCGGCATATCAGGAAGCGGGAAACACGTTCTAGTACACTTAAAATTGAACACATACATATTGTCTATAGATCTCGCTGCTCAATTTAGGTGGATAACAATATCCATGGTCGTCGTCAGATGAATGGTCCTTAAGATATAGTATCTAAGAAATTAGGATCAGATATAATATCTAGGAACTTAAGTTCACCTGTCTTGTAACAAATAGTATGTCCTAAATTTGTCACAATTTTTCGTGTTTAAGTGGACAACAATACCGACGATCGACCAGACAAAGATGTGAATATGAAAGGTACCGATAAGTGGATAAAGGCTGTCTAAAAACTTTGATCCCAAATCTATCCTAAAGTTAGATATCATTTTTATTTTTGTTAAATTTGTCAGAGTTTCTTCTAATTTAAATATTAGGGGAGAATTAAAATCAAAAAAAATCAAAAAAAATTCAAAATTCAAAAAAATCAAAGAAAAATCAGAAAAATTTAAAAATCCAGAAATAGTGTTATTTCTATTTTATTTCTTGTTCAGAAAAATAAAAAATCCAAAAATATTTTTTGTTTCTGTTTTCATTTGTGTGCTAAGTTTTCTTTTAGTTTTGTTTTGTCTTGAAAAGTGATTTCAGGTATAGATAAGACTCATGGAGTTTGTGTTGAAGATTTCTGAGCCAAAGCCTCGTCCGTGAGCATCGAATAATTCACATTCGAAGGAGAAAGAAATGAAGATTATTCTTTCGACATTCAATCTGTCAACCCCAGAAGCATGGTGAAGCTGTACTTGAAGATTATGTCACAGATTGCATTGAAGCCTCCTCAATCAATATGCTGCTATCTTTGTACCTGTTGAAGTGATCCAGAAGATTTGTTCTCTCTGTAGATTCTCAAGCTGAAGCGCTATCTTTCAAGAATCTGTACATCAAGCCTCCTCACCCAATGTGCGTTCAGAGTCAAATCTTGAAGAAAAGCCCAACCGCTCGAGATGAAGTCATTCATGAAGATTCATCAAGTTCATCTTGAAGCTGTGAAGAAATCAAAGATTAATGCTGAAGCCAAGCTCCCAATGAAGATTAACAAGAAAAAGCCAGCTAACTTTTAGGGGGAGCTTGTTGGGTCAATTAGAAAAGAAAGTTATAAACCAAGGGGGAGATTGTTGGGTCAAAAATATGGTTTATACTTTGCTTTTCTAGGAAAATATATTTTTATGTAATGTTGTATGTGTTTGCGGTTTGTGTGTATGGCCGTACACAGGGTGTGCGGCTGTACACATGTGTATGGCCGAAGGTCCATATAAATAGAGGAGTGCATGTGAGTGTACGGTTGAGAAAAAGAAGAGAAGAGGCTAGAAGGCTAAAGAAGAGAGAAAAAGTTAGAGAGAAGAAGTGTGTGTGAGAGAATCTATTGTAAGGAGCATAATTCATATTGAATACATCATAGATTCATCTTCTTCTTCTTCTTCTCATTCTCTTCTATATTGATCTGGCATCATCCAATTGATTGGGATTCCGCACCATCAATTGGATCTGATTGATACACAAGCAATTTTGGGGACTTACAGATATTCAAATCATCCTTATCACTCCGAAACGTTTACATGCTAATTCTAATATCATAGACGTACGCTTAGAATCCTACACACATAAGGTTTCTAGATCCGGTCGGCAACAGACCATAGATCCGAACAAATAATATCATATGCAACATATAACATTTAGCACATAAAGCATTTTAGGCAACTTTCCTAGAATAAACTAGTGCTCGTGTCTAAAATATCACAGACACACATCTCAAAATTTCACTTAGCATTTTAAGTTTAAGTCTAGAAATCCTACAAATTCCTAGTTCGCTTAAACTAATGCTCTGATACCAACTGTGACATCCCCAAAATCTCGGCCAGAAAAGACCGATTTTCATTTATGCTTTTAAAATAATTTCAGAGTAAATCCTTTTGATTTGAAAGAGTTGCGGAATTTGTTCCCAAAATCAAAATATGATAAAAATAATATTTACCAAAGCATTTCATAAAGAAGTGTATTTTCATTCTGTAATCAAAACTCGGGATGTCATGTTCCGATACAGACCATAAAGCATAAACTATAACATTACAAGTCATTAAACAAATATATACATATACAGACTTGTAAACAAAATAACTTGATGGTTCATCCATCCTATGCCCTTCCGCCACTACCTGTAATATAAATAAACTGAGTGGGTCAGGCTTGGGATCCTGGTGAGCATATAGTGTTTTCAACCCACAATAAATAATTATATTTAATTTCCACCAACCAACAATAACCCAATTACCCATTCCCGTTATTCTCACTTTACGTCCCTAAGACAACTAATATAGGGGACCTAGTCTAAGAATATTTCATCGGGGTGACAACACATGCTTCGGGGGTTTCCCGGCAATATATGTCAAATAAGGCAACCATGAGGGGGATAGAGTACAGTGAATGAACACCCAAGTTCATTAACACCTACAGGTGGCGAACCTGCTAGTGTTCCACAGGACTGTCTAGAAAAGTCTGTGGTCATCATCTAAACTCCGCTAGATGACTAAGTCAAAACAACATCGAGGCATCTCATCTGTTTATCACACGTCAACTATCTACCCATGTTGTACCCAACATATTAGTAGATAAAAATATATATTTTTATACATAGTTTAAAACCTGTATAGCATTCTCATTCAATACATATTCCACATAACAGATGAGACACATCCACATAACACGTATTTCATAGAGAATAAATCAGATCTATGAGATAGAAGAAAGTGAATATACATTCACACATATAACAACAAAGTATACACATAACACGTATTTTATATAAAATACTTCATAATTATGCGTTAGAAGAAAGTAACCACACACTCACTTGATCAGAAGATGATCGGACAGCACTACGGCTTATAGAAGTAGTATTCTTCGGCAGATCTGGAAGATCTCCACAAAAATCGAACTCCTCGCGGGCAGAGCTTCGGCTCGCGAATCGCACTTCTCGGAATCTCGGGAGCATAAAACTTCCTTCTTAACTTAGATATGAGATCCGAGGTGTCGGGATGGCTTCGGGGGTTTACATGCAGACCTTCGGCACGAAAAAGAGAAGAAATGAGCAAATATGCCCGGAACCCTCGCATCCTATTTATAGGAGGCTGAGGCCTCGCAGACGCAGGGCGTAAGCCTCCAAAATCGTCACTGCATGCGTCATCCGAAGAACTCGAGTGCGAGGCGTGTCATGCTTCGCTGTACGCTGGGCGTACTTCGGATGAGTCTGGTGACTCCTCTTCGGATAATATCGGATATAATAAATAAATTTAAATATTAATTATTTAATAAACTTTGAAAATTTATATCTTCTTCATACGAACTCCGTTTTCGCCGTTCTTTATATCCACGCGCAGGCGAGACTACGCTCTACAACTTTCGTTTAGACTCCGTCGGCTAATTTTGATTTATTTTTATTATTTATTTTTAGTAGGCCCGGACAGGAAAACTTCGTTATAAATTCATAACTTCTTCGTCCGACGTCCGTTCTTGCCTAACTTTTCATCGTTTCGCTACTAACAACGCGATTCTCGTTTAGATTGTTTCGGCTAAAAACCGCTCGATCTCAAATTGAGTATTTCGGGCTGCATACCGCTAAGTCGAAACTTTAGAAATTCATAACTTCCTCATACGAAGTCAGATTTGGGCGTTCAATATATATTCGGAAACCTCGTTGCGGCCACTACAACTTTATGCAAAGATATCGGGCTTATCTCATACATTAATTTTGACGCTTAATTTATTCTTAATTCATTAAATCACATAATTAAGCAATTAAGCACGAAACACATAATACGCTCTTATTATTTTCAAAACGGGTTACAAAGGTTAACCTAGACTATTACATCAACGAAAATGCCTAGCCTGGAAATGCGGGCGTTACAATTAGGAGCTGACGAAATCTCTCTCGAAAACACAAGGGCGATTGTCTCTTTGGCTGCTGGCATTAAATTCAACTTCTCAAACTTTATTCTTGATGAGTTCTTGGTGAACATAAATGCCATGACCTGGGGAACCAGAGATGCATTCTTGTTATATCCGAGGTTTATTCAAGCGTTCATCAACGATCAATTTTCGGAGATGGTCAAGGATGGTGACAAGCTGGATATAAAATACTTGGGGCCTCACACTGTTGGTCTTATTAAAAAAATCGGAAGGGCAAGGTTGTTTTTCAAGGATTACATCGCCTGGTGAAGTTCGGGAAATTTGCTAAGCTTGATGAATCTTCCGAGTCTCATGGAACATCTAATAAAGCATCATTTGAGCCCACTTCCTTTGAAACAGTTGTTTCTGATGATGTCATCACCATTTCAGATCATGATGCCGATGAAACTGTAGCTGCAAATGACCAAGTCGTCGAGGAACACGAATTGCAGTCGGTACAGGTTCAAGGGGATTACAATGAGTGGTCGGGAGCTGAGACTGAATTGTATGAGGATCTCGACCTCACAAGATTCGATAATGATGAAATTCCCTTAAACTTCGGTAGCAATGAAGATTTTATGACTGGAGAAAGCCTCGACAAGTTGCTTGATAATGTCGATGAAGTTGCTCATCCGGCAACAGAGACAAGGGAAGAAGACGATGTTCTTGAAGCCACACCTACTCCTACCAATCCATCTGCAGAAATAGCAATTCCTATCGTGACAGTATCAGGGATTCCTCCCCTTGATGTTGTCTTACCTACATCTGAACCAGTGGAAAGTGATCACACCACTACTCAAGCCTCTCCTCCTCCAAGTAAAAGACGCAGACTCGTCCTTAGACTGGCAACTCAAAGTGTTTCAGCACCACCAACAACCACACCTGTCATAGTCTCTGCTGAACCCGTCAGTGAAGGTCCTAGTACTTTCTATGAAGCTGGTGGCTCTTCATTCCCAACAGGTTTCTCTCCTCCCAGGACAGAGGATGATGCTGCCTCGGTCAGGCTAGCTAGGCTCCTGGCAGAAGAGCAATTTTCTACACCACCCCCACACAAAAAAGGAATGTTTATTGGGGTGACAGCTCGGGAGAAGAGATTCCCTCACTTCTTGGACTCCAAAAACAGATCGACGTACTGAATCAGAAGAACATTGATCTTAATCAGAGAAATATTGAGCTGATTATCAAGGTCGCATACCTTCAAACTGAAAACACAAAGCTCAATATTCAAGTGGCCGAACTTAATGAGGATAAAGTTCAGAAGACAAAGCAGATTACAGATCTTCAGACACATTTTGGCCTGTTGACTGCCAGCTACTACGATTTGAAGAAAAAATTAGAAGATAAACTTGGCGATGAATTCAAGTCATCCGTTCACGAGCCACAGATTTATCTTCCCAACCAAGATGTTCCCATTGTTCCTCAACCTACCTGAACCACCATCATCGAGGACCGTTTTGAAAAGGAACCGGATCAAGCTCCAAGTGTAGCAGCATTAAAACGCAAAAAATTGGACAAGTCTACTGGCAAATCTTCTGACAAAGGTCAATTGCTATTCAAAAGGATCGTAGATCATAAGGCACCTAGGATAATCCACAGATCACCGTTACGGATTTGGGCGTGCATCGTTTCAGAGATATGTATGGCGATAGGTCAAGAATCATCTCGTAGGGATTCCAGGAGAAAGAGCGGAAATAAAGAACTATACAAAGATGCTCATGACTTTCACTCTTTTACTAAGATAGATATCATTGAGCTGTCCAATGCTCCTTTCTCAAATCCATCAGGCAATCCCAAGGCGAGTCAGTTCAAATCCTTTTTGGAAGATCAAGTGGCCAAGGGCTTTCCGTCAATGAAGACTGCGGAGTTTTTTGTCAAGGTCCACAAAAAGATTATTGATCCCAAAACAAGTCAGCCACTTCGGTCAGTGATGTGGCCTGCTACTACTCAAGTTAAGCACATTCCTGTTCTTCAAAATTATTCAGATGGTTCTCTCGCATCCATGCAATATTGGGTGTATGATGAATCCACAGATGTTGTTGTCATCAAGCTTAAGGAAGATTGCATCCGTCTGTATGACAAAAGGGATTTGCTTCAATTTGGCAAGTGGGACATACATTATCTCGCTGCTCATCAGATTATGGTGGATGAAGATATTTTTAAGCCCGCTGCAAAAGAATACACTTCAATGGTGGCTGCAATTATAGAGAAGAAAATATGGAACGGAGCAATGGGAAAGTCCGATGTACTGTTGGTCGACAACTGAGTCCAAGCTAGCACCAAACCAAGGGGGAGATTGAAGAGTCCAGTTAATGGTTTGTCCTAGGCTTTCAGTGTATTTTGTTTGGCATGAGTCTGTAATACAGTTTATGAGTAGTTTATTTCTTTTTGGTCATTTTGTGTGTTCACGACCATAAACAGAGTTTACGGCCGTAAACACGTTTACGGCCGTAAACCCTGTTTACGGTCGCAAGCACAGTGTGCGGTCTAATCGAGTATAAATAGTGGAGGAGTTGGTCTTTTGTGGTTGTTGATACCATAGAGTTTACAGAGCATTCCATCGAGTTGTACCTGACGATTTATTGAATATAATCGTATGCAAGCTTGGTTTCTTTTCATCTTGTTCTTATTCTGTGATTGTTTATTGCTTGATTGCTAGTAAAGATCCTTATTTGGACCTTACAAATAAAGGACTTCACATTTTGTTTTCTTGTCTAGATAGCTGAATTTACAAGGATATGGAGTGGGATTGCTTTTGCATTTGCTTATTACTAAATCCCATGGTTATAAGAAAGAGCTTTAAATTTCACTCTATGGTGTTGACTTTGTTTCGTATTTTAATGCATAAAATCAAGGCATAAGGGATGAAATGGTTAACTTTTCTACACACTCATTCTCTTGCATTTGGGTTGCCGAAATGCCATGGCCATTTTGATCTTCCTTCTCTTATTTTTCTTCCATTTAGTGTCTAGATTCAAAGATTGAAGTATTGCTTCTCTTTAACCATATTTTGGTATATGTCTTAAAGCTTAAGAAAATTATTTTAGAAGTGAAGACTAGCATATTGAAGTGGTCTCATTTTTTCTTTGGTGGATTGTAACATCCCAATTTCCATTACAATTTTGTTCATTGTTAAAAGACAACATTACGTCCTTACCTTATTCCACCAATTGGTTCACGACCTTCACCGATCCACCAATAATATGTGTATCTAGAGTTACAACCTACTAGTGATTTCATTGTCAACATGAGTCTATAGGCTCCCGATCTATTGTTATTCCGCCGTCAATCCCTCCCTTAGTTGTAATGAATAACTCAAGTACAATAATGTTTAAGCACATACAGACTATGCTTTCGAATTTACTCTGGTACAATAACACTTAACACATAGATACTATACCTTTAACTCAACTCTACTAACTCTTATATCCTGACATACATGTATGTATATTGTAATATATAGTATAGCGAGATACTCACCTGGGTAATTACTCCGACGACTACCAGCTATCCAGATGGTGATCCAACATGCGGGAAATGCGTCTAACAAGTATTAACTTATAATACTATAATCGATTAGTCTATATGACAAACTGGTAATAAAGGCTAGATCATTCACTAATACCAATGAATACTTGGAGTTCTATCTAATAAGGAATAAATAGGTAAGATTATATCGGAGATAGGATTCGTTTGGTATACAAAGTATACTGTTTGGAAAATTCACTTTAAACACCTCACTAGATCTTGCCTAGACATCACTATCGTAAGTAGATCAGTCAATAATTTGAATGAAATCATTGAGAAATCTTATTTATAAATTATTAATAACGGTTATGAATATAAATATAAGTTACACATAAATTATAGTAAGTGAAGCTTAAGTTACCGAGTTTCTAGAAAAAGTTAGAAAGTTGTAGATAGAACTTCAACTTTGAATACTCCTTTTCATTAGGTTATCTGATGCCTTAGAGCCTTGCTATGAATATCCTGGAAACCTGAAAGAAACCTCCGAAAATCGGACTTTCTAGAGAGAGAAAGTTGAGAGAGAGAAAAGGAGTGAAGAAAGAATGAAGATTGAAAGCGTATCACACTTCTGAAATTTTCGCGCGGTGCTTAGGTGTTGTGCTAGCTTCCTAATGGTGTCATGTGTCACGATTATGTAGTGCCATGTTGCTTGGTCAGTGGAAGATGAGGTTGTCGCCTCTACCACATGGCACACTCTAGTGCTGCCATGTCATCACTTCCGGATATTTTTCAAAATCATTGAAAAATCATAACTCTTGCATACGAGCTTCATTTTTTATGTTATTTATATCCACATGTTCGTATCGACGAGTACTACAACTTTCCTTTAGCCTCTGTTAGGTAATTCTCACTCCATTTTAAATTTATAGTCTGTGAAGATTACATTGTAAAAGACCATGCAAAATTCATAACTTCTTCATAAAAACTCCGTTCTCGATGTTCTCTATATCGACAGTTTGTATTTATGAGAACTCCAACTTTTGTTCAAATTCTTTGGCTACCAATCTACCAATTTTCATTTCGATTTCTGTGTAGCATACTGATGTACTGTGTTGCACCAAAAATTCAAAAAAAAAAATCAGAACTTCCTCATATGAAGTCATATTTAAGCATTCTTTATATTTCTACTTTAAATTTTACAAGACGTTTATATTAAATTCTACTATAAAGTGAAAGAGGGGTGTTACATGGATACATTATAGAGAGTTTATTCTTGAAGATTTAATGTTATCTTCATCAACTTCCTGATTGTCAAAAGGAACCAAAGTTTTCAAAGGTTGTGAACATCTTCTTTCGTTTGGTTATGTTTTAATCTTTCTAAGTCTTGCAAGATGATCATTGGTGGGCTAAAATGGTTTTAGTTTATTGAAATTATATAATGGTTTTGTTGCTAATTATGTCGAATTTGTCACTATAATTAGACTAGTTTTAATAAAAACCCAACAATTTTGGGGAACTCACTAAGCTTTGTGTTTATGGTTTTAAGTTTAAATGTTGCAAGTTGTTTTGGTAGCAAAGGGGAGGACACGCATGGTTGTATCACATCTATTGAAGATTTTCGTACTTTATTACTTTTATGTTTACTACTATGATTTTTGATTTTGGAATTGCAAACTCGTATTTTGGTTATTTGATTATCTTCTAATGAATTGGGATGGTTTTATTATTATTAAAAATAATATATATATATATATATATATATATATATATATATATATATATATATATATATATATATATATATATATATATATATATATATATATATATATATATTGGGATGTTACAAGCTTGTATCAGAACCTTGGTTTGAGGGATTCGGGCTAGCGTTGGGTGCATCTATACTTAAACTAAGGACTGAGAGAATCTTTTTACTAAATGTTTTTCAAAGAGGTTTTCTAAAAATAAAAGGATGTGATGCATGCAATCAATCGCATCTCAAGTAAGTAATTCCCAAAATATACACACATGTTTGATATGCTACTAATGATATAATTTGAATTGTTAGAGAGGTATGCTACTGTATAGGCTAAGGATCTTTCATGAATTGCATGTTAGAATGCCCTGATCTTTTAATGCCTTATTACCTAATGGATTTTTTGCTTGAATGTTTCTTGCTTTGTGTTATGTGAAACCTATGTTGGAGAGGTATGCTACAATACAGGCTAAGAATCTTTTAGGAATTGCATGTTAGAATTCCCTGATCTTTTGATGCCTTATTACCTGATGGATTTTCTGCTTGAATGTTGCTTGGTTTGTGCTATGTGAAACCTATATTATACAACTCTTGTTTGAGTCCAACAGTTGTAGTGATGGATGTTTCGGTCGAAAGAATATATAATTTTTTATGCATGTAATTGTCTTCGTAATGTTACTAAGGAGTTAGTTAAAGGTAGATAGTATGGTTTGACACCAGGATTTGTTATGGCCTGTTTCCGTTTCTATCAGTTATATGATTATGGATAGGCGTGATGAGGACGGTCTCAATTATGGTTCAACCTTAATAGCCATTATGGTTAGAGTCTGAGTATTGTATAATGGCACAATATTGGTTGATTATGAAGTCTCGCGGGTTTTATTTGAGTTATTATCAAAACGAGTCGTGAGACTCAAGTAGGAAGCAATCGTGACGATCGACATGGGGATTGTAGTCATTTTCAGTGCAGGTCAACCGATGATTTGGGTTATCGTTTGCTACGAAAAGTTTATATTTAAGCCTTATGTATTCTAGAGGAGGAGAGATTTGTTGCTCATCAGTCAATAGCTAGAATCAAGGGAAGGTGTTTTCGGCATCAGTTTATGCCCTAAGAGGTAGAGTCCAACGTGTTATGAAGGGTTTCTCGTCTTACAAAGAGGAGTAATATTGGATTCAACAACCGCCATTGTCACTAGTATGCTGTCAGTTGTATTTTGATATCCTTTGGATTCTTTTTACGTTGGTACTGGTTGGATTGGTTTGAACTTGTGAACAAGTTATTTGATTAGATCAGTGGTTGTTGGTAAGAATAGTGATATTAGGATGTGTTCATCGGAGTTGTTGCTAATGCATCAGTATAAGGTTCTTGATGTTTTGAGAAGGAGGAGACTTTATGCCAAATTCTATAGATGCGAGTTTTGGTTGCGCGAAGTTTGGTTCTTAGGATACCTTGTCAACTAAAATGGTATCTTGATCGATCCAGCTAAGATCGAGGTAGTGGTACAATGGGAGGTTCTGAGGTCTCCATTTGAGATTTGAAGTTTACTTGGGTTGACTAGTTATTATTTGAAGGTTTATCTTTTTTGTTTCACGTACTCTAAGAATCAAGGATGGTATGTAACGGTTGGACCGATTCAGCCTCCGATAATGATGAACAACAATAGGTGGTAGTTCGAATCCTAAGTAGGGAGAGAACTAAGTATTTTCATTAGAGGTTCATGGAGCAGTTCAAACTTTTGGTTTCTGTGTCACATGTCAGAAGAATCTACGACTCGAACATACAGGGTTATTGGTTCATACAAATTGTCATGGGTAGGGAAGGGTAGCAGTCTATCGCCGAAGTGCTCGTGACTAGTTAGACTCAAGAATGAATACAATTGATTAATGATTAAATTGTTTTCATAACAATATGTAATATCTATCAAAAAAATAATATGTAAAATGAAAGATCATACATGTAATACCATTTATATTAAATAATATAAATAATTAAAATAACAAATAATACATAAAATAAAAGACCATACATATAAAATTTATTTATATATGAATTATTTATATTAACAAACACAATTAAAGGATCATAATTGAAAACAATATATAACAAACGACCATAAATATAAAATTTATTTAAATTGTGATGGGTTTAGTTCGTAACCATGATGTCTGTAGTTATGATGAGTTTATAATTTAGTCAATTAGGTCAAATTAACATCATCATCCATACTACAGTAATATAAAATAAATTGAATCAAATGAAGATGATCAATCGAATTTGTTTTTCAACAAGAATTCTATGTTGTCTACTCAATCGATCTTAAGTGAAGACCAAAAAGTCAACGATATTCCGCCATTGAGGTCATTTCGTTCCTTTGTTTACCCCACGTCAACCCCCACCCTTGCCTATACTCTCTTAATTTTTCTGCAACCACATATAAATACCACAATCACAAACACCCTTATCATTTGCTTTCAAAAAGTATCTCATAACACCGATTGAAGCTATAATCGCTATGGCGGATAAGTGGTGGGATTCATCTTTAAGAACCGCCACTTCATTGGATTCAGTTTCTGTCAGCAACCCCATTAACGTCTTCCAAGATACCGATACTCCAAGCACAACGGCCATGCCCAGCCTCACAGCCACCGCCACCGCCACCGCCACTTCCAGTACAGCCACCAGTACCACAAGCTTACACATGATGGGGTTGAGACGTTCTTCACCATCACCTCCACAGTCGTTGGATTGGAATCAAGCTTTACTGTATGTCCACTAACGTTTCTTGATAACTTTCTTTTTCCCTTTTGCATTATTAATCTTGAATTTTATTCTCTTTTTCATCCACCAAGTTCAACGAATATATACGAAATAATAATAAAATCATATAAAAATAACCCATATGTGTTTATGTATACATGTTAATTACTTACATGTTACAAATATTTACTTTTGTGTAAAATTGTAGTCGGGGAGATGAGAAGAGCGAAAACAGTTTTCAGAATCTACTTCAAGATCAAGATCATAGCTTGCGATCGAATACAACGAATTTTCAGCTAGAAAGTAACCAATGGAGATCAGATAAGATGTATGCATCTAGTTCACAAGATTCCTCGTCGGATTTTAAGCAATTCAAAGCGCGTATGTCTCACTTGGAACAACAACCGATGCAAGAGAGTGATAATGAAAGCATAATTACATGTCAGGGATTGAATTCAAGCTTTCAAAACATGGATTCATATGGAAGCCCTTCTACAATGATGCAAAATTTATTTGGTTCAGATAGCAATCAACAACAAGATTCGAGTTTTGATCAAAACCATGGAATGAATTACTCTATGTATCAATCAAGCTATGATGACATGAACAAGCATGTTGGTGGTGTGGATGGTGGCATTGGTGAGGAGTTTGCCGTAAATTCATCTAAAAAAATTCAGTTGGCCGACATGGGTGCCAACCAACTACACTTCTCTAACAACACAAGATTTTGGAATGTTGTTGAAACTGGTGTGAGCAATATACGAGCGAGCTTCTTTCCATCTTTCCAAATGCAATTGCCTTTATCAACCATAGAGGATAAGCCTAAGGTGACAAAACATTATAAAAAGCTAGGGTTTAGCTTAAGCCCTAGTTTTTTCATAGTCAAATTATTTATTTTTGCTAAAATTTCGATTAATTTGCGCAGCAGATTACTACAGGAGTAACCAAAGAAAGCGTTACCGAGCCGTTGAACAAAAGAACCAAAAATGATCACCAATCCCATTTACCATCCTTTAAGGTACACATTTGTTGTATGCAACTTCTTTTCAAAGTTCTCATTTTCATGTTACTAGAATAAACCATGAGCTTTACCATGATGCAAAGAAATAAAAGTTCACTCTTATTTAGAAGTGGAACTACACTATTTTATTTTTTATTTTGAATCATTAATTTTAATCTACTCCTAAATTTTAATCTACTCCTAAACTATTTGTACTTTTATCTTTGTATCCAATAAGACTTGAATCCTCGACCTTAATAAATAAGGATATCGCTAGACTAGAAACCGTTTGATAGAAATGGAATATTTTATCAAAATAACAATTGCCACAAAACTACACAAATATCGAATATGTTAAGACCGGACTACAAACAATACATTCAAGTCTCTAGAAAATTTTGTGACTTGTTATTTTAACAACTGAAATAATTATCGATAACACAAAACAGATTTTTTAAAATGTTTGAAATTTTAGTTATTTATTATCATATATCGACACCTATGAAAATATTGTCTTTTGGATTTTTCAGGTGAAAAAGGAGAAGATGGGGGACAGAATCACTGCACTCCAACAATTAGTTTCACCTTTTGGAAAAGTATATGATTGATTCTTTGAATTTCCACGCACAATATATATATATATATATATATATATATATATATATATATATATATATATATATATATATATATATATATATATATATATATATATATATATATATATATATATATATATATATATATATATATATATATATATATATATATATATATATATATAAAAGATCAATATATTTTGTGACGAGGAGACGCAATCCTACCCATTCATTTTGTAAATAAAAAACATTTTTAAAATGCAAAATACTTGAAAATTTTCAAAAATATTTTTTATTAAATATTATTTTCGTCACTTATATTTTCCATGATAAAAAAAATACAGTTTTTTTGAAATATTTGAGAAATATTTTAGTAAAATATTATAATATTCTAGTAGAATATTAAAATATCCTAGTAAATATTAAAATATTTTATATATCTGACAAATCTAGTATAATACTAGAATATTCTAGCATTTTAAAAATCACATTAGAATATTTACAGTGTAATATTCTATTAGGTATTTTTTCATTTGTGACCATTCTAATTTTGTGACCATTCTAATGTTAAAAATCACATTAAAAATCACATTAGAATATTTACAGTGTAATATTCTAGAATACTCTAGCATTTAAAAAAAAAAACGGTATTTTTTTATTCTTTTAGGTATATAAAATAACGAAAATAATAATTAAAAAAATTCGGAGTTTCTTTTTATTTTGCATTTTTTTTTTAAATTGCGTCTCATAGTCTCACAAAATTAACATTGTTTCAAATGAATTTATATATATATATATATATATATATATATATATATATATATATATATATATATATATATATATATATATAGGTTCAGATTCATTTGTGACCATTCTAATTTTGTGAGAACGTGAGACCAAATCTAAAAATAATTTTAAAATGCAAAATAAATGGAAAAATCCAAAAATTCTTTTTTTAAATATTATTTTCGGAACTTGAATTAATTAAAAAAAATTAAAAAAAAAATCCCGTTTTTTTGAAAAATACGTAAAATAGAATATTCTAATAGAATATTACACTGACATATTCTAAAAAATAATTTTAAAATGCAAAATAAATGGAAAAATCTAAAAATTCTTTTTTTTTAAATATTATTTTCGGAACTTGAATTAACTAAAAAAAATAAAAAAAATTAAATAAAAAAATTCCATTTTTTTGAAAAATACGTGAAATATTCTAATAGAATATTACACTGTACATATTCTAAAAAATAATTTTAAAATGCAAAATAAATGGAAAAATCCAAAAATTATTTTTTTAAATATTATTTTTGGAACTTGAATTAACTAAAAAAATAAATAATAAATAAATAAAAAATTAAAAAAATTAAAAAATGCGTCTCACGGTCTCACAAAATTAGGCCATCTCACATGAACCTAACCATATATATATATATATATATATATATATATATATATATATATATATATATATATATATATATATATATATATATATATATATATATATATATAAAGCAACATCTAAACCTATTAAAAAATACTTTGACAAAAAAGTGTTCTAAACATAAATGGGGTTCGCATAAATATATGGTTAGCTAAAAGAACATCGACTCTATACTGCAATGTAAAATGTCCAAATATGCAGATCATTCGAAATAGCAACCTTTTTTTAATTTTTTTAGTGACTCGTCTTATATAGCAACGTATTGGTGATACACGCATATTAGGGTTGGACTTGGTATGGTACTGAATTTATTTTTCTTCAAAATGTGTACCGATCCAATTATAGTTAATAAAAACTTTATTTATGACTACCTTATTAGGTATAGTTGTTACCAATTTGTTGATTATAAATACATTTAGTTGGTAAATGTTGGTGATAGTATATACCAACATGTATAATAATTTTGTGAAAAATGATATTTGCAATTTTTTGGTGCATTATTAAATGTTAATGGGGGGGAGGGGGAGGGGGGGGGGTATGGTACGATCATGATATTTAAAACTTTAAACCATTATCAAACCATGATTATTCATTTGCTACGGTACTACCAACCAAACATATTGGTTACTAACATTCTTGGTTCGGTTGGAAATTTATTAGTTGGTTTTTAGTTGTATATATTTGTCATTCCTAATATATATTTATACATATATTCTACAAATATTATTAACATTTTTTTCTTGTATCAGACGGATACGGCATCTGTGTTGTTTGAAGCTATTGATTACATTAGATTCTTACATGAACAAGTTAGTGTAAGTATATAAAACTTCATTGTTCTTATTTTTTTGATAATTATTTAAAACGATCATCAATAAAAACCATTATAATAATTAAAGTGTAATAGAAAGAAACAAATATGCAGCTAAAGTTTTCTTGATATCCAGGTTCTAAGTACTCCATATATGAAAAATGGAGCGTCCACCATACAACATCAACCACAAAAACTACAACAGGTAATCATGAATTCAAGTTCATTTAGCTAGCAATTTGATAAATTTAAATTCGGGTAATCATGTAGACATCAGAAAAATCATCAGATGGAACAACACATGACCTAAGACGTCGTGGACTTTGTTTGGTGCCATTTTCAAGAACGTTTCCGGTAACACACGAAACAACAGTTGATTTCTGGACACCTACGTTTGGAGGGAGTTTCAGATGAAAGCACTCAATAATGACATGAAGTTAAACTATATGAATAATGAGAAACAACAATATAGCTCATGGGAGATAAATATAGGAAGGTAAAAGAGGAAGAAAATGGCATAGATATTTGATGTTGAGGCAAAATGATGCATATTTGGCCAATGTCTTTCTAAAAGAATACCAATCTTGTTTTAATAATTATAGCCTAGTAGCCTTCATAATCATTAGTTAATAAATTAAGGTTATATATATATATATATATACATATATATATATATATATATATATATATATATATATATATATATATATATATATATATGTGTGTGTGTGTGTGTGTGGTTGCGTACAATAGGAAAAAGTGTAATTATGTAAGAAGAAATTGTTTAGATGAAGTTATCATGGTTGTATAGATTAGACGAAGTATAATTGATTAAGATGAAGAAAAGAACATCTAAATTTAATAATGATTAATCGGGTAAAAATGAGTTGTTATTTTTTTTACAGATAGGAAATAATTGAAATAGATTAGTGACGAGCTTATCTTCCTACATTTGAGAATCACATAAGTGGTGTTTTTTTAATATCACTACATATGCATGAAGTTTTGTATCGATCGAATACACTTCAAGTATGAATAATAAATAACAAACTAACTAAGAAAAGGTTAAACAAAAAAACAAAAAACACGAGTAATCACAAATATGCTTTCACTAAGAAAATATGTTCTCACCAAGAGAACGAATGTCAAAAAGACTGTCACCAAGACATTACATTAGGGTTTCACCCTAATGTTGAATATATACGATTACAATAACTAAAATCCCACTAAGGGATGTATACATATCTAAGTAAATGTCTTATCCTAATCACAAAGATTACCTATAAGATATCTATTATATATATATATATATATATATATATATATATATATATATATATATATATATATATATATATATATATATATATATATATATAACTGCCTAATATAAAAAAGATCACCAATATCATTATCTTCATGCTGGCTCTGATAAGTTCTAGTGTTGGCATTGGCGGTCAGCATATAAAGTGTTTAGACTCATCAGATCATAAGTTGTGACCTTACAATCACCCCTATCTGATGATGTCAAAACTAATCTTCAACAAATTATTCAGCATTTCCTCCTACTGAGAAAGTGTATTGGCTCTTACTCGCTTTTGGTTATCAGTAGTGAAAGCAGTAAGAGCAGCGGAATCAATCAGAGTATCATGAGTTGTAGTAGAAATATAGAATGTTGATATGTTCCCCCCTTAGATTTATAACAACTGACATTTTCTCCCCCAGAAGATGGGAACTTCATTTCTTGAAACTAATAGCATAGTCTAGTCTTCACTTTGAGATATTTGCTCGATCACAAATCAGGGTATATTGAAGACAACGTATTGAAGACAATGTGCCATCCTTTCTCCATTTAGCAAATGAAGAGTATTTGTATATGATTATTTACCCCCCTTTTTGACATCAGCAATATATTTGGTACTGGCAGAAGAAATCAATGTATCTGAATTACTCAATCAATGGATCAAGGATGCAACTGATTAGTAAGTAAGATTGTGATGTCTTCTTATAGTATGGTTTTGAACTATCATTCACTGACATAGTATTGACTGGTCTCATCAGTGTGTGGTTCTACACGCTGAATCATTAACTTCTTTTATTAGAAGAATAAATGGCAAGAATGAAATGATGAGTGTAATACATTTCGATATGAATTGGTGCGTGTGATAAGATCCGGTGTTTAACTTAACCATCGACACAGATTTTCCAAGCCCTCATCAGCGTATGGTACATTACGCTGAATCATAAAGCTTTAAGGATGAAATTATAGGAAAGAAGGAGTTGGTGCGTATGATAGCCTACGATACATAGACTAACTGAAATATCCCAAAAAATAATGACCAAAAATTTCATTTTTAAAGTAAGTAATTATAAAAACCAGCAGTCTTAAACATCAATAGTGTCAATCCATATCAAAACCAGTATGTCAATTAACCGAAACATGTCATAGAAAATATTATCAGAGTACAACTCCCAAAGATCTCATATGCGGAAAATCATAGTGTGATGCGCTACGATCATGTCGGCTCCTTTCCTTTTAAAGAAACAATACATGAAACCAAAACTGAAAACCGTAAGCACGAAGCTTAGTGAGTTCCCCCATCATACCACATACCATACAACAAATACATTGCCAAGCATATATGGGTATTGGCCTCCCCTTTGGTCTATTTCAACCGGATACTATCGCACATATCTGGGTGCTGGCCTCCCCTTCAGTCTATTTCAATCGGATACTGTCGAGCATACCTGGGTGATAGCCTTCATTTCGGTCTATTTCGACTGGATAATGCCAAGCATATCCAGGTGATGGCCTCCCATTCGTTCTATTTCAACCGGATACGGGGTCTATTTCACCCTACCACTACCACATAATATCATAGCAAATAAGCACATAAAACATAACAGATAGTGGCATACCAGAAAATTATCACAAAGACAATCATCTCTACTACAAACAACTACTAGTGGGCTGACATTGGTGCCTTCAACCCACTCATACAAGAAGGTAACTCATCTCACATTGCTGAAGTCCACTGCAAGAAATCCTTAGATGCTGTCCTGGCAACTCCTCGAGCTATCAATACCAAAATGTTACCAAATTAGCAATTGGGTCCCGAATCATGATCCATAATCCATACATGGGGTGAAATGACCGTTTCACCCCTAGCCCAATAAGATTCACAACTAAGGCCCAAAACTACCAAATCTATAAAACCCATCAATGGCCCAATTTTCCAAATTGGGCCCAAACCCTTGCATGGGCCTTTCCCTAAAGCCTATTTACTTTTATGAACCAACGATTTTCGATGGCCCAAAGGTCCAACCCTATTGGGCCCAATCAAGGCCTAATTACATTGGGCCCACTAAGGCCCAATTCATCATCCAAGGCCCATTAGGGCAAGCCCAACTAGAAGTCCATTACTTTAAAATCCTTAGTCAATTACGATCCCAAACCAAAGGATAAGTCCAATACCAAGCTAGTCAACAATTAAAGAGTCCAAAACTTGCACAGGTGATGCTCACGTTGTGAGGTCGTGACTTTGGCCGAAAAACTTCCTCGAACACGCTCTCACATCGTGAGGCATCATTCCTCACTTCGTGAGTCCAGATCTGACCAAAAATGAGCATTAAGCTCCTAATCGACTAAGCTTTAACATGGGATAGTCTAGAGGTTCTTCCTTGACCCCAAGGACCATAAAAATCGATGCTTTTCAGTCACATATGTCCACTACATGACTTAAACACCTACTTAGGTCAAAATGAAGGAAAAAGGTCCAAGACTCAAACTTAGAGTCCAAAACCATGACCAAAATCCAGATCAGAGACTTATAAGACTTAAGAGACCACCATGATCCATAAATTTGCCAACTTTATGGATCCCATGCATCCTAGCCAACATTACATGCCATAAATTGCATGGAAGCTTAGATATAGTAAGCAAGGAAAGGAAAGGTATGCTCTTGACGACTTACTGTTGGGTTTTTGTATACTACAAAATCCTATGGTGCACATACAATCCTAAATGCTTTGGATCTATATTTTCTCTAATTATACATTCAATATTGTTTCCAAAGCATTAAGCCTACAACAAGCATACAATTGACATAAACAACATAAAATACTAGTTAGGAGTTTACCTCCTTATGTAGCTTATAGAACTTGTTGTATTTGGCCTTTAAGAACTTAGAACCCTAAGTGTGATGCCTCAAACGTCTCACAACACACATAGGACAAAGGATGACTTTTTAGAGAATGTCTTGCACACAAATCAGCTTATATGAACTCATAGATCATTAGGGTGTCGATTCGGTGATTTCGGGACTCCATTTATAGTTTGGCAAAACTAGGGTTACAACCATGCAAACCCTAATGCTCCATGACCTTTCATATTACTTAAGCTCCATGGGTTAAACCTCCATGGACTACCATATTCGTTTAGCTCATCCTAAATAACAATTGGCCCACACTATAAGAGTCATTGATTTACCAAATCAATCCTCGTATATTTAATTAGTCTCTTTTGATCACATAATTAATTCCAAATTCGTTCTTGAACAATACTAATTAAATAATATGATTTCATATTAATATATTAGAACTTATAATATATTAATAAATCATAAATAACCTCTTCTAAAAAGTCCATTCTATCAAATTGTCATGGTGATATGCAACCCGAAATGGAACATGCTACTCCCGGGTCAAGTACATACCAATTATAGTTATGAACTTATACACTTAATCCAACAGTATCCCACTTGGATAAATCTAATAACTATTATTGCAAGTACGACTCCAAAATCCCGACTAGCAATCGTAGCTCTTAAAAGTCGTTGTCGAACTCTGACCTAGTCAATGATGCGTCCATTAGATAAATGATCATATATTCCTCCATTCTAGATATCGTATAAACTGAGACATGGATTATAATTGTTCTCTCTGTTCATGTGTTGTTTCCCGATTTCCGATTTATGACGACTGACTAATTGAACAAATCAAATTACTCCAGGCTTGGTTAAGCGATTAGGGTTGTCATCACTAAATCATCGAGGGGCCCATATATATCACTTTTATCCCTCTAAGGGTAAAAGGAATGGATAAAATCCGACTCAAATGTTTGCTTGTACTTACTCATCAAACCACACACAATAATATGTTTTATAACACCAAGTTACTGGTGCGTTTACATACGTCAATGTGAAACTGACTTGTAAACTACAACTCACATGTCTTGGTTTTAAGAATATAATATATTATCGTCACACAATAACTCGTGATAAAATCCATGAAGTGATTTAGATGAGCGTGGGTTTAATCCAGTACAAGAATCTTATTCTAGGAGTACCCATGAATACTGTAACAAACTTGTGCTATGTCTAAAACACCTAGACAATCTACAGTTAGATTCATGACAGTCTTGCCTCAATACCTACTTCTAAAGTATGATCGATTGTGGATGGTTTGAATAACCTGGTTATTCGGGAAGTCAAAACATGCAAAGTGAAACACAAGAATAATCGAATCTGATATGGTATCAGAACTTATGAATATAAATATAACAGCTTTTATTTAATCACCATATTGATTACACATTATTCATTGTATAATGTTTCGATTAATCAACTTAATACTTGAATTAAAACAATAGTTATTCCATGCTCCAAGCATGCACACTATGTTTGCATATGGTCATTTCTTTGTGAAATAGATCAATTGAACACATCTTCAATGAAACTCATTTCATAATTTCAAATCCTTACTGTAAATGTAAGAATACCAAATTCTTGCCATTTACTGTAATCTGTTAGATTCTAAACTTATATGCAATGATCCTCTTGTAATGACTATGCACAAAAATCATAGAGACTTTGCAACATACATTACAAAGTATTCCGATGGAGAGCAATTACATGGAAATGAAGTCTCGCATTCAAAGTACATTCCTTTGAACATCCTTCTTGCATTAAGTTTTCTAATCTTACATAAATTTAAAGAATAACTTGCACTTATGGAAACATTTCCATATTCCCATTTTGACTATCACTTTTAAACAGGAGTTACCTCTTCTCAGAGTATGTCAATATGGTCCTTCCAAAACTTACAATATACTTCCGACTTTCCATAAGCAATCAATCTTTGGTAAACCTCAGATTGTCCTCGACAATTGTTTAACCATTTTAGTCATATCTCGGTCTAGTACCTTTTCCCTCTCAATTCCCTAGTCATTAGGAAAATTAGAACAGATTAACATTATAGCATATGTAATCAATCCTATACTCAAAGCATATGGGATATGATAAATAATGTTTCACATAAAGACATGATACTTTACCAATCTCTTGCTATAATATTTCCACATATAGAAGTTCCTTATGTTGAATCATTTCAACATAACATTCATATATGTTCTTGACTAAATTTGATTAAAAACTCGATCTAAGCTTTTAGAATTGAAATGAATTATGAATTCCTCTCCCTTAATTATAGCAAAACAACTTTTCAAACCCTACAACTTTGCGAATTGAAACTTTTGTTTTCTATAATTAAGATTGCTAACTCGCAACACTTAACGTAATAATTGTGCTCCCACTAGCATAATAATTACATTCTTATGAGCATAACACTTATGCTCCCACTAGCTTTGACATGTACCCAACAATAAGATGGACTTCTAGAAATCAATACTTGTTGACTTTCTTACCAAAGTTCAAATTTCTGATATAAGATGCTTCGATAAGACTTTATCTAGGCTTCTCAAACTTATACACCTTTCCTTAGATAGCTCACATGTGTGTCTAAACAATTTTAGAACTTACAACAATAAGTCTCAAATGTTTAGACCTTTTTCCATTTCTCATAATTCGAACTATGAAGAGGGATGCCGTAATCATAATCAAATTTGAGAATGCAAATATCACAATTTCTATCTCCTTAAAATCTACTTAGTGAAAGCGTTTCCTCACAATCATTTTCATGAATTGGAGAGAAACCTTATGAAACTTAGATTTTATGGTGTATGTGTTCCTATCCATGTGAATTTGTCAAACCATAATCATAAGACAAGGTTAGTGACAAATCCAAACTCATATGGACTGAACTTCTTCAATCTTAATTTCTTGCTACCCGGCAGCACGAGGGCCTACCATTGCTTCTAGTTTGTTATGCAACCAATTGAGAAACTCTCAGAACTCACATGCATAGTTAACTTTAACTGGACTGGGCACAAAAACAAGAATATGTCAACACGATAGGTTACAGACCTCAAGTTATGTGCTAGTGATTAATAACTGGTTTATTCTTGATTAGTTCTTGAAACATTTCAAGATCTTTAAGACTCCCACTGCGCTCTTGACATATAAGATTCTCTTGTCATGAACCATTCCTTGACAAAACAAATATTCAGTATTTAGTACGGATTCTTATCAAGATAAACACTTCACACAATTGGTCTTAGTTGGTCTTTGTCCTTACCAAGACATCACAACTTACTAATTTCAAATGTACTAGAGCAAAAACATTTTACTCAACATTTGATGAGTGTTTTAAACCTTCTTAAGATTATGTCACTCAAGGCACAATCTTGGAGTATGACTCTAAGACTTGTTTTGGAACGAAGTATGACACATCTTCTTAATTTAACCATTTCAACAATTCACGATTCCTCTTCTTAGCCATACAAATGCATTAAGATATCCTTAGAGAATCAATTGTGATATGGTTTTCCATAATCATTAAGATGATCATAAAACACGATACTAAAGTACTCTCCCATATTTTCAGATTGGAGAAAATTTTATTTTTCTGCCTAAGTTAATTCTTCTCATTCGTTCTGATATACATTGAAACTTTTCCAATGTTTCAGAATTATACTTAGGAGTTGTTTGTTTTTTTAAAAGATCTACATCACCACTTTTGTCTGCGCTCCGCAGACAACGCGCAGACTTTTATCCCCGCAGATTGTTTGTTTTTTTTTCTAAGCGTTAGGATCTAAAAATGTATACGCGAAGTCTCCACCACACATATATGGACCACCCAATTCTCACATCTGCGGGATTTTAACCTAAAAAAACGTCGCTATTCACAACAATAATATATCTTGTTCTCCCCCATCTGTGTTTCTCTCCCCTGTGCATCGTTTCTTCATCGGTCATCTCTCTCCAGCCGATCTCCGATCAAGACCACCGCTGCCACTGCCGGTGTCGACAACCGATCTCCGATCTACAACCTATTCCGATCTGGTAAATTTCAAACTAGTCACCATAAGCATTATGGCTTCAGTGTTCCGGTTTTCTCCCTTATGTGTTCCGATTTGCTACCCTGTGTGTTCCGATTTTGAATTTTTTCTTGTTCATCAATAACCACAGCCGGAAATCCAACTATGACTTCAATCGATTTTCTTCTTCATCAATAACCACAGCCTGAAATACCCTTCATTTGATTGATACTGGTAAATGTAACATCCCAAAATATCAAGAGTAGAGTTAAAGGGCTAAAAGAGTAAATTGGGAAAGAGCGACTCGGCGAGTCCATGGGTGGACTCGGCGAGTAGAGTCGCGACTTGGTCACGTGTTAAGTAGCCGACTCGGCGAGTCAGTAAGATGGACTCGGCGAGTAGGCGCTGAATGGAGAAAACCCTAATTCTCGGGGTTGAGCCCTATATAAAGAACATAACATCCATTCCCCCAGCCTCTTTACTCATCCTCAAGTCCAGAAACCCTAACCTTCGTATGTGAGTGGATCAAGTTGCATTTGGGAGCTTGGAGAAGCAATTGTTGAGGAAATCTTGAAGGGTAGGAGGCTTGGAGCAAGGGGCTTTGCTTGGATTCGAGTTCCATTGTAGTTGGGGCGTTCTTTTGAGGTAATATCTCGTCCTTAGGCTGTTACCCTTATGGATTCATCATTTTGGGGTTTGTGGGGAGTTATCTTTTGGTGTTTTGGAGTTTAGAGGTTAGATCTGAGGTTGCTACCTCAGATCTGGAATGGAGAAGAGTTGGAGTGCCTGAAAGTCCTTGTGTTTGAGTGTGTAGTGAAGCTATCATGTCCCAAACCCTAGCCCTAAAGTGTTAAAGGCCTAGATCTCTTTGGATTCACGTAAAGTTTGCCACTTTACGTGATGGATGGGTTGTAGGAGGCTAGATCTATGTTTTGGATCAATTGCATGTCCTGGAGTGCTTCTGTATGGATTCAGACCAGTGGTACTCGGCGAGTCACATGGGTGGACTCGACGAGTTGCTTGAAGACGAGTTGGAACTCGACGAGTTGGAAGAACAACTCGACGAGTTGGATGAAGATGGCCTGGAACTCGGCGAGTTGTATGAATAACTCGGCGAGTAGGTTGAAGATAGCCTTAGACTCGACGAGTCTTGTCGAAGAGTCCCAATATTTTCTGGTTGAGTTGAGAATCAGCGAGTCAAGGGATGACTCGGTGAGTTGTGGGCGAGTGGACTCAGAGTTGTTGGACTCGACGAGTCTCGGGGTGACTCGGCGAGTTAGGTCGCGGATTGAGGGAAGTTCTGAGTATGGGGACTCGGCGAGTCATCGGGTTGACTCGGCGAGTAGAGTCAGTCAAGGGTTGACTTTGACCTTGTCTTTGACCAAAGGTTGACCAGTGGTTTCCAGGGGCATTGTTGGTAATTGTTGGTTATTGTTTTGAGTTCAGTGCCGTGGTGGTTGTCCAGTGGTGGAGATCGTATCAGTGGTCGGAGTACCTTGGGTTATCTGTTTAGTCGACAGTATTGAGGTGAGTTATCCTCACTATATCAACAGGGTCTACGGCACCAAGGCCGGCCCTTATCGGATTGAGATCCGGGTAGTTGTTGTTATGTTATTGATTTGATATGTTTGCATCCTGAGAGCTAGGATGGTATATGTTAGAGACCTGATTGAGATCGGTATCTTGAGAGATAGGGGGATGCTATGCTAGTGACCTGTTAGGTCAGTATCCTCATTAGGATGATGATATGTTATGTGATCTGTTTGATCTGCTTGTTGACTGTGAATTGCTATATGATTGTATGTATATGTGCACATGGTTGTTTGGACTGGAGTTGGGTTGAGGCGGGTCCTGCTTTGTGCTGTAGGCCAAGATACCCAGGGCGGACCGGTTGTTCCGAAGGCCCAGCGAGCGGTCCGAATAGGCTGTAAGCCCCAAGAGGGCGGACCAGATGTGCCGAGCCTCGGAGAGTGGACCAGGCCTACTGAAGGCCCGATGCGGGCGGACCAGCCATACTGTAGACTCAGAGAGTGGACCTGGTGAATTGAAGGCCCGGTGCGGGCGGACCAATCACACTGCAGACTCAATGTATGTGGTTAGATTCGGAGAGTGGACCAGGTGGATTGAAGGCCCGGTGCGGGCGGACCAATCACACTGTAGACTCGAGGTTTATGGCTAGACTCAGAGGGTGGACCAGGTGGACTGTAGGCCGGTGTGACGGACCAGTCACACAGTAGACCCGAAGTGCATGGCTGTTCTGTGATCGGATATGTTGTGGCATGTTATGCGTGTATGGTATATGTGGTTGGTATTTTGGGTATATCTCACTAAGCTTTCGGGCTTACAGTTGTGGTTTTATGTTTTTCAGGTTCTTCAGGAGACCGTGGCAAGGCGAAGGCGTGATCGTACCGTTCCTCATGATTTTGTAGTAATGTGATTCTGGGAATACGCTAAATGTTTTGTATTGAAAACCTTTTTGTAATGATTTAATGGAATCGAGTTGTTTTTGAAAAATTTAAAATTGGTTGTATTTTTCGGTCGTTACAAGTTGGTATCAGAGCCTTGGTTTGAGTGAATTGGAGAAACACTCGTGTGACTCCAGTCTCAAATCGAGGAGA
Organism: Lactuca sativa; assembly: GCF_002870075.4. Taxonomy (NCBI): domain Eukaryota; kingdom Viridiplantae; phylum Streptophyta; class Magnoliopsida; order Asterales; family Asteraceae; genus Lactuca; species Lactuca sativa. The sequence continues at coordinate 170,749,940 of NC_056631.2, forward strand.
GTTTTCAAAAGAGAGTTTAAAATGGTTTTCAAAATGAGCAAAGGAGGACGCGGAGGTACGATCAGCCGGAGCCAGTAAGTAACCCCAAAATACCATGCGTGTTATTTGTTTTTGAGCTTTGATAGAACAACATGCTAGTGATAGGCTAGGGATCTTCAGGATTTCATGATAATGTTGCCTGATTTGTGATGCCTGTAGCCTAGGGTTTCCTTATGGGAGATTTTCGGTGTTCCTCTAGTGGTGAGGGTTGAACGTTGTTATGCATGTTTCTCTAGGGTGTTGTGGTAGTACTTCATACAAATATGGGTAGGTGTGGAAGATAGTATGGGCCCGTACTACTGAAAGCATAGGACCCATACACGTATCAGGGAAACCATGATCTCTAGGGTTGGGTTGAGAGGGTTGGATCCCAGGTTAGTGGGAAGAGTCTGAGATTTTGTGTGGTGTTTTTCAGTATGGAGATTCCGAGGCATGATGAGAGTGGATCCGGATCAGGATCGGGAGCAGGAGAGGGAGTTCCGGGCGGGTCAGTAACGCCCGAGATTATCGGTCAGATGAGCACGTGCGAGTTGGATGCGAGGATTCGTGAGATCCTGCATGATGAGATTGCTGAGTTGTTCCGGGCTGAGTTGTCGGAGCTGTTTGGGTCGATCAAGACCGTCATGGTTGAGTATTTTGATGAGCGTTATGTAGCTATCACAGAGACAGCTGCCGCGGCGGCTACAGCAGCTGTAGCAGCGGCAGGGGGAGGAGCTGGTCGGGGCTTTCAGTATCGGGACTTCGACAATACGAAGCCTCCCACCTTTGATGGAGTTCAGGACCCGATTGTTGCTATGAGGTGGTTATCGGACGTGGAGGGGTGTTTCTTCACGTGTTCATGCCCTGCTGATCAGAGGGTGAGGTGTGCTCTGAACCTGTTGAGGCTCGGGGCGAAGGATTGGTGGAGATTGACCACGGGGGCATATTCAGTTGCACAGAGGGCTGCAGTTTCATGGGATCAGTTCAGGGAGATGTTCAGCACTCGTTATGTTCCGCAAGTTGAGAGGGAGAGATTGGCTCAGGAGTTCCTTGAGCTGAAGCAGGGTTCGGAGTCGGTGACTAAGATCACCAGGATGTTCACTGAGAGGGCGATGTTTTGCCTAGAGTTCGCTTCGGAGCAGGCTCAGATGTCTCGATATCTAAGCATGCTCAAGAGGGACATCAGACAGTTTGTGTCTACCCAGAGGTGCGAGACCTTGTTGGAGTTGCAGGAGGCCGCTAGGCGGCATGAGTTAGAGATTGAGTTGCAATTGCCTGAGCTGAGGCAGGCTCCGGTGTAGTCGCAGCCAGCGCCGAAACGGTCCAAGACCGTTGATGTTAGAGTGGGGGATCTAAGCAGCCACACTTGTGGGAAGTGTGGGAGGGGTCACACTGGAGTTTGTAGGTCCGGTGGTGCATGCCGCAAGTGCGGAAAGGAGGGGCACTATGCGAGGGATTGTCGGCAGTCAGCGCTGGTTCGGGATTTGAGGATTTGTTATCATTGTCATCAGATTGGACATTTAAGGGTCAACTGTCCACAGCTTGCTGCAGGACCGGTGCAGGCTCCAGCACCGGCCACTTTGAGGATCACGGGTGGAGCGGAGCCCCCAAGGGCTCAGGGTCGTGCTTATCAACTTGCGGCAGAGGAGGTCAGAGTAGTGCCGGATGCAGCTGCAGGTATGTTTCTTTCTTGATATCTTGTTATCTTGTGATTATTGTGGTGTTTTGTTTATGTGCTGGTATCCTTGTGTGGTTTTCGATGCGGTATTCGTCATTTTGAGAATTTTGGGTTGGTTATGGGTTGTTGTTTTGGGATTTTCGTTGGTTATCATCTATGAGGGTTATTAGTGGAAACCTGGCATTGGGTTGAAGGCCGGGAAGCATCTGATTTCTGAGGAGTGCTTAGATACAGGTTGAATTTCTTTCGAGCGGGTTATCAGTGTTGATGTGGTATCTTGTCAAGGTTGTTTATGCCTGTGTAAATCAGTCCGCGTGTAAGTGTTGGTTTTGTGCAGAGTTGTTCTGGGAGGTCGGTGATGGCGACCGGTGGTTGTTAATCAGTGCTACAAGTGGGGGAGAATTAGAAAATTCTCCGGGAGATCGATGAATATTTGAGGGTGCTTAGCTGTTGGGATTCAGCAGTGTTCCGTCAGTCTAGAGTATAGGCTGAAAGGAGCAAGTGTCGGGGTGCGGGGCAGGATACAGACCTAGGGCATTCGATTGTGGAGAGACTGGGAGCAGGCCGAGATCGAGCATGTGCGATTGAGACAGAGTTTGGAACCCTTAAAGGGCTAGAACAGTATGCATGGGAGGATTTCCGGGAGATATAGCTCGGAATGATGGATGTTAGTTGGGCGGTCCGGATGGACTGAAGGCCGGTAGGCGTACCAGTCAGGCCGAAGGCTCGGAGAACGGTCCAACCAAACTGAAGGCACTGAGAGCGGTCCAGATTGGCTGAAGGTTCTGAGAGTGGTCCAGATTGGCTGAAGGCCTGGTGAGGCGGTCCATTCATGCTGAAGACTCTGCAGGTATTGTTGGATCGGTTCGAGGGTATGGATTGAGTTTGTTGCGATGTGTTAGCATTAGAAGGTCTGGCCCCGGGTATTGATCTTGAGTAGTTGAGATAGTGCACGGGCTTGAGAGTCCCTGTGATTAGAGTCAGAGTATGTGTGTTGGATGGATAGCAGTTATGCTATAAATGGGTGGTGCAGCATTGGGTGAGCACCATGGCACTTGCCATGGTGACAAGGCAGCCAAGTGGATTTCCTTGGTAAGGAAAGAGGGAGGTGTGTAACTCCGAGAGGGAGTGCAAGTTCACGGAAGTGAAAGCGGCAGAGCAGAGTTATGATTAGAGTAATTTGAGTATGGTTATTGAGCAGCGTGTTTGCAGCAGTGGAATAGAAGCACATCCGGTTTGGGATGTCTGTTGAGGTCGTGGAAGGAATTCCGCAGGTGTAGAGCCAAGAGGCTCGGAAGGGATGCAGGGAGAGAGTCTTGGGCTCTCAGTGTGATTCTGATCAGGGAATTGGGTATGTATTAGTGGTTCATACTGGGGGATGTTTGAGGATATCATCAGTGTATCGGGTTTTCCCAACCTGAGGGTGCTAGAGCTAGTTCAGCATATGTATGTGATTGCAAGAGGAGAACTCGTGGGAGTTGCTCTGAGAGTGAAGAATGGGTCTTTCCGTCAGCATGGAATGGATAGAGTGGGATTCGGATCGGGGATCTGATGGTTCATGGTTTTCTAGCTCATATGGGTCGAGTGATGGTTGTGATTTGGTGCAGTGATGCATCTTGGGTAATTCTCGATTGTTGAGTGTGATTATCAGAGGGTACAGCCGGTGCCCGGTTGAGACGGTGGTCAGGACACCGCAAGGAAAGAGTAAATGAGTTCGAGTTTCGATGGTTATGCCTTGAGGAACCTGGTCCGGTTAGGGCCAGGTGGCGCGTCGTGGGAGTATTTTGGAGTTGAGTTGTCGTAGGCTTCGAGGACGAAGCCTAATTTAAGTGGGGGAGAATTGTAACATCCCGAAATATCAAGAGTAGAGTTGAAGGGCTAAAAGAGTAAATTGGGAAAGAGCAACTCGGCGAGTCCATGGGTGGACTCGGCGAGTAGAGTCGCGACTTGGTCGCGTGTTAAGTAGCTGTCTCGGCGAGTCAGTAAGATGGACTCGACGAGTAGGTGCTGAGTGGAGAAAACCCTAATTCTCGGGGTTGAGCCCTATATAAAGAACATAACATCCATTCCCCCAGCCTCTTTACTCATCCTCAAGTCCAGAAACCCTAACCTTCGTATGTGAGTGGATCAAGTTGCATTTGGGAGCTTGGAGAAGCAATTGTTGAGGAAATCTTGAAGGGTAGGAGGCTTGGAGCAAGGGGCTTTGCTTGGATTTGAGTTCCATTGCAGTTGGGGCGTTCTTTTGAGGTAATATCTCGTCCTTGGGCTGTTACCCTTATGGATTCATCATTTTGGGGTTTATGGGGAGTTATCTTTTGGTGTTTTGGAGTGTAGAGGTTAGATCTGAGGTTGCTACCTCAGATCTGGAATGTAGAAGAGTTGGAGTGCCTGAAAGTCCCTGTGTTTGAGTGTGTAGTGAAGCTATCATGTCCCAAACCCTAGCCCTAAAGTGTTAAAGGCCTAGATCTCTTTGGATTCACATAAAGTTTGCCACTTTACGTGATAGATGGGTTGTAGGAGGCTAGATCTATGTTTTGGATCAATTGCATGTCCTGGAGTGCTTCTGTATGGATTCAGACCAGTGGTACTCGGTGAGTCACATGGGTGGACTCGACGAGTTGCTTGAAGATGAGCTGGAACTCGACGAGTTGGAAGAACAACTCGGCGAGTTGGATGAAGATGGCCTGGAACTCGGCGAGTTGTATGAACAACTCGGCGAGTAGGTTGAAGATAGCCTTAGACTCGGCGAGTCTGTTCTTGGACTCAGCGAGTCTTGTCGAAGAGTCCCAATATTTTCTAGTTGAGTCGAGAATCGGCGAGTCAAGGGATGACTCGGTGAGTTGTGGGCGAGTGGACTCAGAGTTGTTGGACTCGACGAGTCTCGGGGTGACTCGGCGAGTTAGGTCGCGGATTGAGGGAAGTTCTGAGTATGGGGACTCGGCGAGTCATCGGGTTGACTCGGCGAGTAGATTCAGTCAAGGGTTGACTTTGACCTTGTCTTTGACCAAAGGTTGACCAGTGGTTTCCAGGGGCATTTTTGGTAATTGTTGGTTATTGTTTTGAGTTCAGTGCCGTGGTGGTTGTCCAGTGGTGGTGATCGTATCAGTGGTCGGAGCAGCTTGGGTTATCTGTTCAGTCGGCAGTATCGAGGTGAGTTATCCTCACTATATCAACAGGGTCTACGGCACCAAGGCCGGCCCTTATCGGATTGAGATCCGGGTAGTTGTTGTTATGTTATTGATTTGATATGTTTGCATCCTGAGAGCTAGGATGGTATATGTTAGAGACCTGATTGAGATCGGTATCTTGAGAGATAGGGAGATGCTATGCTAGTGACCTGTTAGGTTGGTATCCTGATTCGGATGATGATATGTTATGTGATCTGTTTGATCTGCTTGTTGACTGTGAATTGCTATATGATTGTATGTATATGTGCACATGGTTGTTTGGACTGGAGTTGGGTTGAGGCGGGTCCTGCTTTGTGCTGTAGGCCAAGCTACCCAGGGCGGACCGGTTGTTCCGAGGGCCCAGCGAGCGGTCCGGATAGGTTGTAGGCCCCAAGAGGACGGACCAGATGTGCCGAGGCTCGGAGAGTGGACCAGGCCGACTGAAGGCCCGGTGCGGGCGGACTAGTCATACTGTAGACTCAGAGAGTGGACCAGGTGGATTGAAGGCCCGGTGCGGGCGGACCAATCACACTGCAGACTCAATGTATGTGGTTAGATTCGGAGAGTGGACCAGGTGTATTGAAGGCCCGCTGCGGGCGGACCAATCACAATGTAGACTCGAGGTTTATGGCTAGACTCAGAGGGTGGACCAGGTGGACTGTAGGCCGGTGTGGCGGACCAGTCACACAGTAGACCCGAAGTGCATGGCTGTTCTGTGATCGGATATGTTGTGGCATGTTTTGCGTGTATGGTATATGTGGTTGGTATTTTGGGGATATCTCACTAAGCTTTCAGGCTTACAGTTGTGGTTTTATGTTTTTTAGGTTCTTCAGGAGACCGTGGCAAGACGAAGGCGTGATCGTACCGCTCCTCATGATTTTGTAGTAATGTGATTCTGGGAATACGCTAAATATTTTGTATTGAAAACCTTTTTGTAATGATTTAATGGAATCGAGTTGTTTTTGAAAAATTTAAAATTGGTTGTATTTTTCGGTCGTTACAGTAAACTTCATTTTTCTAGTTTGATGTGTTCATGAAAAATTGATGAAATTTGTTTAGAAATTAAATTAATTTGTTGTCAAAGTTGGATTTTTTACCGTGAAAAATGTTGTGCTGGAATAGTCCTTCATTTGACCGATACATGTCAACTTCATTTTTATGGTTTGATGTTTTCATGAAAAAATTATGAAATTAGTGAAATCAATTTAGAAATTGAATGAAATTTATGTAAAATCACATATAACAATTGGTTTAACTGTGAATTTGCAGTTTTATTTGTGTGTGAATTTGTTGCATATTCAATCTATATAATTCTCAGATTATAGACGAAAACCACATTAATGTTGTTGATTGTGAAACATCTATTAAAAAAAACAAAAACCGTATGGTTGTTTTTTCTTAAATTTGATGTTAGATGTTGCTGAAATTGATGAAATCAACTGTTGTAAATGTGCTTAAAATTGTTGTTGAATAGTTGTCTATGTTACAATACCTTATGAAATCAATACCTTACAAAATCATATTTGTTAATGATGTTAGTTGTTGACTATTTTTGTGTACGATATGCAATACCTTATGAAATCATATTTGTGAATTTTTGAATGCTACAATACATTATGAAATCTTATTTGTCTATGATATATTGGTTATTAGAAATGACAGAAAAAAAACAATGGACCAATGAGCATTTAAAATGCTTACTAGATACTTGTATTGAAGAAGTAAAGAGTGTTGGTAGAAAAGGATTGAGTTTACAGAAAGATTCATGGATAAGACTTGGAAGAGTTCTTAAGGAAAAATTTGGTGTTGATTTGAGTAAAAAACAAATGAAAACGCATGTGACAATCTGAAAGCCAAATACACAGGATGAGTATATTTAAAAAACAAAACTGGTAATATATATAATTCTCAAACAAACACTTTTAACTTAACAGCCGAGGAGTGGGATGATTTTAAGAAGGTACATATACATTAATACATAAAATAAACATTTATTTTTTAAGTTGCCAAATATTCTTATACTATTTTTTTTGTTACATTTGGGTTTATGGGCATCTGAAGGCTGCTTCATTGAGAACAATTCCACTGCCTTTTCCAGATCTTTGTGCATGTCTTTTTGATGGAAATAGTACTACTGGTAATTTTAGGAGTTACTCAACCCAATCATCATCAGTAGCTGGAGCATCCTCTTGTCGTGTTCCACCACTTCAGATTACCACCACCCCTTTTCTTGCAATAGATGATGATGGTGATGACACTTCCCATCATGCTAGTGAGCCACCACATTCTGCTGTTTCACCTTCTGCTGCTTCACCATACGATAACCCCCACAAAAGGGCTAAACCCTCAACTCCTACAGCTCCTAGTGCCTTACCATCTACTTCTTCACCTGATGGAACTTCTATTAGTGCGAACGATTTAGCATTTGAAATGAAAAAGCTCTACAAAGTTTGACTAAAGGGTATACAATTCCTCAATGTTTAGAGAAGTTAGAGGTGCTTCAATTAGGCCCTACAGATCCTTTACGCTTTGTTGCATATCATATATTTAGAGGGGCCATGAACATGAGAGAGATGTGGATGCATTTGCCCGATGTTCCCGAGATATTACAAGGATGGCTTGAGATGACGGGTACAAGTTTAGGAGTTTTGAAGGACAGAAAGATTGTCCGATGATTTTTTGTGTGTTGAAACTATTTGTTAGGTCTTTTTGCTACTTGAAATATGATTAATGTAAGGTTTATTTGCTACTTGAAATATGGTTTATCTTATGTTTTTTTGCTAATTGAAATATGGTTAATGTAATGTTTTTTAAAGTTCTACTTTGTTTATTTTAGGTTCATAATGGATCACGATCAAAACCTACTTCTCGTAATTCTTATATACCTGTACATCCGTTATTTTTGGAAGATGGGTGTGAAACAATTGCAGGATAATGATTCCTAAATGACGGGACATGAATACACATTGGAGATATTACATCATAATCGTTTACAATGTGTTGAAGTACTACGTATGTCCCGTGACTCTTTTGTACGACTGTGTGCTCATTTTAGAGCAAATTACTCATTAAAGGACAACAAACATGTATCGATTGAGGAAAATATGGTTATGTTTTTTATGATGATCGGCCATAATCAATGTTATGTGATTATCAAGCGGAGATTTCAACACTCAAAGCAAACAATTCATAAATTTTTTTATGAAGTGTTTGCAAAAATGATGCTTTTCGCACAAGATGTTATAGTACCAACTTCTTTTAATCTGAATCCAAAAATTCCAGGACATAATAGGAGGCTACTACGGGTTTTCAAAGGGGCGGTTGGTGCACTTGATGACACTTTGATACATGCTATTGTCCCTGCTAAGAAACAAGACTTATATATAAGTATGGGAAAAAGGAGATTGCTACCAAAACGTATTGGCAATTTGTGACTTCAATATGATTTTTACATTTGCTGTGGACGGGTGGGAAGGAGTAGCACATGACTCTAGAATATTATCAGAAGCAATAGCCGATCCACAAGCATCATTCCCGTTTCCACCACCATGTAAGCTTTTGTTTTTTTTTAATATTTTTATCTTAGTTTGAAAATTTATTAGTGTTTTGAATTTATACATACAAATATTATCTTTATGATGCCTCGTATGCATACACTCAAGGATTTATGGCCCCTTATTGTAATGTGAGGTATTGGCTTTGAGATTTTCTTCAAAGACGTGCATTGACAAATAAAGAAAAATTTAACCATGAACATGCAAAACTTCGGAATGTCATTGAACGTGCTTTTGGTGTTTTGAAATCACGCTTCCCTATACTGAAGAGGAAGTTTTACTCTGTGTATTAAAGATGTAGTGGTGAAGAAGACAAGCATGAATCCGGGAGAGAGAGAGAGAGAGAGAGAGAGAGAGAGACCTTTTTTGATTTTTAATTAATAAAATATAAAAATAAGTATTAAAAAAATATAAAAAAGAAATTAAAAAGGTATAACCGTCTTTTCAAGTTTTTTTGGACCAAAAACACAGAAAACCTTGATTTTGGACCTTCTATGCAAGTGAAAACCTTTTTGGACCATATCCAAAGTTTTTGAATACCACAAATACCAATCTTGTAGTTTTGTCTAATCAAAATAAGAATAAATTCGAACATTTTTGAAAACTTACAAGTAAATATAAATTTTTTTAAATAATCAAGAGCTTTACTGGTATGAAGTAACCGATAACCTACCTGAAAACCGGTTAAAAGGTTATAAATGAACACCTTAAACAAAACCGGTAAATATGGTTATGCTTTCTAGATTAAGTGTAATTTTGATACATTGAAAAGTTTCAAAGTATAACAGAACGAATAAAAAGAATCCATTGGGCGGAAAGATAAAAGTTTCTCCAATTTGAAAGAAAAGGGGAGTACTTTAGTATCATGTTTTACGATCATCCTAATGATTATGGAACCATGTCACAATTAATCCTCTAAGGACAACTTAGTGCATTGATATGAATAAGAAGAGGAATCAGGTATTGTTGAACTGGTTAAGTCAAGAAGATGATTCATACTTCGTTTTAAACTCAAGTTTTAGAGTTATACTCTAGTTACTCCGAGTTGTACCTTGAGTAACATGTCCTAAGTAGGTTTATAACACCTCATGAAATATGGAATAGAAATGTTTTCTTACTCTTGCACATTTGAAATTGGTAGTTGTGATGTTTTGGTTTAAACAAAGACCAACTAAGACCAATTATATGAAGTGTTTTCTTGATAAGAACCCACACTAACTCTTGAATATCTATTTGTCAAGAAATGATCATTGACAGAAAATCTTATATGCCAAGAAATCAGTGGGAGTCTTGTTGATCTTGAAAAGTTTCAAGAATAAACCTTTTAGTAATCATTAGCACACGACTTAAGGTTGATAACCTATCATATTGACATATTCTTGTTTCTATGCCCATTCCAGTTAAGTTGACTATGCATCTGAGTTTTATGATTTCTCATTTGATTAAATAAGGCAGAGCACCTTGATTAGTGAAAGTACAATGATCTGTATGGGTGAGCCGCTTAATAACTTGGAAGCACTGGTAGGCCCTTGTGCTACTGGATGTCAAGAAATTAAGATTTAGCAAGTTCAGTCCATTTGAGTTTCAATTTGTCATAATCCTTGTCTTATGATAGTGGTTGGAAATGACAAATTAACATGGATAGGAACACATACACGAAATCTAAGTGGCAAGAGGTTTCTCTACTTCATGAAAATGATTGTGAGGGAACGCTTTCACTAGTATATTTTAAAGGATTGATTAATATCATTAGAGTTGGCAGTTATGATAACTGCATTCTTGAATTCGAGTATGATTACAACATCTCTTTTATAGTTCGAATTGTGAGAAATGGCAAATAGTTTGAACATTCAGGACTTATTGCCATAAGTTCTGAAAGGGTTTAGACATACACATAAGCTGTCTAATGAACGATGTATGAGCTTGACAAGTCTAAATAAATACTTGTCGAAGCACCACGTATCAGAAATCTAAACTTTGGTAAGAAATTCAATAGGTATTGATTTCTAGAAGTCCAACTGATTTCAGAGTACATGTCAAAGCTAGTGGGAGCATAATTGTTATGCTAGTATGAATGTAATTATTATGCTGGTGGGAGCATAATTATTATGTGTTGCAAGTTAGCAATGCTATTTATAGGAAACAAAGTTTTCAATTGGCAAAGATGTAGAGTTTGGAAATTGCTTCACTATAGAAAGTTTTAAGGGAAATGGTACTAATACTTCATTTAAAATCTAAAAGTTTAGATTGAAGTTTTAATGGAACTTGGTCATGAAGATATATTAATATCATGTTGAAGTAATTCAACATAGGGAATATTCGTCTGTCCTGATTCTCCCAAATGCCTAGAGCATTAAGAGAAAAAGAGGACTAGAACCAGAAATGGCTAAAGTTGTTAAACAACTGTCAAGGACAATCTAAGGTTTACCAAAGATTGGTTGCTTGTGGGTAGGTCGAAGTATAGTATTAATTTGGACGGACCATATTGACATGTTCTGAATAGAGGTAACTCTTATTCAGAATTGATAGTTATATGGAAATATGGAAATGTTTCCATTATGGGAGTTAGATATTGAGATATATGTGCGAGTTAGAAACTTTTGTGCAAGAAGGAAATATGTTAATCCTATCTATGCGTCAAGAATCTTATACTTAGATTACCTTTATCACATAAGAACTTGATCGAATCATCCATTTAAAAAACTTATGAATTATACTTTACAAACGGTTAGGTAACCTTTATCCCATAAGTAAATATAATTCACCTTGGTCATCACTTGATAATCCACATAGATAAGGTGACCCAAAATCCACAAGTACTGTGTGTATATGACGCACAAGTGATTTTTAAGTGGATTGCATAGATTTGGAGTTTGGAATAAGGTCTTTTATAAATGTTTTATTATTTTAGCATTTTAAAACATTTTGTATCATGAATATTTCATGCATAAAATATTCTATGATACATTTTATAATGTTCAAAAATTATAAAGTTGAATTTAAATCTTATATTCACATTTACCGGTTAAAATTAATACTCAATTTTAATTCGATGTTATAACGATAGGAACCGGTTTTTAACCTTTTAATAAAACTTTCTTTTATTATAGAGTTATGGAGTTTAGATTAAGGCAACTTTTATATAGCTAAGGCAACTTTTATATAGCTAAAATACATGGAAAAATGGTTATATAAAAATAAACACATTTAAACTACAAGTTGCCAAAGAAAACAAATATGGATATTTCTTTAGCCAAAAAAGAAATCCATGTTTGTTTTCCAAAAACCAAATTTTGGGCTAAAGATTTGTTCAAGGGTTGCGTCATTTGGGCTCGGCAGTTTATTTATTTATTTTGTATTCCGGTTTGGGCTTGTCCAACCGAGAGCCCATTATGTTTATTATATAAGTATATGCTTGCATGCATATTAGGTTAATGATTTCAACGATTGATTTAGAGTATAACGATAGTATTTACAGATTTCTTTAATCGTTCTTGTAACCTACCAATCCTCTACAGTTGATGTTCTTGATCGAGCTCTTCTGAGGATTTTGTTTTAATCATTCGACACGTTTGATTCACTCTTGCCTTATTCTTATTTTCGTGTTCTTGCTGTTTATAATTAATTACCTGTTTAAGATCTAATCGATCTTCAAAGATTAATGTTTTAATCTCATCAATTGGTATCAGAGCAGGAGGCTGTGTAATCGATACACATCTTTTCTGTGAAAAGGTTTCATTTAGGGTTTTTCCGCAATTACTGATATTTATTGAGCCGTCTTCTCATTATTGACGTATCTTGATATTTATTGTTTTACCCTAATCTGAGTTATTACAAGTCTGATCTTTTAACAGGTTTTTTTTCAATCATAATGGACGAATCGCAATCAAATCCTATCAATATTTCCAACAGCATCGGTTCGACGACAAAGATTCCAATCCTATATACCCATGACTATGAAGTCTGGGCGCATCACTTCGAAGACTATGTGATAGGATCTGAGGATAATGGATACCTCATATGGGAAGCTATCATTAATGGACCTTTTTCTCATTCTGCAACGTCTAGGATTATCAAAACTCAAAAGGAGTACAATGATCTGCTGAAGGATGTTAAAGATATTGCACAAGATGAAAAGGATAAATTCCAGTGCAATATCAAGGCGTTAAGATTGATAAGATTCGCCCTTCAGTCCGACACCTTCAGGTTGGTCAGCTCATACACGACTGCAAAGGAAGTTTGGGATAGACTTCGCGAACTGTACTCTACAGACGAGGATCTTGAACATTCTATCCAAATCTTGCTCTTATCGGAGTTTGGAGAATTCAGGCAAGGAGCCGAAGAATCAGTGACCCAGACGTTCGATCGCTTCAATCATCTTCTCAGCAGGATGATCAAGCATGACATCGAAAGGAAGCTTATCGAGCAGAAGGTTACATTCTTAAATGGTCTGAGGTCTGAATGGAGAGCAGTGGTGTCTACAGTCAAAGCCCATGAGCAGTTTAAATCATATTCTTTGGCGAAACTAGTGGGTATTCTCAAGTCCCAGGAGAAGATTGTACTGCAGGAGAAGAATGTTGTTTCAAGCCTTGGTTCGCTGGCCCTCCTGCCAAAAAGTAAAGCTGCAATGGAGGATGAAGACCTTAACTTGGAGGAGTATGACCTCACGTCTGAGGATTATGCTATGATGGTGTCTAACCCCAAGAGGTTCATAAAGAAGAGATTCCCCAGCAATAAAAACCGAAACTGGCAGGGGAGTTATAGTTCAGAAAAAGTTAACAATGAACCGAAGGTTGAAGAGCCCAAGAAGGAACCGAAGGCTGATGGTGATTATGGAGTAAGCTGTTACTACTGTGGTGGGAAAAACCACTATGCTAAAGATTGTGTCTTTAAGAAGATGGCTGAAAAGGATGATGAAAAGGATGAGGAAGCTGTGCTGCAGAAAAGGCTCGATGAGATGAGAAAGAAGAAGTCTACCGCTAACCCTTCTATGAATGCTCTTATTGTGCAGGGTTCGGTTGCTGATGACGAGTTCGGTAGCGTGGAAGTTTGGTCTACCGACTCAGAAGACGATGAAGTGAGGAAGCCTACTCATGGAAAGGCTTATGTGGCAAAGGAGGAGAGCAGTGGAGGAAGATGCTTCATGGTGTCTGATGTACCTCAGATGAGGGGATACAACACTGATAGTGGAAACAATGAACCGAAGGTGCAGGAGGACATGTGCTTTACGGCCAAACCACTCAGCCAGCAGTTCAATGAGCTTGATGAACTGATAAAGAAGGTACAATCGGTTTTTGTTTCATTTAAAGTACCACAATCCTCATATGAGAAAGATCTAAAAAAGGTTAATACAAGAATTTCTCATCTAGATAGTAGCTTAACTCAAACTCGAGTCACCAATTCTAACCTAACTGATCAATTAAGCAAGGTGTCGTCGAAGAGTGAGGAGCGGCGCATGTGGATCGAGTTGAAGGAGTCTAAATTAGTTAAAATTAAAGACGAAAACATTTATTTACAAAGAGACAATTTAAAGTTGTTAAAACAGCGGAATGTTTTTTGTTTAATTGCAAAACGTCTTTACTCTAATATTACTCAGCTTCACTTAGACTGTGAAATAGGCCAAAAGATCCATCGCATGATTTTACCCTTCCTGGAGTTTAAGGAGGATGAAATTGATGCCGAAGCTTATAACTGTGAGAGTGTGATATCATCTGATGATGTCAATCCGACCTACATGTATGGACTGGACAAAATTGAGTCCTTCATTAAATCCAAGGACCACAAGAACATGCTTAAAAACCTTTTGGATGAAAATGATAGACTTAAACTGAGAACCGAAACCATACAAAAATTTGACTCTTTAAACGCCAACGTAAGCTCAGAAAACAAAATTGATGTTGAAAATGCATTTGAGCTTAACGAGGACGACAACATGAGTGAAATTTCTGTAGAGGACACGGATGACTGCTCAGAATTTGTAAAAAGCGAACCTGAAAACCACAAGAATCTAATTTCTGAAAATTCAGTGGAGTTCGCTCGATTGTCCCAACAAAAGTCCCCGATCTTAGCAGAGAAAGCAATTGTGTATCAAAAGGTCAGGACCACTCCGAATCAAGTATACAAGGTCACCGGAGTAACCGAACATCAGACAGCTGAACTCACAGCTATTGTAAACGAAGACAATGCTGATGGCTGCAATGAGTACTTCTGGTCAGCACCAATAGATAATGCAAACGAAACGGTGGGCTTATCAGAAAGAACCTCTTGGATGAGTAAAGGTAGATACATACCTGAACCCTTGAATAAGCCAGATAATTTCGATGAGCCAAGCATCAGTGGCACAAAAGACATTCCTCAGGAGAATGAAAGTTCAGCAAAAGAAGACGTTCCCTCTACTTCCTCTGTTCAAAGTGAAACTCCTACAGTTCAAAACGAACCAACCAAGGAGAAACCAAAAATGAAAGCTAATATTCATCATCAACCGAAGCAGATGAGGAATAAGAAACATGAAAGGAACCAAAGATACAGGAAGAATCTCTCTGAAAGGAGGCAATTCTGGCAATCCCAGAATGCATACTTCTCACATCAAGACAAAAATCTAAAGTATGAAAACAATCCTGTCGGAAAGCCTGAGAGTCACAACAACCGAAAGCCAAGGTTCGGTTCACAAGAAGATTCCAACCGAAAGCAAAGGTTCGGTTCTGAAGTCAAAAGAGATCAAAACTCCAAGGTCAGACCCTCCAATGATCAAAAGCAAAAGGGTCACCTAGAGTCTCCAGCCAAGAAGTCCTCTCCATCTAAACCCACTTCTTCTAGTTCATCTAATTCTTCTACTTCCACCAATTTATCTCCATCTTGCTCTAAAGCTCATTCTTTACATTCTCAAAAATCTCATTCGTCGTCTGAACAAAAGAGCAAACAGAAGGTTTCTTCATCCACACCAGAGTCTAAACCGAACGCACCTAATCCTAATAAAATCAAAGTATTTACCATTAAAAAGAAAGATGAAACAACACTTATAAAACGAACATATCTTGTTGACATCTCTCTTACTGTTCCTGTTCCCATGAAAAGCTCACGTGGACCCAAGAAACTCTGGGTTCCTAAATCTGCTTAATTTTTGCAGGTTATAAGTGACGAGCAGTTCGACGAAGAATGGTACATCGATAGTGGCTGCTCACGTCACATGACAGGGAGGAAAGAGGAGCTCAGGGAATACAGGTCTCTTGCAAATGGTGGCAATGTCAAGTTTGGAAATAATTCTTTCGGAACCATAAAGGGATACGGGATGATAACAAATGGTGACTTTACTATAAGGAAGGTGGCCTATGTGGAAGGACTCCAACACAACCTCGTCAGTGTATCTCAGCTTGTTGGAGGTACAGGTCTCAAAGTCTCATTCGATGATGAAGGTTCTGAAATTATTGAGAAAAAGACAAAGAAAGTAATTCTCAAGTCAGAGCGAAAGGGTGAAATGTTTCCTCTAAACCTTAAACTCATCAAAGGAAACCCAACTATATGCTTGTTATCAAAAGCTCAATCTGACGAAAGCTGGTTGTGGCACCAAAGACTCTCTCATCTCAACTTTAAAGATATCAACAGACTTGTCACTGGAGGTCATGTTAGGGGTCTTCCATTACTCAAGTTCGATAGAGATCATTTGTGTGCTGCATGCGAAATGGGGAAGCAGAGTCGTCAAAGTCATCCATCTGTAATTAACACAAAAGTTGTTGAACCACTCGAATTACTTCATATCGATTTGTGTGGTCCTTCATCTATCGAAAGCATCGGTGGTAGCAAGTATATTCTTGTTATTGTTGATGACTTTTCACGATTTACATGGGTGTTCTTTCTAAAGCTCAAATATGAAGCGACTCATAAGCTGAAAGTGTTCATCAAGCAGATTGAAGTACAGCTCAAGAAGGTCGTTCGCAACATCAGGAGCGACAATGGTCTGGAATTCAAGAACAGGGAGTTTGAAGAATTTCTAGCAGAAAAGGGAATAAGTCACAACTTCTCAGCTCCCTACACACCACAACAGAACGGAATTGTCGAAAGACGAAACTGATCTTTGTGTGAAGCTGCCCGAACTATGCTAAGTTTCGCTTCCTTACCTCTTTATTTTTGGGCTGATGCTATTTCTGCTACTTGTTTTACACAGAACAGGTCTTATCTCAACAAACGATTCACGCTCACACCTTATGAGATACTGAACAACAGAAAGCCCAATGTGAAATTTTTCCATGTGTTCGGCTCACGGTGTTTCATATTTAACTCTAAAGAACACCGCAACAAGTTCGATGTCAAAGCCGACGAGGGAATCTTTCTGGGCTACTCTCTCACATCCAAAGCATACAGAGTCCTCAACAAGCGTTCGAGAAAAATTGAAGAGACATATTACGTGACCTTTGACGATAGCTATGTCAAAAAGCTACAAGCCAAAGAAGACACTGCTGGGGAAATCTTCCCTCAAACTGGCCAGGTCACAGTCTCGATCGCTAATCTATACGAGAAATTTTTGGAGCTCATTGACGAACCAGAGAAAGCTTCTCTCTCAGAAGCAGGTGCAGCAGACAACAAGGTAGACCACATGAAGAAAATTGTCGAAGAAGCTGCCAGGAGAATGAATGAAGTAGGATCGACTTCTGATGAACCTCCATCTAACGATGCTTCAGTCGAGGGGGAGCCAAGCTCACATGTCGAGGGGGAGCCAAGCTCTACAACTCCAACCGAAAGTGCTTTTCCAACCGAAAGTGCTTCTCCAACCGAAGGTGCATCAACACTTGAAAGTCCAGCATCACAAGAAACCCCTGAACCTCAAGTTTCTCAAAGCTCATCACTCGAGGGGGAGCATGATGATATGACGCTTGACTACGATAGCCAATCCGAGCCAGAAGAAATGATCAATGCTGAACTAGACCCAACCTTTGATCCGAATTATCCTCCTCTTACCAAATGGACCAGAGATCATCCTATCTCTCAAGTGGTTGTGATGTGTCTGAAAACGTTCTGACTCGATCACAACTGAAGGCAAAACAGACATCCTTATTTTCAAAGGTTGAGTTTTGTATGTTTAACTCATTCGTATCAAAAGTTGAACTGAAGACAGTTAACACTGCCCTCGATCATTCTGATTGGGTCCAAGCAATGCAAGACGAACTAAACGAATTTGAAAGGAACAAAGTCTGGCGCCTCATTCCAACTCCTCCAGATGCTTCGGTTGTTGGTCTCAAATGGGTCTTTAGGAACAAAATGGACAAGGAAGGAAATGTTATAAGGAACAAAGCTCGTCTGGTAGTAAAGGGATACTGTCAGGAGGAAGGGATTGATTATGAAGAGACTTTCGCTCCTGTAGCTAGGCTGGAATCTGTAAGAATATTTCTTGCTTATGCTGCACACAAAAACTTTGAAGTTTTCCAAATGGACGTCAAGTGTGCATTTCTTAATGGAGAACTCGAAGAAACGGTGTATGTGGAGCAACCTCCTGGGTTCGTGAACGAAAAGTATCCAAACCATTGCTACATTCTGGATAAAGCTGTGTATGGCCTTAAACAAGCTCCGAGAGCCTGGTATGAAACTCTGACTAAATTCTTAAAGATGTCTAAATTCAAACAAGGTTCGGTTGACCCAACCTTCTTTCGCAAAAAGGAAGGTAACCACCTTATGATAGTTCAAATTTATGTTGATGACATCATCTTTGGCTCAACGAATCCCATCCTATCAGCTGAATTCAGAAAGTTGATGGAGACTAAATTTGAAATGAGCTCAATGGGTCCTATTAACTTTTTCCTTGGTTTAAATATTAGACAGGGACCCGAAGGCATCTTTATTAATCAGGAAGCTTACACGAAGACTCTCCTAGCAAAGTTTGGTATGATGGGAGACTCCAAAGTCAAAGTCCCAATGGCATTCGGCACCAAGCTAACTCCATCCCTAGACAAACCGGCTGTCGATATCACGCTCTATCGTCAAATGATAGGCTCACTAATGTATCTTACTGCTAGCAGGCCTGACATCATGTTTTCTGTATGTTACTGTGCTCGATTTCAGGCAAACCCACGCGAACCTCACATGCTTGTAGTGAAGAACATTCTACGCTATCTGAAGCGAACTACCTCCTTAGGTCTATGGTATCCTTCCAACTCAGGTTTTTTTGCTCAAGCCTATTCAGATGCAGACCTTGGAGGATGTGGACTCGACAGAAAAAGCACCACTGGCGGCTGTCAATTCCTTGACGGGAAATTGGTCAGCTGGCAATCCAAGAAACAAACGTGTGTGTCATTGTCTACTGCCGAAGCGGAATACATTGCCGCTGCTTCCTGCACCTCACAAGTGATTTGGATCCAGAGTCAACTTCGAGACTATGGACTCAATATGAAGAAGATCCCACTATATTGTGACTCTGAAAGTGCAATTAGGATCTATCATAACCCAGTGCAACACTCTAAAACCAAACACATAGCACTGAGGTATCACTTCATCAAAGATCACGTGGAAGATGGAAACGTCGAAGTTCACTTTATAAGAACCACTGATCAACTGGCTGACGTCTTTACCAAAGCTCTTCCTGAAGCTTCATTCAATAGAATACTGCAAGGGCTAGGTATGATGGAATCAGAGTCAGTACCTCACACTACCTCTCAACCTCAAACGTAAGAAGCGAAACCAACTGAACGTTCGGGTTTGGTTAAACCATCTGACTCGCTCATCACTTCAAAGGTAGTTTTTCTTTGTTGTATATTTTTTGTACAAATTTTTTTTTTGTTCAAAGTATTTTTCAATTGCATATCTAAATTCCTTGGTTTCTCAAAATTTTCCAAAACCAAAACCTACCGAAGGTTCGGGTTCGGTTTTTCAAAATTTTGTTGAACCGAAACCAACCGAACGCTCGGGTTCGGTTTTTCAAAATTTTGTTGAACCGAAACCAACCGAACGCTCGGGTTCGGTTTTTCAAAATTTTGTTGAACCGAAACCAACCGAACGCTCGGGTTCGGTTTTTCAAAATTTTCTGGAACTGAAACCAACCAAACGCTCGGGTTCGGTTTTTCAATTTTTTCCCAACCGAAACCAACCAAACGCTCGGGTTCGGTTTTTCATTTTTCAAAGTTTTTTTTAAAATCTTATTTTTTTTATATAAATCTCAAAAACTCCAAAAATAATTTTTTTCTTATTGTGTGTTCGTTCGTTTATGGGGATATAATTGATGAAATACTTAAGTGTCCCTAGAAGCATGTTGCTGTATGTGTCCCAAGCCTCATAAGATTTTGAATAATAGCCTTCATGACCTGGTATAAACAAACCCTGTCTTCCCAATAAGGCTAACACATTTATTCTAATCGTGAGCTACCTCACTCTCTTCTCACATGAGTTAAGAGTTATTCTGCTTGGTCCTTATTTTCGCAGCAGAGGTACTTTATCTTCTTACACCATCTCCTTACCTTCTCCATTACATTCGTTTCATCAACGTAACCCTTGAGACTCTCAGAAATTACCACTGAGGTTTATGGTTACACAACATCTGTTTTTATGATCTTAGTTTCGTGCCACTACGAGCTGAGTGAAATCCAAAATTCAACACCAAATCTGAATTGACGGTAAACAATTAATTTGCTCAAGTTTTCATCAAAGAATTGACGAATGTACCTTCATGAAATCTCAAGTTTTATTTTGTGTGATTCCTATGAAATTGTTAAACACCATAACATTTCTTCCCTTGGGATCCAGTTTTTAATTTTTTTTTGAGATTTTATCTTTTCCAAGCTATTTAAAATTAATACCTACCTACTTGTTCAACAGACTACACCGGTCTCACAAGTACTTTGTTCACTTTCTTTCTTATTTCAAGATTAGAATTGCTGAATCAAAGCGAAAGCCACCCTTACTTAGCCTAATTAAAAGAAGCCTTTCAACATTTATTAATAAGTGTTTGATCGTAATTCAACGGGAATCCACATAAGCACTTTAAGGTCTCTCTTGATCTTGAAGGAAGAGATTTGTGCCCGGGATCATCAGTTTCGTGTCATTAGTGACATCACAGTAAATCCTAAAAAGAGTTGCTTTATTTCTTTTCTTTTTACATTCTTTGCACGAAAATATTTGATTTTCCAAAATTCCGTTACTAATTAATTTCAGGCTGATTTGTTGCATTGGTGGTTAATAATTAAGACGTGGTCAACAATCCTCCACGTGGGCAGTTTATTCAAAAAGATGCCGTTTAAAAGATAAGACGAAAGGTTGCTGACTCGGCGGGAGTTAAAAGGATTGAATTTCAAACGACGGTAAAAAGGGGCGCGTGTGGATTTGAAACGCCCATACTTTTCCTGACATCATGGACGCGTGTGTGAATTTCAAGGGATTTATCTCTAGCACTTAAAGGCGCGTGAGGATTTGAAACGGTTTTCTTCTGAAACGGCGCTTGTTGGGTGGCGTGATCCTAGGAATCTGACACTATCTCTCCTACGTGATCATCGCATCGAAGATTTGAAACGATTTTTCTCTCTCCATTCCCTCACTATAAAAGGCAGTCTACACTCTCATTTACCTTTTTACTGCTTCCGGATTTTTTACAGAGCAAACACGCCCAAAAGCTTAACTGTTCAACTTCTTCTTCTACTACCTTCAACAATGGCGGAATCATCCTCTGTCCATGCTACCTCTCACATCCTTCCTATTCGTCCTCAACAATGCATCGTGATCGATCTCAACCCTATGGCGTACGACGCCTACATGTCGCCGATCATCGAGTGCCTGAAGTACTCCCAAATCGCTCCGGCTCTCTCCAGGATTGAGTCTGTGCCCATGACGACTCTCTCGCAGGTTTATGCGACTGCCTATTACGACAAAACAGTCGAGCGGGTGTTCTTCGAGATTGCTGAACACAAGACCTCTGTTTCTCGACAACGTTTCTACACAATGCTAGGGTTGGCTGTTGACCCATCGAGAATACATCCGGAGACGATTCCGGTTGGGTATCTGTATAACATGTTTTACAATATGGGGTACACGGAGGTCCTCACCTCCGTCACAAAGTTCAAGAAATCTTGCTTGCCGCCACAGTGGAACGACATGTTCACAGTCCTCTTCAAGGGCTTGTCGGAACGGAGCTCAGGATCCGACGGTGCTAGTCGACTTTTCTTGTCGATCATGTATGCAGTCTACAACGGGATCAACTTGGATTTTGGATTGGTCCTCTGGCAACAGCTCATCCAGAGCCTTTCTTCATCATCACGACAC
Source organism: Lactuca sativa (assembly GCF_002870075.4). Lineage (NCBI taxonomy): Eukaryota > Viridiplantae > Streptophyta > Magnoliopsida > Asterales > Asteraceae > Lactuca > Lactuca sativa. Next base: position 170,771,590 of record NC_056631.2, read on the forward strand.
TCTGAGGTGTCGCTTGCCCGGTTCTGGATTTTAATCACAAAGTGGGCAATGGACAAGTTCGACATTCCCACTCCTGCTGATGCATCGATGTCCTCAATCAGTACGTTTCACACCAAGAAGATCATCGTCTCGGATGCATCTAAATTCTCGTTCATTGGCTCTATTCCGGAGACAATGTATGGCGACGTTCCCTCTGACAGCAGGCTAATCCGGACGATCAAGGAATTCAGGGCAACTGGACCTAGGGAACTAACACCGGAAATGCTCAAGTCCATCCACGATGCTGACAAACTGGTGCCCAGGGGCAAAAAGGCGGACAAAGGGAAGCAAGCGACCAAAGCTTCTAAGGGTCCTTCTCCCAAGAAGAGCAAACAGACAAAAGCTGCACAGTCCCCACAGCCGAAGAGGAGGAAGACTCAACCGAAGCACAAGCTTGTTATTCCCTCTTCTTCGAGTGATTCAGAAAACGAGATTTCGGGTTCGGACGGCTCTCAAGGAGGCGAAACCCCTCAAAGAGGCAACACACCACCTCGATCACCTACCCTAGAGATGGAACTTCATAACTCACCAGTTCCTTCACCTCCTCCAACCATTCCTACTTCCATTCCGACCATAATCCCCACTACCATTATTCCTCCAACCTCTTTCCCAATACCACCACCCATTTTCACAACCGCAACCGAAACACCCCCTGTAACCGAAACCCCACCCGTAACCAAACCACCTCAAACCGAAACCCATCATACAACCGAACCTACCCATACTCCACCACCACCCGAAACTACCCCAACCCGCACTCAACCTGAACCTACCAAAACTACTACACCCCCAGCTTCACCACCCCCACAATCTCCAGATAATGCCTCTGATGGAGATAACCCGTTTCTTGGCGGTGACCATATGACCTTCGATTCGGTCTACTATAGTCCGTTTCAGGTTCAGAGCGATGAAGAGGATGATGCTCCAGTGACAAAGAAGCATCTTAAGGAGCTCAACGAGAAGGTTGACTTACTTCTCGCATCATCTTCCAACCAATAGTCCTCTCTCTCTCTGAAGCTGCACTTCAGAAGATTGTTGATGCCTTCTCCAGGGCTCAACATGATTCGGTAGCCTCAGCCACTGCCGCCATAGACGCCTCAACCAAAGCCTGTGAGGCTGCGACCGAAAAAGTCGATAAACTATTCTCAGACGCTTCTATCCTGTTGAAGTCCTTACAGGAAAGCGCTGACGCCACAAAGACAACTTTGGAATCGATTGTTCAGCAATTGGCAAAGTTTGTTTCAACGGAGTTGACCTCGTTCGCTACCCTTCGCCAATCAATAAGCAACGACAACTCGGCCCTTCGTGCCTCCATCGATGAGCGCCTCGCTAAGCTTCAGGAGGATCTCGCAGCTGAAAATTCATTGATGGACGTTCTGGCAAGCAAACCCACCGCCCTCAAGGTCAAGAGCACGCAACTTTCAAACTCACAACAACTTGAAGCTCTTCGATCCGAAAGGGAGGTCATCAAGACATGTGTTTCGGATGTACATGCTGCCCTCTCCAACATCCTAGAAGCACACGATCCAATTCTCAACCATTCGGTGAGGCGAACCCTTGCTGAAAAGCTTTCTCCTGCCATGGACCTTCTAAGCAAAATCGAAGGCTTACCCAGTTTCGTGTCCACTCCGAAACAAGGGGGAGAAGAGTTGAAGTCCGGATCGAAACCACCTCCTTCCTCCAAAGCTACTCACACAACTGAACCACCTCCGACTGGTCAAGCTTCGGGTTCGGGTGTGAAGGATAAAGGGAAAAACATAGCAGAGGATGAAGATGAAGACGATGAAACCATTGCGGACATGTTGAAACGAAAGAACAGTCGCAATGTCGATGATGATGTTAATCGTGTGGCGCGAGAGGTTGAAGAAGCCAAACGCAAGCAGAAGGAAGCCCACGATCTCCTCGAGAGCAGGAAGACTCTCTTCCCTGCCTGGACTCGGGAGCGCATGATTAAAGAGGCCATAGACACTCCCAGCATCTTATGGCTCGAGCCGGTTATCTCCTTCGACTGCTATAATTATGTTGATTCGCAGTTCGACATGCCGTTGACTCGAAAGGCGTTTATTTTCCACGCCTTCTCAAATATTTTTGAAGTCCCTCATCCGAACCCTGAGGTGGATAGGGAGTTGATCGAGTTCTATCTAAAGGCTGATCGTCCTCGGTATCTAACTTGGAGCGCCCAGAAGATAGTGAACGTTCGGGTCTTAAAGCCTTACACCGAAGGAAGGTTCATAAACGTTCGGTTCAAGGTGATTCGAGGATCTGCAAAAACTGCACATCATATCTCCCTGGCAAATCTACCGAACTTAAATCCTCATGATTGGATCGTCCTGCATAATATCCTTTTGACTGATGAAGCCGAATATGGTCCCATTATAGACCATCTCAAAAGGATGTTAGTCTGTTACATCATGGAGGTTGCCCTAATGGATCTGGAGGTTGCCACAGTCTTCAAGAAGAAACCGAATATAGCTCCTGTGGGATCGGCCAGTGATCTCAATCAAATGCAAATGGGCAAGATTGACCCGAGACGCAATTCGGTTATGTTCACTAGAGCAAAAGGACAGAAATGTCTCTTTGCTTTAGCTGACAAACATCTTTACACCATTGCTTGTCTAGAGCACGTGTTGTCGATCATCAAAAGGTGTAAAGAGAATTCAGCTGATGATGTCAAGTACTTCAACGACATGATCCAATGGTACATCAGGTTTAGACAGACAATACTCGCTCTCACCAAGTGTTTGTTTAACACCGTGAAGAAGAAGGTACCTGCTTCAGCTGCTCGCCCAAGTAACAAGTGAAGATCTCGCTCCAATTGACGCAAAGGGGGATATTGTTGGGCTAAAGATTTGTTCAAGGGTTGCGTCATTTGGGCTCGGCAGTTTATTTATTTATTTTGTATTCCGGTTTGGGCTTGTCCAACCGAGAGCCCATTATGTTTATTATATAAGTATATGCTTGCATGCATATTAGGTTAATGCTTTTAACGATTGATTTAGAGTATAACGATAGTATTTACAGATTTCTTTAATCGTTCTTGTAACCTACCAATCCTCTACAGTTGATGTTCTTGATCGAGCTCTTCTGAGGATTTTGTTTTAATCATTCGACACGTTTGATTCACTCTTGCCTTATTCTTATTTTCGTGTTCTTGCTGTTTATAATTAATTACCTGTTTAAGATCTAATCGATCTTCAACGATTAATGTTTTAATCTCATCACCAAAGATTATCAAACATAAAAAATCATTCTAGCATATAAAAGATGGATCTTATATATACTATTTATGGATTTTGATACATAAAATAGATTGTTTTTCAAAAAAACTGGCAACATAAGCTTTTAAAAATAACTAGTTTATTTTAGAGCATTATATAACAAAACCATCAAGGAGCCTTTTACATAGGATAGAATGATATAAACATAAACATAGGATGTTTTAGAATGACAGCCTTTGGAGCCTTCGAACCCACTTGGTTCTGGAGTGTTGATGTTGATGACAAGATCAAAAATATAATCTTCTCTAGAAGTATCCATCAAGAAGAGTAAGACACTTTGGAACGCTAGTTCCTTCTTGTATTCTTGAATATCTTAAGCCTTTAATCAGTTAACACAAGTAAATACTAAAAGAGATAACTCAAGGAAAATTTTAACACCAAAACTAGCTTCAACAAAAAGCAAGGTTCTTCGGTAGAAAACCCATGGTTTTAGAGAGATATTTTGGACAAAAGGAACTTTTTCTCATGCATAAGACTCTCTTATGTATCTCCGTGCAAGTAAGGTCCAACCCTATATTATATTCTAAAGTAATATAAAGCGTAAAGAGCATGGGGAACAAGTAAAGGGATGTTGACAAGTAACATCTAATATTTTTAGATTATTTTCGTCCATTGGATAAAAGAAGAAGAAGAAGAAGAAGAAGAAGAAGAAGAAGACAAAAGTTTATGCTAGTTAATTTAATGATAAATGTAACTAACTAGCTAGTCCACGGTTAAACAAGTTATCATCCAAAAACTTTGTAAATGATTTATTAATCATACCATATGATATAAACTAGTTCATTCTTTCTTTTATTGTTATTTCGTAAAACAACAATTTTTCTCTAATTAAATACAAGTGTTGAATTTGTTTATTAATACTTAAATATTTAATAAATATGCAATAAGTACCAACTTGATTAATGTGGGAACCTATAAGATCATATGTTATTAGAAATATCACTCAGTAATGATTCTTGAGCATATAGATCCACCACTATCCATTGTATCCATATCATACATCTACCTCTATAACACTTCAAAAATCACAACAAATTTAAAATTTTCAAAACCAACCATGATTCAATATTGTTTACAAAAAGAGTCATTGTTTCAAAAACATTATTTCAAATAAGAGTTTTCCCAAGACCCGAAGACATAAAAACAGGAAGTTGTGTACGGTCAAACCTTTTTCTTCCCACTATCCTCTGAAATACTTGAAATAATAAACTAAAAACTATAAGCCAAAGCTTAGTGAGTTCCCCCAAAGTACCAGCACACCACGACAAACAAGCATACAATATAAGCAGCCAACCTAACTGGACCACCTCGCAGGGACTATAACCTATCTAGACTGCTCTATGAGCCTTTGGCATGACTGGACCACCTTGTAGGGCTTACAGCCTATCCAGACTGTTCTATAGGCCACCGGCATGACTAAACCACCTCGCAAGGCCTACAGCCTCGTCGATCATCGTTGGGTGTCTTGGCCTACATCACAAATAAGGACAACCTCAACCCAACACAACATGTCGACATATGCAACAAATAAACATAAACACAGAGCCAGCAAATACAGATAATCATATAAATCTACTCAACAGATACAACTATCATATCACTATCCTGACCAGGATAAATAATCTAGTGGGCCGACATTGGTGCCTTGGACCCATAGGTATAGTGAGGAAAACTCACCTCTTATTCTGAATGCAAGCTAAATGAATCTCGGTCCTGAAAATCGGCTCAATGATCACCTAACCAAAACCAAGGACCTAATCTCAATTAATCAGCTCAAAATACCTAAAATACCCCTAGGTCAATTTAGTCAAAGATCTAGTAAAAGGTCAAGGTTAACGGGTCAACTTGGTCCACTCAGCTTAGTACGCGGGGCTTACTCAGCTCCTATGTTGGGCATACTCATGTTTTAACCGGAGTCTAGTGGTTGACCACGTGCATGCGACCTACGCTGGGTTACGCACGACGTATGCACAAAATCCTTTTTCCTCAATAAGAGCTTAATGCATTAAGCTCTCACATCCCTATTTTAAATCCAAGGTCAAAATACCACTAAGAGTCATAAAGTCTCCAACTTTATGACTTTACATGCCCATTAATTGCTTAATACACAAATTCCTAACTTCTTAACACCTTAAGACCTTCTAGAGCATGCATGGGGAAAAACTAAGCATCAAGACCACATTTTTATGTCTCAAGAACCCTCATTAGGTCTGAAAGGACGACTTAGTCGACTAAGAGCATGCCATGCTCAAGAATCATCATAGTTGGGACCAAAAATGCCTTAAATGAAGAAATAGCTAGATATATAAGATAAGATGATCAAGCTATGATCTTTTTACCTCCTAGAGGTTGCTAGCAAAGAGAGAATCCCAGAACCATGTTGCTTCCAAGCTCCAAAGTTTTCCGACCACCTTCCTGTTCTTCAAGAATACTACCAAAACACAAAGATGAGCTCAAGATGCACTCTTCTCACTTAGGATTAGCTAGAGGGAAGTTTTCTTAGGTGAAGGCTGATGAGGGAATGAGAAATGAGGAGTAAATGATGATTATATATGGACCAAACATAAAATTTAGGGTTTAAGGATCTTTCACGTACGCCCCGCGTACGCGTTGTACGCCTAGCGTACTAATGCCCGCGCATGTACACCCAAAGTACACAACATACGCTCAAGGTACTAAGTTTTGCCCGTAATTTAACATAATGCCACTATGGGACCAATTTTCAAACAAGACTCATTCCAAGGGATAAAATCATAGAGCTTAATACTTATGAGTAAATTTTGAAATGCCTCCGGTTCCCAGGTCCACTCGGATTAGGTTGGTGATGAAATCCATGTTGATATGTGTTGGATTAGGTGTCTAATCCCATAACTATAAATGGGATGTACTTGACCCGATAGTAGCATGGTCCTTTTGGGTTGCCTTCACACTGGTGACTAGACAGGATGACTATTGAGGAGAGAGGCTGATTTATTATTAAGAATAATAAACTGGGGCATAAATATGATTATTTAATATATTATATGAATAATATATTAATTTGGAATCATATTATTAATTAGTATTTAATCAGAAATTAATTTGGAATTAATTTTGGGATTAAAGGAACTGATTAAAAGTACACGGGTTGTTTTGTAATTATTTGATAGTTGAGGCTTTGGGCCATTGGATCACCCTTGTTAGGGCTAGGTCAAAAATCCTAGAAGGATCTAGGATATTTCGTCCAAGGCCTAATGCAAGGAGGTCCATGGACTTGCTTAGGCCCTAAGCTAGGGATTAGGGTTTCCACTCTAAGTTTTGGAGTAAAGTTTTAATGGATTAAGAGTTGTAAATGAAAATTTGGGTGAATGAGGGAGTACGTTGGGCATACAAGCAGGTAAGCTTAGCATACAAGCCCTAAGGCGAGTACGTTGCACGTACGAGCTGAGTACGCCCCGCGTTCTCCGCAGGTTGGGCCTCAGAATCTTGGATCTTTGGTTTGCGCCATATTTTGGGCTTAGATGATTAGGGCCATTTTGGGCCATCAGAATTCAAGTGTTTTGGGCTAGCAATATTTTTGGGCCTTGGATTAAGGCCCATGAAAGGGATTTGGGGACCAATTTGGAAAATTGGGCCATAATTGGGTCTTGGATGATTACTTTGGTAATTGGGCCTTTTAGATTGTAGATTGGGCTTTAGCCTTGGATCAAACTAGGTAAGGGGTAAAATGGTCTTATTACCCTAATTTTGGACTGATGGTTATGGATTGGAATCCAATTATTAATTGGACATTATTTTGTATTAATGGCTCGGGGATTTATAAGACTAGCAGCCAGAGATTTATTTGTGTGATTCAGTAGTTCGAGGTGAGTTTCCTCACCATGTTTAGCAGGTCGAAGGCACCAATGCCGACCCATGATCTTTTATATTAGAATACTCGATGTTTGTGTGACACTTGTGTGTGTATGTGCTTGTATTCTTATTGGGCGGGGCCCGATGGTTATTCTGTATGCTATTACCTGATATGCATATATGAACTGTATGTGGGCGGGGCCCGTTATGTGAGTTTGGGCGGGGCCCGTTATACTCACTGGGTGGGTCCCATTATGTGAGTTTGGGTGGGGCCCATTATACTCACTGGGTGGGGCTCGTTATACGAGTGTGGGCGGGGCTCGTTATACAAGTGTGGGCGAGGCCCGTTATGTGTTATGTATGTATGGTATGTGGTATGTTAGGGAACTCACTAAGCTTTGTGCTTACCGTTTTCAGCTTATATTTCAGGTACTTCTGGTTCCAAAGGGAAGAGCTTAGGATGATTGTAGCGCACACACAGCACCTCGTTCTGCATCTTGTGATTCACTCTGATATGATATGTTGATCGATACATTTGTTTATCTGGATTTTTATGATGTTGTATTTGGGATATCGATTTTATTAAATTAAAAATGAAATTTTTGGGTCTTATTTTTTGGATGTTACAAGTTGGTATCAGAGCTTTGGTTTAAGGGATTCGAGCATAATCTCGGGTGTGTCTCAACTCAATCTAAGGATTTGGTAAAGTTTTTCAAAAATGAAAAATGATTTAAAAAGGAAAACAAGTTTTCTAATACAAGAAAAGGTGTGGTGCATGTAATCGACCGAGCTTAAGTAAGTTTCCCAAGATACCCATACATGTTATTTGATATGATTTGATTTGTGAATCTATGAACCACATGTTATTTAGGGCTAAGGATTTGCTCAATATTTGCATGATAAAATTCTAGGAGAGATGCCTTTGTATGCCTATTGTATGAGCATGTAGACTTGAATGCTAGTACTGATCAGTCAGCGATTGGATGGTCTGATTAGGTGATGCTTGGTTCTGATTACTTGATGCTCGAATGTTGCTTTCTTTGTGTTTTTAGGAGTTCTTACTAGCTTTAACTAACTAATGATCAAATATGCTAACTCACATTTTATCGAAACTAAATAATTTTAGAAGGTTAGGTTTTAACTCTATGGCGCAACTCTTGTTTGAATCCAACCATTGTAGTGTGAGACCTTTCATTCGAAGAATTATCTATTTTTAGTGATATGTAATTGTATTTGTGAGCTAGTTAAAGGAAGTTAGCCAGAGTTCCTTCTGAATCTGATGGTGGAGAGTGGTTTGGAGTCTCCCTAGGAAAACCTAAGATGAAAGCTAGCTCTAGGAGTCTTATTTTTTTGAGGGTTAATTATATGGATATAGGGTGACTTGGTGGATTCAAGGCAATCCTTGAGGAAAGTACGGATATATGTGGCAGGTAGTATGGGCCCGTACTACTGGAAGCAAATGATCTGTACTCAAGTCAAGGGGACCTCTCATTCGAAGAATTGTCTAGTTCTGGTGATATGTAATGGTATTCGTGAGCTAGTTAGAGGAGGTTAGTGGGAGTTCCTTCTGCAACTGATGGCTGAGATATGTAGTGCTAGGAGCCTTATCTTGCTAAGGGTTAATTGTATGGATATAAAGTGACTTGGTGGATCAAAGGAAATCCTTAAGGAACGTACTAATAGACGTGGAACGTAGTATGGGCTCGTACTACTGGAAGCAGAGGATCCATACTCTAGTTAAGGAGGGATGCGATGAAACCAGGAAGCTCGTAGAGATTGTGATCCCTCAATGCATTCTGATGGTTTATATGGTCTATGTTCAGTATGGTGACATTGCGAGGTTGGCCTGTTGGCAGCTCTGGTGTTGGAGAGGGCTCGGGCTTATGTTCTGGAGCCGAGCAACTAGATAATCAGACTAGGGAGTTTATCTCGTTTGATATTACGTGTTGCATTCTTAAGCAGACTCATGTGATCTTTAGCACGGTCAAGGAGGATATTCTAGAGATTTTGGATGAGGGCTTAAGTGCCTTTTGTTCTGAGATGGTGGCCTTAGACCCACAAGTATAGTGAGGAAAACTCACCTCTCATTCTGAATGCAAGCTAAATGAATCTCGGTCCTGAAAATCGGCACAATGATCACCTAACCAAAACCAAGGAGCTAATCTCAATTAATCAGCTCAAAATACCTAAAATACCCCTAGGTCAATTTAGTCAAAGATCTAGTAAAAGGTCAAGGTTAACGGGTCAACTTGGTCCACTCAGCTTAGTACACGGGGCTTACTCAGCTCCTATGTTGGGCGTACTCATGTTTTGACCGGAGTCTAGCGGTTGACCACGTACATGCGACCTACGCTAGGTTACGCATGACGTATGCACAAAATCCCTTTTTCCTCAATAAGAGCTTAATGCTATAAGCTCTCACATCCCTATTTCAAATCCAGGGTCAAAATACCACTAAGAGTCATAAAGTTTCCAACTTTATGACTTTACATGCCCATTAAGTGCTTAATACACAAATTCCTAACTTCTTAACACCTTAAAACCTTCTAGAGCATGCGTGGGGAAAAACTAAGCATCAAGACCACATTTTTATGTCTCAAGAGCCCTCATTAGGTCTAAAAGGACGACTTATTCGACTAAGAGCATGCCATGCTCAAGAATCATCATAGTTGGGACCAAAAATGCCTTAAATGAAGAAATAGCTAGATATATAAGATAAGATGATCAAGCTATGATCTTTTTACCTCCTGGAGGCTGCTAGCAAGGAGAGAATCCCAAAACCATGTTGCTTCCAAGCTCCAAAGTTTTCCCACCACCTTCCTATTCTTCAAGAATACTACCAAAACAAAAAGATGTGCTCAAGATGCACTCTTCTCACTTAGGGTTAGCTAGAGGGAAGTTTTTTTAGGTGAAGGCTGATGAGGGAATGAGAAATGAGGAGTGAATGATGATTATATATGGACCAAACATAAAATTTAGGGTTTAAGGATCTTTCACATACGCCGCGCGTACGCGTTGTACGCCTAGCGTACTAATGCCCGCACATGTACACCCAAAGTACACAACATACGCTCAAGGTACTAAGTCTTGCCCGTAATTTACCATAATGCCACTATGGGACCAATTTTCATACAAGACTCATTCCAAGGGATAAAATCATAGAGCTTAATACTTAAGAGTTAATTTTGAAATGCCTCCAGTTCCTAGGTCCACTCGGAGCCTCTCTGATGTTGCCAATGGACCTTTACGAAAGGTATCTCCTTGTTGTGTAGGACCTTCATCTTTCTTTCCACTATCGCTACCGGCCTCTCAATATAATTCAGGTGCTCATCGACTTGAATATCATCCAAAGGGATCACTACCTTCTCATATAACATGCACTTCCTTAACTGTAAAACATGGAAAGTGATGGGGATCTGGCTGAGTTCACTCGGAAAATCCACCCGGTAGGCCACCCTGCCTACCCTGGAGATCACATGGAACAGTCCAATATATTGGGGACCCAATTCTCCCCTCTTCCTGAAGTGTATCACACCCTTCCAAGGTGAGACCTTCAGTAGTGCCATATCGCCGAACTGGAACTCCAACTCTGATCGACGCCGGTCGGCATAGCTCTTCTGTCGACTCTGAGCTATCTGCAATCTGTTCCTGATCTGTTGGATGATATTTGTAGTCTGGTGGACCACCTTAGTCCTCCATATGACTATGTGACCAACCTCCCCCCAACAAACTAGGGTACGACATCCCCGACCATACAGAACCTCGAAGGGCGGTGCACCAATGTTGGAGTGATAGTTGTTGTTGTTGTAAGAGAACTCCGCAAGGGGTAGGTAGGAATCCCAACTCCCACAAAAATCAATGACACAATCCCGCAACATATCTTCAAGTGTCTGGATGGTCCTCTCACTCTGGATGTCAGTTCGCGGATGATAAGCAGTACTGAAATGTAGCCTCATACCCAGTTCCTCGTGGAACATCTGCCAGAATTGGGAAGTGAAATGAACACCTCGATTTGATATGATGGAAAACGGAACCCCATGACAAGAAACAATCTCACAAAGATACACATCATCCAACTTTTCGGCCGGGGAGCTCTCCCAGATGACCAAAAAGTAGGCTCTCTTAGTCAATCAATCCACGATGACCTAGATAGCATCAAAACCTTTGGCAGTCTTTTGTAGATTGGTGATGAAATCCATGGTGATATGTGTTGGATTAGGTTGGTGACGAAATCCATGGTGATATGTGTTGGATTAGGTGTCTAATCCCATAACTATAAATGGGATGTACTTGACCCGATAGTAGCATGGTCCTTTTGGGTTGCCTTCACACTGGTGACTAGACAGGATGACTATTGAGGAGAGAGGCTGATTTATTATTAAGAATAATAAATTGGGGCATAAATATGATTATTTAATATATTATATGAATAATATATTAATTTGGAATCATATTATTAATTAGTATTTAATCAGAAATTAATTTGGAATTAATTTTGGGATTAAAGGAATTGATTAAAAGTACACTGGTTGTTTTGTAATTATTTGATAGTTGAGGCTTTAGGCCATTGGATCACCCTTTTTAGGGCTAGGTCAAAAATCCTAGAAGGATCTAGGATTTTTCATCCAAGGCCTAATGCAAGGAGGTCCATGGACTTGCTTAGGCCCTAAGCTAGGGATTAGGGTTTCCACTCTGAAACCCTAGCTGGCCTCAAGTATAAATAGACCCCCTAGGCTTAAGAATTCGTCCCCCCTCCCTTTGAGAAACCCTAGAAGAGACGATTTCTAGATCTAGTTACATTCTCTCATCTCTCTCATATTCATCCTTTCACTCTTGTGTGTTTGTGCGCCATTAGAGGTACTACATTTGTGGTACTTGTTCTCAAAAGTAAAGGAACTTCAAGATTTAGTTGTTATTACCATATAGAAACAAAGGTATGTATTCTCATCTATTTTGTTTGTGATTTTAGAAATATTAGATGCATGCTAGGGTTTCCTTTTATGTTCATTTGTTGTATGTCTAATAGTGAAAACATAGATCCAAAATTAGGGTTGAATGTACACATAGGATTGTTTGTATAAAACCCAACAATATGTTCCCGCTTCCACATGGGAACCTCCAACGGCTGCAGATTGCCATGTAGCCTATGATGTTTGGCCTTAACGATCCTACAGGTCAAGCATCTCTCAACGTACCAGGCTATCTCCTTCTTCATACACAGCCACCAGTAACTTAGTCTTAAATCCTAATACATCTTGGTGGCTCCCGGGTGTATCGAAAAGTGAGACTTATGTGCTTCCTCCAAAACTATCTGTCTGACCCCTCCAGAAACCAGAACCCAAACCTAACGACACTAGGTCAACAGTCCCGACTATCGGTGACAAATCTTTCGATCTCGCCCCTGATCCTCTCCTGTTTCTAGTTCTCCTTCTTAATTCCTTCTACTTGTGCCCTTCTAATCAAATCCAAAGCGGAGAATCAATGGATATCCTCATACATATATCCTCAGCTGAAGATCCAGCCAACTTGTGGCTTAAAGCATCTACGACCACATTCACTTTACCTGGATGGTAAAGGATCTCGCATTCATAATCCTTGACCACGTCAAGCCACATGTGACGTCTCATGTTCAGGTTCGGTTGGTCCATAAGATATCACAATCCATTGCGTTCCGTGTAAACGGTACATCAGGCCCCTTACAGATAATATCCCCAAATCTTGAGGGAAAACACTATTGCCCCCAGTTCCAGATCATGAGTAGGATATCGTGACTCATGCAGCTTCAACTGTTGATAAGTACACGCAATCTGTAACACTTGGATTTGGGTATGTTCCTTTTTAGCCCCTTTGTATTTAATTATTGCAGTTTGGTCCTTGGAGCTGGTATACAGGGCGTACTAGCTGAGAAGCTAGTACGTGGGGCGTACGACATGTTACGCTTAGAGTACTAGGTAGGAGCGACTATGGGACCGAGGTCTCGTACACTGGGCTTACGAGGATTATGCTTGGCGTATGACGATTAAGCTGGGAGCACCAAGATTACACTGGGCGTACAAGGGTTTAATGAAACCCTATTTTATGGTGTCGCACCCTATATAAACTCCTTAAGTACCTAGGATTGGCCACTTTAGCAGCCTTTATACCTCCTAAACCCTAAATTTCAACCCTTAGCCTCCATTGTTGTGTATTTTAGCTCTTGAGAAGAAGTAGGTGCTTATTTTTCTCATTTTGAAGGGATTAAAGAAGATTGAAGGTGCATTGCTTAGTTTGAAGCTTAGAGATCCATAATCATCACTCATTTTTCAAGTCTTTTAAGGTATCAAGTTCATACCTTGAATTCTCCATGCTTCGATCTCTCCATGTTATGGTTTTACGCTTCTTTGTCCCCTTTTGGTTGGTATTAATGGGTTAAGGCCGTTTTAGAAGCTAAATATGTTGATCTGGATGTTTAAAGGGTTCATTATGCATAAAGGTGCAAAATTTATGGTGTTTATGTTCTCATTCATGCATTAAGTCGTCTATTAAGTCCTTTTGAGCTTTAAAAGCTTCATTAAGCCATGCATGCACGTAAACTTAGCAACATTACGAGATAAACCGTCTCGAGGAAGTCAAATCTAAGTTTTGGAGTAAAGTTTTAATGGATTAAGAGCTGTAAATGAAAATTTGGGTGAATGAGGGAGTACGTTGGGCATACAAGCAGGTACGCTTAGCGTACAAGCCCTAAGGCGAGTACGTTGCGCGTACGTGTTGAGTACGCACCGCGTTCTCCGCAGGTTGGGCCTCAGAATCTTGGATCTTTGGTTTGCGCCATATTTTGGGCTTAGATGATTAGGGCCATTTTGGGCCATCAGAATTCAAGTGTTGTGGGCTAGCAATATTTTTGGACCTTGGATTAAGGCCCATGAAAGGGATTTGGGTACCAATTTGGAAAATTGGGCCATGATTGGGTCTTGGATGATTACTTTGGTAATTGGACCTTTTGGATTGTAGATTAGGCTTTAGCCTTGGATCAAACTAGGTAAGGGGTAAAATGGTCTTATTACCCTAATTTTGGACTGATGGTTATGGATTGGAATCCAATTATTAATTGGACATTATTTAGTGTTAATAGCTCGGGGATTTATCATACTAGTAGCCAGAGATTTTTTTGTGTGATTCAGCAGTTCGAGGCGAGTTTCCTCACCATCTTTAGCAGGTCGAAGGCACCAATGCCGACCCATGATCTATTATATTAGAATACTCGATGTTTGTGTGACACTTGTGTGTGTATGTGCTTGTATTCTTATTGGGCGGGGCCCGATGGTTATTCTGTATGCTATTACCTGATATGCATATATGAACTGTATGTGGGCGGGGCCCGTTATGTGAGTTTGGGCGGGGCCCGTTATACTCACTGGGTGGGTCCCATTATGTGAGTTTGGGTGGGGCCCATTATACGAGTGTGGGAAGGCCTAATTATACGAGTGTGGGCGAGGCCCATTATGTGTTATGTATTTAAGGTATGTGGGATGTTGGGGAACTCACTAAGCTTTGTGCTTAGCGTTTTTAGTTTATATTTCAGGTACTTCTGGTTCCAAAGGGAAGAGCTTAGGATGATTGTAGAGCACACACAACACCTCGTTCTGCATCTTGTGATTCACTCTGATATGATATGTTGATCGATACATTTGTTTATCTGGATTTTTATGATGTTGTATTTGGGATATCGATTTTATTAAATTAAAAATGAAATTTTTGGGTCTTATTTTTTGGATGTTACAAGTTGGTATCAGAGCTTTGGTTTAAGGGATTCGAGCATAATCTCGGGTGTGTCTCAACTCAATCTAAGGATTTGGTAAAGTTTTTCAAAAATGAAAAATGATTTAAAAAGGAAAACAAGTTTTCTAATACAAGAAAAGGTGTGGTGCATGTAATCGACCGAGCTTAAGTAAGTTTCCCAAGATACCCATCCATGTTATTTGATATGATTTGATTTGTGAATCTATGAACCACATGTTATTTAGGGCTAAGGATTTGCTCAATATTTGCATGATAAAATTCTAGGAGAGATGCCTTTGTATGCCTATTGTATGAGCATGTAGACTTGAATGCTAGTACTGATCAGTCAGCGATTGGATGGTCTGATTAGGTGATGCTTGGTTCTGATTACTTGATGCTCGAATGTTGCTTTCTTTGTGCTTTTAGGAGTTCTTACTAGCTTTAACTAACTAATGATCAAATATGCTAACTCACATTTTATCGGAACTAAATAATTTTAGAAGGTTAGGTTTTAACTCTATGGCGCAACTCTTGTTTGAATCCAACCATTGTAGTGTGAGACCTTTCATTCGAAGAATTATCTATTTCTAGTGATATGTAATTGTATTTGTGAGCTAGTTAGTGGAAGTTAGCCAGAGTTCCTTCTGAATCTGATGGTGGAGAGTGGTTTGGAGTCTCCCTAGGAAAACCTAGGATGAAATCTAGTTCTAGGAGTCTTATTTTTTTGAGGGTTAATTATATGGATATAGGGTGACTTGGCGGATTCAAGGAAATCCTTGAGGAAAGTACGGATAGATGTGGCAGGTAGTATGGGCCCGTACTACTGGAAGCAAATGATATGTACTCGAGTCAAGGGGACCTCTCATTCGAAGAATTGTCTAGTTCTGGTTATATGTAATGGTATTCGTGAGCTAGTTAGAGGAAGTTAGCGGGAGTTCCTTCTGCAGCTGATGGCTGAGAGTGGTGTGGAGCTTCCCTAGGAAAAACTAGGAAGATATGTAGTGCTAGGAGCCTTATCTTGCTGAGGGTTAATTGTATGGATATAAAGTGACTTGGTGGATTAAAGGAAATCCTTGAGGAACGTACGGATACACGTGGAACGTAGTATGGGCTCGTACTACTGGAAGCAGAGGATCCATACTCGAGTTAAGGAGGGCTGTGATGAAGCCAGGAAGCTCGTAGAGATTGTGATCCCTCAATGTATTCTGATGGTTTATATGGTCTATGTTCAGTATGGTGACATTACGAGGTTGGCTTGTTGGCAGCTCTAGTGTTGGAGAGGGCTCGGGCTTATGTTCTGGAGCCGGGCAACTAGATAATCAGACTAGGGAGTTTATCTTGTTTGATATTACGTGTTGCATTCTTAAGCAGACTCATGTGATCTTTAGCACGGTCAAGGAGGATATTCTAGAGATTTTGGATGAGGGGTTGAGTGCCTTTTGTTCTGAGATGGCCTTGGTGGGGGCGTGTTTATTGGCCTTCAGTGAGTTCCGGGCATTTGGAGCTCGAGACTATAATGGGGTGAAGGACCTGATAGCGAGCAGGAGGTGGTTAGAGGATGTTGCTAACGCCTTCTGCACCAGCAGTTGCCCCGAGGGGGAAAAGGTAAGACTTGCCTCATGTCTTCTAAAGGAGAGGGCACATGATTAGTGGGAGGATGTCGGGTGTGCAGTGCATGATGAGGCTGTTGATTTGATGACCTGGGATGATTTTGTGACCAGGTCCAGGGCTGAGTTCGCATCAGTGATTGAGGTGCATCAGTTGGTTCAAGAGTTTCAGGATCTCTGCCAGACTACTGAGATGGTGGTTGAGATCATCGCAATGTTTTTAGAGAGGGCACTTTTGGTTCCATAGTATGTGGCGGATGAGGAGATAAAGAAGGATAGGTATCATGAGATGTTGAGGAGTGACATTCGGCAGTTTGTGAGCTGATCCAACTGCAAGATGCTAGAGGATATGATAGTGAGGGCTAGAGAGAGAGAGAGACTGATCTTGAGATGGAAAGGAAGAGGAAGTCGGATGAGGTTCGGGTAAGAGGCCCAAGGTTGTTGATGCAAGAGGGAAGGGCCAGCAGGGCCGGGGCCGTTGTGACAAGTGCGGAAGGATACACGATGGGGCGTAAAGGGTAGGTGGTTCTGACTGATTTGCTTCCATTGCAATCAGAGGGGACACAAGAAGGCCCATTTTCCGAGTTTGGCTGCAGCAGGAGTGGTGTCAGCCCCTGCTCCTACAACTCTTTGGATTACTGATGGCCACCAGGGCCGAACAGATGCACCTATAGTGAAGAGCAAGGCCTTTCAGTTGATAGCTGAGGAGGCTCACGCGGAACCAGATGTGGTGACGGGTATGTATCTTTTCCTTATCTCTTTATTTATATTGAATTGTTGCTTATATTGATGCATTTTATTTTAGGATCGTTCCTCGTGAACGGTATTTCTACTTTGGTATTGTTTGATTCGCGGGCTACCCGATCTTTTGTATCGCTTGCGCTTAGCAAGAGGTTTGTTAGAGCTCCAGGGGAGTTGGATTGTCCGTTAGATATTGAGATTGCAGATGATAGGTAAGTTTGTGTTGTGAGGGTTCATCGGGGTTGTACTCTTCAGTAAATCAGGGAGCAGTATCTCGTCGACTTGGTTCCTATTCCTTTGCATGGGAACAAGGTTATTGCGGGTATGGATTGGTTAAGCCCCAATGGGGTAGTGATCGATTGTGAGCAGCTGTTAGTTTGGGTTCGCACCCCTAGTGAGGTAGAGTTAAAGGTTCATGGGGAGAGATCTCAGCGTGGGACAAATTTGTGTTCGACAACGAGGGCCAGACGCTATTTTCAGCAGGGTTGTTCTGGTTATGTCGCCTATGTTATGGATACATGGGATAAGGGTAAGGCGATCGTGGATGATGTGCCGATTGTGCAGGATTACCCAAATGTGTTTCCGGAGGATTTTACCAGGGTGCCTCCGGAGAGGCACATTGAGTTCGGGATTGATCTAGTTCCTGGTGCGGCTCCGATAGCCAAAGCACCGTATCGGTTGGCTCATCCCGAGATGCAGGAGTTGTCTACATAGTTGTAGAGGCTGTTAGACAAGGGATTCATTCGACCAAGAAGTTCGCCTTGGGTAGAATTGATTTTGTTTGTGAAGATGAAGGATAGATCTCATCGTCTGTGCATCGACTACTGGGAGCTGAATAAGGTAACGGTGATGAACCATTATCCACTCCCAAGGATTGATGATCTTTTTGACCAATTTCAGGATGCATCTTGGTTCTCCAAGATTGATTTGCGATTGGGTTATTATCAGATGAGGTTTAGGGATGAGGATGTGCTAAAGACAGCTTTCTGGACACGTTATGGTCATTACGAGTTCGTGGTGATGCCTTTTGTGCTCACCAATGCTCCAGCTGCATTCATGGATCTCATGAACCGCGTGTGCAGACCAATGCTAGATGGGTCTGTGATTATATTCATCGATGATATATTGGTTAATTCCAAGACTCAGGAGCAACACGAGGAGAGCTTGAGGGGAGTGTTGGAGTCATTGAGGAGGGAGATACTTTTCACAAAGTTCTCCAAGTGTGAGTTATGGTTGCACTAGGTACAGTTTCTAGGGTACCTTGTCAACCAGAATGGTATTCTGGTTGATCTGGTCAAGGTTGAGGTTGTGATGCAGTGGGAGGTTCCGAGGTCTCCATCTAAGATTCGGAGTTTCCTCGGTTTAGCGGGTTATTATAGGAGATTCATCCTAGATTTTTCCAAAATAGCTGGTCCTTTGACTTGGTTGACAAAGAAGACGGTTTAATTTTGCTGGGGGGCTAAACAACAGGAAGCTTTTGAGACATTGAGACAGCGGTTGTGCAAGGCACCGATTCTGACCCTGCCAGAAGGTGTCGAGGATTTTTTTTTTGTTTATTATGATGCGTCGATCACATGATTGGGGGCAGTGTTGATGCAGAGAGGTCACGTGATTGCTTACGCTTCGAGGCAGTTGAAGCCTCATGAGGCGAATTATCCGACGCATGATTTGGAGTTGGGGGATGTGGTTTTCTTCCTCAAGATTTGGCAGCATTACCTCTACGGGCCCGTTGTACTATTTACATGGATCACAAGAGCCTGAGGTATTTGATGGATCAGCCAAAATCTGAATATGAGGCAGCGCTGATGGTTAGATGTGGTGAAGGAATACGATTTTGAAATCCTTTATCGCTCGGGGAAGGCCAATATGGTGGTCAATGCTCTTAGTCTCAAGGCGGACGCAACTCCGATCAGAGACATATGTTTGAGGATGACCGTGATTACTCCACAGTTGGAGTGGTTTTGTAAGGCTCAGGTTGAGGCTATGAAGGAAGAGAACCGAAAGAGTGAGCGTATTGTGGGTCATGTGGTTTCCTTCGATTATGATGGTAACAAATTGTTGACTTTGCATCGGTGGGTATGCGTTCCATATTGGGGTTGTGCATGCCAAACTTTGATGGAGGAGGCTCACAAGTCTAGGTTCTCCATTCATCATTGGGTGACAAAGATGTATAGGGATCTTCATCCTGATTATTAGTGGCACTACATGAAGCAGGATGTGGCTTGTTATGTCTAGGTTCTCCATTCATCATTGGGTGACAAAGATGTATAGGGATCTTCATCCTGATTATTAGTGGCACTACATGAAGCAGGATGTGGCTTGTTATGTGGAGCGGTGGTTGACTTGCAGAAAAGTCAAGGCCGAGCATCAACGACCTCATGACAAGATGCATCCGTTGGAAATTCTCGTATGGAAATGGGAAGATATTACGATGGATTTTATCACAGAGTTACCTCGGACTACGAGCAGGGTGGATTCGATATGGGTCATCGTGGATTGATTGACCAAGAGTGCGCACTTCATCCTGATCCAAGAGAGTATTTCTACATAGAAATTGGTTGAGGTTTATATTAGGGAGGTTGTAGCACGTCATGGCTTGTCAATTTCGGTGGTTTCTGACAAATATGTCCAGTTTACTTCTAGGTTTTGGAAGAGGTTCGATGATGATTTAGGCACTCATCTCCATTTCAGCACCGCATTCCATCTGCAGACTGATGGCCAGAGTGAACGGACTATTCAGACCCTAGAGGATATGTTGTGGGCATGTGTTCTGGATTTCGTTGGCAGTTGGGATACGTATCTTCTATTAGCGGAAATTTCGTATTACAACAGTTTTCACGCCATCATTGACCGACCTCCTTTCGAGATGCTCTACATGGAGGATGTGTAGGACCCCAATTTGTTGGTGCGAGGTTGGTCAGCGGGTTATGGGGAGTAAAGATGTGGTACTCAAGACCACTGATCTGACTCAACAGGTTCGGAGTAGGCTCCAGAAAGCTCATAGTCGGCAGAAGAGTTATGCCGATAGGCACCGGTCAGATTTAGAGTTCTAGGTGGGAGTATGGTTCTCCTGATGGTGTCACATTGGAAATGTGTCATCCGGTTCAGGAAGCGGGGCAAGATGGGGCCCAGGTATATTGGTTTTTTCAGGGTTTTGGATCGAGTGGGCTAAGTTGCTTATCGCTTGGATCTTCCAATGAGCTCAATCAGATTCATAGCACGTTCCATGTTTCTCAGTTGCGGAAGTGCTTAGTGGATGATTCTGTAGTGGTACAATTGGAGGATATGCAAGTGGATGACCACCATAAATATATTGAAATACCGGTGGCGATTCTGGATCGGAAGACAAAAACCTTGAGGAACAAGGTTGTATAGTTGGTGAAGGTTCAAAGGCAGCACTAGAAGGGTTCGGAGTAGACATGGGACCTGGAAGATGAGATGAGGGAGAACTATCTGGTGTTATTCGGGGCAACGGACTTCGAGGACGAAGTCTGATTCAAGTGGGGGAGAATTGTAACACTTGGATTTGGGTATGTTCCTTTTTAGATCCTGTGTATTAAATTATTTAATTTTGGCCCTTGGAGTTAGTACACAGGGCGTACCATTGGGTACTCTTAGTGTACTAGCTAAGAAGCTGGTACGCAGGGCGTACCACATGGTACGCTTAGCGTACTAGTTGGGATTGATCGCGGGACCAAGGCCTCGTACGCTAGGCGTACGAGGATTACGTTTGGTGCACAAGGGGTTAATAAAACTGTAATTTTAGGGCATTGCACCCCATATAAACTCCTTAAGTCCCTAGGGAGGGCCTCTTTACCAGCCTCCATACGTCCTAAACCCTAAATTTTGACCCTTAGCCTCCATTGTTGTGTCTTTGAGCTCTTGAGAAGATGTTGGTGCTTATTTTGCTCATTTTGAAGGGATTGAAGAAGATTGAAGGTGCATTGGTTAGTGTGAAGCTTAGAGATCCAAAATCATCACTCATTTTGCAAGTCTTTTGAGGAATCAAGTTCGTAACTTGACTTCTCCTTGCTTAGATCTCTTCATGTTATGGTTTTATGCTTTTTGTCCCCTTTTGGTTGGTCTTGATGGGTTAAGGCCATTTTAGAAGCTAAATCTGTAGATATGGGTGTATGGAGGGTTCATTATGGTTAAAGGTGCAAACTTTATGGGGTTTATGGTCTCATGCATGCATTACGTCATCTATTAAGTCCTTTTAAGCTTTAAGAGCTTCATTAAGCCATGCATGCACGTAAAGTTAGCAACTTTATGTGATAAACCATCTCAGGGAAGTCAGATCTAAATTTTAGAGTAAAGTCTTAATGCATTAAGAGCTGGAAATGAAAGTTGACTGAATAAGGGAGTATGTCGGGCGTACACGTAGGTATGCTTAGCGTACAAGCCCTTAGGCGAGTACACTGTGTGTAGGAGCTGAGTACGCCCCGTGTACTCAGTAGGTTGGGCCTCAGAATCTTGGGTCTTCGGTTTGCACCATATTTTGGGCTTAGATGATTAGGGCCTTGCTGGGCCATGATAATTCAAGTTTTTTGGGTTAGGAATATTTTTGGACCTTGGATTAAGGTTACATGAAAGTGATTTGAGCCGAATTTGGAAAATTGCGCCTTGGATGGTTATTTTGGTAACCTTTTGGATTGTACGTTGGGCATTAGTCTTGGATCAAACTAGGTAAGGGGTAAAATGGTCTTTTACCCTAATCTTGGACTGATGGTTATGATTTGGAATCCAATTATTAATTAGATGTTATTTGGTATTGATAGCTCGGGGATTTGTCGGACCAACAACCAGAGATTTATTTGTGTGATTCAACAGTCCGAGGTGAGTTTCCATACTATGTTTAGATGGTAGAAGGCAACAATGTCGGCCAATGATATGTTATATTAGAATGCTCGATGTTTGTGTGACACTTGTATGTGTATGTGCTTGTATGCTTACTGGGCGGGGCCCGATGGTTATTTGCGATGCTATTACCTATTATGCTTATATGAATTGTATGTGGGCGGGGTCTGTTATGAGAGTTTGGGCAGGGCCCGTTATGCGAGTTTGGGCAGGGCTCGTTATACTCATTGGGCAGGGCCCATTATACGAGTGGGGGATGGGGTGTTACACTGATTTGGCGGGCCCCGTTATGTGTTATATATGTATGGTATGTGTTATGTTGGGGAACTCACTAAGCTTTGTGCTTATAGTTTTTAGTTTATGTTCCGGTACTTCCAGTTCCAAAGGGAAGAGCTCGGGATGATTGAAGAACACACACACCACCTCGTTCCGCTTCTTGTGATTTACTCTTATGTGATATGTTGATCGATACATTTGTTTATCTGGATGTTTATGATGATTTATTTGGGATATCAGTTTTATTCAATTAAAAATGAAAACATTGGGTTTATTTTTTGGATGTTACACAATCACTCATCCCCATTGCATAAGAACCGCCCCCAAACCAGTGATGGATGCATCACAAAATACAATGAAATCCTCAACACCCTCCGGAAGGGTCAATACCGGGGGCTCACAAAATCTTTGTCGTAGTGTCTCAAACATCGTCTGCTGCTCAGGGCCCCGTCGGAAATCCACGCCCTTGCCTGTCGGATGAGAGAGGGTTACAACAATCTTGGAGAATTCTTGGATAAAGCTCCGATACTATCCTGCTAAACCCAAGAAACTCCTAATCTCTGAGGGAGATTTCGGAACCTCCCACTGCATCATGGCCTCAATCGTTGTCGGATCGACTAAAATCCCGTTCTGGTTAACGAGATGCCCCAGGAACTGGACCTCTCGTAACCAAAACTCAAACTTCAAGAACTTGACATACAACCTTTCTCACCTAAACACTCCCAAAAGTTATCGAAGGTACTCCTCATGCTGCTCTCTGGTCTCTAAATACACCAAAATGTCATCAATAAAAACAATAACTGATCATCGAGCATTGGCCTGCATACCTGATTCATAAACTCCATAAACACTGCAGGCGCATTGGTGAGCCCAAATGACATCACCACGAACTCGTAATGCCTATAACAAGTTTGAAATGTTGTCTTCTCCATGTCCTCCTCTCTAACCCTCACTTGATGATACCCCGACCTTAAATCGATCCTGGAGAACCAAGATGCAACCTACAACTAATCAAATAGGTCGTCAATCGGCGAAAGTGGATAACGGTTCTTCACCATCAACTTGTTCAACTCCCGGTAATCAATGCACATCCAGTGTGAACCAACCTTCTTCTTGACGAACAATATCGGTGCTCCCCATGATGAACTGCTCGGCATGCTGAACTACTTGCCTAACAGCTCCTGAAGATGAGAGGATAACTCATGCATCTCAGGCGGTGTAAAATGGTATGGCACCTTGGCAATTTTAGTCGCACCTGGCACTAGGTCGATTCTGAACTCAACCTGCCTTTCGGGAGGCACACCGGGTAACCTCTCCGGAAACACATCAGCAAACTCCCTGCCAACTGGCACATCTGAAACCGAGGCCGACTCCCCAAACCGAGTATTAATCACATACGCAAGATAACCCATACAACCATGTTGGATATACTGTCGAGCCATGGCCGCTAGACAAAAACCTGATCCAACCCTGGTACCATCTTTATAGATGACCAGTTCTCCCCCACTTGGGGTTTGAACTACTACTCGCTGACCCTCATAGTCAATCATAGCACAAAACCTGCTCAACCAATCAATCCCCACTATCACACATACATCCCCCATGGGGATTCGAATCAAATCAATCAGATAAGGCTCCCCAAAAATCTCTAACATACAACCCGGATACACTCTAGACACAGAAATCCCATGTTCGTTAGAGACAGAAA
Organism: Lactuca sativa; assembly: GCF_002870075.4. Lineage (NCBI taxonomy): Eukaryota > Viridiplantae > Streptophyta > Magnoliopsida > Asterales > Asteraceae > Lactuca > Lactuca sativa. The sequence continues at coordinate 170,795,685 of NC_056631.2, forward strand.
CCTGCAACGGACACTCCAAATCGCTAAGGGTCATATTGAAATCCCTACTAAAAGACTGGGCTACAAAGGACCTACTCATGCCTGAGTCCAATAACACAAGATCAGGAAACGAATTCACTAAGAATGTACCTATCAGAAATATAAATATAAGCATACCATAAAATAATTGATAGAATGATAAATAAAAACATACCAGTAATGATATCTGGTGCGGCCATAGCCTCCACTGTCGTGATCTGAAAAGCGCGACCTCGAGACCTCGGGACTCCTCCCTACCCTAGCACCCATTGGTGGTCCTCAAAGTAGTTGGCATTGGAGCCTACGCATGTCCCGCAATGAGCAAAGCAAAGTTGGCCTTAATATAGCCAACCTTTTCGCAGTGATAATAGATCCTGGTTGTCAGTGCGAGGACCTGTTGGCAATAATCCTTGGCATAATGTCCATCATTTCCACATTTGTGGCACCCGAACGAAGATCGACAAGAATCCTCATGAACCTTGCTGCACTTTCCACAAGTGTGGACCCTCTAACTCCCAGATCTCACATCAGTGACCTTGAACCGCTTCGCCGTAGGCTGCGACTACACCAGAGCCTGCCTCCGCTCCCTCGTCTGTCGTTCCAACTTGATCTCCTGCCTCCTAGCGGCCTCCTATAACTCCACAAGTGTACCATAACGCTGAGTAGACACAAACTAGCGGATGTCCATCTTGAGCATGCTCATGTACCGCGTCATCTGAGCTTGCTCAGAAGCAGAAAACTCATGAAAAAACAATGTTCTCTCAGTAAACATCTTGTTGATCTTAGTCACCGACTCCATCCACTGCCTTAGATCCAAATACTCCTAGGCTAGTCTCTCCCTCTTAACCAATGGAACATATCTCATGCGGAACATCTCAGAGAACTGCTCCCATGAAACGACAGCCCTTTGCTTCGGAGTGTAAGAGCTAGTAACCAACCTCCACCAATCCTTCGCCCCCAACCTGAGAAGTTTAAGGGCGCACTTGACCATCTGGTCAGCTGAGCAGGAGCAAGTAAAGAAACATCCCTCAACATTGGACAACCAACTTATAGCAATGATTAGATTCTGAACTCCATCGAACACTGGGGGCTTTGTATTGTCGAAGTCCCAATACTAGAAAGCTCTCTCTCCACGAACCCTAGCGGCCGCAATGGGCATGGTAGCTGCAGCAACAACAACCTTAATAAGAGCAGCATATCGATCGTCAAAGTACTCAATCATGGCGGTCTTGATAGACCCAAATAGCTCTGTTATATGCCCTCGGATAGCAGTCAAAACCTCGAAAGAAATCAATGTCCTAATCTCATTATCAGACAACCCCGACCTATCCTGGCCACTCGACCTGTCACACCCCAAAACCGAGAACGGCGGAAACGTTCTGGGGTGGATGACGTCATGTCAAGTATCACAATATATGCAGTATAGTAATCAAAGTACAACAACCATTGCATTAATAATAATAATTTTTACATAGGTTACATTTAGCAACAACAACAAGGTAAATACAGAGAATAACATATAATGCAGCTCGGCACTAGGCTGTCTTCACAAAAACTCCCAGAGTGTACCTGTCTACCGATGACCTAAGAATACAAGTTATTTTGAAAGAGAGTATCAGCATTTTTAAATGCTGGTGAGTTCATAAGTATTTAATGACATTGGTTATGAATACATGGTTTACTTCAAAAATGATCTCACACAATGATGGTGGTTTGAGTTTACAGAGTATTAGAATCCTTTCCAGAAAATCCTATATTTTCTAATAAAAGTAGTCTTCTACCAAGACCCAATTGTTTTATGTTTAAACCAAGGAGTATCTCTATTAAAAGCAGTCTTATACCAAGACCCATCTGTTTTATGTTTAAGAAACATTTTCCCCTTAAAGGTACTATCATTATCAAAATATGATTTATACTTTAAAGAATATGTGAGAAAATCATAATCACAAGTAATAGGGGAAATAATATTTTTACCTCAGCAGTAACGTTGTTGTCTAAAAGTAAGTAAAACAGACTTCAGGTAGTATTGAATGAACAACACGCCTAGCAAATTCTAAAGGTAAACAAAACATAGACTCTAGGAGGGATGCCTCACAAAGTCTAAAGAGGGTAAATAAAACATAGACTCCAGGTGGTATTGAATGAACAACACGCCTAGCAAAGTCTAAAAGGATCAAATATAGACCCCATGGTGGTATTGAATGAACAACACGCCTCGGAGGGTCTAAAAGGATGAAGTACAAACTCCAGACGGTATCGAATGAAGAATACGTCTAGCAAAGTCTAAAAGAATCTTTAATCCTAAGTAGGTTTATTTAAAGATTTAAACGCGGTCTAGTGTATAACTAGGAAGATATATATATATATATATATATATATATATATATATATATATATATATATATATATATATATATATATATATATATATATATATATATAATGATGATCATATATATATATATATATATATATATATATATATAGGAAATACCATGATGACACTTACTACCTTAAAGCCATGAATTATAAGGTAAACGTAAAGATACTCGTAACCATACTGATTGACAACCGAATACTTGACGACCTGTTGGCGTCGGAATGAATGTGACATTTGTCACCCCTTGGCTTGGTCGGCTGGAACTGTAGCTAGCAGTTAGGATGTGGGAGTGTCTGTCTCGTATAGATCTATACACACAATGTCCGCCCTCCCTCCAGGAGGCTCTGGTTACCAACTTGACAACGGTGGAATCCATGTCATGAGGATGTATCTCGTGGTTCGAATTCTATAACCTTTCTCTTTATTTAAAAGTATAAGTGTTTTTAGAATATAGTTATAACTAAGTTCTCTTTCATGAATGTTATGGTTGGTTTCTAAACTATACCTATTATAGTTTACTTGAGAAGTTATCTAGATGCCTTTGCTACCCAAAGGATGATGATCTGGCTGATGGAACCTTTATGACTACATATGTATACATGATATATAACTACTATTTAAACTACCTTTGGACGGATAACCGATACCCTAAATCCATATCCAAACAAGGAAAGGGAATTAAAGCGAGTTAGCCTTCCTAAGTCCTTTAAACATTATTTATATAACTATACATATACAGGCATGCATTTAACAATACAAGAGTATAAAAAGAATTTTTGGTAAAACCTTTGGAAAAACTTATAAATAAGGATTTATGACTTGATGTCAGTTTATAAAACAAGCTTTGAAAACCTTTAGCTGGATAAAGCAGTTTAACAATGCATAAATCTATTTGCTATACAGTTATTAATCACATGTGATTGATATAATAACTCTATAGTTCAACTTGTATTCCCCCCCCCCCCCCCCCCATAAAATCATTTAAAATCACTTAAAAGGTTAATTCAGGGGTATGAACTCACCTGACGTGGGGGACTCGGATGAACGGACGGTATAGGATGCTAAGTGTCAAGTGAGGACTTGAACACACACGCGAATCCTATTTAACATGTAATGATACATTTATGTATCAAATTAGTCATTTAACAACTAATTATCCAAGTAAGGACATCCTAAAGCATGAATACACTTTTCTATAAGTGCTAGGAGTACCAAGGGTTGCATATAAAGAGAGTATGGCCTCACATTGGAGTTTACTCCTCAAATGGTGGCCCTTAGGGGTGTTTATAGTTTTTGGACCACTTCCCCCATGAGTTTACGGCCGTAAACTCATGGAAGTGGTACCATTGGGTGTTCAAAGGTCCTAAACCACTCAAGGAATTATGCAAGACTCGAATCAAGGGCTTTGGAAGTGACTAGGGATCAAAATGACCTCCCTTTGGAGTTTGCGGTCCTTGGACCACTCCTTGGGAGTTTACGGTTGTAAACACATGGGTTTACGGCTGTCAACTCATGTTTTTCGATTTCCTTTGTGTTTTGGTGGTTCTATCTTATGCATCCAAGGTTCTAGTCACTTATACAAGCATTGGAAGGTGTTAAGGGCACTTAAACACCCTTTGAAGGTGTTTACGGTTTTGGGAGGTCTTCCCAAACCGTAAACTCATGTTTTCTTGGGGATCTTGATGTTCTTCCATGGTTTAACATGTATTCTAAACAAATACCTTGATGGGAGGAGTGTACTTACTTATAGGAAGCTCGAAAGAGTGTTTGGAGCCCAAGAACACTAGTGTGTTCTTGGTGTTCTTGATGAACACTTGAAGATCTAAGAAAATATGAGATTTTCATGGATGAAATCGAGTATAAACACGAGATTAAGTGTTATAACGACAAATCTAGGTAAGAAACACTTACATTTTGGCGGATTTGAAAGAAGTGTGATATGATACTTGAGAGAATTTCTTGGGTGTTCTTGAACTAGGAAGTAAAAAATGGGGAATGGAGGGTAAACTCATGCTATATGTATGAGTCCATGCCAAAGAGAGTTTACGGTCCAAACTCCCTTGTTTGGCTGTAAACACCTAGTCAAGGTGTTAAATGGTTATTTGCTACATAACACTCCTAAAGGACACTTCCATTTAATTACTCGTTTGACGAAAAATTATAATAAAATACTCAAACGGACTTAAAACTGGCCAAAAATGTTTTGAGATGAATTTGGCTAATTTTTTATTTGCTTGATTTGCAGAGTTTTTACAATGAAAATTTCGGGTTGTCACACGACCTAACTCCTGTCTTGAATCTCCTCGTAACCACCATACTGAAAATGAACCATAAAATATTAGATGAAGCAGATTTCTTACCATATGACCTATTCTAAATAACAAAACCTATGGGTTGTGACTTGCCTGCTACGCATACGGGTCTTGTGCTTCCAGTAGTACGGGCCCATACTACATTCCGCACCTACTCGTATTTGTCTCAGAATATCATCACAACGACCCTATCAGCAGACACTAGAATACCCATACATCCTATTCTCACGCCCTAGATAAAGGCTAGACGTTCATCAACTGGTCGGCTGCTCTCACATAACCTAACAATGAAACTTCCACCATTCCTGCAGCACTCATGTATGCTAATCATACGTAACACTAGATCCTATAGACAATCGAATACCTAATTCTACCCTAAGCCATTCATTTAAAAAGAACAGGAAATAAGGCTAAACCAAACATTCTCAGGATATAGAATCTTGGTTATCTACAACTATGATGCATACACCAAGAAACTATAGTAATTATCTCACTTCCATTCAAGAAGGAATCCTAGGCAACCAGGAAATTCTATCATGCAATTCCTAAAGATCCCTAGCGAATCACTATCATGTTGTTCTAATATAGCATAATATCAATTAACAGTGTGGGTAACTTGGGGTATACTTTCTTGCTCTAGCTGATCGTACACATCACATCCTTCCATATTTAATTTTGAAAATCAGTTTAAAACCTTTATAGTTTCCTAGTTTGAGGCTGGATACACACGAATGTTTGTCCATCACCACACCACAACAAACAAACATACAATATGAGCAGTCAGCCTGACTGGACTACCTCGTAGGGCCTACAACATATTTGGACCGCTCTACGAGCCTTTGGCATGACTAGAACGCCTCATAGGGCCTACAGCTTATCTGGACAGCTCTATGAGCCTTCGACATGATTGGACCGACTTGCAAGGCCTATAGCCTATCCGGACCACTCTATGGACCGTTGGCCTGACTGTACCGCCTTGTAGGGCCTACAACTTATCCGGTCCTCCCGCGGTGTCTTGGCCAACAACACAATGCAGGACTGCCTCAACCCAACGCAACATGTCGACATATGCAACATATAAACATAAACACAGAGCTAGCAAATACAGATAATGATACGGATCTACTGAACAGCTAAAAGTATCTTATCATTATCCTAACCAGGATAAATAATCTAGTGGGCCGACATTGGTGCCTTTGAGCCACGGGTACAATGAGGAAAACTCACCTCTCAGTCTGAATGCAAGATGAATAAATCTCGATCCCGAAAATTGGTTCAATGATCAACTAACCAAAACCAAGGACCTAATCTCAATTAATCATCTCAAAATACCTAAAACACCCCTAGGTCAATTTGGTAAAATCTCTCGTGAAAGTTCAAGGTCAACGGGTCAACTTGGTCCTCTCAGCTGAGTATGTGGGGCGTACTCAGCTCCTATGCTAGGCGTACTCAGGCTTTGACTGGAGTCCGGCGGTTGACCCCGTACGCTTGGTGTACACTGGGTTACACACGACGTATGCACATAATCCTTTTTTCCTCAATAAGAGCTTAATGCATTAAGCTCTCACATCCCAATCACAGATCCAAGGCCAAAATACCATTAAGAGTCATAAACTTTCCAACTTTATGACTTTGCATGCCCATTAAGTACTTAATACATAAAATCCCAACTTCTTAACACCTTAAGACCTTCTAGAGCATGCATGGGGGAAAAAAAGCATCAAGACCACATTTTTATGACTCAAGACCCCTCATTAGGTATGAAAGGACGACTTATTCGACTAAGAGAGTGCCATGCTCAAGAATCATCATAGTTGGGACCAAAAATGCCCTAAATGAAGAAATGGTTAGATCTATAAGATAAGATGATCAAGCTATGAGCTTTTTACCTCCTGGAGGTTTCTAGCAGGAAGAGAATCCCATATCCAAGTTTCTTCCAAGCACCAAAGTCTTCCCACCTTCTTCTTCTTCTTCTTCTTCAAGAATACCACCAAAACACAAAGGTGAGCTCAAGATGCATTATTCTCACTTAGGGTTAGCTAGAGGGACGTTTTCTCAGGTGGAGGCTGATGAAGGAATGAGAAATAAGGAGTAAATGATGATTATATATGGACCAAACACTAAAATTTAGGGTTTAAGGATCCTTCACGTACGCCTGACGTACGCATAGCGTACTAATGCATATACATGTACGCCAACGTACTAAGTCTTTCCTGGAATTTACCAAAATGCCACTATGGGACCTATTTGCAAACAAAACTCATTCCAAGGGCTAAAATCATAAACCTTCATACTTAAGAGTTAATTTTGAAATACCTCATTGCCGGGATGTTACAACCTCTACTCCACTAGACACCTATCCCACCTCTAAACCCATAAGACCCTTACTCACACCCTCAAATCCAACGACACCTACCTATAACCACAAATCTACCACACCCATACTTACACCTATATGGCACATCTATATATGGTGAATGAGGGTCCTATTAGTTTAATAATTGTATAAGGTATACATGGAAAAAAATGTTACATACCTTACATTTTTTAAAGGATCCACCTTATAACTTTTGGTAACGAAAGTATTAAAATTTATGAAGCCCATACTTTATATTCCAATCCACTTAAAATAGGTCAGCACTTCAATGCACTTAAAATTTAATCATTAGGTAATAACATGTTCCATTGAAAATTAAAACAAAAAAGGATTGTAACATGAAATGTCGGTAGAGGGTTGATGCGTGAAAACATGATCGACGTCTCCTCTGACATATTAGTGTTAATTACTACCACTAGTCACCATTTCCCCATCCGACCATGACCACCACCACCACTAGGTGCTTGTCCTCCGATAGTCCAACCTCCACGTCTTAGTTAGTCTTTATTCTTTAATTACAAAATTTGTTAAGTTAGAGCTCTTGTCTATTTGTCTTGATTCTTTAATTTCAGATTTTGTTTAGAAATTGAAACATTGATTTTAATAACACTAAGAACACTGCTTTTTTCCAATTGTCTTGATTTGTCTATGTCAATTTCATAATTTCTTGATATCATTAATAAATTTTAATTTCAATTTCAGGACTTTTAAAGACTTGAGAACATTAATTTTTGTGTAATTGTGTTGATTTCATGATTTGTCTATTTGATAACAAAACATTGATAATAGTTTATTAGTTTGATACCTTTGTAACATTCAATTTTAGATTCAAGAATGTCTTTTCACAAGTTTTTTAAAAAGAAAGAAGGTAATGAACAACAAAAGCATACGAATGTTTATTTAAACTAACTTGTTGTTGATCCAGCTGAATGACCAAGTATGAAATTTAACCATGCGATTCAAAAATAGGAAATTAGATGAATGTACTTGTAAAAAGCACCTTTATAACCTCAAGACCATAACTTAAACCATATGATTTTTGTTTGAAATACATAAGGAACCACTTGGTTTTCAATTTTAGATTTACAACTGCTCATACCCATACCTACTGCACCACACCCGCCTTACTTGTACCTACACCAACCCTCAGCCCACCTCATCCATATCCCTACATCCAAATTACAACTACGACACCCTAACCCATCCCATGTCGACCCCTATCGTCACCCCACCACAACCACCCGCAATTCTACTCTCATTCCCACCCCCAACTACACTCGCCCTAGCGCGTAACCACACCTATACTTAGTACACCGAATCGTACCCACACCCCGCCCATATTCACATACTCACGCTAACCCTACCCCCACCCACACACTGACCCACCCTACCCACACCACACCACACCACACCCACCCCTAATCTCACTCCAACCTCACAGCGAACACACCCACACCCACATCTATACTTATACCATACCTACACCACACTCACAGATCCACAGATAAAAGTTCAATAAATTGTTTTTATATGAATGAAAATGATCATTTTTTACTAAAAATAATAATAAATTACAAACATAAAACATATTTCATTCTGTAGTAACAAAATGCATAAGGCTGGTGGGTGTGAGCAACATGTTATTATGTGTTATCACACCCAAAAGTTGTCACATCACCATTTTGGTGTTATAACACCAAGTGTGGAAATAGGCAACACCAAATAACATGGGATAACACCTACCATTTTCTATTTATTTTTTATTTTTTTGGATGTTTTTAATTTCTATTTTTCTAATTTGTTTTATTTTTTATTTATGTCATATATTTATAAAAAAAACATATAAACTAATAAAAAACAATTCCATTAAATACTAAATTAAACATACCATTAAAACTTAAAAAAAACATTACAAAAAAAAACATTGACTAAAAAACACACGATAGTCCAAAAAATTTTAAAAACTAAAAACCGATCTTTGCCTTCATTCTCCGACGCACTTCATCTCGTCTCGGTGACATATTTTCCTCGCTAGTCGTTACAATTGCCAAATCCTTTGATATGCGATCATGCTAGACTTCTCAACAAAGGAAATCAAAATGCTCATGGTGCAATTCATATATTTTATTTGTGATTGCGGTGTGGGCGTCAAAATTTTCTTTCATTTCTGAGTGCTCTCAAAGCTGACTTTTACTTTCCTCTGCATGTCGTTGAGCACGCTTTGCTTTGTCGCGCCCTAACGGTCGTTAAGACAGAGAGATTTTCTTCGATGTCGTTGAGGTCGTGCAGGAGCTCATCGGTGTCTGCGTTGAGGTCGATGTTCGTGCGTCCGTCAGAAAACATCAACCAAACTCAAACCACGAGACCTCTTTGATTGTTCCGAAATGTTTTCATTTTAAGCCATTTTGGGTCATCCTTAACAATCTCCCAAATCTTTTCGTACTCGAAAACGTGACTCGTCTCGACATGATATTGCTCCCTTGCCGCTCTAAAAACATCAAAATCGTTCGCACCACTTTGCTTGGGCGAGGAAAGTTTGTTATAAATGAAATTGAACTTGGTGCACTTCTTGCTTATTTGAGTCCACTTGCTACTCAACATATCGTGATTGCGATATCTGTCATCCTTATTCAAAATTGTGCGAAAATTTTCGATCACAATTTCCCAAAAAGCGACTCTTTTCATATTGTTTCCTTTAGTTGGGTGTTTTGATGTCCCGCACCACGACACCGCCAACGTATATTCTTCCTCCATGGTCCACCAAGTTGGAGGTTTTTCTACCGGTTGTTCCGCCGTGACCGTTTTTGTGACAACCCGAAATTTATTCCGTCATTTTTAACCTCCTTCCGTTAATAAGCCTTGCTTATTTATTCGTCCGTTAACCATTTGGAAGAGGTTAATTAATTTAAGACTTTTATAATGACCACGTAAGGGTTGAAACAAATTAGAAACACCCACAAAATACCCTTAAAAATGTGTGGTTGCAACCAAGTCAAAATTTGACCGCTTAATCGGGTGCGACCAAAAAGCCCCGTTCAACGGCAGTATCGGGTAGAATACCACTGAGCTCCAACTCCAACCCATATATAAGGGGGAGTGGACTTCACTCCACCCTTTCCACTCTCTCTCTATACTCTCTCTCATAAAGCCCGTTTTCGACTCAAAACTGCAAATTTACGCCTCCAAAACGTAAGTCTCTTCACCCTAACCTATTCTAAACATCATGGCTTGTGATTATACCCCAAAAATCGGACTTGGAAGCTGTTGAAAAGGAGTTTACGGCCTAAGAGCCTCCTTAGGCCGTAAACCCTAATAAGAGGCCAAAATGACCCAAATTTGTCCCTAAAAGCTTGGAAACTAATTGGGGATTTAGCCTAGGAGTGTTTGCACCTTAAAACAATCAATTTTGGGGCATAAAAGAGGGTTTATGGCCCAAGCACATGCTTAGGCCGTAAACACCTCCAAACCATGTCAAATGGTAGTTTTAATTCCCCCAAATGGCCTCATACTTCATTATAAATTACTAGGATTTGAATAAGGGCCTTAAACTTCCATAAAACCAAGGGTATAGGAGTTCACGGCCGTGAACTCCCATAGGGGTGGTTCATGGGCCGTAAACTCCCATATGGTCCCTTTAAACACATTAAATCCACTCATACATTTTAGATTTGGACCTAGCTAAATTCCACAATCAATATAAGGCCTTTAAACATCCTAGAACCCCCTCACCATGAGTTTACGGCCGTAAACTCATGGGGAGTTGTCCCAGGGCCGTAAACACTATGTATAGAGTTTACTCTTGGAGAGTAAACTCCATTCCTAAGCCATTCACACCCTTAAATGTTACCCGGGACACCCCAAACACTTAACCAAAGTGTTTTCCGCTCCTTAGAGTGCGTATACTTGTTTAATTAGTATTAAAAGTACTAATTGTATGTGAACATATGTTATCATATGTTAAATAGGTCACTAAGTGTGTCCAAGTCTTTACTTGACACCGAGCACCCAACCGACACCTTCGTCGGATCCACTTACATCAGGTGAGTTCATACTCCTGAATGAACCTTTTAAATGTTTTTACATGTTTTATAGGGGGGAATACAAGTTAAACATGCCAGTTATCACATCAACCACATGTGATTGATAACCCGCATGCACAAGGATTTACCACACTGTTAACTGTTTTACCGAGTTGATACTGTAAATGGCTTTCCGAAATGTTTCTACTTATTCAGATCTCTTACTTATATTGTTTTATCAAAGTTTCATTTAAAACTGATTTATGAAAGGTTTCCAAAGGAATTCTAAAGGTTTTCAAACTTATTTTACAAAGGAATACCCAGTCGTGATTTTCTTAAGTATAAACTTTTTCTTCCATGTTTTGATACCCCACTCGTTATATACCACTACCTTGTTATACTTTTACTTAGTTGATACTTCTACTTAGTTAAACGCTTATACTTGTTTACACTCTTACTTAGTGATACGCTTCTACTTCACTTATACTTGATATCGCTTCTACTTTACTTATACTCGATACGCTCCTACTTCACTTGTTGTCGTTTCTACTTCGTGATACGCTTATACTTGTTAGACGCTCCTACTTCACTCGTTAGTTGCTTCTACTTCACTTATTGACGCCTCTACTTGAAGAACCACTCCTGCTTGTTAAACACTCACACGTAGTTAGTCGTATGCCTGTGCTTGTATAGATGCATATAAATAAGGATTGAAAGACTTAGGAAGGCTCGTCCGCCCTATTTCCTTTTCTTCGTTGAGATGTGGTCTGGTGGGATCGGATGGCCATCCGAAGGTCGTTTGATTCATTAGTTATATATTATGTATACGGGTATAGACATATAGGTTTACTCTAGTCAATTCAGTTATGAGTCTCTACCTCTAGTTCAGCACTTATATTGGAAACCCACTACCCCCTATTTGGGATGCATCTTCGGGACACGACCTTCTCTGTCATGTAGTTGGTAACCAGAGTCTCCTGTAGGGAGAGCGGGCATTGTGTGTATAGATCTATACATGATTGACACCCCCGCACCCTGACTGCTAGCTATAGTCCACGACCTACCAAGCCAAGGAGTGACAAATGTCACATTTTATAGATACTTGCAGGGCGTCAGGTACTCTAGTGTCGGTTAGTATGGTTACGAGTATCCCAGGTTACCTTATAATTCATGGCCTTAAGGTAACGGTATTTCACCAGCAATTTACACTGTATGCTGGAACCCACTCTCAGAGTCACACTGTCTTTAGACCTTGCTAGTTGTATCTTTCATCTGATACTGTCTGGGGTCCGTATTCACTGTCTTTAGACCTTGCTAGCTGTATCTTTCATCAGATACTGTCTGGGGTCCGTATTCACTGTCTTTAGACCTTGCTAGCTGTATCTTTCATTTGATATTGTCTGGGGTCCGTATTCACTGTCTTTAGACCTTGCTAGTTGTATCTTTCATTTGATACTTTTTGGGGTCCGTATTCACTGTCTTTAGACCTTGCTAGCTGTATCTTTCATTTGATACTGTCTGCGGTCTGTATTCTCTGTTTTAGACCTTACTAGCTGTACCTTTCATTTGGTACCGTCTGGGGTCTGTGTATCTCTTTGTTAGACTGAGCCAGGCGTGTCGTTTGTTCGATACACTCCTGGAGTTGATGATTCCTTTGCCTTAGTCAGCAGTCCTCACTGCTGAGGCATATGTTATTTCCCTGATTTCTCTTGCTTTCTTTAATAATCAAATTCTGTATTTTGATAATGATAGCGATTAAGGGAAAATACTTTTTACCACATAACTCCGTCCAGACTTGGAAGAAGACTCCTTTTATTAAAGAAAATATAGGATTTTCTGGAAAGGACACTAATATAATGGATACTCTAAAACGACCACTTTTATTAAAGTTATTTGGATAAAATGACACCAAATACTTATGAACTCACCAGCATTTGTAAAAATGCTGATACTCGCTTTTCAAATAACTTGTATTCTCAGGTCAGCATTAGACAGGTACATTCCAGGAGCTTCTGTTGAAGACGGTTTTGTGCCAAGCTGCATCTATATTAGTTTCTGTATTACTTGTTGATTCTATATAATGTAAACTATGTAAAACTATTACTATTAATGCAATGGTTGTTGTACTTTGATTACTATACTACATGTGTTGTGATACTTGACATGACGTCATCCACCCCAAAACGTTTCTGCCATTCCGGTTTTGGGGTGTGACAGTTTTCCCTTCCTTTTTTTGCTCTCTCTTTGTTGGTCGTTTTTTCCTAGTCCCACCCCCCCCCCCCCCCCCCCAAATCCGCTCGCGTCTTGGGAACCGTCTGTTGCATGGGTGGTGGTTGTAAGGTATTTTGTTGCATGGTAGTAAATGTGTTGAATAGGTTTTGTAGAAGGGTTGTAAGGAATTGTAGTGGGGGTGAGGCAAAATTGAAAAGGTTGTCGGAAAATGGAAGTTGCAGAGAGCTTTACGAGTTGAGGATGTTCGTGTACGCCTCATATTGTGCGAACCCAAGAGGAACGAATGTTTTTGTGTTGGGAGGAGGAGTATTGGGGTTTTGATCCATATTGTATTTTTTGTATAAAAAAATAAAATTTGAGAGAAAGAGATGTAAATGTGTATGTAAAAATGAGAGTTAAATTGTGTATTTATATAGTAGAGTTAAAATGTAATAATAATAATAATATAAAAATAATAAAATTCACTTTTATAACCGTTTTCTCCCAAATTCAAGCCACAAACGAGCAAATAACCGCGTTTTGTCCCGTTGCCATGGTAACGTTGGCTACCATAACACCTAACAACACGCCCGTGGGGCGGTGTTTCCGGCGTTATGATGTCGTTTTCCGTCGGCCACATCGGCGTAACGCCCTAAGGCGTTGCCCACTCTGTATCGTCTAAGTGATTTCAAGTCATTCCCACTCTGTATCGTCTAAGTGATTTCAAGTCATTCGGATTCTAATTTATTTGACAGATTGCAATCCTTCAAAAACATATTCTAACCAAACACCATCCTAGTGTTGAATTTGGTGTACGTTTCTTTTCATGGGTAATCATTTGTTTGCTGTCGAGGATACACTTTTTTATACTTTATTTTATATTTATATTTATATTATCTTCTTGTTAGACGTGTGTGCTTGGAATATATATCTCGGTGTGGTGTTTTTCTTCTTCCAATTTATTAACAGGCCATATCTGGATTTAGAATGTCTAAGCCCACACCACAGCTGTGATACTTTATTCACAGGTTTATAAGCCTTGATACATTGCAACATATATCCTGCTATATAACAAAAGATTCAAAATTTCCAAAGTATAATTTGGTATCATATATTATCTCTAATTTTAATCAATCTTCAAAGATGAACAACCCTTCAAGAATTATATTATATAATATTACAATTAGAAAGACCAAAAAACTATAGATGTGAATTGTTCACCTCCTGTTCAAGAGCTTCTTCCAACAAAAACCCAGATTGCTCCATAAGATCTGGGCTTAATCTGAACATCAAAACACAAAACTCCATCTGATTTAACGCGCCATCACCATCATAATCTCCTTCTCTCAACATACTCAACAGATCATCGTCGCTCAGATCCTGTAGTCCCAAAAGCGATGAATTTTTCTTCAAGCTATCGAACGTAATCAAACCTTTATCAGCGTCCATCAACAGTCGGAATCCATTGCATAATTCTCCGATCAAACCATCGCCGCCCAATTTCTCCTCAATCAAAGGTAAATGATCCTGAAACTCGATTTGATTCGTCGATGCCGCCATTAAAGCTTGGAAGATTGATTGAAGATTGACAATGTAGAAGTGATTTCACCTTTCATGTATACATCATATATATATTAAGAGGAAGTTGACCAGTTCCGAAAGGTGGAATTTTGGGGGTATTTCAAGGAAGGTGGAGATCGGTGGCTTTGAAATTGATCGATGAAGGTAGAAATCAATGGCGGGGAAGTAAAGTCGTGATTTTGTTTGGAGGTGGGGGAGGTAAGATGCTTCTTGATTTGGGGAATTTCCAATGAAATTGGTTAAAGTGATCAAGTGAAGTAATCGTTGATGGTGACATATAAGAACACGTCAACCTACCACAAATTAAACGGTTTAGGTCGAATCCACCAACTGTGATCCGACCCGATTCGTTAGCCTAAGTAATGCCATCGACTAGACTTTAAAGGAACAATATAGTATTTTATTCATGTGTTTCTTGTTTTCTTCATGGGGTAAAGACTTTTGACACTATTCTTTTTTTTTTTTTTTGAGACCATATAATGCATTCAACGTATAGGCACTCGTTTTCGTTATTTTATTCTAATAGTTAGAAATTAGTATATTTTGAATTTAAAATTGTGAAGTAGAGTATATGATAGAAGTTGTTTATGTGATGTATTAAAAAAAATTGTAAACTACACTAGAATGATATATTAAAAATGATAGACTTGTCCGTCGTAACAACTTAGTCATACGAAATTACGGATTATTGATGAAAAGGGTTTATTTTTCGCTTTTTATCGCTTAGGGGTCTCGTTTAAAAGGGAACAATATGGTTGTTTTTCCTACTAAGTTATGAATTTTTCCTACCAAGTTAGGAATAGATGAAGTAACCGAATGGATAATAATATATGGTTGGATTATATTATAATATAATGCCTTTTTTTTTTCTTGAACATAATAAATCTTCTAAACGGGAAGGAAAAGAATCATCACCTATCCTTTTTACTTTTTGTTGGGATGTGAAGGCTTGAACAAAAGTAATATTGGTGCGTAAATGTGTTATTGGTGGGCAAATGTTGGTATTTAACTATTATCAACATATTTTGATGTAAGTATTATTAATAATGAGATAAGCCGAGCTTCATTTACTAACCGAGCTTGGAGGTGCATGGGTGCACATTTGGTATGATAATTATGAACCCGAGAATACGGGGTCTGAGGCAGTGTCCCTGGGTGCAGGGTTCCAAGGGGATGCAGCCCCTTAGCGGGGTCTAGGGGCAGCACCCCTGACAGTGGTTCCATTCAATTTCCCGCCAAAAATCTCTTGATGATGTAAACATTAGTTATATCTAATAACTACTGGTTTTGGCGCCAAATTTGGAGGCAACCGTCATAACCTCTTTTCCCGCTAATATAAGAACATTTCTCTGGTTCCAGAAAAAGGTTTGGAACTCATATACACGAAAAGTATATTTTGTTCTCTCTATCTCTACAGAACAAATAACAGCAAGGTATATTTCTGTGTTTTGATTTTGGAAGTGGCCTGATTTTCAAAATTTCATTTCTTGGATTATCCCAAATTGGATTTCGTGATACCACATGTATAAGGGTCGTAATCACAGATTTTGGAAAGTGATTGCAATCACAATCCTAGATATCCAATTTAATTGATATTCTAAGACCTCAAAATCTTACATTCAAAATCCATGAGTTTTTTGAAGAATATCAATGGCAGAATCTGTTAAAGACATGACTTCCAAATTCGGGAAGTTGGACAAGTTTAAAGGCACTGATTTTTGTCGATGGTAGAGTAAGATGCATTTCCTTCTTGCTAACCTGAAAGTTGTTCACGTTTTGAGCACTACTGCACCATAACCAATGGAGGATGAAATCCTTGAACATACCAGAAGAAGATGAAAATAGGAAAATGATGAATACATCCGTCGTAGTCACATCTTAAATGGTATGCATTGTTGGGTTTTTGTATACTACAACATCCTATGGTGCAGATACAACCCCAAATGCCTTGGATCTATGTTTTCTCTAATTATACATGTAATAGTGTTTCCAAAGCATTAAGCCTATAACTAGCATGCAAATAACATATGTATAATAGAATAAGTTTTAGACATCCCTCTTGATGTTGTTGATGTTGCTAGAAAGACTTTGGCCTTTAAGAGCTTAGTGCCCCAAGTGTTGCACCTCAAATAGAATCACAACTCACCTAAGACAAATAATGACATTTTGAAAGAGAATTCCATGCACCAAAATCGTCCATCTTTCTCTAAGAATAGAAGCACACGAAATTGATCATGAAATAACATATTTATATGTAGGATTCCAAAGGTCATGGGTATAACCCAAATCCATACCCATGGGTTTATGATCCATGGTCCATATGGCCCAACTCTTTATGTATCCAAACATAAACTTAGTCGAATATAGATCATAAGCCCAACTCATATAAATATAATCAATTACCATAATTAGTCCCCATAGATTTAATTAGTCTCTTTTTATCACCAAATTAATTCCAAACTAATTCTTGATCAATACTAATTAAATCATATGATTTCATATTAATATATTAGAACTTATAATATATTAATAAATCATATATAACCTCTTCTCAAAAGTCCATCCTAACAAATTGTCTTGATGTTATGCCACCCAAATGGACCATGCTCCTCTCGAGTCGAGTACATACCAATAATAGTTATGGTCTTAGACAATGATCCTCTTGCACAAAAGTCACAAAGACTTGGCAACATACATTACAAAGTATTCCAATGGAGAGCAATTCCTTGGAAAAGAAGTCTCACATTCAAAGTACATTCCTTTGAACACCCTTCTTGCATTAAGTTTTCTAATCTTACACAGATTTAAAGAATAACTTCCACTTATGGAAACATTTCCATATTTCCGTTTTGACTATCACTTCTGAACAAGAGTTGTCTCTTTTTAGAATATGTCAATATGGCCATTCCAAAATTAACACTATACTTCCAATTGTCCATGAGTAACCAATCCTTGGTAAGCCTCAGATTGTCCTCGAAAATTGCTTAATCATTTTAGTCATATACAGTTATGGTCCTTTTTCCCTCTTAATGCCCTAGGCATTTGGAAAATTCAAAACACATAGAAATACTATAGCATATGCAATCGATCCTATACCCAAAGGATATGGGATATGATTCATAATGTCTCACATAAAGACGTGATCCTAGACCAATCTTTTCCTATAATTTTTTCTATTAACCATGCTCTCAAAATTTGGACTATGAAGAGGGATGCCGTAATCATAATCAAATATTGGGAACGCAATTAATATTTCCATAATCGGATTTCCTTATGTTGAACCATACAACATAACATTCATATATATACTTGACTAAACTCGATTAAAATCTCAATTTAAGCTTTTAGAATTGGAATGAAGTATAATTCCCTCTCCCTTAATTATAGCAAAACAACTTTTCAAACCCTGCAACTTTGCAAATTGAAACTTTTGTTTTCTATAATTAACATTGCTAACTTGCAACACTTAACATAATAATCATGCTCCCACAAACATGATAATTATATTCTTATCAACATAACACTTATGCTCCCACTAGCTTTGACATGTATCCAGAATTCAGATGGACTTCTAGAAATCAATACTTTATTGACTTTCATTACCAAAGTTCAGGTTTATGATATGAGATGCTTCGATAAGACTTTATCTAAGTGTCTCAAACTTATATATCTTCCCTTAGACAGCTCATATGTGTGTCTAAACAATTATGAAGAGGGATGTCATAATCATAATGTTTAGACCTTTTGCCTCTTCTCACAATTCGAATTATGAAGAGGGTTGTCGTAATCATAATCGAAATTGAGAATGCAAATATCACAACTGCTATCTTCTTAAAATCTACTTAGTGAAAGCGTTTTCTCACCATCATATTCATGAATCGAAGAGAAACCTTATGACACTTAGATTTTATGGTGTATGTGTTCACTACAAGAAAAATGACTTACAGTCACACCAAAAAAGTATGACCATATGCATATAGTGATATTTTATTTTTTTCACTAAAAGTGTGATGGAAGGTGACATCATCGTATGGGTCTTATGGTCACTTTAAAATATAGTGTCCGTATGAGATGAAAACATGTGGTTGTATTATAAAAGTGTGGAAAATGTGTACAATTTTTTTTCCTTAAATATCCAATATTGTAGCGTTAAACCGTCAATAGACACATTTATTTAGTAACTGTGATGACTGTATATCACCAACTTGCGACATTCATGATGTTTTAATGTAGTTGTTTTCTTTTATATTGTCACATAGTTTAAATTTTGTTAAGACTATTGTGTATCTTTTGTAAACATGTAATTACGGTGAGCATGACCATGTTTGCTAAATGGCCACATATAATTAATTCCATAAGTGGCGAATTGCTAATAATTAGTCACAAAAAACAATCAATTTTGTGACTATAGCCTATCGTACAGAGACACACAATTAAGTGAAATACAATCATAAGTATTATAAAGACACACATTTTGTTAAATTTAAGGACTATTCGGTATCGTAATAAGACTATTGAGTATATTTTAGATACACTGATTACGGTGAACATGACCATGTTAGGTAAATGGACACATATAATTAATTTTATAAGTGACGATTTGCTAGTATTTAGTCACAACAACAATCAATTATGGTATCTATTGTTAACCATTTAGCCACACGTTAAAAAATGATGTAAGTAACCATTATATAATTTTAGAGACATTGAAAACCAATAAAACATGGCCATATTTATATTAAAGCCACTTTAATTTAATATTTATTATTACTTTTTCTACAATTTTAGACACATCAAAATAATTTAACTTAAAGTAACCAAACCCAACAATATGAAACAAAAGCAAAATTCATAATTTGATATTAGTAATAATTGAAATCCAAATCCATACATTAAATTCCTAATTAAAATACCAAAAAAATGTTCTAATTTCAAGAATTTAAATAATGGTAAAAAAATCAAACACATCATAAACCAAAACCTAAACATAACTAGGAACTCTTCTTATTTGTATTGCTCCTTGTCTTATTGAGAAGGACATCAAATGAGATGTAAGCTGGTTTCCTTTTCTTTGAGTTTTGATGTTGATGTTCTTGATCTGATATAATTTCTGGTACCTATAACAACAACATTGAAACAAAAAAAATTGAGTTCATCAAAACCTTAGTATACTACTTTATGAAGAAAATAAAGTGTAATGCACAAAGTAGTGAACATAATTAAACAAACCTTTGACTCGGGTTGCACAAGGTATTTTGGCCATGGAATAAAACTTTTATATGCATCCTCAACTAATGTGAATTCTCCTGTTTTATGGGGTAGAAACGCTTGTTTTATTACCAATTCATCAATGGAAACTTTATAGCAACCATCTTGTAGAGGAACTCCATGAATGAATTGTCTTTCTGATGATAAGTGAATGGTACCACGAGCAACGATGTTCCTTTTTTACGGATGTGATAGAGTACACTTGATTGGCTACAATGATAAGTAATATTAGAATCAGAAAAAAAAAGACAGAATTGTATATTCAACATGTAAAAAACACTTACCTGGTGAAGGGGTTTATTTGGTGAAACTGTTGGTATGTCAGTATTGATAGTGGCAATCTTAGAGTCAACAGCTTTTCTGGTGGGTTTTGTATTTGCCTAATATAATGGTTTAAGGCATATATGTAAAATTATATTTTAATATAAAAGATAAAATAAAAGTGTTGAAAACTGTAAAGTAAGTATATACTACTGTTGCAGATTTCATGGAAATCAATTGTGTATCGGGGGTTGCAGTTGCAGAGTTGGTTTGAACTTGTTTCTTGGTGGGTTTTGCAATAACCTAAATAAGTTAAAGTCCCAAGTGAAAAAACAGAAATTAGTACCAAAAAAAGTATATCAATGATTATCTTATAAAATGATAACATAATGGTGTTACAGATTCTGATGGTTGCTTGGTTTTGAGACTAACAGGAGTTGTTTCACTACTTTCAACAATCTTGTCACTTGAAATACCCTAGCAAATATAAAGAAACATGGAAAATGTCTAAAAAATGCAATTTACAAGTAACATTGAAAATACATGTTGTTAATAAGATTACTTACAACAGTATGAGACAAATTTTGAAAGTCAGCTCCTTTTGCATTAAGATGAGCCAAAACTAGCTTTAGTGTTTGATCTTGTTCATTAACCTTTGTAGACAAAGCCTTGAGTTCAACATCTTTTTTCTCAAGCTCAAGTTTTCCATTACGCAGTGCAACTTTAAGATCTTTAATTTCTTCCTTAGATGATCCTTTGATGCGTGGAACATTGAAATATCTGTTGTAAGTAGCTCCTGTGCCGACACCCTTTAAAAATCCTCCTTTTTCCTTGCCAAAAACTAAGGTCATGGCATTCGTGCCTGGTTCAACATTAACTTGTCCTTTTTTTATCTGCTTTTCTTGTTCCATCTAGCTTACAAAATATTAATAAGTATTGTCCTAATAAAACTAATTCAAATCTTTACAGTAATAGTAATAAAAAAAAGTTTCACTACAAGAAAACAGCCCTTTAACGACACGCAAACAATGGCACTCGCTGATAGAGGACGCGCATTTGTGCGTGCCCTAAAAAATAATGTCAGTTTTGCAAAATTTGAAGGATAAAGGACACGCATTTGTGCGCACCCTAAAATTAGTGTCAGAAAAGAAAAAAAAAGAAATGCGGAGGGCGCCTTTCATAAAATTTGCGTCATGTAAATGTGTCGCTTTATCATTTTTAAGTAAAACACACGTTTTAGGCGGGAAATGAAATTGACGAATATTACCCCCCGCCTATTGGATCCCAAAAATTAATCCTCCCGCCTCTTCTACTTAGCAAGAAAAAGCCCTAGGTCCTTCATCTTCATCTTCAGCGGTGGGAATACCTAGGTCGATCCTTCAGGGTTCAACAACAGATTTGTAAACAACAAACGTATACGATTATGGATCTCGGCATGATATGGCACTTTGGAGCTAGCGACGTGAACATCATTCGTGAGAAAAGTTCATACAAAACTCAAGAATCTCTATGGTTTCAATTATTGAGTGAGGTACAGGGAGGTGTAATTGTTTTGGACTCTTTACTAATTGAGTTGAAATTGGACCCTAAATACTCAATCCACACATCGAACATCTCTGATTCTCTCTTCTTCCTCTCCCCAATCTCCTTGGTGGCGCTCTTTCCATTTCCATTTCCAACCTCTAACCACCGCTAAATGGAACCCAACAATTCAATCAATCAAATCGACAATCACATCGACGATGATGGTGATCAGAACTCATTTCCAAGCCACCGTCATCAGATCATCACCTATTCGAGAAAGAGAAAACACTCTCAATCTCAGGTAATCACACCAATCGATTCAACACAAGTAAATCCTCTTTCCAAATCATCAGTTCTAGGGCTTGTTATCCTTCCTTGCTCATACGTTCTCATATGATATTCAAAACTTCATTGAGTCTCTCCTTCTCGAAATCCTTGCAAGATTGCCCCTGAAATCAATTTTTAGGTTCAAATGTGTTTGCAAACACTGGCTAGACCTAATTTCTCATCCTTCATTTCCCCGTTTCTATTGCTCGCGTATGCTCACAGCCAGCGCATCATCATCATCCTTACCTTTCAGAATTTTGTATAGGTACATTTATGTGTCGAAATTCATAGATGTTCTTGATCGATTCCGTCCCGAGACTTACAATTCCTCAAAATTCTTGGTCCTTTGCTCTTTCAAAAAAAATAAGCACGTATTTTTCTATGTTCTTGTGGTCTCTTTACTTTCTGCTTGTATTGATAATATCGAACATATGTTTTGAGAATAGAATATTAAACCCTAGATTCTGGGAACTCGTAGAAAAGGAAGGAGACGAGTTATGCACTCCAAGTGTTCGAAGAAATTCTTAAAAGAAGAATCTTACCTAATTCATACCTTATAACATTACATGATGTACACAAGACCAAGTGATATGGTACCTAATCACACCTTGCACGCGAATCCATACATGGAAAGCCTGTATGGATTCTTTTTCCTAATTTGTTGGACTAAAATGGGTCATGATCACACCAGGTAGGTACTGATTTGTACAATCATCCTTAGCTTTCATCCTATAAAATATAATAATTACAATCCATAATACTTGATACTTATCCCTTATAAGTTTCACTAATATCTTCTCTTACTTGTGGCTCGGTTGTTTGGGGGGACAAAATTTTGATGGACTTCTGGAGACCCTAATATAATCACTAGTTATGATTATGATGCTCAACTTGATGAATATGGTAAGATCAAACATGTTAAAAAATAGGATAATTGGATTCAACTCCTCAGCTTTTTGCATTATCATGCATCTATTGGTTCTACAAGCTTCTTATTAGCCATTATCTTAAATTTAGTCATTAATTCACCAAATTTCTAATTGGATTCAATAGTGCCTAAACATTAAATTTCGTTTCAGTGTTGTCAATCTTACTTGTTATAGCTGGTTAAACAGTTTTCCATGCCAACATGGCATCCAACTTAATTATACATTTTGCTTAATTATTTTGTACTAGTGGAATTTTAATAGTTTTTTCGGATGATGGTTTATAAAGAATATAGAGTAAACTACAGTTCTGGCCCTAAGTGCAGCTAGTTTTTTTAGTTTGGTCCCAAAATGTCCTCTTTCAATTTGGTCCTTATTGAAGGTTTTTGTAACATTTTAGTCCCACTTCTATTTATGATTATCATATTAGCATTTTTTACTTTTTTTTCACAAAACTCTCTGTAAAGACCCTAAGAAAAAAGAAGTAATGTTTTATAATTCTAAATCACATAAATTCAACATTTGTAAACAAAAAGGGGCTATTTTTACTTGTAATGGACTTAACAACAGGGACAGAATCCGATATGTACGTTGCATATAAGTGCTTCTTTTTTACTTGATGCAAAAACTTTGGTTACCATATTTCAGGTTTTTATTTTTCTTGAAACAAGCAACAGGCTAACAGGGGACTTAGGGTCTTCTACTTTTCTATTTTCTTGTTGATGGTTATTATTTTTGTTAGGCCTTGACAACGTCATTGTGTTATTATTAGATACATTTGGAGGAGGGGCCCGGTGATATACTTGTATTTCTATTTGGGCATGAAGACAATGAATCTATTGAGGGTCTTGTGTGTGAGAATCTTAAGAAATTACCTGAAGCCAATGAAAAAAATCTTAATCTTGCCATTGTTCTCTTCTCTTCCATCAGAGAAGCAAATGAAAGTCTTTACAGTTGCTCCTATTGGATTCAGAAAGGTACACTAGTAGCTACACGCCTTATTAAGAACTCTATAAAACTGGTTTTGTTTTGACTTTCCTTTACACCCCTAATTACTTTCCTAAAGTTGAATTGGTGTGTTTGTTACTGTAGGTAATACTGGAAACTAACATTGCTGAAACATCAGTGACAATACCTGGAATTAATTATGTGATTGATCCTGGATTGCTGAAAGTGAGGAGTTACTCTCCTGACAGTGGCATTGAGTCTCTAATTGTTGTTAAAACTTCAAAAGATCAATCTCTTCAAAGGAGGTAAGCACATTAATTTCACATCTACATCTATAGGAACCAAATATAAAGCCATGTTTGCTTCATTAAACTAAGTGTCAATTCAAACATTGCTTTTTTTTAGATGGCAGGGAATATAATAAAATAAGAGGAGAAATGTGATTGGAATTTAATTTTTTTCTAATGTTGCAGTGGGCGTGTAGTTTCATGAACAAGTGAAAGTACATACCGATATTGTTTTCTGACTTGTTAGATAAGATTTAGGTGAAGATATTGAATTGGTGAAGGTTTTTAGTGATTGATGAGTGCAGGATGATTGTGATTAGGTCGTTGGAATTATTTTACTTGCTACGGGCATTCACGGATGGAGCTTAAGATTAGTTCATGTGGATATGACATGGTTCCACTTCGCAGATGTCTTGCTGCTTCTTATTTCCTGAATGCAACCCTGAAGCAACCCGATGGAACATACATGTATTGTCTATTTATTATTTAATATAACCATTTTTTATAACTTTAATTTTACTAGGATTGAATCAAGTAATAATAATAATGACGCCATAATAATTTAAAAAGTTACCTCGTTTATTTTCTCATTCAATTTGTGTTTTATCATTTTCTTATCTTTGTTTTGTATTTGAACTTATTTCATTTGGCTATTATGCCCGATGTGAATATTTATTAAATATTAATCAATATACCACCAAATGTAAGAATATGATATAATAATAATAATAATAATAGCTACATTGCTACTTTTTTACATTAAATACTAAAGTCAAATAGCCAATGTTTGATTTTAGTTAACGGTATTTTTTTATATTTCATGATTTAATCAAGAAGCTGTGTTTTTTTCATGATTGCATGCGAAATAAAAACATATTTTTTACGGTTGATGCTTTGCATAGCTTGAGAACTAATTTGGATGATTTGAATAGTGTGCTCCAAAGTTGGATACGACCCTTGTAAACCCTTGCACTTGATAATAGTGTATTCGAGTGTAAGTTTTTATCCATTTTATTTAAACCCATTTAATAATAATACATTTTATTATTATATAGATTCATGTAATCTCTTTACATCATTAAATTTTCAGTGATCTGGAAAATGCAGCTCTATCCGACACATTGGTCCCACGAAAGAACACAAGGTATTTTTTCTTATACTATTTTTTTAACAAAAAAAATTCCCTCGAATTATATGTCTAAGTTTGGAGGATGTATATCAAATTTATATGGAAAATTCTAAAGAAGAGAAATGACAGGTAGAGGCAATGAATAGAGAAAGCAAGATAAGATGTGAGTCATCTCCTTGTCCAGTGCTTAGATTGCAAAGGGAAGAGCTAGAACCGGAGTTTCATGCTTTTAAACAACAAATCAATCAAGTCAAAACTAGTGATTCAGACATTAAAAGGTTTGATAACCATAACTCATCAAAATAATATATTGCATTTTTGTTGACACATGACTCTATTTTGTACAGAGCTTTGAATGAAAAAGAGAAAAGTCTTTAAGAGTCCCTTCAGCGGGTTGAACATCTTGAAAAAGAGATTGCCAACAAGGGTAAAAAGGTGCAAGTTCTTCTCTTTTTTCTTGTATCTATTAAACCTATATGTAAATTTACTAATTTAACGTGTATTTTTATTGTTTTTAAATTT
The DNA here is from genome assembly GCF_002870075.4 of Lactuca sativa. Taxonomy (NCBI): domain Eukaryota; kingdom Viridiplantae; phylum Streptophyta; class Magnoliopsida; order Asterales; family Asteraceae; genus Lactuca; species Lactuca sativa. The sequence continues at coordinate 170,821,775 of NC_056631.2, forward strand.
TTTCTTAGATTGTCCAACATAAAGCTCACATTTCCGAGCTTAATCTACATGCTGAAGATCAAGCTAGAGAGTACAGATGATAAACAATAGTTATATATATATATATATATATATATATATATATATATATATATATATATAATTCTCTGATTAAGTTCTTGATATTTTGTTTACAATCTTAACTTAGAAATACAACTTAAAGCATTGGAGGCAATGGTTGTCGTTGGCCAAGTCAAATCAGAATTTTCTATTTCCCACATCTCAAATTCACCATCAAAGAAACTAGAAAAGAATGGATCAAGAAAAAGAGGATTTGGTTCCCCTTTTAAATGCATAGGAATAGGATTAGCACAACAACTGAAGTCTGAGAGAGATGAAGAGCTTGCTACTGTAAGAAAGCGAATTGAAGAGCTTGAAGCATTGGCTGCAAGTCGCCAAAAAGAAGCATAAATTTCAAATCATTTTATATCAATTTTATCTGTTTTTGAAGGAATATCATGTCTTACATGAATTTTTTTCATTGAATTCAAAATTAGCTATGTCGGGGAGCATGACTCATGATGTGTTGCGTGATTTGCTGGGCATAAAGATGGATATGACAACTTATTCGGTAAAAAACTATTATAATTTTGTTTTTTGTATGGATTCCAATGTGTTTTCTAAAGTTTGTAGGTTGATTTTTTTTAATCTTTAATAATCCATCTCTTGGTTTAATGTGTTTGTTTTAATGGCAGTTGTTGATTGAAGGCAACCAAATTAAGGAAATATATGATATGGAGGATTTTTTTTGATATGATATCTGAAACATAAATATGCCCCTTAACAACAATGTAGTATTATGTTGTATAGTTAGGGAAAATCTCTTAATAATAATGTACAATTAGATCCCTTTAATATCAATGTATTACAATTTTTTGACATGATGTTGTGGATGAAATTTATTGTTTTGGTATATATTTGTTTATATATTTTTGTATTATGCGTAAATAAGTATCGTAAAGGCATGTCGTAAATGCATATCGTAAATCGTTGTTGAAGTTTATGACACGCAAATGCATGTCATCTTTATTTATGACAGGGGCTTTACTGATATGCAATGTGTGTCCTAAACGCGCGTCGTAAGATTACGACACACAAATGCGTGTCGTCTTCCTTTATGACAGGGCCTTCCTTGATACACATTGCGTGTCGTAATTGTGCGTCGTAAATGCGTGTCGTAAATGCACGTCGTAAATAGATGACGCGCAAAAGCGTGTCGTATCTCGTTATGACAGGGCCTTCATTGACAAGCATTTGCGCGTCGTCTGAGTGTTTTACGACCCGCACTGCGCGTCGTAAAAGACTGTTTTTCTAGTAGTGTTTATTGAAGTTACTAGTTTATCCGCCATGAGTTTAACATCTTCATCCTTAAATACTCCTTTACTTTCACATCCTTTACACCACATAATTGACCTTGGGGGCATTTGTTCCTTTGAAATCACTTTCTCTATAACCTTGATAAAAAAAATTAAATTGTAAACAATATAAAGTAAAATTCTGTTAAGTAGAATACTATGAAGGTAATATAATGGATCATATAGCTAAAAACAAAGCTTACCGACTTCCGCCTAAGAGTAGTATACCCCCCTCGTCCCATCCGATGAGCGTACTTTGACATCTTTCGCGCTTTGACTGTCTTTTTTGACACAACCTATCAAAAAAAAAAGATTTGTCAAGCACTTTTTGGTCATTTTATGATAAATAAATGAAGAAGTTTTGGGAAAAAGTTGTAACGTTAAACTCTTCAGATTGTGTATATGTCACAAATTTGTTCCAATCATATTTTTCAGTAATTATTGCACGATATCGAATAGGGACATCTCCAAGCTTTTTGGAATTCCCTAGATGTGGCTTGATGTAAGCTGCATACAATTTCCTTCTGAAGTTTCGTAGAAGGATACCAACCCTACTCCTCACAAATTGTTTTCCAGTTCCATAAACTTCAAAATAGCGCTAAAATGTAACAATAACGAATTTGTTAGTATTTAATACATGATTTGTAAATAAAATATGAGATGCAGTTAAAAAAAGTGAAAAAAATATTTATTGTAATCTTTTCCCAAAGTTTGTCCTTCACTTCCGGTTTTACTTTCTTCCAGAAAAGAGCACTTAATCCCACCTTCTCGTGGACAAGATCTCCCAAATAACTAACAAACACTGCATTATTCTTCCTCTAAACTTACCGAATTCATCAAACTTGACACGTTTTTTTTACCACCAGAATTGACATACTCGGTCTTCAGTTTTGGCAATCGAGTCAGGCCCCTCTTCCTAGGTGACCTTGCTGGAACTTTGCTTTGCATTTCTTCTTCCGAATCTGAATGGATATTGTAGTCAATGTCATTATTTTCACCATCTTCTGTGTCCGATTCATAAAATTGGCTTCCATCATCTTGCTCATATTCCATATCATAGTCAAGCATATCCCCATGTTGTTCCTTGTTCACCTCCATGATTCTTCTGTTGACATGAAACATATGAATTAAGTTTGATTATTTATATGTTTAATAAAAAAGTATGACTAACTTATATTACATATAAATTTCACAAACACATTTCATCGAACATTTGGTGTGCAACAAGCATAGTAATATGAAGAATCAAAAAAATTATGTTTTACGTATAATCCCCTAATCAATACAATCAATAACATTGACACCATATATAGAGAATATACTTACAGTAGAAATGCATGATGAATGTTGTCGAATGATGAACTGAAATATAATCCAACTGGGATCGATATAACGTAGAGAAAAACCATACAATGGTTGAAAAAATCAAAGTCTTTTAAATAATACATTGTTAGTACATCCTAATTTGAGGGTGGTTACCAAATTTACCGGATTTTCCTTAATCTGATGGATTGATCTTCATAGTTTTGGCGGTGAGATAGATGAATACTTCCCGCATTGATTTGGAGCCCAAAACAAAATGGAAAAAATGTTTGCCTCCTATTAAATTTGCTTAATTTTGATTGGTGAATTCAATTTTTTTCTAAATTTTGATCTGATAGTGAACTCACACGACGAGAAGCATAAATCGTGGTTTGGAAGCATGTTCTGGCTTTTGAAACATTATTACGAGTTATTAGATATTAATAGAACTATTTTGGTCCTTGTAAATTGACAATTTTACGTTAGGATACAACTATATCTCTATTAGAAATAAAAAATATTTAACATTTAATTATGTATATACAATGGGATAATAGTATAATAAAACAAAAATAAGAATAAGGTCTAGTTAGCTTACTAATTTTTCCGTGTGAACACTTTGTTAAGATTTTCTATTTTATTTTTTATTAAGCAAGAAAAAAAATCCATACACCTACTATAGACCCATTTCGCTCCTAAACCCATACCCATAATATAAACCCATTTTGGTCCCAAAACATTACCAACACTCGTACATGACCTAATGATGGTCAACCCGTACCAACACCCGACCACCTGCAACCCATTCCTATATTATAAACCCATTTTGGTCCCAAAGCATTACCAACACCCCTACATGACCTAAGGATGGTCAACCCGTACCAACACCCGACCACCTGCAACCCATACCCAGATTATAAACCCATTTTGGTCCCAAACCATTACCAACACCCCTACATGACCTAATGATGGTCAACGCGTACCAACACCCGACCACCTGCAACCCATACCCATATTATAAACCCATTTTGGTCCCAAACCATTACCACACCCCTACATGACCTAATGATGGTCAACCCGTACCAACACCCGACCACCAGCAACCCATACCCATATTATAAACCCATTTTGGTCCCAAACCATTACCAACACCCCTACATGACCTAAGGATGGTCATCCATTACCAACACCCCACCACCTGCAACCCATACCCATATTATAAACCCATTTTGGTCCCAAAACATTACCAACACCCGTACATGACCTAATGATGCTCAACCCATACCAACACCCGACCACCTGCAACCCATACCCATATTATAAACCCATTTTGGTCCCAAAACATTACCAACACCCGTACAAGACCTAATGATGGTCAACCTGTACCAACACCTGACCACTTGCAACCAATACCCATATTATAAACCCATTTTGGTCCCAAACGATTACCAACACCCTTACATGACCTAAGGATGGTCAACCATTACCAACACCCGACCACCTGCATCCCATACCCATATTATAAACCCATTTTGGTCCCAAACCATTACCAACACCCCTACATGACCTAAAGATGGTCAACTATTACCAACACCCGACCACCTGCAGCCCATATCCTTATTATAAACCTATTTTGGTCCCAAACCATTACCAACACCCCTACATGACCTAAGGATGGTCAACCATTACCCACAATCGACCACCTGCAACCCATACCCATATTATAAACCCATTTTGGTCCCAAAACATTACCAACACCTGTAGATGACCTAATGATGGTCAACTCGTACCAACACCCGACCACCTGCAACCCATACCCATATTATAAACCCATCTTGGTCCCAAACCATTACCAACACCCCTACATGACCTAAGGATGGTCAACCATTACCAACACCCGACCACCTGCAACCCATACCCATATTATAAACCCATTTTGGTCCCAACCCATTACCAACATCTCTACATGACTTAAGGATGGTCAACAATTACCAACACCCGACCACCTGCAATCCATACCCATATTATAAACCCATTTTGGTCCCAAAACATTACTAACACCCGTACATGACCTAATGATGGTCAACCCGTACCAACACCTGACCACCTGCAACCCATATCCATATTAATTAAAAAAATGATTTTATATATATTTATAATTAATTTATATATAAATTTATATTTTGTATGGTAATAATAAAAACAAAGAAAGTATGGATGTTACACTTAATTATTATTATATATATTAATGTAAATAATATATTAATGTATAACACAATATCAATAATCATTATCACAACCGTCGTTCAAATTGCACCTCCCTTGTAGCCTGCTATTAATCGGAAGTGATGGCCTGTGTCGATGTCCCTTCAGCTCCGAATGATCATCCATTTAAAGCCTCCCCTTATATCAAAATCGTCATTCTTACATCTTCATTACCAACATATGATAGCTTCGATTATTTGCTCCTCCTCTGTGAAAACAACTCCGACGATCAATGGAAACAAAGATAAATGTTGATCCATGGGCAAATCCGAGGTTCCAACTCTGGAGTGTAAGCAGTGAACCACCGAAAAACACACCATTAGTAGAGTACGGGAAAGCAAACAATAGGAGATTCACCATTAGAGTTGTACATGGCGGATTTTTTACAGACTATCCATGTCAGTCGTATCAAAAGACAAAAGTTAACTTTATTTCATCTTTCAACATCGATTTGCTCAACATGGAGATGCTTGGTCGTTTTTCGAAAAGCTTAGGGTATACAACTATGAGTAACTGGTATCATATGCAAACCGAAGAAAACTATGGGTTGTCAATGATTCCAATTGAATGATGAATGTTTGGGAACTTTCAAGATGATCGTTAGGGTACACCAATTCCGAGAGATTGAACATTTGTATGTTGAACATAGGCCTGTATTTGTTCCAATCAATTTCCCCACTTTTTGATGAACTCACCATCCAAAAGAGTTTAGAAGCTTATTCATTTGTTTGTAACAGAACACCCAATGGAAACAGTTGATGATGGAATAGCATACATCAGGCATATGCTAAACATGAGCATTCCAAGCGAAAAAAAATGGAAGATGCAATGGACATGGCGAAGGAGAATGTGATAGCATGGAAAAACATAGTGTAGGCAACCTATGTTGTACTCCCTTTTGTGTTTAATACAGAGTACATATGAAACTCTTTTTTGTAAGTAATATAATGTTGTTTTGATTATAACTGTCTTAGGGGCAAAATAGGAAGTAATTATAATTATAATTTTATATTGTTATTTATATTGTGTTTCATACTTAGAACTGAGTCAGTATTGTCCTTGTTTTGCTGCATTGTTTTGTAAAAAAAGCAATGTAGTTTTCAACTTATTTCCACTTTAGAGGTAAGTTATTGGTTAGATTAGTTAGTTTGTCCCATGTTTGTTATCAACATATGGAGATTATGCTAAAGCAGGGGTATATCTGTCAATTATTTGTTATTATCATAAAACAAAGAAAATGTTATAATTTCCCATTGAAACCGTGTTTGAGATATAAGGGTATAATGGTCATTCATTATAAATAATGAAAAGAAAAAGGAAACATCATCTAAGGGTATTCATCATCATAGTATTCATAGAAAAAAATAAGTTAATCTTGGATACATATATGATGTGCATAACTACAATTAAACAATAAGAGTGTGAAAAGAATCAGGGATACTTTTGTCATTTGTTTTTATTTCCCATTGTGAAGGCTAATTAAAGACAATGTGCAACCACAATTACGTATATTGTATCAAATGAGGAAAGTATGATTGATGGTAAATGTGTTTGTCTTAGATCAGTTCTAGAGGAAGCAGGGGTATTTTCGTCAAATGTTTCTCTTTTATTTTATTGTTATGTTTTTTTTTCGTAAACTAATAACTTACAAACAGTCAGTCACCCCAGTTGGTAAGTGTAAATGTAGTTAAAGGTATATTTTGGAATGTCATGGGTTCAAACACCATTAGGAACAACTTTTTTCTGTTTTTTTGTTTTTTCTTGATATATCCTTGATCATCCACACCTATTGCGTAGATATGAATTTTTAGACAATATGCATTCCCATCGAATCATTCTCTGCTTACTACAAATGCATTGCAACTATGTTTATACTTCAACCAGGAATTGATACTTCAACATGAAATTCATACAGGTACACATACTACATTAATTTATACGGGGACATAAAAATCAATTACCTTCATAATATTAATCTTTGCTATTTCGTTAGGTCATGTATCCTTATATATTCTTGAATTAACAAGTATTTGGTTTCCAGTTATTGGATTTAATTGTAATGTGATCTTTTTCGTTTATGCACACCAACTGTTTGTTAAAATGCTTCAATGAACAAGAAACATATATTGCTTGTTGATGCTGTTATAAACTGAATATGGATAAGTCTTGGATGGGAGCCTACAGAACATCAGAAACGTATCTAAAGGCTATTGTAGAAATTTTGAAGTTTGCAGTACACAATTACAAGATTTCTAAAAATATGGATCTGTACATACCAAAAAAAAGATAAGAATTCCATGTCCATGTGTCAAATGTGTAAACAATATATCTCATTCGGTGGATATGGTAGATGATAACCTACTCAGGAATGGAATTGATCAAACTTACACGAATTGGAATAAGCATGGAGAAACAGAGGAACCACCCAGAAATTATATATATGAACATAATTTTGAGATGGACACGTCATACGTTTTTGATTCCACGAACATGAACATAGAAATTCCAATAGATGTTGTAGAAACAATAGAGTTGGTGGAAGCTATAGAAGAAAATTTTATTGGGAACCCTGAAAAGTTTAGAGAACTGATTAAAGATGCCAAGAAGCCCCTATATAAAGGGTGTCCTTATTTCACAAAATTATCTACAGTCATACAACTACTCAACTTAAAGAGTAAGTATGGAGTATCAGATAAGTGCTTTACAGAATTATTGGTTTTGATCAAAAATATGTTACCAGAAGATAACAAAATGTACAATAGTACATACGAGGCCAAAAAAGCATTCAAGGCAATGGGTTCAGGGTATACTAAGATACATGCATGTGTCAAAAATTGTATACTTTACAGAAACGAATACATAGACATGGAAACATGTCCTACTTGTGGTAAATCAAGATGGAAGGTCGATGAACAAAAAAAATAAAATTTACAAGAATATTCCTGCAAAAGTTTTGTGGTACTTTCCAATTATTCCGCGCTTGAAACGAATTTTTCATTCTAAGACTACTGCAAAAGATTTAACATGGCACGCAACAGACAGAAAGGTGGATGTTGGTGTTTTAAGTCACCCATCTGATTCACCAGCATAGGCTGCCATTGATGAAAAATATCTCGACTTTGCTAGCAAGCCAAGAAATTTGCGCCTAGGCATTTCGGCTGACGGGGTCGATGTGAATAAAGGAAATAGGAGTCATAGTGTGTGGCCTAGTTTACCTATCATTTACAACCTTCCACCATGGTTGTTTATGAAGAGAAAGTTCATCATGATTTCGTTATTGATTTCGGGAACACCAGGAAACGATATTGATGTGTTCCTAGCACCTTTTATTGATGATATGCAATTATTATTTGATATTGGAGTTGAAACATACGATGCATATACACAAGAGCAGTTTAAACTACGTGCAGTAGTGTTATGGACTATTAATGATTATCCTGCTCTAGGTACATTAAGTGGTTGTCTATACAACGGATTTCAAGGTTGTGTTGTGTGTGGCGAAGAAACACATTGCATTAGACTTCCTGAATCAAATAAGCATAGTTATGTTGGTCATAAACGATTTCTACCGTATGATCACCCGTTCAAAAGACAAAAAAAGGCATTCAATGGACAACAAGATTTCTCACCCTCTCCAAAACCTATAAATGGGGAGGAAGTATATAACAGGGTCAAATTTATAATTAATAAATGGGGAAAGGTGTCTAAGGGTAAGAAGGCAGAAATCCAACAATCTACAACTGGAAGAGGTGGGAAGATTAATAAAAAAAAGAGAAAATCACGCCAAGTGGGTACCTCAGATGTGGACCAGCAAAATAATACATACTAGAAGAAATTGAATATATGGTATAGACAACTAAGGTATTGGCGCGGCAATTTGATTCCACATTGTATATATTTTATGCATGTTGAAAAGAACGTGGGCGAGAGTTTAACCGAAATTGTGTTGAACGTTCTCAGGAAGATGAAAGATGGTTATAAAGCTCGATTGGATTTGGTTCATTATGGTTTAAAACCAGAGTTGCATCCTAAGATAGAAGGGAACAACACAACACTTCCCGCAGCAGGTTGTACATTGACAAAAGAGGAAAAAGACAAATTTTGTGAGACTTTATACAACTTAAGGGTTCCTTAAGGGTATTGTTCTAATTTTTCTAGTTTGGTGAGTCTGAAGGATAGGAAGTTGATCGGACTAAAATCACATGACTATCACATGCTCATGCAACAATTTTTGCCCAAAGCAATTCAATGTATTATGCATCCACCTACCATAGTTGCTATTACAAGGTTTTGTTTCTTTTTTAAATCAATATGTAGAAAAGAAATCACACTGGATGAGCTCGATAAGTTGCAAGAGGAGTTATGTGTAACCTTATGCCTTCTTGAGAAACACTTTCCACCATTATTTTTTGATGTGATGATTCATTTAACTGTTCATCTAACTAAGGAAGTAAACTTTTGCGGTACAATATTCTTTAGATGGATGTACCCGTTCAAAAGGTTCTTGAAGGTTATTAAGGGGCACGTGCGAAACAAAAGTAGACCAGAAGGATGCATTGCAGAAGAGATTGTTGTAGAAGAGACGATTGGGTTTTTTAGTGAATTCCTCAAAAAGATTGATACTGTTGGTATTCCACCTGGCAATCATAACACATGTGGAATTCAAATAGGTGTAGATAGTAGTTCTATTATGGACGATACTCCTCTATTAGCTACTAAATCGGTAGAAGTTTCCGTAGAACTATTCTGCAAAGCACATTTCTTTGTATTGCAAAATACATCTGAAGTACTCCCGTATATCAAGTAAGTTTTTTTACATGTATGTTTTTTTGTTATAATATTAACATTAACATTTTGATAGACGACAAACGGATTTTTTGCAACATCAACACCCTACTAACGAAAGGCACAACTAGAACAAAAGCACAATAATACATTTGGTCACTGGTTACGAAAGGAGGTATATTCATTTTATATATGTTGTGTTCTTTGTTATGTATTTATTTATATCTTAAATTCTTTATCTAATTACAATTCAGGTAGAGAGAGAGTTAGGGGGTTGTAGAGAAAGTATAACAGAGAGAATGAGATGGATTTCACATGGACCCAATAAGAACATTATTAAATACGATGTATATGCTATCAATGAATATACTTTTTGTACAAAAGCTCGTAAAGGTAAAGTTCACCAAAGTAGTGGGGTTAGTGTCGTTGCAACTGACACACACATTAGTAAAGAAGTTGTAACATATGCCAAAAACACTTATTATGGTGTTTTACAAGAGATATGGGTACTAGATTATCATTTTAAATGAATTCTTGTTTTCATGTGTGACTAGGTTGACAATAGAAATGGGGTAAAAAGGGATAAATTGGGGTACACACTATTTGAACTAAAAATATTAGGCCATAAAGGTGATCCCTTCATATTGACCTCACAAGCACAGCAAGTATTTTATGTCACAAACCCACTGGATTAAAAAATGTCTATTGGTTTCAATACACCTCCCAAAAATTACAGATATTGTCATGGTATTGTTATACGTACGGTATGTGTTTCTTAATGTCATGAATTACATTTGTAGCGATCATGTTTTCCTTCTTTTAACATTTAATGATTTTTATTTTTGTTTGTAGAAGGGAAAGGCAAAAAAACCTTGATCCTAGCGTTACGTGGAGAATAAGAAAATGACAAAACTTGACGATGTACTTTCCTTAATATTTTTTACCATATTATACCATCAAACTATTATGGTATAATATTGTTATAACTCAAAGTTTTTTTTTTCAGTTTTTTACTGTAATGGTGGATGACATGTTATAACATAAACTGCATGTTATAGTAATGTACTTTTGTTATGCAATGTTAGACAAAGTTGTATTCTTTTCATTTATTTATCATACTATTCTGTTAAAATAAGTTGTATTCTTTTCATTTTTAATGGTGTCTGATCTGGTGCAATTAAAAGAATAGATGACAAAAAGGGGCAATTTGGTCCTTTCTTATAGCTCTTATTCAATACAACTATATTGTTATTTGTTTTTTATTTTATTATTTTTAGTTTTTTTAGTTTTTTTTTTCAGAAAATGTTTCTAACTTTACAAAACTGTCATTCATTTTTTTCATTAATTTATACAACCCTTTAATTGTAAAATAAGCAATGTACTTTGGTAAAATTCCATGATTGAACTTTTTGTTCATTTTTTTATTCTGCCAAATGATATCTAAGATAAATATGGTCAAATTTAAGAGTCTTCCAAATACAATAGTACAACCAGAATAAACATTACATATGTGTCTATATTTACATATAGACACATATAATAGCTGTAATCGTAACTAAATGCTACCTACACACACAATATTTGTTTCTTCTTAAAATCAATTCATAATATTTTGATACACATAATAAATGATACATGACCATAAGTAACCAATACTAACTTGTTTTAATTTCTTGTGTTAACTAAGTACAACTAGTACAGAACCGCCCTATGGACACACAAATATTTAGTGTGACCATATGTATCATCTTTTAGCTACTTTTTCTGTTATGTGGCTAAAAAGGCACCAGATTACAAACACACATAGAACTAACTCATGTCACGATACGTTAATCTACTGTCTCTCATAAAAAAGTATGACAATCTTAATCGATACCTATGGCTGACTGTGACTTATGGCCTCAGTGGTCGAGTGCGACTAATATTTGTCACATTTGGTATAATTAAGTGTGGTTAAAGTTTTGATTATCTATATAATGGCCACACAAACTAATTTAAATGTATCTAAAAATAGTCTCTAAATTTTTTTAGTGACCTTTGGCCGCACTTTTAATAAAAAGTGTCACAGGCCGTTTTTCAGAAAGTTTGACCGTTGGTCATTTTTATACTAGTGGTTGCTATCCATATGAATTTGTCAAAAACAGAACCACAAGAGGAGGTTAATTACAAATCCAAACTCATATGGACTAAACTCGTTCAATATTAACTTCTTTCCACCTGGCAGCACAAGGGCCTACCATTGCTTCCAAGTAGTTATGCAAACAACTGAGACCTCATAGAACTCACATGCATAGTCAACTTTAACTGGAATGGGCACAGAAATAAGAATATGTCGACACGATAGGTTATAAACCTCAAGTCGTGTACTAGTGTTTAACAATAGGTTTATTCTTGATTAGTTCTTGAAACTTGTCAAGATCTTTAAGACTCCCATAGACCTCTTGATATATATGATTCACTTTGTCAAGGAACATTACTTGACAAACCAATATTCAAGAGTTAGTGCGAATTCTAATCAAGACAAACACTTCACACAATTGGCCTTAGTTGGTCTTTGTTTTATCCAAAACATCACAACTTACCAATTTCAAATGTACAAGTGTAGAAAACATTTTACTCTACATTTGATAAGTGTTTTAAACCTTCTTAACATTATGTCACATAAGGCTCGATCTTGGAGTGTTACTCTAAGACTTATTTTGGAACGAAGTATGATTCATCTTATGATTTAACATTTCAACAATTCACGATTCCTCTTCTTAGTCAAACAAATGCACAAAGATGTCCTTGAAGATCAATTGTAATATGGTTATTCATAATCATTAAGATGATCATAAAACATGATACTGAAGTACTCTCCCATCTATTTAGATTGGAGAAACTTTTATCTTTCTACATGATTTGATTCTTCTCATTTGTACCGCCATACATTGAAACTTTTCCAATGTTTCAGAATTATACTTAATCTTGTAAGCATAACCATATTTACTAGACTTTAGTAAATCATGACGAATAGTTTTATCGTTCTTTGTGTTGGACCTAATCAGTGCACAACCAAGTGTACCCGATCTTCTAGTCCTTTAATTGAATCACATATACATGTGAACAAGGAATTAGTCTTAATTTCCCAAAGATGAAAATTCTCATTCATCATACGATACAAGTTGCATTATTCCAAGTTTCTATCCAACTGAAACTTGGGTGATGAGAATCTTTCCTTATTTGGTAAATTATGACACTACCACAAACGAAAGAATCAAATCCATTTTCCAATATTGTTATCAGTGGAATCATATAAACAACAATTTTTTCACAAATTCCATTGTAAGGATACTTAAAATAAATAAAATCAAAATTTTCCTATTGTTGTAAAATTACGGAAGAACTTATCCTTATAATGCAAATACATATGAAAACTATGTTGTTATCTATTCCTAAGAAATCTATCATAACTCTTAAGCAGCAACTCAAGATTCTGATCTTCGAATCATGCGATCAAAATCCATCTACACGATTAGATTCAACATACTTTTCTTCTAAACTTCCTCTCTTTTTCCGATTCTACAAAACATCAAAATGCGACCTAGTCACATCATGTAATAAGAATCTCCAAATAGGAACTTAATAGAGTTAGATATCGGACTTTACCTGAAGTCTAGTCAATGTTTTTGACTTTTACCATCATAGTGAACTTTCAGGTAAATAAGGAAGCTTCGCAACCAATTCCCCTTCTTTTGGCAATAAAAACATATGGACTCTTTGGTAATGGTACATAGGACTATCTCAGACTTAACCTTTCTCTTTACCATTTGGTCAACTGGGTTGACTATGGCCGATCCCTTTCCATTGGGAAGAGAAGACTTTTCTAGACTTCCAATGTTTCCATTGTCAATGTCCACGTAAGTTTGGGAAGTAGATCTTCAAATCAAACTTGCTTTACTTGTGCCCCAAATCATTGTTGATTCAGCAGCAACAAGCAAATAGGTAAGATCGATAAGGGTCATGTCGTGGTCTGTCACATAGTAGTCATTTAAAGAACTCACTATATGACGCGGAGAGTGATTGAAGAACCTATTCAACAGTCAACTTCCTTGAGACTTCGACACCCAACTCTCTCAGCTTGTCAATATGAGACTTCATCTCCAAGATGTGAGTACATATAGACACTGCTTTCCAATAGGGATTGAGTGACCTTGAAATTTTCAAGAACTTGTGGGTTAGGGAGAATAATTGGAGGAGGTGGAGGAAGTGAAGTATGATTTCCAGTCCCATTAATGCACAACAAAGGGATTAATCTTTCACCTTGATTGCCATTTGGGATATAATCTTTATTAGGAAAGCTTTATCCAAAAGGATATGAAAGACCATAATTGTCATTACTAGACATCTATGAGGGAGAAATTCAAGTTTAGTTGATTTAAGTCCTTAATATAACACCCAGTATGAAATATTAAGGCTAGGACCCAACACAATATTTTATAACTTGGAATAGGGATGTCGTAATCCAAACTACAAAATATTTGAAGGTAGGTAAATGACGATTTACCAATTTCCACCATGAAAAACGAAATTTAACATTACGTTTTAAATGAATTGAAACTCCTAGATCATTTGAGATTCATTGAACTATTCAATGGCATGTTTAAATCTCGATTGTCCCCTTCAAGTTTGTGACTGGGATGCCGAGGATCACAAACAAGGAGTGAATAACCATGCAAATTAACTTGGTACACTTAATGTTACAACCACCTAATCAATGTGCCAGTTAACCACACACTCTCCATTGATCTATTATTAACATCAAGCTACCCTTTTCCACACATTGTCAGTCCCAGATTAGTGTGCCGGTTAACCACACACGCTCCACTAACGACTTAACAAGGTGCAAAGTGCAATTTCATGGGTTAGCACCAAATTCACATTTTCCTAAAGTAACTAAGATTAGGAATTTAATAAAGTTTAGTTACTTTATATTTGTCATTATACTTTTAATGAAGGGAGAATTAATGTCATGTCCTACCCGTTCGGCTAACGACCCTCCACCTGTCAAGGAAATGGTGGGTGAGAATGGACACCCATTAAACTTGTAACAACCCGGATTCCCATGTATTATTTATTCTTCTTAATTTCGTTGTTTTGTGAGGAGACTCGGCGAGTTGGAGCTCAAACTCGCCGAGTATGATCGCGGTTTGGGAAAGGGTTCGCATCCGGACTCGGCGAGTCCACGCTATTTAATGAAACCCTAAATTTCAGGGTATGAGACCCATTTAAAAGGGCTTATGTCTGTCATTTGCGGACACCAACCCCAGAGAGAACCTTAAAAGAGTCCTTGAGCGTTTTGTGAGAGAAAAGAGGAAGATCCTTGATTATTTGTGGGTGATTTTGCATATAGAAGAGGATCAAGGTAAGAGGAGACCAAAGAAGGTGCTAATCAAGTGATTCCTGAGTCCAGAGACTTCATTTGAGGTAACCATTCGTTGCTTTCTCAGCCCTTGGTGTAAATCTTAGAGTTAGGGCTTCTTTATGGAATGATTCATGGAGTAATTGGCCTCTTTTTGTGTTGATGCTTTAGATATGGACCCAAAGAGGTCCATAGACTTTTTTCCCTCAAGCTTTATGAGTGTTAATGGAGGCCATGAGCTTAGAATAGCATTCTAGAGACCATATCATCAAATAAGGCCTTTTGGACCTTTGCATGAGCACCAAGATTGTAACTTTACGTGATAAATGTGTTTGGAAGGACTGGATCTATGAGTTACTGGAACGGATCTGACCTCAGGAGTGAGTTTGAGTTCATGCATGGATTAGACTCGCCGAGTACGAAGAACAGACTCGGCGAGTAGCATGAAGATTGCCCATAACCACTCAGCGAGTGGTCTTACCAAGTTAAGGGTTGACTCAGTGAGTCAGGGAGAGTCAGAGAGGGTTGACAGGTGGACTGAGTCAAGGTGGAACTTGCCGAGTTATTCTTGAGACTCGGCGAGTTGAGTCGTGGTGGCCCCGCGATTCATGACAGGTGGAACTCATCGAGTCAGGGGAGTACTCGACGTGTCAAGAGAGGATCCTAGGGAGTCAGTGAACACGTATAGACTCGCCGAGTCGCTCTAGTGCACTCGCCGAGTCCGGTCAAAGTTGACCGTTGACCAGAGTTGACCAGTGTTGACTTGATAGGGGTAATCAACCTTAGTTGTGAAAGTGTTAATTAGAGATATATTGTGTTATAGGAGGATTATAGCTCGGAGGATCGAGCGCGAGTGATTTCCGGGATTTGCGAGTTATCGAGATACGCGAGGTGAGTCTTCTCACTATACTTGACCTTGAGTAGTTAACCAGAATTATGTGACAGAGTATTTGTATGCTATGTGTTGTACTGCATTATTTCTATGTGATTTATGCTGTGCATGTTTACAGAGTTAGAACCGAAAGGTTCACAGAGTTAGAACCAGAGGGTTCATAGAGTAGGGTCAACGGACCCACAGAGTTATAGCCTCGAGTGGCTAATATGTGTTATGTGTGGTATTTTGGGGAACTCACTAAGCTTCATGCTTACAGTGTTTTGTGTTATGTGTTTCAGGTTTCTCTCAGGATCACGGGACGGCACCGACTCGATTGTACACACTAGAGAAAGAGTCATGTTTTGAGGATCATGGTTTACTATGCAAGTGAAAATGGAATTATGATTTGTAATTCAATTATGAATGAGATTTTAAGCAAAGTGTTTTTAAGAATTAAACGATATTTTTTTTTAAATAAAAATTGACTTGAAGTTTTCGGTGTTACAAGTTGGTATCAGAGCCTTGGTTTGAGGGATTTGGATGCGCCTTCGGGTAAATCTGGACTCAAACTGAGGAAGTAAGAAAAGTTTTCACAGAAATAATTTTCTAAAGCGAATAAGAATTCAAAGAGAAAGAGAAAAAGAGTAGTGTGTACAATCAGCCAGAGCCCAAACGGTGATTTCCCAAAATACCTTTACTTTTGTGTTCTGAGATATTTATGATGCACTTTATGAGATATTATTGCATGCTAGAGACAGGATAGGTATTCCATATCATAGGACTAGAGTGGCCTGATTTGTGATGCCTTAGCCTAGGAATTGCTGTTATATGCGATGTGCTTTTGAGTTTGTGATGAGTGAGAATATTTAGTTGGAATCCTTTAGGGGATTTGAGTAGAGGAGTAATCTAGGGGAGATACCTAGATAAGTACCGTGGTACTTAGAGAAAGAATAGTTAGAACCCGCGAGGGGAAGAGTTGTAGAGTTCGGTGGTACTTTCGAGGATGAGCAGAGCAAGCGGAGTTATCACCCAGAGTGAGTTATATATATTCTTCGATGCTTGAATGCTGCTTGCTTCGTGCTTTGTGGAACTCTCGATGATGGGAGTCAGCTACCAAGAGAATATGACGATATTCAGGAGGTAGATGGCTGGCATCATTAGGAGCTCTTCAGCAGCTGATGGCAGAGAAGTGTGGGAATCTAGGAAGAGCCTAGGGAGTAACCTTAGCCAGATGAGTGCGCTGGCAGAGTAGAGAATTTCGCTGGGGAGCGAGCGCGCATCGGAATTGGTGAACGGGAAGGTCGAGCAGCTACTTAGGATCTCCGGGATAGTCCGTGTGGAAAGTATGGGTAGATGTGGTAGGTAGTATGGGCCCATACTACTGAAAGCAGAGGACCCATACTTGATACAGGGAGTATTCTGAAGGTTCTAATGAGCGGATGGAGGGGTGATGTTATGGTTCGAGTACCATACATCGAAGCGTATTGAGGAGTGATGTTATGGTTCGAGTACCATACATCGGAGCGGATTGAGGAGTGATGTTATGGTTCGAGTACCATACGTCGGAGCAAATTGAGGAGTGATGTTATGGTTTGAATACCATACATCGGAGCAGATTGAAGAGTGATGTATGGTTCGAGTACCATAAATCGAAGCGTATTTGGGAGTGATGTTATGGTTCGAGTACCATACATCAGAGCAGATTGAGGAGTGATGTTATGGTTCGAGTACCATACATCGGAGCGGATTGAGGAGTGATGTTATGGTTCGAGTACCATACATCGGAGCGGATTGAGGAGTGATGTTATGGTTCGAGTACCATACATCGGAGCAGATTGAGGAGTGATGTTATGGTTCGAGTACCATACATCGGAGTGGATGAAGGAATGATGTTATGGTTCAAGTACCATACAATGGAGTAGATGGAGGAGTGATGCTATGGTTCGGGTACCATACACCGGAGCATATTGAGAAGAGATGTCATGGGAAGAGTACCATGGTTCGTAGTGAATGATGCTTGTGGTTCTCCGCTTATCCGCCCACGATTGATGAGGTAGAGATTGGACGCTATGGGTTTTAGGCATGTGGGCCATGATTGAGTTCGAAGAGGCGTCCCTTGAGAGGGAGGTCGAGAGCCTATCAGAGTATTTTGGTAAGGAGTTAGAGGGAGGGGGAATTTCGGTCTGAGTTAAGCAATCAGTCGATAGAGGAGATGTCACCTTCTATGACCTGAGTGGTGCTATTTATGTTCGTGTACGGAACATGAGAGGCCTGATGTTTAAGTTTCGGGTTTGGGGGTAAAACCCTGCAGGTTGTCATTGATGATGATTTTACATCAGAGTATCAAGTAGCATGTGTGCTGCAAGACAGTGATTTACCATGAGTAGATAGTCAGTTGGGACTGAGATAGTCAAGGACCACGTTACACCTGTTTGACTATAGTAGGGCGTATTGTAGAGGTACCAGTGGGGAGTCCAGTCGAGTTAATCAGTGCAGTGGTTTTTCTATCTATGTTGGGTATTGAATATGGGAGTGGGTCCCTGTTCTTGGGATGATCCATGTGTTGGAACTTCGGTTGATGAGTCGAGGGGGGGGAGTATGATGATTTCGTGGTCCAGTCTATGAGTCAGTGATGTTATTGGACAGTTGAGTTGTTTGGTATAGGATTGGTACGAGACTTTGGACGACTAGAGGCAGTCGTGACGAGAAGTTTTTGAGGATTTCATCTGAGGTTCAGAGTTATGAGATCGATTGATTTCTTTAAAAGGGGACTATCGGGAATTGCGTAACACCTTCCAGGGGCAGGTGCGTTATTGCTGGTGAAAATAGTTCGTGAGGTTGTTGATGTGTCATATAGTGATGGTTCGAACCCTAAGTGGGGGAGAACCGGGTGGTTTATTGAGAGAACCAGAGATTTGTGCAAGAGCGGTTAAGGGTTGGATGCAAAAACCTGCGGCTTGAATTCATGAGATCAGGGTCATTGGTGATCAAGGAAAGGTGTAGGGCGAGATAATGCATGTGGTATATGTCTGAAAGAAGGATGGGTGTCTCCACGGCGGGTGGTCAATGGTCAGGAATCTGGTGGTGGTCAGAGTTGTCTCAAGTAGAAGACTCGTAATGATGGTATGGGCAGTTGAGAACTTCTGGGTTGAAATATGGGTAGAAGATTGTCGAGTAGCCAGCTCCCGGGTTGGGAGGTTGGATGCAAAAACCTGCGGCTAAGGGTTGGATGCAAAAACCTGCGGCTTGAATTCATGAGATCAGGGTCATTGGTGATCAAGGAAAGGTGTAGGGCGAGATAATGCATGTGGTATATGTCTGAAAGAAGGATGGGTGTCTCCACGGCAGGTGGTCAATGGTCAGGAATCTGGTGGTGGTCAGAGTTGTCTCAAGTAGAAGACTCGTAATGATGGTATGGGCAGTTGAGAACTTCTGGGTTGAAATATGGGTAGAAGATTGTCGAGTAGCCAGCTCCCGGGTTGGGATGTGTATTCTCGCTTGGATCTTGAGCAGTAGTGGAAAGGGTTTCGGAAGATCATCAGTCTGTTCTGAAGGGTTAGCGTCTTCCTTGTATTCGAATTGAGTGTTTGGATGCACTGAAGTTGCGCATCGAGTGATATAAGAAATTATTATGGGATTCAGAGGAAATGTATTGTTGTATGTGTATGGTGCTGGAAGTAAGGGAATCAGTGGTATAGGAAGGACATTGTGATGCTCTGTTAGGGTGTTCTATGGTTTCGGCGTATAGCGTCCCGATTTCAGAGTTATTTAGAGTCTTGGGTTTAAGATGACTAGTGATGTATCATGTATCCACGGTTCCAGTGGGAGCCCTTCGTGTATTGTCATCAAGAGGGATTATTTAAGGAAGTGGATCTCCGTAGAGGTAGGTTCTGTGTTATGGCGGTTGCCGCCAGAGTCTGTAATGCATATCGGGGCAAGTGTGTGTGTAACTATCTATGATAGTCTTCAGTGAATGAGTTAGTGAACATAGTGTGGCGTTGTAATGAGAATGAGAGTATAGGGTGAAGCTACGGGGAGCCGTAGTATTCACCAGTCAGAGGGTGTTGTGATGCTACGGGGAGCCGTAGTACTCATAAGTCAGAGAGAGAGAGAGAGAGAGAGAGTCGTGATGCTACGGGGAGCCGTAGTATTTGCCATTCAGAGGGTGTTGTGATGCTACGGGGAGCCATAGTACTCACAAGTCAGAGAGAGAGAGAGAGAGTCGTGATGCTACGGGGAGCCGTAGTATTTGCCAGTCAGAGGGTTTTGTGATGCTACGGGGAGCCATAGTACTCACAAGTCAGAGAGAGAGAGAGAGAGTCGTGATGCTACGGGGAGCCGTAGTATTTGCCAGTCAGAGGGTGTTGTGATGCTACGGGGAGCCGTAGTACTCACAAGTTAGAGGGGGAGGAGTCGTGGTACTACGGGGAGCCGTAGTACTCACAAGTTAGAGGGGGAGGAGTCGTGGTACTACGGGGAGCCGTAGTACTCACTAGTTAGTTGGTGTTGTGATACTACGGGGAGCCGTACTACTCACTAGTCAGAGGTTGTCGTAATGTTGCGGGAAGCCATAGTACCCACTAGACTGCAAGAGAGTGTGATGATGGAGTGTTCTCCAATAAGTGCATGATGCAGAAGAGTTTTAGGCTTGAGTAGCCCTAGTGTTGAGTTTTTGGAGCCTAGTGGTTAAACCGGGGCGACACTGGGGTCTCCGTCTCTGTCGGGAGGGTCAGCGAGGCGCGCGGGAAAATATTCGCAGCAGACGCCAGAGGTTAGAGCTGAGTCGATCTTTGATTGGATTGTATTTTTTATGAGGAAAAGGAAATTTTGTGACTTGCGTGTCATTGGGCCGTGACAGTGGTCGCGGGGAAGAAGTTAGTGAGATGTTTTGGATCATGTTATGTGTGACCTTTGGGGGTTCAGCTGTGGGGCCAAAAGCTGACCTGGTGCTCGGTATCGAAGATGAATACGAGAAATGAGCTAGAGTTTACCATGGTGATGTCTGCGGACACTTCAGAGCGAGCGAACGATTCGGATGATCGAGAATATGTTTTGGGCATGTGTATTAGATTTCGGGGGGAAATTGTGGCCCGTATTTTCCCTTGGCAGAGTTTTCCTACAACAACAGCCATCATTAGTGCATCAGTATGCCACCCTTTGAGCTGTTGTAGGGAAGGGGGTATTGGACCCCATTTGCGGAGGAGAGGTAGAGCAACTTGTGATGGGAAGTATAGAGATCGTGCTTCAGACGTCAGAGCAGATGTAGCAGGTCAGGCAGAGGTTGTTGACCGCTCAGAGTCACCAAAATAGTTATGCGGACAGGCGCCGGTCCGAGCTCGAATTTTTGGTCGGTGAATTTGTACTCCTGAAGGTCTCTCCTTGGAAAGGAGTGATTCGATTCAGGAAGAGGGGCAAGTTAGGGCCCCGATATATTGATCCATTCCGAGTGATCGCGAGGGTAGGCTGGGTAGCCTATCGTTTGGATTTGCCAGCAGAGTTGGGACAGATTCACGACACTTTTCATGTGTCGCAACTGAGGGAATATTTAGCCGATGAGTCGGCAGTGGTTCCATTAGAGGATATTCAGGTGGATGCGAGCCTGAATTATGCTGAGAGACCAGTGGCAATCAGAGATCGGAAAATCAAGGTTCTGAGGAACAAGGAGATACCCTTGGTTTTTGTTCAGTGGCGGCATCGTAAGGGGTCTGAGATGACTTGGGAGCCGGAGCTTGAGATGCATGAGCAGCATCCGGAGTTATTTGCAGAGCGAGACTTCGAGGGCGAAGTCTAGTTCTAGTGGGGGAGAATTATAACAGCCCGGATTCCCATGTATTATTTATTCTTCTTAATTTTGGTGTTTTGTGAGGAGACTCGGCGAGTTGGAGCTCAAACTCGCCAAGTATGATCGCGGTTTGGGAAAGGGTTCGCGTCCGGACTCGGCGAGTCCAAAAGGTGGACTCGGCGAGTCCATGCTGTTTAATGAAACCCTAAATTTCAGGGTATGAGACCTATTTAAAAGGGCTTATGGCCGTCATTTGCAGCCACCAACCCCAGAGAGAACCTTAAAAGGGTCCTTGAGCGTTTTGTGAGAGAAAAGAGGAAGATCCTTGATTATTTGTGGGTGATTTTGCATATAGAAGAGGATCAAGGCAAGAGGAGACCAAAGAAGGTGCTAATCCAGTGATTCCTGAGTCCAGAGACTTCATTTGAGGTAACCATTCGTTCCTTTCTCAGCCATTGGTGTAAATCTTAGAGTTAGGGCTTCTTTGTGGAATGATTCATGGAGTAATTGGCCTCTTTTTGTGTTGATGCTTTAGATCTGGACCCAAAGAGGTCCATAGACTCTTTCCCTTAAGCTTTATGAGTGTTAATGGAGGCCATGAGCTTAGAATAGCATTCTAGAGACCATATCATCAAATAAGGCCTTTGGACCTTTGCATGAGCACCAAGATTGTAACTTTACGTGATAAATGTGCTTGGAAGGACTGGATCTATGAGTTACTGGAACGGATTTGACCTCAGGAGTGAGTTTGAGTTCATGCATGGCTTAGACTCGCCGAGTCCGAAGAACAGACTCGGCGAGTAGCATGAAGATTGCCCATAACCACTCAGCGAGTGGTCTTACCGAGTTAAGGGTTGACTCAGTGAGTCAGGGAGAGTCAGAGAGGGTTGACACGTGGACTGAGTCAAGCTGGAACTCGCTGAGTTGTTCTTGAGACTCGGCGAGTTGAGTCGTGGTGGCCCCGCGATTCATGCCAGGTGGAACTCGTCGAGTCAAGGGAGTACTCGACGTGTCAAGAGAGGACCCTAGGGACTCAGTGAACACGTATAGACTCGCCGAGTCGCTCTAGTGCACTCGCCGAGTCCGGTCAAAGTTGACCGTTGACCAGAGTTGACCAGTGTTGACTTGATAGGGGTAGTCAACCTTAGTTGTGAAAATTAGAGATATATTGTGTTATAGGAGGATTATAGCTCGGAGGATCGAGCACGAGTGATTTCCGGGATTTTCGAGTTATCGAGATACGCGAGGTGAGTCTTCTCACTATACTTTACCTTGAGTAGGTAACCAGAGTTATGTGACAGAGTATTTGTATGCTATGTGTTGTACTGCATTATTTCTATGTGATTTATGTTGTGCATGTTTACAGAGTTAGAACCGGAAGGTTCACAAAGTTAGAACCAGAGGGTTCATAGAGTAGGGTCCACGGACCCACAGAGTTATAGCCTTGAGTGGCTAATATGTTTTATGTGTGGTATTTTGTGTTATGTGTTTCAGGTTTCTCTCAGGATCACGGGACGGCACCGGCTCGATTGTACACACCAGAGAAAGAGTCATGTTTTGAGGATCCTGGTTTACTATGCAAGTGAAAATGGAATTATGTTTTGTAATTCAATTATGAATGAGATTTTAAGCAAAGTGTTTTTAAGAATTAAATGATATTTTTTTAAATAAAAACTGACTTGAAATTTTCGGTGTTACAAAACTGCTATTTTATAGCCAGTAACCTTATACCCCCTTATAGATCGGCTTCGTGAATGAGGCTTAGTAACGATAAGACTAACTTATATATATATATATATATATATATATATATATATATATATATATATATATATATATATATATATATATATATATATTAAACCTATAATATTATAGTAGTATAAGGGTTGAATTTTAAACTATTAAAATTCTAAGAGTTGGAATTAAAGTATAATGGGGGGGGGGGGGGGGGGAACATTACAAATTCCAAAACTTGAGGGCAAGTTTTGAACAATCCAAAAACTTTTGGTTTCCATAACTTATGAGTTTAATATGCTTTTTATCGAAGACTTTTCAAGTTCCATAACCTGAGGACAAGTTATGGAAGACATAAAACTATTTTATGATGACATTTAATAACAAGACCTTTCATTTTTCATAACCTATGAACTTTAATGAATCTTAAGAAAAACTCTTCATTTTCCATAACTTGAGGACAAGTTATGGAGTTATAAAAACAATTAAGATCAATAATTTCAATTAACACAAAAAAACAAATAATTTTTCTATGAACTATATCAAACTCATAAGTAAAGATAATTCACATCAACAATTTTCAAGAAATTAGCTAATCACATATATTAATACGAATCTTGAAACTTTGACAATTATCCTTTATTTGGATGAGGATAATCATTACCATAGCACCAAAATCAAATTTTATGAATAAAAACATTTTGTGGTAATGATCCTAATCGAAAACATGCCAAAAAAACTCGAAAATCTGCACTCAGGACAGCCAACTCGTCGAGTCCCTTGATGCACTTGACGAGTCCAATAGTATCTTCAAGCAACTCGTCGAGTCACCTAGTGGACTCGGCGAGTCTTGTTGACAGAATGCAAAAATTCGATTTTTTTTCTTCGAAAACCAATAATAACATCAAATATAATAGAAAACAACCCATGGCTCTGATACCACTGTTGGGTTTTTGTGTACTACAACATATTATGGTGCACATACAACCCTAAATGCCTTGGATCTATGTTTCTCTAATTATACATGTAGTAGTGTTTCCAAAGCATTAAGCCTATAACTAGCATGCAAATAACATATGTATAATAGAGCAAGTTTTAGACGTACATCTTGATGTTGTTGATGTTGGTAGAAAGACTTTGGCCTTTAAGAACTTAGTGCCCCAAGTGTTGCACCTCAAATGGAATCACAACTCACCTAGGACAAAGAATGTCATTTTGAGAGAGAATTCCATGCACCAAAATCGTCCATCTTTCTCTAAGAATATAAGCACACGAAATTGATCATGAAATAACATATTTATATGTAGGATTCCAAAGGTCATGGGTATAACCCAAATCCATACCCATGGGTTTATGATCCATGGTCCATATGGCCCAACTCTTTATGTATCCATACATAAACTTAGTCGAATATAGATCATAAGCCCAACTCATATAAATATAACCAATTACCATAGTTAGACCCCATAAATTTAATTAGTCTCTTTTGATCACCAAAGTAATTCCAAACTAATTCTTGATCAATACTAATTAAATCATATGATTTCATATTATTATATTAGAACTTATAATATATTAATAAATCATATATAACCTCTTCTCAAAAGTCCATCCTAATAAATTGTCCTGATGTTATGCAACCCAAATAGACCATGCTACTCTCGGGTCGAGTACATACCAATAATAGTTATGGTCTTAGACATCTAATCCACATGTATGACTCTCTCTTTGGCATCTATCAAAATCAAGAATCTGCAAAAGATCTGGTGGATGCCCTTGAATCCAAATGCATGGCAGAGGAGGCCTCAAGCAAGAAATTTATTGTTAGTAATTTTAACAATTACAATATGGTGGATTCAGGGCCTATCACGGAACAATAGAATGAGCTCAAAAGGATCATGGGATAATTTGAACAACACAAAATGCAAATGGATGAATCCATTTCCGTATCAAGTGTTATTGATAAATTTCTCCCTTCATGGAAAGACTTTAAACACACAATGAAACACTAAAAAAAGGGTTGTCTCTAGTACAACTTAGCAGTCACTTGATAATTGAAGAGGGTTTTCGGGCTCAAGAAAGTGGAAAAGGAAAAGAAAAGGAAGTTCTTGGATCTTCAGTGAACATGGTGGAAGATGACAAACATCAGAAAAATAACAAAGGAAAAAGGAAGAAGAAAGATGACCATCACAAGGGTTCAAACTAGAAAGCAAAATTGTGTGTTGGAATTGCAACAAACCCGGAAGCGAGATTATCATTTGAAGAAGAACAAAATTGGTCCAAGAACGTTTGGACAAGGATCTACTGATCATGTTCCAAAACCACAAGGTTAGAATTTTATTTTTGAAATCAAAACTACTGCTGTTATATATATATATATATATATATATATATATATATATATATATATATATATATATATATATATATATCATGTAACACTTATTCCTGAATCATTCTATGTTCAGGATGATGATCATGCATGGTGGATAGACTCGGGAGCGACGAGTCATGTGTGTAAGTATCGCTCTTGTTTCAATGATTATGAAGTAGTTAATGATGGATTGGAATTGTACTTGGGAGACCATAATAAAGCACCTGTTTTGGGTCATGGATGTGTTTCTTTATTCATGTTCCAAAGATTGGGAAGAACTTAGTTTCTGGTCATGTAATTAATCGATGTGGATATAAACAACTCTTTGAATATGCTAAATATGTATTAACTAAGTGTGGTACATTTTTTCGGTTTGGATATTATTATAATGGTATGTTTAGGTTGAATGTAAATACCAATAAAGTCGAAGATTCTATATTCATGGCTTGTTCTAGTATTGATCATTCTTCTTTATTTCATGCTCGTTTAGGACATTTACATTATAAAAGAATGCTGGAAATGTCTAAAAATGGATTAATACCATATTTTGATGTTAACATAGAAAATGTAAAACACGTATGTTAACTAAAATAACTAGACAACCTTTTACTAATGTTAAAAGGAATTTTGTTATGCTTGAATTAATTCATAATGATCTGTGTGATTTGCATTCGACTACATCCTTAATAAATAATAAATACATAGTTACTTTTATAGACGATTATTCTCGGTTTTGCTATGTATATTTTTTACATTCCAAGGATGAATCCCTTGATAAATTCAAAATTTATAAACATGAAATAACTGCGTTATATACTCATCAACAAAATGGGATTTCTGAAAGGAAAAATACATTTCTAAAGGAAATGGTGAACTCTATGTTGTCTTACTTAGGTTTTAGTGATGCTTTCTTAGGAGAAGCTATGTTAACTGTATGTTATCTTTTAAATAGAGTTCCATCCAAAAGAAATAAGATAACTCCCTATGAAATTTGGTACAAAAAGAAATCAAACTTAAGATATATTAAAGTTTGGGGTTGTTGGCTGTTGTGAGGCTGATTGGACCAAAAATGAAGACTTTGGGTGAAAGAGGTATTGACTGTATCTTTATTGGATATGTTGAGTATTCCAAGGCTTATAGGTTTTATGTTATAGAAATTAATGCTTTTGTTTCAGTTAACACTGTTATATAATCTAGAGATGCAATATTTGATGAAAATCGTGTTTCATCCATACCTAGACCAAAAGCCTTGGTTCATAGCTCAAGTGAATCTATTAAGGATGTTGTACCTGATTCAAATGAATCACGTGAGCTTAGAAGAAGCAAAACACAAAGGAAAACTAAATCATTTGGTAATGATTTTTAGCTTTACTTAGTTGAGGGTTTTAGAGATGAAATTGCAAATCAATATTCATATTGTTTTATTGTTGAAGAGGATCCTAAAATATTTAATGAAGCAATGAAATCTCAAGATGGTGCTATAAATGATGAGATGGATTCCATCATGGGGAATAATACTTGGGTATTGTATCATATTCCTCCTGGATGTAAACCTATGGGTTGCAAATGGATATTCAAAAGGAAGATGAAAATTGATGGATCAATTGACAAGTTTAAGGTTCGATTAGTTATTCAAGGTTTTAGGCAAAAGCCTAACATTGACTATTTTGACACTTATGCTCCAGTTGCTCGTATATCCACCATTAGACTGCTAATTGCCATAACAACAATTCATAAATTGGTAATTCACCAGATGGATGTTAAAACAACATTCTCAAACAGTGATTTAGAGGAAGAGGTGTATATGAAACAACCTGAGGGTTTTATTATTCCTTGAAATAAGCATAAGGTGTGCAAGTTGGTTAAATCATTGTATGGGCTAAAACAAGCACCAAAATAGTGGCATCAAAAATTTGATGATGTTATCTTGTCTCGTGATTTCAAGTTGAATCAATCAGACAAGTGTACATATAGAAAGTTTGATGAGTCTGGAAAGGAGTGATCATATGCTTGTATGTCGATGATATGTTAATCCTTGGTACTAATCAAAGGCAAGTTGACATGACTAAAGAGTTTTTATCATCTCAGTTCTCCATGAAGGATATAGGGGAGGCAAAAGTGATTCTTGGAATAAGAATCAAACATGAACATCAAGGAATCTCGATTTCACAGTCTCATTACATTGAGAAAGTGCTTAAGAAGTTCAATTGCTTTTATTGTTCTCCTATGAGTACACCTTTTGATCCAAGTATGAAACTTATGCCAAATATCGGTGAAGAAGTTTCACAACTTGAGTATTCAAAGCTCATTGGATGTTTGATGTATGTTATGAACAACACAAGGCCTGATATTTCATTTGTCGTAGGAAAACTAGGTAGGCTTACTAGAAATCCTAGTACACACCACTGGCAAGTAGTAAGGAGAGTGTTGAAGTATCTACAGAAAACCATGGATTTTTGTTGAACTTATGTAGGGTTTCCTTCAGTTGTTGAAGGATCATCAGATGCTAGTTGGATCACTAATGTTGAGTGATATGTGTGGAATGTACTAGTTTTAATCCTAACTAACTTAAACAAAAACAAACACACGGTAGGCAGTGTACCTATCGATTAGCAGTTAATTGAATGTAAGAAAGGTATCGAACACATGGAACAGTAAACAATTAAAATTACTACACATATTATCTAATTTAAACAATGAATTAAAGAGGGGTTTTTTCTCTAGTTTTGCAAAACTAGAAACTTAAGCAATTATTTAAACACTTGGAAAAAGATAATTAACGACTTAAAAGAAGAACAAAAGACAACCAGATTCAATAATATTAATGAGACTTCTATTTAGATTCGATTCACTTATTCATATGGTTGATTTCGTGGCAAGTGCAATGGATTAATGTATCATCAATTACCGATTTCTAATGTGATTAGGTTCATGATCACTATTACTAATCCTTTAGCAAACAAGTCAATTCAAGCAGTGATCAGTTGATTAAACTAACAAGTTTCCTAGTGTTAACTTTGAACCATGCAAGATTTGTACTAGTAGTTAATTAAATTGGTTGGTTCAATTAACTTATATATGGTTGGTCATCATATATAGCTCACACACTAACTTACTTATTTTCTAGTTAACCCTAGGATATGTTCACAACACTAGCGTTACAACTTTGATGGTCACAAAATCATAAGAGGTCAGCAATCAAGAAAGATGTTCATGCAATCTCAATAACTTATTAATCAACAGAAAATAATTGTCATTAACACATAAGGTTCTTTTAACAAACTTAGAATGATAAATAATCAATTAAACATAATCCAAAGCCACTAAATCAAACTGTAATCATAAGATCCTCTACTCTAAACGGAAGTAGGGTGTTTAGCCAATGACTTTAGCAGAAACAATCATAAAAACGAAATTCATCAATGCAAACATGATGTAAACAAAGGAATTAAGTAAGTTACTAATGATTTTTGCCTTATATCTCTTCAATTCAAAGTTTCTAGTCAAATTCTGAAATCCACAGCTCCTAGGGATGTCTCTGGCCTCCAATAGTTGATAAAAGCTCCAAGGATTCGTTAGGGTTTTGAACAGAAAACGATTTTTAAATAGATGCTGAAAATCGGTGCAACACGTCGTGTTTATGGACTCAACACGCCGTGTTCTGCATTAAAAATGTGTGTACAACAATGCACTATTTTGTCGGGATTTTCCATATCAACACGCCGTGTTTAAGGATTACACACCGTGTTCTTCTGTGTGTTTCATCTTCTTCCTTCAAAATCCAAGATCCAAGCTTCCAATCTCCAATTCCGCTTCCTTTTCCTTCCGAGCATGTCTTTGTTGCTAAAAATTAAATTTTAAACTAATTACGTACCTTTTGTTCTATATCTGAGACAAAAACAACATAAATTATTAAGATAATGCATGAATTATATGACTAAATATGCCCATATCATTGAGAACCAATCTTCTACACGTCGTTGGATGTTCGATTCTTGGTGCTGGTTCCATTTCATGGGCTTCTAAGAAAGAAACATGCATCACATATTCAACTAAGGAATCTAAAATTGTAGCCCTTGCAACTGCTGCAAAAGAAGCATAATGGTTAATAAATTTGATCTATGAAATTCCTTTGTGGCCAAAGCCTATATCATCTATCTCTAAACACTATGATAGTGTTATTACCTTGGCAAAAGCATATAGTCAAGTGTATAATTGAAAGTTGACACATTTGGGTCTTAGTCACATCATGGTACGTTAGCTCATTACTCATGTTATCATTTCTGTTGAGTTTGTTAGATCTCAACAGAACTTAGATGATCACTTGACGAAGGGGTTAGGTAGAGACTTGGTGAAGAAGTCGGTTATAGGGATAGATTTGAGGCCCACTTGATTTCTTTATGGGTGATATACCCAATTCCCTTCTAATACAATGTTAGAAGTTGCATTCAATGTGCAAAGCTTACTTTTGGAGATTGAAGCACATTTTTTACTACATCCCAAGGTATATGCTTATAACTTGTATTTTTAAAGTCGGTTGATTAAGTTATTAATGGTTCATTTAAAAAAGTGTATTAACATTTGAATGATATAGTAGGACTACCTATGTGAGTGTGAAGTGATGCTGCTTTATAAATCTTGGGCTAAGATTTTATGCACTCATGAATGGATAGGACATATGGGTGTAATAGTGTCAAGTGTGAAACATTAGATATTGTGTTTAATTTATGTGTATAGTATATTCAGTTACTCAAATGAGTTGATGGGTTTAATCCTTAGGACACCCTAATTTTATTTGACAAGTATATTATACTAATGTGAAAATTCAATCATCAAGATATTTTCATTTATGCATAAGTTTGATTTATGTTTGCTTTTAGTTAATTCAGGATTACATTAAAATAGGGGAGGAATGTTGATGATTTTAGTTTTATCAACATATTTTGGTGTAATTATTATTAATAATGAGATAGATTGAGCTTCATTTACTAACTGAGCTTGGAGGTACGGGGGTGCACACTTGGTGTGATAATTATGAACTCAGGAATATAGGGGTCCAGGGGCAGCTCCCCTGGGTGTAGGGTTCCATGGGGCTACAACCCCCTGTCAGGTTTTAGGGGAAGCGCCCCTAGTAGGGTCCAAGGGGCAACGCCCTGAAACCTAAACGGATTTTACATCGGCTTCATGCAATTTCCCGCAAAAACTCTCCTCGTCGCATCTTGATGATGTAAGTGTTAGTTATGTCTAATAACAACCAGTTTTGGCGTCAAATCTCGAGGCAACCTCCATAACTTGTTTTTCCTCTAGTAAAAGAACCTTTCTATGGTTTCAAAAAAAGGGTTGGAACTCATATACACGAAAAGTATATTTTGTTCTCTCTATCTCTACGAAACAGAAAACATCAAGGTATATTTCTGTGTTTTGGTTTTGGAAGTGGCCTGATTTTCAAAATTGCATTTTCTGGATTATCCCAAATCGGATTTCGTGATACCCTAGGCATAAGGGTCTATATCACATAGTTTGGAAAGTGATCGCAATCACAATCCTAGAAATTATCCAAGCTAATTGATATTCTAAGACACCAAAATATTACTATAACGCCCCAAAATTTCAAGGTAAAAAATTCATTTTTAATATAGTCAATACACCCATTTGTCTTTTACTCAAACATTTACAAATATTTCATAATAAAACAGTTATCAAAGTACAATCCCAAAATCCCAAAGTTGCGGAAAAACATGGGTGTATGTGTTGCGATCAAGTCGGGCCCTTCCCTTTCGAACCGGAAATACCTGAAACCATAAACAATAAACTATAAGCACAAAGTTTAGTGAGTACCCCAAAATACCACATACCATACATACAATAGAGAATGCTATGTGCCAGCCATAGTCTTGCCATTATGCCATGATCTATATCATGGTCTTTCTTTGCCAAGCTGGGGGATAACACCCTGGGTCTTACAGACAAGTTCCAAGATCCACCTCCTGGTCTTCCATTCAAGCGTCACAAAGACAAGAAGCATATAATCTACTTAATTGATAGGGTCCGAACCCTGCTCTTGCATACAAGTTTTCTAGGAGCCATCTCTGGGTCTTACATATAATGTCAAGGGCTACCCCTAGGTCTTCCAACAATACATAAGCCAATGTGCCGGAAATGGTGCCTTCGACCCATAGTATAGTGAGGAGAATCACCTTAGACAACTGAAACCCACAGATAAATCTCTGACTACACATCCGCTAAAATCCCCGAGCTATCAATCACAAAATAACATTCAATCAATAATTGGATCCCGACTCACACTATGAGTCCAGATTAGGGTAAACAACCTTTTTATCCTTTTCCGAACTTGGCCCAAGGCCAAGACCCAAACCAATTGTCCAAAAGCCCAAAATCTAAAATAATCACCTAGAGCCCAAATATGGCCTAATTTCCCAAATTGACCCAATCCCATCATGGGCGTAATCCGAGTCGGCCCAATATCCTAAAAGGCCCAAAATATCCGTTGGTCAAATCTAGTCAAACTTCTGGTCAATGGTCAAATGTCAAAAGGTCAACAAATCAAGAAAGCCCAAACAGACAGAATACGCCCCGCGTACTCAGTTGGTACGTCCAGTGTATACCTAGTTAATCGAGTATGCTTCACGTACCAGGAGGTAAGCCCCGTATATGCACACTGCTCACAATCCACATAGAAAAGGTCTTAATCCATTAATGCAAAGCATCCAATACTCAGACCTTGTTCCAAATCATGTCTTAATCCATAAAGTCATTGACTTTGAACTTTTGCATGGCTCAAAGGTTCCTAAATCCAAGTTCTAACTTTACAACTTGAACAAAGGAACAAAAGAGATGAAAAACCAATGGCTCGTAGGGCCCTAAATCCATAATGAATTTTTATGCATTTGGGACATCTAAAACGTCCAGATCTAAGGACCAAACTCATGGAGCAAACTCATTCTCATAAAGGCAAACCAATGAGACCAAAATGTGCCACAAACCACCCCAAACTAGATCCATCCAAAAGAGATGACAAGATTAAAGCTTTTTTTTTACCTTCAATAGGTTGCAAAATATGTGACACAGTAAATTCTCATAAAGTCATAGCTCCCATTGAACTTTTACATCTTGGCCTCAAGGCCTAACTGTTGGAATAGTGTCTAAGGCTGCAACTATATTAGGCAAGTATTTGACCCAGTTGTGCATAGTCCTTTTGGGTTGCCTTCACCATAGCAACTTGATAGGATGATTTATTAAGAGAGAGTAAATATTATTAATATATTATGAGAATAATATAAAGAATAATATATTGTTATTTGATTAATATAAGTCATAGAATTAATTGGAATTAATTTGGTGACTTAAAGAGATTAATTAAATAAGAGGGTATAAACTGTCAATTGTTTGATAGTTGAACTTTAGACTGTAAATCCATATAGATATATGATGGACGGATTCTAGAAGCTAGGATAGCTTCAAATCGTCCAAATGGATATCTAAGGAAAGGATTTGGATAGCCTTAAGAGAAGATTATCCAATTAGGGTTTAGGTGGTAACCCTTAAGGAGTCTACAAGTATAAATAGACCCTATGGCTAAGGGAAATCGGCACTTCATCTAAAGCATAGAAGCCCTGGCCGATTTCCTTCCCCTCTCCTCTCTCCCAAATCATCCTTCTTGCTATTTGGTGTTTGTAAGCCATTAGAGGAGTGACAATTGTGACTCTAGAAGCTCCAAGACAACAAGATCAACAAGGAATTCAAAGGTATGATTCTAGATCTGTTTTATCATTGTTCTTATTCTTAAATAGTCATTAGAAGTCTTGGATTCAAAGCATGTTTAATTAGAAAGCCTAGATCCAAGCATTAGGGTTTTGCATGCGCACATAGGAAAGTTCTTATGGCTAAAACTCATCAGTTGTATCAAAGCGTGGCTTGGTTTTCATTAAATTGTTGCTTAATTGTCTGAAACATAACTGCAAAATTCGATTTTTATGTTTTTGAGTCATGGACTCGGCGAGTTGGCCTGACTCGGCGAGTCCCTTTGTGCACTCGGCGAGTCCAAGCGTCAGGAATGGCCAGATTCGGGATTTCTTCATAATTATCTTATGGTAACTTACCTTAATCATATTAGATCAACCCAAATCCGATTTTTTGATATATATGACTATTATCTTGATCTAATTAAAGATATTTATCAACTAATAAAATATTTAATTTCCTTATATGATAATTAATTAATTATTTTGATTATTTTGGTAATTATCTTAAAAAGAAATCTTGAATAAAATCAAATATAGATAATTAGGATATTAATTGTTAATTAGAATTATTTGTTATTTGATCCTCCATGTTTTAAAATGTTTAAAACTTACCCTCAAGTTTTGAAATTTATATTTTGTGATTAAAATTTTTAATTTAGACAATTTAAATTTCAAACCCTAGATTTTAAAAGGTTTAAAAGACAACACTATACTAATATGATATTACTAGAATAATATATATATATATATATATATATATATATATATATATATATATATATATATATATATATATGTATGTATAACTAAATGCTAGTCTTACCGTTAGTAGGCCTCATTCACGAAGCCGATCTACAAGGTGGGTATAAGGTTGCGGCCTATAAAATGGCGCTTAATGGGTGTACACTCACACCCACCGCTTGCTTGATTGGTGGAGGGTCGTTAGCCGAACGGGTAGGATAGGGCAACCTCATCCTCTCATTAAAAGTATAATAAGTAATACAAAGTAACTACACATATTTTTAAAATTTCCCAATCTTAGTTACTTTAGGAAAAGTGAATTGATGCAATCCCATGAAATTACACTTTGCACCCTTGCTAAGAAGTTAGTGGAGCGTGTGTGGTTTACCGGCACACTAATTGGTTCTAAGCAAAGGTGGCAAAGGGTGATTCATTGTTTATCATAGTTCGATGGAGAGTGTGTGGTTTACCGGCACATCGAATAGGTGATCGTTACAATGAAGGCACCATGCGAATTTGCATGGTAATTCACACCCGCTTTGTGATCCTCGGTATCCCAGTCACAAACAAGAGGGGCATATCGAGATTTAAACATGCCATTGAATAGTTTCAATGAATCTCATCCGAACCTAGGAATTCTCAAAACATTTAGGACTAATAGTTAAGTTTTTATGGTGGAGAATTAGTGAATCGTCATTCACTTACCTTCAATTTATTTGCATGTTAGATTACGGCATCCCTTTTCTAGTATGTAAATGTTATTGTTGGATCCTAGCCCTAATTTTTCTTATTGGGTGATAATTAGGGATTCTTATTCTAGTCTATCTTTGTCCTTTCTATTTGTAGATGTCGAACGCTAACAACGCTGCTGCTAGTTCTTTCACGTTTATGAGCCTTTGCCAAAAGGTCACCTTCGATGGAACGAACTTTAGCGAATGGATAAGATACATTCGCACCATTGCTCGCTATGAGGATAAGGAGTATGTACTCGATGAGAAGCTCGAGAAGATCAACCCTGAAATTGCTACTCCAGCTGAAATCACCGCTTTTGAAACTCATGAGCGAGATGCAACGAAGGTACATTGCATCATGATTGCCACCATGAACTCCAAATTCCAAAAGTCCTACGAGGACATGTACCCGTACGAGATGCATCAAGACTTATTGGAGAGATACCACCAGAACGCGAGACAAGAGCGTTATGAGATTTTCACCAACATGATTTCCGCTAAGATGGGTCATGGAGAATCTCTTACCATGCACCTGCAAAAGATGCAAAGGTATGTCGACCGCCTTCGCAAGTTAAATGTTGACTTTGGGGAAGACTTGGCGATCGACATGGTGCTTCACTCTTTGCCTCCGATGTACAACCAATTTAGGATGACCTACCACATGAACAAAGAGGAGGTCACCCTAAGCAAACTCGAAGGTCTCTTGAGGGTCACTGAGAGCAACTTCAAAGACAAGTCTGTTGCACCAACTCCCAATCCACCTGCTGCTCCTGTCTTGGCTATTGGTCAAGGAAAGGGAAAGAAGAGGAAGGCTTTGTCTAAGAACTATCACAAGGTTAAAGCCCGAGATGGTGCCTCTTCTAGTGGAACCAAAGTTGATCCTGCTAAGCCCTGTCCTAACCCGAAGGAGGCAGAGTGCCACCACTGCCACAAGATAGGACATTGGAAGAGAAGCTGCCCAGAGTACCTGCAAGCCATCAAGGAAGGAAAGATCAAGCCATCTTTCGTAGGCATATACACAATTAAATCTAACGATTCTAATCATGCTATTTCTTGGGTTCTTGATACCGGTTGTGGTTACCACATTTGTTCTAATGTGCAGGGACTAAGAAGAAGTAGGGATGTGGAGCAAGGAAGAATCAATCTAATCATGGGGAACAAAAGATCGTCGCCTGTGACCAAGATTGGAGTGTATTCTTTAGTGCTTAGGAATAATTTGTGTTTAGATTTGAACAATTGTTGCTATTCGCCAGAAATGGCTAGAAACATCATTTCATTTCATGGTTTATATAGACAAGGTTTTAGATTTTCTTTTAATAATGAGAATGGTTCTATTTTGGCTTATCTAAATGGTGTCTTTTACTTTGAAGCTATACCATGTAATGGAATTTATGAAACTGTTATGATTGTTGATAACTTAGGAAATGATGTTTTGAACATAGATTCTTCCACTAGTATGGATAAAGCATCCTTGTGGCATTGTCATATTGGACATGTCAACAAGAAACGCATAGCCCAACTCCAAAAGGATGGAGTGTTGGAGTCATTCGACCTTAGGGAAGATGACACATGCGAGTCTTGTTTACTTGGAAAGATGACTAAGTCACCCTTCATGAGTACGTGTGAAAGGGGTAAGGGTCTATTGGACTTAATACATACCGATGTATGTGGACCGTAGATCAACCACGAAGGATGGAAACCGCTTCTACGTGACCTTTACCGATGATTATAGTAGATATGGGTATATCTATTTAATCAAGCAAAAGTCAGAAACCTTTGAAAAGTTCAAAGAGTTCAAGAATGAAGTGGAGAATCAATTGGGCAGGAAAATCAAGATGCTTCGATTCGATCGAGGAGGAGAGTACCTAAGTCTTGAATTCCACGATTATCTTAAGGAGTGTGGAATAGTTTCGCAATTGACACCTCCTAGGACACCGCAGTTGAATGGTGTGGCAGAAAGGCGTAATCGAACCCTATTAGATATGGTTCGCTCTATGATGAGTCGTGCTTCACTACCTATCTCTTTTTGGGGGTATGCCTTAGAGACTGCCGCCCATATCCTTAACCGAGTCCCTACTAAGAAGGTTGCCAAAACACCTCACGAGATGTGGACAGGGAAAGCTCCCTCGTTGGCACATATCAAGGTTTGGGGTTGCGAGGCTTTCGTAAGACGAGATACTCACGACAAGATCGAACCTCGAAGTGAGCGATGTATTTTCATCGGCTACCCGCAGACATCCTTTGGATATCTCTTCTATAGACTGAAGGACAATGTTGTCTTCATTGCGAGGAGAGGATTTTTCCGAGAGCGAGAACTCATAAGCCAAGGAGACAGTGGGAGGCAAATCGAGCTTGAAGAGATTCAAGATTCGATAGATGAAGGAACCTCTACCACTAGCACTCAACCCGAGGAGGAAACTCCGGTTGAACCAATTGACGAGTCCTTACCTCTTAGACGTTCCGATAGAGTTAGAGTTCATCCCCAGTTTTATGGTTTTCATATTACTACCGAAGGGGACACGTATATTAGTGATGGTACACTAATAAATCTGGATGAACCTAATAGCTATAAGGAAGCCATGGCAGGCCCGGAGTCTGCGAAGTGGAAAGAGGCAATGGATAGCGAGATCCAATCCATGTATGACAACCAAGTTTGGAATTTGGTTGATTATGTGCCCGGACGTAAGACCGTTGGGTGCAAATGGATCTTCAAGAAGAAGACCGACGTGGATGGAAACGTACACACATATAAAGTGCGATTGGTCGCGAAGGGCTTTACTCAAACTCCCGGAATTGACTATGATGAGACCTTCTCACCAGTTGCGAAGATAAAATCTATTAGAGTAATGCTAGCAATTGCTGCATTTCATGATTATGAGATTTGGCAAATGGATGTCAAGACCGCTTTCCTTAACGGAAAGTTGGCTGAGGATGTTTACATGGCTCAGCCGGAGGGGTTTGTGGATCCGAAGCATCCGAATAGAGTGTGTAAGCTTGAGAAGTCCATTTATGGACTTAAGCAAGCATCTCGCAGATGGAATCTTTGCTTCGATGAGAAAGTCAAAGAGTTTGGATTTGTACGGAGCGAAGACGAATCATGTGTATATGTCAAAGCCAGTGGGAGTATAGTAAGCTTCCTCATTCTATATGTCGATGACATATTACTCATAGGAAACAACATCCCGACTCTGCAGGAGGTTAAGTCCTGGCTCGGGAAGTGCTTCGCTATGAAGGACCTCGGAGAGGCTTCTTACATTTTGGGAATAAGGATAGTAAGAGAAAGAAGTAAGAGACTAATTGGACTTAGTCAGAACACTTACTTGGAGAAGGTAGTCAAATGTTTTAGTATGGAAAACTCGAAGAAGGGAGAATTACCGATACAAAGTAATGCCAAGTTGAGTAAGACTCAATGTCCGAGTACCGAAGCTGAGATAGCAGAAATGAGCCGAGTACCATACGCTTCCGCAGTTGGCTCAATCATGTACGCTATGACTTGTACTCGCCCTGATGTAGCCTTCGCTTTGAGCATGGTTAGCAGATATCAATGGAATCCTAGCAGAGCACATTGGATTGTGGTGAAGAATATCCTTAAGTATCTTCGAAGGACGAAGGAATGGTTCTTAGTCCTTGGAGGGAGTGATGACTTGAAGGTGCGAGGGTATAGTGACGCCAGTTTTCAGATCGACAGGGACAACTACCGTTCGCAGTCGAGCTGGGTCTTTACCTTGAATGGAGGAGCAGTGACATGGAAGAGTTCCAAGCAAGAAACCGTAGCTGAGTCAACGTGCGAATCAGAGTACATTGCAGCGAGCGAAGCGTCGAAGGAGGCAATATGGCTGAAGAACTTCATCGGTGATCTTGGAGTTGTACCTGCCATAAAGGAGCCCATGGAGATTTTCTGTGATAACGAAGGAGTGGTTGCCTTGACCAAGGAACCGAGGGATCATGGTAGATCACGACATATCGACAGAAAATATCACTTCATCAGACATTGTGTAGAAGAAGGACAACTCGTAGTGAAGAGGATATCATCAGAAGATAACCCAGCAGATCCGCTTACGAAGGGACTGAGTAGGGTTAAGCACTTGCAACATGCTAGGAGTATTGGGCTGAAGGAGGATATTAGCATAGATTAGATAGTATTAGAAACGTGTAATAGATAAATGTAATTAACATTTGATGATTAAATAAAGGAGTTTTATTTATGAGTAATGTTGCTATCTTATGTTAATTGTTTAACTATTGTTTCACTTTGCATGTTTTGACTTCCAGAATAATTAAGTTTATTAGGAATAATCGAATTATTCGAATTGTCCACAATTGATCATATGTTGGAAGTAGATATGAATGAAGATTGTCATGAATTGGTGTGTAGATTGTCTAAATGGTGTTAGACATAGCAAAGGGTTGTTGCAACATTCATGAGTGCTTATGAACTAGTTTTGAGCATTAGAACAAACCCGCGCTTGCTGGAATCACCTTATGGAATATGATATAAAAGGGTGATCGCAAGACGATAATATCATATAGTCTTAAAACCTAGATATATGGTTTGTTATTTGTTAATTGATTGTATATTGATAATGCGAAAATGCATCAGTAACTCGGTGTTATAAAACGCATTGTTGTGTATAGTTGGTTAATGAATAAGTAAATGCATATAAGTCGAAGTTTATCTGTGACTTTTATCTAAGAAGGTAAAAGCGATATCTCGGCCGCTCGATGATTTGATTTGACTTATGTGTCGGGCTCGGTCAGAACTGAATTGATGTGTTCAATTAAGTTCTATGTCAAATAAATCAGAGATCGAGAAACCTAAATGCCTGACTAACCATTCCATAGGATTGTCAGCATGATATCTAACAGAGGACTGTACGATGCCTTATCTAAAGGACAAGATTGATTAGATCAGAGTTTGACAGCGTCTTTGAGAGCTACGATTGCAAACCCAATTGTACTTGTGCATATAGTTACTAGACTTATCCAAGTGGGAGACTGTTGGAATAGTGTCTAAGGCTGCAACTATATTAGGCAAGTATTTGACCCGATTGTGTATAGTCCTTTTAGGTTGCCTTCACCATAGCAACTTGATAGGATGATTTATTAAGAGAGAGTAAATATTATTAATATATTATGAGAATAATATAAAGAATAATATATGGTTATTTGATTAATATAAGTCATAGAATTAATTGGAATTAATTTGGTGACTTAAAGAGATTAATTAAATAAGAGGGTATAAACTGTCAATTGTTTG
Source organism: Lactuca sativa (assembly GCF_002870075.4). Taxonomy (NCBI): domain Eukaryota; kingdom Viridiplantae; phylum Streptophyta; class Magnoliopsida; order Asterales; family Asteraceae; genus Lactuca; species Lactuca sativa. The sequence continues at coordinate 170,862,181 of NC_056631.2, forward strand.
ATAGTTGAACTTTAGACTGTAAATCCATATAGATATATGATGGACGGATTCTAGAAGCTAGGATAGCTTCAAATCGTCCAAAGGGATATCTATGGAAAGGATTTGGATAGCCTTAAGAGAAGATTATCCAATTAGGGTTTAGGTGGTAACCCTTAAGGAGTCTACAAGTATAAATAGACCCTATGGCTAAGGGAAATCGGCACTTCATCTAAAGCATAGAAACCCTGGCCAATTTCCTTCCCCTCTCCTCTCTCCCAAATCATCCTCCTTGCTATTTGTTGTTTGTAAGCCATTAGAGGAGTGACAATTGTGACTCTAGAAGCTCCAAGACAACAAGATCAACAAGGAATTCAAAGGTATGATTCTAGATCTGTTTTAGCATTGTTCGTATTCTTAAATAGTCATTAGAAGTCTTGGATTCAAAGCATGTTTAATTAGAAAGCCTAGATCCAAGCATTAGGGTTTTGCATGCGCACATAGGAAAGTTCTTATGGCTAAAACCCATCACTAACACCATCTCCCTTAGCTCATCACGTTCATCCATGACGGCAGTAAATTCCGCCAAATCCAAGCTAATGTGATGCAAGCATTCAACCACAACCACCAAGTAAAGGGCAACCTGGGCCGCCGCACACTGCAAGTTGGTAGCCATATGGGAGTTAGAAACAAGCTCCAATGCTTCTAAGGTGGCTGGAGGGAATGCGTGATGGCTCCACTCATACACAACTAAATGTTACGTAAGTAGAGACTCACGAGTAAGAGTCTACTCCGAGAGAAAGAAGTCGGAGGCCACCAAATGTGAAAGGGGAGCGCCCACAACAATAATGTCTCTCAATGGAGACGAAGTAAAGCCAAAATCAGTTTAGAGGTTAACCTCCGAATTTTTCCCAGATTTGTAACCACCAAGATTGATGGAATCCTTCAGTTCTTCCTTTGGCTAATGAGGCGATTATTTTGCCTCATTTTCCATCCCCTCTTACAGGTACGAAGCGTCATCATCAGGGATGGTGATCAAAACATCGGACTCCCCTATTAAGATGTCAATGTTACATCTCTTGCGAAGACGTTTGTCAATGGTGCCGACAGCAACGTTTCTAGAAAGTGGGGAGTCCACCGAAGCTATTTGTCGCTTGGTAGTTACCCAACCACCACCAAATGCCACGCACTTTTCTGTTTCGTCTTTAGAGTTTTCAGGTGGAGGGTAATCACGAGAAAACTCCCTCAATGGGTGCATCCAACAAAACCAAGTCAAATTAAGGAATAAACCCCTCGTCCCTAACAACAGGGGGTGCACCAAGCACCATGGATCAATCAACACTAACGGGCGATGGAAGGGTCTCTACTAGAGGTAACTCACGGTACTGGAGATTGCCTTTATATTTGCCTCACAGAACCGTTTCAAAGGACAAGATCCTTTCAATACCTACAAGGACAAACAGTAACGGGAATGGGGTAAATCTGTTCTCTCAAAAAATATTTTTTAGGGGGGGGGGGGGGGGGGAAGAGTACTTACCGTCCTTCTCCATGAAAAATTGGGGCATTGTGACAACCTGAAACTTTTATCTTGTACACTTAGCCAATTCTATTAATGCTAAACTCGTTTCAACTATCTTTTAGCATTGTTTTGAGCCTGTTTGGATGATCTAAAGCCTTGTACAACCAAAGTTTGAATTAGGGATGGGTTGGTTTAAGATTTAGGATTGAAAATAAGCCAAATACTCCATCAAAAGGAGTGTGTGGCCGCACACATGAGTGTGTGGCCGCACATCCGAGTGTATGGCCGCACACATGAGTGTGTGGCCGCACACCCGAGTGTATGTCCGTACACCCGAGTGTGTGGCCGCACACCCATTATCTATATATAGATGAGGCTCATTTTCACTTCATTTCCCCTCTCCTCAACCGTACACACCCCCAGGACCACACACCCATCCTATATAAAGGGTAGACCCCTCCCTTTCATTCCTTTCACTCCTTGGAAGCACACTACTCATTTTCTCTCAAGAGTCTTCAACCGCAAACCCTCCCAAGGCCTCAAAAACATGAGTTTTTCATCACCTAGGTCATCATACACGAAGGACCTATTGATCTAAGCCTTGAATCATCATGTTCTTCATTCTTTGAAGGAGTGCGGCCGCACACCTTCATAAGGTGAGCTGCACACTCCTAAAAGACCCTCCAAAGTGAGAGTTGGAATTCCGTATTCGAGTTATACATGAAACTATCCTTACTACACCCTAGACTTGGTATTTTGGACATCTTTATGTAGGGTGTACGACCGCACACACCTGTGTACGGCAGCACACTCCTTGCGCGGCAGCATACTCCAACCACACACTCTGACCACACACTCTGACCACACACTCCGACCACACACTCTGACCACCCACTCCGACCACACACTCTGACCACACACTCCGACCACACACTCTTTTGTGTGGCCTTACACTCCCTTCATACAATGATATGTGATTGTAACACTTGTCCTAAGTGTTTCCTAGTCCTGTAGGGTGTCACTTATCATGATTAGTTGTATTATACACTAATTAGGTCCATACATCATTATATGTTAAATAGGGTCCGTTTGTGCTCGAGGTTGCACTTGACACTCATCATCCCTAACAATCTTACATTCGAATCACACGTCAAATGGTGAGTTCATACCCCTACATTTTTCCGTGTTTTTGATGTTTTCAGGGGGGAATACAAGCGAAACTCAAAGTATTTTGTTAAGTTTTAAACTTATTAATATAGTTAATGATTTCCATGTTTAATAACATAATCGGATATTTTATCACTTTTTGTAATATGATGAGTATAAGGGAAACTCTTAATTTGGAAATCTAACTTCGTAGCTTTCAGAAAGATTTTTACAAAGCAACTTCTATATCAACTCTAATAAACTATAATGGGTATAGTTTGAGATAACCCTCTAGGCAGTTTTTACCAAATCAGATTTCATGAATGAATATATATAAACTATGACAGATTTAGTTTATGTTATATATTTTACCAAATCAGATTTCATGAATGAATATATATAAACTATGAGCATTCTAACACTCCTAAGTGTACATGCAACCCTAAATACCTTGGATCTATGTTTTCTCTATTATACATGCAAATATGAACATCCAAGGTATTATCCTAATCTAGCATACACAACAATGAATATAACAAGATAGAATACATACCTCTTTGATGTAGAAAGTCTTCATGAAGCTTGAGTGCCTAGTGCCCCAAGTGTAACACCTCAAATGGTTCACACAACACCAAATACACTTAGAATAACTTGAGAGAATTCTACACTTCATGAAAATCGGCTAGCCCTCCTTTTACACACATAGTGCCGATTTCGGTCAAGAATAAGATGCATATATAGTTAGGGTTACACCATGTAAACCCTAATTGACATGACCTTTAATTTCCATGATCCATGGGTACAAAAGCACCATGGAGCATCATATAGGTTTTAGCCCAACTAGATAATCCATGCAGCATTAGCCCACTATATAAGTATGGATGATTTGCACAATCAACCCATATATTTAATTAGTCTTCTTTGATCACTTAATTAATCATAGATTAATTCATGATCAATACTAATTAAATAATCTTATTAATATTATTAATATACTAGAACTTATAATATATTAATAACCATAAGTGTCTTATTTCTCTCATTTAGTCTATCCAAGTGCATGATGCCATGCAACCCAAATGGACCATGTCGGGTCGGGTCAAGTCTTACCAATTATAGTTATGGACTTAGACATTAATCCAACAGTCTCCCACTTGGATAAGTCTAAAACTATTATTGCGTATAACTTCAAGAACCGACTGGCAATCATAGCTCTCAAAAGCTTCTCTCGAACTCTGACCTTGTCGATAAACTCTGACCTTTGTCAATGACTTTTCCATTAGATAAGGGATCATATATTCCTCCATTCTAGATATCATATGGACTGAGACATGGATTATTAACATTCTCTCTGTCCATTTGTTGTTTCACGATTTCCGATTTATGACGACTAACTAATTGAACAAATCAAATCAGTCCTGGCCCGGCCGAGCACTTCCATTTGTCATCATCAAATCATCGAGGGGCCCACAGATATCGCTTTTATCCCGAAGGTAAAAGGAATGGATAAACTTCGACTCATATGGCTTGTTCTACTACTTGTTGAATCATACACAAAGGCATGTTTTATAACACCGAGTTACCGAATGCGTTTTCGTGCAATCAATCTACAATCAACTCATAGTAACAACTCATATCTCTAGGTTTGAAGAATATAAGATATTATCGTCTCATGATCACTCGTGATAAAATCCATGAAGTGATTCCAATGAGCGCGGGTTGAATCCAATACTCAGAACTTATGAGCACTCATGAGTGTTGTAGCCCTTTATCGAACACCTTAGACCTCTACAAGCCAACCCATGACAGTCTTAATTCATATCTACTTCCAACATATGACCGACTGTGGATGGTTTGAATAACTTAGTCATTCCAGAAGAATAACCTAGTTTATTCTGGAAGTCAAATCATGCAAAATGAAACACAAGAATAATTGAATCCAATATGGTATCAAAACCTATGAACATAAATAAAACACCTTTTATTTATCACCATATGATTACACATTATTCATTGTATACTGTTTCAGCTATCAACTTTATTCTTGAATTTAAAAAAATAGTTGTCCCATGCTCCAAGCATGTACACTATGTTTTTCTAAACACTAGTCATGCCACACACCAAGTATGCATACTATGTTTGTCTATGATCTTTACTTTGTGAATTAGATCAATTGAACATAACTTCAATGATTCTCTTTTCACACTCCCAAATCCTTACTGCAAATGCAAGAATTCCAAACTCATGCCATTTACTGAAATCTGTTAGATTCTAAACTTATATGCATTGATCCTCTTGTAATGATTATGCACAAAGTCAAAAAGACTTGACAACAACCATTACAGAACATTCCAAAGGAGATCGGCTCCTTGGAAACATCCGTCTTGCATTAAGTCTCCTAATCTTACACAGATTGAATAATTTCTAACTTTGAAACATTTCCAGATTCCATTTTGACTATCACTTTTGAACAAAGAGTTGCCTCCTTACAGATTATGTCAATATGGTCCTTCCAGAATTATCACTATACTTCCAACTGTCCTTGAGCAACCAATCTTTGGTAAACCTTAGATTGTCCTCGACAATTGTTTAATCCTTTTAGTCATATCCAATTCTAGACCTTTTCCCTTCTTAATGCCCCAGGAATTTGGAAATTTTTAGAAAGGATGAATATAGCACATGTAATCAATCCTATATCCGAAGTATATGGGACACCATTCATGATGTCTCACATAAAGACTAAACCAGTCTTTTGCTATAACATTTCCATTCCTATTTGCCAAGTTCTCATAATTCAAATTATGAAAAGGGATGTCATAATCATAATCGAATTTTAGAACGCAAATAATGGACTCATATGCAAAATTTCCTTATGTTGAGCCATTCCAACATTAAATTCATATATATATATATATATATATATATATATATATATATATATATATATATATATATATATATCCTTGACTAAATGATTAAAACCTCACGATCTAAGCTTATAGATTTGAGATGAAGTATAATTTCTTCTCCCTTAATTATAGCAAAACAACCTTTTCCCAATTGAAACCTTTTGTTTTCTATAATTAACATTGCTAACTTGCAATACTTATCATAATTATCATTCTCCCACTAACATGATGATTATTAGCATAACACTTATGGTCCCACTAGCTTTGACATGTACTCAGAAATCAGCTGACTTTCTTACCAAAGTTCAGATTTCTGATACTAGATTGTTTTGATAAAACTTTATCAAAATCATACACCTTCCCTTAGATAGCACACTTTTGTGTCTAAAAAATTATTAAGAGGGATGTCGTAATCATAATGGTTAGACCTTTTTGCCACTTCTCACAAGTCCAGGTTGGTGTGCCGGTAAACCACACACGCTCCACGAACGACTTTGAGAATGAAAATTTCACAATTGCTATCTAGCTAAAATCTACTTAGTGAAAGTGTTTCCTCACCATCATTTTCATGAATCGGAGAGAAACCTTATGACACTTCTATTTTTATGGTGTATGATTTCCTACCCATATGAATTTGTCAAAACCATAATCACAAGACAAGGGTAATGACAAATCCAATCTCATATGGACTGAACTCAATCTTAATTTTTTGCCACCTGGCAGCTCAAGGGCCTGCCATTGCTTCCAAGTTGTTGTGCAACCAATTGAGAACTCTAAGAACTCATATGTAAAGCCAACTTTAATTGGAATGGGCACAGAATATGTCAATACGATAGGTTATGAACCTCAAGTCGTGTGCTAGTGAAGAACTTCAGGTTTTATTCTTGATTAGTTCTTGAGACTTTCAAGACCTTTAAGACTCCCACTGTCTTCTTGACGTATAAGACTCCCTTGTCAAACATCCAATAGATAGTGCGGATTCTAAGACAAACACTTCACACAATTGGCCTTGGTTGGTCTTTGTTTTATCCAAAACATCACAACTTACCAATTTCAAATGTACAAGAGTAGAAAACTTTTACTCTTACATTTTATACGTGTTTTTTTTAAACCTTTCTTTAAGACATGTCACTCAAGTTACAATCTTGGAGTATGACTCTAAGACTTGTATTGGAACAAAGTATGACTCATCTTCTTGATTTAACCATTTCAACAATTCAAGTTCCTCTTCTTAGTCATAAGAATGCACTAAGATTTCCTTAGAGAACTAATTTTGATATGGTTTCTTAATCATTAAGATGATCACAAAAACTAATACTAAAGTACTCTCTCATCTTTTCAGATTTGAGAAATTTTTATCCTTCTGCCTAAGTTGATTCTTCTTATTCGCTCTGCCATACATTGGAACCTTTTCCAATGTCTCAGAATTACACTTAAGCTTGTAAATATAACCATATTTGCTAAGCTTTAGTAAATTATGACGAATAATCTTATTGATCTTTTGTGGTGGACTTGAGCAGTGCACAAGAATGTGTACTCGATCCCTTAGTCCTTCACTTGACTCACACATCCATGTGAACAAGTAATTCGTCTTAATTTTCCAATACTTGAAAGTTCTCATTCATCATGCTATACAACTTGCATGATTCCAAGTTCCGGTCCAATTGAAACTTGGGTGATGAGAATTTTTCCTTATTTGGTAAATTTAGACATTACCACAAATGAAAGAATCAATTTCATATTTCCACTCTTGCTATTAATGGAATCATATAAGCAACAATTTTTTCCTCAAATGCCATTGTAAGGATATTTTAAAATAAATAAAATCTAAAATTTCCTTTTATTTTAAAAATTTGCGGAAAAACTTATCCTTACAATCCATATGAAAACATGTTGTTATCTATTCCTAAGCAATATCTCATAACTCCTAGGACGTAGCTCAAGAATTCGATCTTCAAACTACGCGATAGAAATCCATCTACGCGATCAGATTCAGCATATTCTTTCTTTAAGTTTCTTCACTTTTCTTTGATTCTTAAAACATCACCATGTGACCCAGTCACATCATGTATCAAGAATCTCAGAATAGAAACTTAGCAGAGTTAGATAGTGGACTTTACCTGAAGTAGAGTCAAACTTATTGACTTTAACATCCTTAGGTAAATTTGGAAGCTTCGCAACCAATGCCTCTTTCTTTGGCAATATAAACATATGAACCCTTTGGTAATGGTACACGGGACTATCACAGACTTAGCTTTTCTCTTTACCATTTGGTCAACCGAGTTGACTATGGCAGATCCATTTCCATTGGGAAGAGAATGCTTTTCTGGATTTCCTATGTCACTATTGTCAATGTCCATCAAGTTTTTAGGAAGTTGATCTTAGCAAATAGATAAGATCATTATGGGTCTTGTCATAGTCTCTTTCATAGGAGTCCCAAAGGAGCTCACTATGTGACTTAGAAAGTGATTGAACCACTCAAGACTTTGACACCCAACTCTCCCAGCTTGTCAATATGTGACTACATCTCCAAGATGTGATCACACCTAGACCTTGCCTTGCCAATAGGGCTTAAGTGACCTTGAACTTGTGGCTTAGGGAGAATAATTGGAGGAGGTGAAAGAAGTATGATTTCCAAGGGACATCATCTTCATTTAGGAAAGCTTGTTTCAAGAGATTTAGGAAGATCATAGATGTCTAAACCAGACATCTTTTGGGAGATATTCAAGATAGTTGATTTGAAGTCCTTAATATAACACCCAATATGAAATATTAAGGCTAGGACCCAACACAATACTTTTATAACTTGGAAGAGGGATGTCGTAATCCAAGCTATAAAATATTTGAAGGTAGGTGAATGACGATTCACCAATTCCACCATAAAAAACGAAATAATTATTAGGTTTTCAATTGGATTTGAAACTCCTAGATCTGTTGAGATTCATTGAACTGTTCAATGGCATGTTTCAATCTCGAGTGTGCCCTTCAGGTTTTGTGACTGGGATGCCGAGGATCACAAAACAAGGTGTGAAGTAACCATGCAAATTACTTGGTACCCTTAAGTGTTTACCCCTCAATCGATGTGCCAGTTAACCACACACGCTCCATCGATACTAATGATAAACATTAAGTTACCCTTTGCCTACCTTGTTAAATACGAGTTAGTGTGCCGGTTAACCACACACGCTCCACTAACCGACTTCAACAAAGTGCAAAGTGTAATTTCATGGATTAGCACCATATTCACATTTTCCTAAGTAACTAAGATTGGGTATTAATAAAAGGTTTAGTTACTTAGTATTTATCATTAATACTTTTAATGAAGGGATAATTCTAGTCCTGTCAAACTCGTTCGGCTAACGACCCTCCACCGGTCAAGGAAGCGGTGTGTGAGAGTGGACACCCATTAAACTACCATTTTATAAGCAGTAACCTTATACCCCCTTATAGACTGGCTTCGTGAATGAGGCCTACTAACAGTAAGACTGACTTTACTCTTATACATATATATAAATATTATTAACTTATAATATTATAAAGTATAAGGGTTGAATTTTAACTTTTAAAATTCTAAGGGCTAACTTGGAATTAAAGTATTCATAAGAGAAAACTTTACAAATTCCAAAACTTGAGGGCAAGTTTTGAAACTATTCAAAACTAATTAATTCCATAACTTATGTGTTTAAAGTAGTTTTAATCCAAAAACTCTTCAAGTTCCATAACTTGAGGACAAGTTATGGAAGACTTTAAACTAATAAAAGAATTAACTTTTTCTTTATTTTATAACTTATGGAATTAATTAAGGTTATATTTTTTTTTATTTATTATTTAATGAAGAGACTCTTGGTCCTCCATAACTTGAGGACAAGTTATGTAGTCATAAAACCATTTAATTAGAACTAGACTCTTCATTTTGTAACCTTTGCCAACTTTTATGAGTTTTATGAAACTTAAATGTGACTTTTCATATAACTTGAGGACAAGTTACAAAAACACATTTTAGAATCAACTCTTAGATTAATTTGGATTGAAAACAACTATTTCACTCAACTTTTCTATTAATCTAAGCAACTCATAAGAACAAGATAATTCAAAGCAAACTTTTTCATGTAATTAGTCTAAGCCTTAAACTAATACAAAACATGAATCTATTGACAATTATCTTTGAAATTGGATTAGCATGAACATTACCACATCAAAAACAAGTTTATAAGTCCAAAAACATCTTAGGGTAATGTTCCTAGTCCAATTCCAGCCAAAAAAGTCGAATTTATGCTGTCTGGGGGTCCAACTCGTCGAGTGCACGAACCAACTCGGCGAGTTGGATGCATTTTGCCTTGGACTCGGTGAGTCTACTGGGCAGACAACATCAAAACTCGATTTTTCAGCTCCTTTTGCAAGTATAACAAGAAAACAAGCCTAGGCTCTGATACCACTGTTGGGTTTTGAGCATTCTAACACTCCTAAGTGTACATGCAACCCTAAATACCTTGGATATATGTTTTCTCTATTATACATGCAAATATGAACATCCAAGGTATTATCCTAATCTAGCATACACAACAATTAATATAACAAGATAGAATATATACCTCTTTGATGTAGAAAGTCTTCATGAAGCTTGAGTGCCTAGTGCCCCAAGTGTGACACCTCAAATGGTTCACACAACACCAAATACACTTGGAATAACTTGAGAGAATTCTACACTTCATGAAAATCCACTAGCCCTCCTTTTACACACACTAGTGCCGATTTTGGTCAAGAATAAGATGCATATATAGTTAGGGTTACACCATGTAAACCCTAATTGGCATGGCCTTTCATTTGCATGATCCATGGGTACAAAAACACCATGGAGCATCCATGGAGCATCATATGGGTTTTAGCCCAACTAGATAATCCATGGAGCATTAGCCCACTATATAAGTATGGATGATTTGCACAATCAACCCATATATTTAATTAGTCTTCTTTTGATCACTTAATTAATCCTAGATTAATTCTTGATCAATACTAATTAAATAATCTTATTAATATTATTAATATACTAGAACTTATAATATATTAATAACCATAAGTGTCTTATTTCTCTCATTTAGTCTATCCAAGTGCATGATGCCATGCAACCCAAATGGACCATGCCGGGTCGGGTTAAGTCTTACCAATTATAGTTATGGACTTAGACATTAATCCAACACATTTTTCACCAAAACTAAATGCTTATGAACTCACCAGCTTTATGTTGATATTCTTTCAAAACTGCTTGTATTCTCAGGGGATTAGTAGATAGGTACTTTCAGGAGATTGGAGAAGTCGGAGCGTTAGAGTCACGTCTTTCTATTTTACTTTGGATATGAACAAAACTATGTACTAAGACAATGTAAAACTTATTCATATATGTATTCAATGTTTAGTTGTGTTTACTATGCTTGCTATGATACAATTGTTGTGATACTACGCAATACGTCCTCCACCCCAGAATGTTTCCGCCGTTCCGGTTTTGGGGTGTGACAAATTGGTATCAGAGCTCTTTTTTATAATGAACTAAGTATACCGAACCATACATGGTATACAGCTATAAACATTAAGGGGCCTAAGTGCTCTAAACTAAAAGTATACTTTCAAAAATATAAGTAATTTTAGAAAAAGTATACAAGTATACCTAAGTAACCGAACCAATGTCATAAGTAGAATAAAACAAAAGTATTTGGATGTTGGACATCGCGCTTAAACCTGGGCAATTATGTAATCATGTCTAGGGTCAACATAGCCTGATCAACTATATTCATTCGAGACATGACCAACATGTGCTTGGGAGTGACTGTAGTGTCGCAGCAAGTCTAAAACTTACCTAGGTACCATAAAAGTTCTAGAGTAAAGCATAAGGGTTAAAATACTATAGGAGTATTTTAGGATGCTATAACGACCGAACCAAAAACTTACCCAGGAATCCATCCCTCGAGAATCAATCATGAAACTATAATACATTAGAAGTATTATTAGATTCGATGCCTAATAACTATCCCTTTACCCTTTATCTCGCGTAGATAGCATGGCCGGATTCCATATCCCTGACGACCCGTATTTTCCCAACCAAGGAAATGTTGGATGGCTCGAGGCAGAGCCAGAAGAAAATAATGAAATTCCCTTGGATGATGATTTCGCAGAACAATTCCCCGAAGAGGCCAACCCAGAACCTAAAGTCGAGAACCTAACTCCAGTAGCCCCGATACCAAATCCTAACCCCCGACTTGAGTTTGAAGGCCCAACGCCTATATGGATCGGAAGCTTGGATAGATGGAGTCACGAACAAGGCCAACCCTGCCCGTACGAAGTGGATCATCGCTTCTACAATGTGAACGAGGGAGGCTCCGCAGACAGAGCCCTTCCGATCATAGTCCATCGAGTGGCTCGCAATGTGGAGCTACATGTGGCAACCCTTCAGCGGACTATGGAGCTTGAGGCAGACTCGGATGCCAACACAAACCACATTCGTAATCTCGAAGTTGGTCATGGGAGAACTATGAGGGACAATGAAGATCTACAACAAGATCTAGCTACCACTCGAGTTGAGGTCGTGGAGCTCCGAGCACGCCAAATAGTATACGAGAGCCGCCTGCTTGACATGGAGCGCCATCTGGCTAACTTAGGGATCCATCCAAGGAGTGCCCGTCGCCGATAGGAGAAGACTCTACTCATCCTTCCTTTTCGATCTAAGGAACAACTTTCATAATTATGTTCTAAGTAGCTCTTTTCTGTAAACATCTCTGTCCTTCATGTTGCCAGGACTTTTTTCCTATTAGAATGACTTAGACCTACTTTTAGGTCAAGGGTTCCGAAATATGTGTAATCCCAGTTTCAGTTATGATGGAAACAATCATATTCCAGTTAAAGATTATATTCGTCAAAAATATACCTTAGAACGATAGCATGCAAATTAAGCAACTTTATCAAGGTCCTATCACTGTTTTGGCCTCAAGACAGGTATCATAGGATGTACTTAGACGATCATTCCTTTTCCCCATCAATTTCATATCAGTCTCCATAAAAATCTACGATGTTATAATCGGCATGAGATGGTTGAGCCCCAAATCGTGCTGATGTCCCTTGCATTCGAAAGGGTGACTCATCTCAATCTTTCCCTGACGAAGCCCTCACTGGTTTTAAGTGATAAAATTTGTTCGAACCTTCGTATCATTTCCTACGCCAAAGCCCAAAAGTATCTGTGAAAGGGATGCCATGCATTCCTGGCTCATGTGGCTGATGAGACACAAAAAGTTAAAGACCTCGAGAGCATCCCCTAAGTCTGCAACTTTCCTGATGTCTTCCCCAAAGACATTCTAGGGATTTCTTCTTAGCGTCAAGTTAAATCCTGTGTCGACTTGATCCCCGAAACTACTCTTATAGCTAAGTCTCCTTAGCATCTAGAGCCGAAGAAAATATGAGAGTTATCCAGCCAGCGCAATGAGCTGAACAAAAAGGAGTTCAAAGGTTTATTGTATGCGAGCTTTATTGCGATTAAATCTTTATCTATTCTTGCTAGGACCACATCATGGGGATGTGGATCGAATCAATGAGAGTCAGATAGCAAAAACGGGAAATCTTAATGCAAAGATATACATTTAGGATACATCTAGGGGCAACCATTGTTCTTTGCAAGCTTCTTTTCTTGACATATAGCAGAATCATGCCTCCGAAGAAACGTAACCAACCCACAGGTAAGATGCCAATCCTCCAGATGGACTCAGCTACATTCCAAGCTACTGTCACAGCAGCGGTGACAGCCGCCCTAGCTGTTCTTAACACTAACAACACAAATGTGGGTGGAAGTGTTAACGATAATCCGAATCTTGGTGTTAACCAATCTCAACAACAAGTGCCTACTAGAAAGGACACACCTAACCTTCTAAAACTAAAGATCAAAGGAAGTTGTTCAACCCAAATACCTACTGAGAGGCAACGATTTGGGACAGTCAGTACCCCAGTCATCCTTGTTGTTCCGACACCAACCATACCCTACTGTGGAAATCTCCCGCACTGCAGCACATGCAACTACCATCATCATGGAGTATGTTGAGTGGTGCATTGCACCAGATGCAATAGGAAGGGACACACCTCCCGCGGTTGTAGAACCCTAGCCAAGTTCATCACTCTGACTACCAATGTTGGGACAATTCCAACCTGAACTGCTAGCTATAATTAGGAAGGCATGCCTGGGGTGAGCAAATGTCATTTAGCTTAACGCCTGAAGAACGTTATAAAGGTCTCTCAATCATATCAAGTATGGTTATACGACTCGCAAATAAGTATAAACTAATTATGGTTTACGGACTCTACTCTTCATTGTTTTATTTTGAGTAATAAAACTATTTTCATACATACACTGATAGTAATCAGGGATTTCTAAACTAACATCTCTACCTCTAGGACGGATAACCTATTTTTAGGGAAATATAGGATTCTCCCGAGATAACTCGGCTTTTCATTAACGTATTTGTTTTTACATGTAACTAACGGATATTCATATTTATTCCATGACTCCTTGGATTGTACATACCTTGTATGAATCGGGAAGTCATGGAAGGAATGGGTTATCAAACACGCTCTTCATAAGAAAATATAGGATTTTCTTGAGGAACACTTTTCAAAAGGATCAAAGAAACATTTTTCACAAAAACTAAATGCTTAAGAACTCACAAGCTTTATGTTGATATTCTTTCAAAACTACTTGTATTCTCAGGGGATTAGTAGACAGGTACTTTCAGGAGATTGGAGAAGTCGAAGCGTTAGAGTCACGTCTTTCTATTTTACTTTGGATATGAACAAAACTATGTACTAAGACAATATAAAACTTATTCATATATGTATTCAATGTTAGTTTGTGTTTACTATGCTTGCTATGATACAATTGTTGTGATACTACGCATGACGTCCTCCGCCCCAGAACGTTTCCGCCGTTCCGGTTTTGGGGTGTGACAGGCATCATCCCCCTGGGCCCTCCAGGCGGCACTCATCCCATGCTGCGGCTAAGATGTAATCCTCCCAATCTTCTCTGTTGAAGCAAATACTCCTCAATGTCTGTGCCACGATCAGGCTAGCACCTAATATTTGTAGCCCCCGATCAGAAAAGAATGTCACCCAGAGATAGCCAAAGCCAATTAGGTTGCGATTCACCCAGAACCATTTGTCTTTCCAGTTTTTCTTGGATACTTTCGGGTTGACAATGAACACATGTATGCCTGCCTGGGAAAAGGTATGGATGCCAGATTAAGTGGAGGAGTTGAATTTGGCTTTGAAGGCCTAAAACTAAGGAAGCACTCCAAGGGCTCGACATCCAAATTCAAACCCCACAATCTTGTTGATGACATTGGGAGTCAGGTCATTCACGGAGAACCCGTACAAATGCATGATCTCATCAAAGAAATCGGTCGTCGGTGGCCATAAACCCGCCTCAAATATCATAATGAGGACTCCAACTTTTCCCTCCGGTGGCTGACATATGGTAGCCCCCTTTTCGTGGAAACAACATCCCATGTTTAGGAATGAAACCAAATTGGGTTTAAAGAGCCTCTAACTCATTTGGACTTGGCTTGATTTTGGATTGTGGTGTCGCCATTTTTTCCTTAGAGCAAGAACAGGAAAGAAGAAAGGGTAAGCAAAGAGAAGACGGAAGAAGTTGAAGAATGGAAAGTGTAAAAAGGAAACTGTTACTGATAAGGAAGTTTTTAATGAAGAGCGGGAATACTGAATCATCACCAAGATGAAACTGCCTGCACTAACCGCTTTGTCACATCAGTGAACATCGAGTCCATCTTCACCGAACACGTGTCGTGATCAAGGCTAGAGCACTCAGTTATGCTATGCCAAACGCTAACATGTAATAGCCTAGGGGACTTGTTAACTAATGTGACTTTGAGCTCAGGCTTCGGCAAACTCCGGCACCAATGGTCTCCTCGTTCCTGCAAAGTTACAATGGAAAGAAGGCCATCAGCCGTTTCCCGGGAGGTGCTCCAGGAAAGACGCTCTGACGGTCAAGTCAGTTGGGTGTTTTAGGGTTTTTAGGGCATTACTTGGAGAAGGAGAGGTACCTGTCGAGGTTGTGGGTGTAGCCTTTTATATTAGGCGCTCCTGATCGTCCGTACGAGACAGGATCGCCAAGGGCGACAAGATCAAGGGTGTTGATTGGAGGATTGTGTTCTTCTATCTTCCAGAGCGCTGCTATTGGTTCTGGAAATAGTGCCCTGATTGTCTGCTTTGTCGCTTGACCGTATCATTTGTCTTGGAGCGGAAGGCGTCCTTAGCGGGCGCGAGCCTTTTTGCAGGAGCGCCTTGCCCTTAGAGGCGCTAGCGGGCGCGAGCCTCTTTGCAGGAGCGCCTTGCCCTTAGAGACGCTAGCGGGCGCTGGGTTCTGCTAGGACTGTCTAGCCAGGCGCGGCCGGTGCGATTCTTTCCGTGCTTTTTAGGGCATGTTATCATTAACGTATCCCTAAAGGAATACGTTAAAGATAACAAAACCGCTATCTTTAGGACGACCGGTCGAAACCCGATCCTTACGCTAGATGTGGGCCCTCGCCCTCGCCCTACGACCCTGATGATTGTCACCCTCGCGCCCAACTCCAATTTCTGACTACAATCTTCAGTCTATAATAAGCTAAAACACAACTGTTCGCTTCCTAGAGCGACAAGTGTAGCGTTCAGGACACTGTCCTCTGTTTATTATGCACCAATAGCAGATGACCACAAGTGCTGCACGATCCACAAATATGACTCATCCACGTCCTGTCGGCTCAGATGGGACAAATGATATTGTTTGGATCATATGTAGAGAACAGCAAGTATAAAAGGATCCCTACTTCTCCCGAAGAAGGGATCACTTTTCTATTCTCTGAAACCCTAATCTTCATATCCTCATACACATACTAACTGGACCGTCGGAGCTTCGTCCCGGGACCACCTCCCGGACGTCGACTAGCTTTATCTCTTCACTGTTGTGATTACATGACTCTATCTAGTCGGACTATATATATATATATATATATATATATATATATATATATATATATATATATATATATATATATATATATATATATATATATATATATGAAAAAAATCATAAATGGTCCCTGTGGTTTTTCAAAATCTGAAGTTCATTCCCATGGTTTAAAAACCTCATAGATGGTCCTTGTGCTTTCAAAACTTTTGACGATTGGTCTTTATTGTTAACTCCGTTAAGTTTATCCGTTAACTGAAGGGCATTTTCGTCATTTCACGACCACAGGGACCATTTATGATGCTTTCATTTATTAAAAAAATAATATGCAAAAGGGGTCCCACCTCTCTCTCTCTCTCTCTCTCTCTCTCTCCATCCCAAAAAAAAAAAAATCAAACGATCAATACAATCCTCCACCTTATCTTTCAAAAGGAAATATGATTTTTGTACAACCAAAATTATTTAGAATTTTACTCAAATCTTTGAAGAATTAGATCAGATACAATTCCAAATCAATTGCACACTCACGAAGTATCTCTGGCACTCTTCTCCCTCTAGCTCTCATCTTGCATTTCTCTCTCTCTCTCTCTCTCTCTCTCTCTCTCTCTCTCTCTCATACACACACATATATTTTGACCTCTGGTGAAGAAGGGGAAAGAAGAACCGACGAGCTCACAAATTCTCAGCCCCCTCTGGTCATTTAGCAATCCCACAAACACCCATTGAAGATCATTACTACTGTTATCCTCCTTCCTTCTTTGTTTTCTGTCAAGAACACACCATCGGAGTGGGTGTTTTTTCGGTGCAAACACGAGAGACAACAACCCTCCTCCTCTTCCCTTTTCTGCTCGTCGATCTCGTTCAAATACCCTCTGCCACTAATCGTGTATGCGTATGTGTTTGTAGAAACAAATTTTTGAAATTTGGGTTCTTAACCCACTGTGATGATATTGAAATTTTTGTTCTTAACCTAATCAATAACACACATACATTTAATAATCCTACCTTCTTCCACACACGGGTTTCTCCCAAAATTACTCAAATTCTATTTGCAAGTTGTAAATCGATAGATTTAAGATGTAAGTGAAAAATTCTCATAAACTTTTATTGTTACCGGTTTCTATGAAAAAGCAAACTCACAGGTGGTGGTCTAGATCAGGTCGCTGGTATTCGATTAACTTCGACGACCACTTCCCGCTCCTACGTCTAATCATTGTCCTTCTCAATGTCAGTCGACGTCTTTCTCGTCGTTCGGAAAAAGAAACACCATTCCTATGATTCAGAAAAATTCTCCGTTCTGAAACCCTCAAACCACAGAAAAAAAAAAAGATGAAGAAAATGTAGATAAAGCGTATAATAGGGGCAAATCGATGGCATCAGGGAAGGGGCAGAGGTCGGTAGCGGTTGTTCTGTCAGTGTCTAGATAAGAAAGCATGTTACAAACAACAAATGGGTGCTAGGTTTCAATGGTTGTAAATGTTTACAAAAATAAGGAGGAAAGAAAGGTAGGTCAATGATGTTGGCTAAGAGAGAGAGAGAGGAGGGGTGAGACCCCTTGTGCATTTTTTGTCTTTTTTTTTTTAATAAATGAAAATATCATAAATGGTCTCTATGCTCGTGAAATGACGAAAATGCCCTTTCAGTTAACGGACAAACTTAACGGAGTTAGCAATAAGGACCAATCGTCAAAAGTTTTGAAAGCACAAGGACCATCTATGAGGTTTTTAAACCACGGGGACTGAACTTCAGATTTTGGAAAACCTAAAGGACCATTTATGATGTTTTTTCTATATATATATATATATATATATATATATATATATATATATATATATATATATATATATACTAATAAAAGAGTAGTTTTTTTGTCATGTGTCATCATATTAGAACTCTTAATTAATGTGTTGCCACTTGTCAATATATTAGTTCTCCATTTTAAATTTTTTAGACATCCTCATTAATGTGATGCTATTTGTCAATGTATTTATTATCTATTTTTAAATTTAAATTTTATATTAATGTTTTCATTAATTCACAAATAAAAAAATGTCTAATATATATTAAAAATTAATTTTACATATTTATTTGAATCAACTATTATAATTTCGCATAACTAAAAAAACATCTTTTAAATTAATAATTTATTTAAAATAACTGATTAATAATTTTGAATTTTTAATATAAAAATTTAATTAATTTTATAACCGTGGTTCCTACGGGTTATATATATATATATATATATATATATATATATATATATATATATATATATATATATATATATATATATATATATATATATATTTGGTGGATTCAACATAGAAATAAATAATTCATAGAAGAACCATAGAACCATCTTTTCAATTAAATACTAATAAAATAGGAAATTAATTACAATACTAATGTTCATTGATGACCATTTAAATACATCTCTCATATTACCATAACTTTGTTATGTACATAAATGTTTATAACTGAACATTCATACAAAACCTAAAATTTTTGGTTAATAAATCGATTAATGAACATATGTTAGTAACCGAACATTTCTAAAAAAAATAAAAATAAAAATAAAAAATTAAGATGTGTTTTTGTTCATAACTAAACATTTATACAAAAAAAATATGTTCATACATTGATGTGCCTATGTTCATGAATGAACAATTTTACAAAAACTCATAAATATGTAACATATGTGCATACGGGTTCATAAACACTATGATTCTTATATGTTCTAGAATAAATATGTAATTCAAAACTGAACATTTACCCAAAAACTCATATTTTTCCATGTGCATAGATGAATATTGTTACAAAAATCCAGAAATTGATGATGTTCATACGTGTTCAGTATCGAATATACATATGAATGGTTATGAATATACATATTTTTAATACATCATGTAGACATGCTAAAATATGTAACTTTTAATGAATTCACAGTCCCATTTGATGCCGATCTTGTAACCACCAAAACGATTTCTAATTGTGTTTACTTTCAGAAATACCGTCAAGTTTCTGCACGCCAAGTAAAACACAATATTAATAAATCAATAAACAAACTATGTATGTGTTTATGGATACAATTTAATTCAATAAATCCACTTTATGTATTTAACAACTTATAAACATTCTTAATGCATATTTAAGAAAAAAATCAATTAAATTCAACCAAATTAGCTTATCAATCAACAACATGCAGATATAAGGTAGTTGTTTCAGTGGTTGTTGGTATGAACTAAGAATTTATATTATAATATACATATTGCTTAAATTCAATACAAGAAAATAATATAAGATGTAGTTCTAACGAGGTGAATTCATGAATTGTTCTTTTCCTAGTTTAATTCATCATATTGCTAAATTGATTAAGTTCGATGCAAAATTGATTAAAGTGGAAGATTCTTACCTACAGAAACAGATCCAATTCACAGCTTCATGAATAATCAAAAAATTAGAAATTAAACAATCCATATTAGAAACATATTACACCAACCAATATGATTTTTTTTATCTAAACAAAATTAAAAATGAAAAGGACAAGGAGCAGCCATCCTCAATATAAAGCCGACAAGTAATTATTAAAACGAACGTTAAACTCATTGTTTTCAACAAACACTAAATAAATCAAAATCAATTATTATATATAATAAAGAGAATGGCTAAATAAACATCACATTTGTTAGAAACACAGCCCTAATAAACAAGTCAACAGTGCTTTTTTACATTGAACACCACTGTTTTTTTTTTAAATCTGTATATTCATAACCAAAATAAAAACTATTCCCTATACAAATCAAATCAAGACACTAACTCAATATTTTGTTTTTCTTTAATTCACGTGTCCTTCCTTTTATTTTTATTTTCTTTATTTTTTCATATTTTCTTTTTTATTTTATGCTTGAATATTAATATTTTTTTTTGCAATATATATTTTGTCACATAGTTTTAGTAATCAATAATAAAATGTTTTATTTGTAATAAGGTATAATTTATCTTGTTTTTATTATAATAAGTAATATGTAGGCGTACGTTTTTATGTAATAAGAATAATAAATATATATATATATATATATATATATATATATATATATATATATATATATATATATATATATATATATAATTAAATATAAATGATTAATTATTTAGTTTTAATTAATATAGATTAATAACACATATATTTGTATATTATTTAATAATTAAATATAAATGAATACATAAAAACAAAAATATGATGCAAAAAATAATAGCATTAACTATCCTTCATGAATACATAAATGCATAATTCGAGAAAAAATTAATACCCTTTAACAATCCTCTATAGTTATAAAAGGTATTTCAGGATTGTAAGGTTTCAGCTGTCTATAAAGTTCTAGACGTGACATGAACATAGTTTCTCATCCAGCTACACACCGGGCTTTGTGACGGATCCAAAAAGCTGAAATGGTAGGCAGCGGGCAATCTTCTTCTAATTGTACCATCACATAATGATTACCATATACAAGTGAAATCGTAATAACGCGATGGTACAAAAATTCCTCCGGGCCTTTTCAAAGAGGAAAGAAAGTGACATAGTCTTGTTTGGTTAAAAAAAATAAGGACTACACCAAATCTGTTGGCAATGAGGATACCTGAAATTCAGGCATAAGTAACCAGTGACTTGTAGGTGTCGTTGATTGTAAGAAATTCAACGAAGTATATATGGTGAAAACTCTTGCATATGCATCGTATGAACTTAATAACTCGTCTAGTAGTTGACGTTGAACATAGAGCTGGTCATTCTCGCCATACCCAAGACAAACAGATATTGCTCGAAATCCATAGTTTCCATCCCCCTCTGCATCTTGTATATGTGTGATGTAAGGATGAAACATCACTTGAATTTCATCTATTAATAGTTGATTATAGCATGATTGAGGCTCTTCCTTCAAGTCTGGAATTGTAGTTATGTATGAACTATGTCTTGCCAGTTCCCTATTGTTCAACTCAACAAATTTTGACGTGGTTGAAAAGTTGCAGCTTCTAGGAGCTTGATTGATAGAATCAGTTTGTTTTTGTTTTTGTTTCTTCAAACTTGGTCGTCCACGTGTATTTTTTGAATTGCGGGTTCTCTAATGTGTGTTTTACTTGGCTGGAATATATCTAGTAGCTTTCTCATCATGCTTTTTTTCACAGCTTTCGGTTGCTTATTATAGGTTTCTTTAATCATTTCAAATTTACCATCACCACATATATCCTCATTTTCCATAGGAATTGACGGTGAAATTTTAAGCTTTCTCCAGAATACATCTATCGGTTCCAATGGAATACACTCGGCTGCATTGAAATATCATTAATATATAAACAGTCAATATATAACTTAAATTTAAAAAACAATTGTCAAATGTACCCACCAGAGTTCAAGTACGTTGATAGCATGCAAGCACATGGTAAGCCACAACTATTTTGTAGTTTACAACCACAGTTTGAAGAGTCAAATTGATGTACCTGTTGAAGTTCCTCTACAAGCATATCCAGAGCTTTAAGTGAAACATTACCCCGCAATAAGTCGAAACACAAAAATTTGTGTTTGTGTTTGGAGACAATCATGCTCTTTTCAAAACTATCATTTATCGCTGTAAGTTGAGACTTCATAAACCAATCAATAGCACCAACAAATTTAGCTAAAGAATAATTTTTTTCTTGTAAATACTTCTTTAATGCTGAATGTTGGCCCTCAACTCTGCTGCTGGTTCATTGTCCAAAGTTCAAATGTTGATCAATTCAAACAGAGACACACATTTCCTTATACTTGTTTAACCAAACATCGTCCAAATACTATAAAATATCTGGAATTATATAAATGTTATTATGTATAAAAAGCCTTCTAAATTTGTAAACAAGTAATTACCAAATAAGAAGAATTGTACCTTCATGTTCTCTTAACATTGACTACAGTTTTCTATAGTTTTCGGTGTAAGATGTCCATGTTGGAGACTCAACAAGTATACTCCACATAGCACGAAAGGATTTCCACTTAGCTTTCAATGGGATCAGCGTCTTACAATGCTTTCTAATATTTTTGGTAATGTGCCATCGACAAAGTAAGCGAGTTTCATAAGGGAAAACTTGTTGGCATGTATTCACCAATGCCAACTCTCTGTCCGTCACTATAACGCGTCATTGCATGCACTTTTCTAGTGTCAACCTTAGACATGTTAACACCTACTTATAGCTTTTCTCCTTTTTGTTAATGATAAAGGCAAAAGCAATGATAAATGCCTTCTTGGTTGAAGTTACTCCAACAATCTCAACAAAAGGCATACATAACATATTTGTTTGTTTTGTATGTTGCATCAATAATCAAAACATGTGGAAATGCTTGCCATATATATAAGGCATACATAACATATTTGTTTGTTTTGTATGCTGCATCAATAATCAAAACGTGTGGAAATTCTTGCCATATATATAACGACAGTGGATGAATGAAAATTAGGTTTTCCAATTCATTTGAAATATTATTTACGGAAAACTCGATAACAAGTTTTTTTATCATTCAAAATTCTCATAAGAACCTGCATTGAAATATCGTTAATTAATAAAAATTCGATATATAAATTATATGTAAAATATACTTGTTGAAGTATTATACATGCATCAGAGTTTTTCCATCATTCTAGGACGAGCGAAGCTTCTACTGTGCATTGTATATGGTTTTGAGTATAGAAACATTATTCTCATCATGCTTTTTCAGTATCGAGAGTGTGTTGCATGGTTCAACATTCTGACTTGTCAAGTCAGCCACCAACTTTTTTTCGTTTTCTTTCAAATGCCTAGCATAAGCATGTCCTTCCATATGTTGTGTAGGTGGATGGTTATGTTGAACACATTTCAACCTCAATGTCCACCATCAAATTGTTTTATATACGAACCTACCAATTTAAATGGACAATTGATTTTTTTGGTGCCCGAATTTTTACTTGTTGCTTTAATTTTGTATTCATCACCACGATCACAAATAAGTGTGACATAAGACACCATACCATTTTCATTTTTCTTTGATCTTCTTCTCACCATGACATAACCAAGAGAAAATATTTTGTTTTGTACCCATCCCATCAACTCATTTAGAGAACCGTACACCTAAAATTCAAATAATCTCAGTTAATAACTAGTGAACATTATAATGATTAAAAAAATTAATATCATGATAAGTATTATACTCGTTCGGTGAAAAATGTTGATATCCCCATAGAGAACTCATCGCCTTCATTTAAGTTTTTCCCGTAAAAATTCGGCATCTTTTCGATAAAACTATGAACATAACAAAAAAAATGTTATAAAAACTAAAATAATATAAAATAACTGATTAAAAATAAATATATAATTTTTTTAAAAACTGATTAATATTAAAAATCAAAAGCAACCGCCGCCGTTGCTTGAAATGTGCACTTATTTAAAAAGCCAATTTATTTTAAGAAACCAAAAAGCAACAATTCATTTATTTTAAAAAAAATTGTTTTCTTATAAAAAATTATTTAGCGTGGTCAAACCACTTAAAAGGTTAGCCCACCCACTTAGAATGTCTGACCAATTTATCTAATTAAAACCCTAAAAACCCTAAGACCACACAATATTTTCATTTTCAATCTATTTGTTGTGAAAGACGTCGCCCCATCTGTCGGAGCACAGCAGCCAGCAGTCGCCGAAGACACGATGCCACCGAAGCATTACCGACATCAAACCTCCGACGAGGAGTCCATGCCACTAGAGCATCGCCGACACCATGAACCTCTCCCTTATTTGTGTCTTCACGCAATCATTAGAGGAACACCGCCATTCATCTTTATTTCAGGCGGCGGTGATGCTCACCGTCGGTGATGACGACCAAGACGACGTTTTCTCTCCATTTATCTGTCTCTCCACGTTTTCGTTTTTCCGGCAGCGAAGATCTAGACGACGCCTCCGGCGGCGATGATGCTCGCCGTCAGCGATGATTACCATAACTCGTTCCCTATATATATATATATATATATATATATATATATATATATATATATATATATATCTTTCTCTCTCTCTCTTGATGTCATACACTTTTCCGACGGCACTGCTGCCAGCCGTCGGCGATGATGACGGTGGTCGGACTGAAGTAACCAATGTTATATTTTAAATCCTGAAATAATAACCAAAGTTAGAAATTTTATGTAAACTGTATTAGACGGTTAGATTATTTTTTTTATAATAAAATATAAGTTGTTATTAGTTATATTGATATTAATGTGATTTATTATATATACAATTTACAAGATATAGTTTATCATGTTTGAATTTTTTGAGGTCTTCAATATAGCTATTAAATAGGGTGTTTTTTTAGAAAAAATAGTTTTACTTTCAAAATGGGGTGTATATAAGTTGTTTATTTAGCAGCTAACATAATAAAATGTATAGACTATCCATACCCCTTTATCTTCTATTAATACCCCTAATCATTATATTAAGTTCTTCTATAAATGATTAAAATGATTAAGTAATAATTTATCTTTTTTTTACTATAAGGATTAAGTAATTATTTGATATACAAATAATTGATTGTCTATTTAATCTTTTTTAACAAAACATTTTTTTATATATATTATATATATTATTTGTATGCAAACTATTTAATCTATTTAGTAAAATATTTTTATATTTTAAATTTATAAAACAAAAAACGTTTGTTATATATTATTTATATGCATCTAATAAAATTATTTTATATAAAAGAATTATATTTAACACACGACAATAATAAAATAAGATTTCAGCAACGGATAATAAAAAAGTTCAAATACATTCGCACTTAATCGATATGTATCCAAGGTGATACAACACTACGATGCCTAAGTTGATTGTATAGTTGATTGTATAATTCAAAACGAGACCAATACATAGTTTCCCATGTAGATGTTGATGGGCTTCTTTGGGCATTCCAATACATTGTGGTAGGAGGCATTGGGTAATATCCTTTCAAAAACACCGACATATAATGGATGCCATTTACAAATGCCAATGTAATGGCTCGATGGGGTTGAAACTCTTCGGGACCTCTCCAAAGAGGGAAGCGTGTCATATATTGGTTGTCGCTTAAACAATGAATGATCACACTAAACCTGTTTGAAATTAGGTAACCAGTCAAATACATATGCAACCAATATCGAGAAGGTGCAGGTGTTTCAAACCAACGCAATGAGTTGTATACCTGGTTGAACCCATCAATAAAAACTCTATGGTATGCGTAATATTGACTCTCTAACTCTTCAAGAAATTGTTTTCGAATATAAAGCCACTGGTCTTCATTGTACCCCAAGACAAACAGCTACCACGCAAAACCCACAATTTCCATCACCTTCTACATCATGTATATCGTCAATGTAATCATGAAATATTCTGGAATACTTCTCGGTTGGAATGGATCATGGCTCAATGGTTCATCATTTAAGTCAGGTTCTTTATTTAAATCGAACTCAACAAACTTTAATGTGGTTGAGAAGTTGTAACTACTAGGCGCTTGATTTGGAGGATTGACTTTCTTTTTATGGCGTTTCTTCACACTTGGTCGTCCATTAGTGTTTTTTTGAACCGTAGGTTCTCCAATGTTAGTTTCTGTCACACCCCAAAACCAAGAACGGCGGAAACGTTCTGGAGCGGAGGACGTCATGTACAGTATCACAACAATATAAAGTAGTAAACAAGCAACAACATCATCCATTGCATTAATAATAGAATTATTATACAAGTGTGTTCTGTCAAATTTCGATAAACACTAAAGCATAAATCAAAATGAAAGATGAGTCTTCAACGAGCTCCATCTTCCCTAATCCTTACATCGGTACCTGTCTATGATGACCTAAGGATACAAGTAATTTTGAAAGCGAGTATCAGCTTTGAAGCTGGTGAGATCATAAGTATTTTAGTGTCTAAATTTGTATGTAAGAATTTGTATATGAACTGTAAGTATTGAAAATGTTTGTAAAACAACTGTAAACGTTTGAAAAACTCTAGAAATCCCTATGATTCCTACTATTATAATAGGGAGTCTTCTACCAAGACTTAACTGATCTATATGTAGCCTTCTACCAAGGCATCTAGTGTCTGTGTGTGTCTCTTGTAAGAGTGTGTATTTTCCCAAGTCTGACTATCATTAACCAAAAATATAGTTTCTACATTACCGTGCATCGTGTGAATGTTCACGAAGTGAATGTAATGGGAAAATGAAATAGTACTATGGTGTAGTGTCGAACTACAACCGTACTAATTACCTTAAGTCTAGGGTAATTCTTCTAAGTACTGTAGTATTGGAAATAAATAACTACATCGGTACTCAACTGCCTTATTTGAGGGACAAGGTATAATGTGATGTCTAGATCCCAGACTATACGCTCCCCTATCAAAGGGATTTTGGGACCTACTCACGACCCCTGCATGTATGCAAGCCATGAGCATCCACATTACTATGATCATGTATACTCGATATAACGATCACAATTGCGTTGTGATTCATCGGTATAGTTAGATCCTGAACTGGTTCCATGCTATAGCACCTAGTGTCGTCTGTTCTATGTATATGTAAGCGTACTCATGTAAGTGTGATCATGTAATTGTACTTATGTAAGTGTGATCATGTAATAGTATAGTAGTGTACTGTAATGTTCTACGTGTGCTAGCTGAAATGTGTGTTCTCTCTCTATCTAGCAAGTATAGTAATGTAATCGTTCTGGTATCGTTGTATATGTTCTCTTTCTAGTATAGTTGTATATGTTCTTCTCTAGTATAGTTGTATATATTCTTCTCTAGTATAGTTGTATATGTTCTTCTCTAGTATAGTTGTATATGTTCTTCTAGTAGTAAGTATTGACTCATGAATGAACTGACTCATAGTATGATATCGCGTTCTAATAATAATTCTAGTATCTTCCTAAACTACCCATATGGTAGTTTACTAGTAATCTAACTGGTACGTATGGACATGGATGTATACCCTTGCTACCCAAGGGCATGGGATGAACTGGAAGGGCCTTTATGACTATATATGTACATATGTTATATAACTAATATTTAAACGACCTTCGGACGAGTACCCGATATCCCACTAGACCACATCTCAAGCGCGAAAAGGAAATAGGGTGGATAGCCTTCCTAAGTCTTTTAAACATTTCTTATATAACTATACATATAGAGGCATGCAATTTATAATATAAAAGCATAAATAAGTTTTGTAAAACCTTTGAACATAATTATTATCTTAAGAGAAGATCGACTTGATGTCAATCGATAAAATAGTTTGAAGTGAAAACAGTTTGAAGTAAAACGATTTGGTAATAGCTTGGAGTAAAACGGATCGGAGTGAAATGGTTTGAAAAGGATCATACAGTGTGTAATGAACAGTTTAATAAGGATTTTTAAACATATAAAACATTTAAGAAAATCATTTGAGGGGCCTGTTTGGTAAAACGGTTAATGTGTAGTAAATCATTTGAATGTTGCATATTAATCACATGTGATTGATATAATAACTAGCATAATTCTACTTATTAATAACATGTGATTGATATAATAAGTAGCATGATTCTACTTGTATCCCCCGCCCCCATAAAACATTTAAAAGCAGTTTAAAACATTAATTAAGGGGTATGAACTCACCTGTTGTGGGTGATACGGATGAACTGAAGAGGTAGGACCGCTAGGTGTCAAGTGAAGTCTTAAACACACTTATGATCCTAATTAACATATAATTTCACATATATGTAACAAATTAGTCTATAAACAACTAATAAACAAGTCAAGACACCCTAGGACATGCTAAACACCTTTATCAAGTGTTATTAGCCTCTAGGATTGCATCTAAGTGTTTGTAGGGGAAGCTATTGTGTGTAGGGCTCAAGGAAAACTCCATAAGGGAGTTCACGACCCTAACAATACTACCAAATGAGTTTACGGCCATGAATTCATGAGTTTACGGCTGTGAACTCATACTTACGTGTCCATTTGATGTTTGATGCTCTATAAGGCCCTAATAAGCATTTCTACTTAATGGTTTGGTCTATGGAAGAGTTTAGGGCATAATATAACTCCTTTTTGGAGTTTACGGCTCTGGGACCATATTCCCTTGGAGTTTACAGCCGTAAACTCCCTTGGGAGGGTGTTTATGGTGTTTTCAAGTCTCTAAATTAACTGGGAACTAAACTAGGCTTTTGTACTTGGCTTTAGAAGAGTTTATGGCACCATTTGGCACCATTTTATGGAGTTCACGGCCCTAGAACCTTTTGGGCCATGAACACCTTACTCTTCGTGTTCTAAGTATGTTAGCTAGTCCAAAACTCATTTAGGTACATGCCCAAATTAGTCTCTTGGCTTAAGGAAGGTTTTAAGGGCATTTTGGCACTTAAACATGGAGTTCACGGCCCAAGAACACCCTTGGCCATGAACTCACTTTTCATCCTTGTTTCTAATTGATTTTGGTGTCCTAAATATGTAATGAAGGCTTCTATTTTGAGTTCTAAGGCTTTGAGGGATTTTGGGACACTTTTAGCCCTTAAAATGAAGTTTACTCTCCGCGTGTTCTTGGGTGGTAAACTCCCAAATCTTGGGGTCTTGATCCGATTTTGATGTTTTCTAGTCATATACACACTAGCATACAAGCCTAAGGTAGTTACCTAACATGGGGAAAAGACTAGGTAGCATTTAAGCCACATATAGGAGTTTACTCTCCAAGAACGTTCTTGGGCGGTAAACTCCCGAATCTCACAGATTTGCTATGTAATCTACATTTTTAAGCACATTATAAGCATTATAAGACAACTAGAGAAGTGTACTCACGATTTGGGATAAAAACCCGAAGATCCATGAGAGAGAAAATGGCTTTTCTCTAGTTGGAAATGTAAATAATGAACCAATTTGGTTCAGAATTCTATTTATAGTCCTGAGATATTTTTGGCAGAAAATATTTTTATTCCTGGAATGAACTCTACTATCCTAGAGTTTTGGAATAACAGTGTTGCACAAAACCCTAGTGCATCCACTCTCCTGATATCTCCTTAAGTGTAAATCCTGAAAAACTGCCAAACTTATACTCGAAGTCTGGAATTTCACTGTAACTATTCTAACTTCTATTGGATTGATATGGTTTGTTCAGAATGGAAATTTTGGGTTGTCACAGTTTCTGTGGATAATTTGTGAACATTGATTGAAGTCGTTCACAGTTTTCCGTGTATAACATCCATGTTGGAGACTTAACTAGTAACATCCATTGTATTCTAAAGTATTCTCGATCATTTTTCAACATGATAATTTTGTTGCAATGTTTCAAAAGTTTTTGCTCAATATGTTATCTACACAGTAATCGGGCAGCATCCGAAAAAACTGTTTCACATGCATTGATGAGTGCCAACTCTCTATCTGTGATTATTACACGTGAGAGCATACAGTTCTCAAGTGTTGACCTTAGACAATTTAACACCCAAGTATAGTGTGTCTGATTTTCTCTATGTATAAATGAAAAACCTATAAAGAATGTCTTTTGAGTTGAGGTCACACCAACTATTTAAACAAACGACTTATTATATTTGTCCGTTCTGTAAGTGGCATCTATTATCAACACATATGGAAATGCACACCATATCTTTCAAGACGTTGGATGGACAAAAAATAAATTATCCACCTTGTTTGAAGCACCTGTAGTAAGCTCATAGAGATAATTATTATTATGCAAAATGGACATAAGAGCATGCATTGGAGTTTTTCCTGTTTTCTCGTGCATGTGAATCTTTTTTTGTACATTACATATTGTTTTAATTACGAACACATTATTGTATAGTGGTCTTTATCACGATCTCTTCTTCGGTGAACTAGGTGTTCCAGTGGTATTCCTCACGATTTCTCTTTCTCTCGTTCTATCTTTCTGGCGATGATCGACAACGGTGGTTAATGATGATTGGCAATGGTAAAAGGTGTTTCACGATGGTAAATGGTGGTTCCGGTGGTCTTTCTTATGATTTCTCTTTCTCTCATTTTGTCTCCGGCTTGGTTTGGCTACCACCGATTAGTTGTTGTCGTCAGCAGTTCGTTGGTTAAATCTAGTTCCGATGTTGAACGATTTTTTATGTTTATTGTTCATATGTTGCTTGAATGTTTTTTTTATGTTTATATAAAATGTCAGTTGTTTATTAGTTGTTTAAATGAATTAGTGATGATCATAGTTCAATGTAACTATATATTGTAGTTTGTTCATAATCGGATTATTTAGTGTTTTTAAAAATAAAACACGGTCTTCAAAACATAAATATTATCAATATACAAGAAAAAATTGAATTCTCATTAAAAATATGAATTTATTGTCTTTTATGCAACAATTGTTGTTTAGTAGATAAAAAAACCTGTAAAAAGGAAAAAGCTGCAAAACAAAAAGTTAAATTAAAGTCAATTTACCAAAAAAACTAATTATTAAGGGGGCAGGACTAGAAAATAAGAGGTATTAATAGTAGCACCTGTAATAAAATTCAGATAGTGAATAGTTTCGAAAGAATAAGTTAGCTGGGATTTAAGTATTCGTCTTTTCGCTTATGATCTTGTCGTCGGGGTAGAGGATACAAGCCACAGTTGGCGGCGGTGGAGTTGGATTGCAATTGACAAGTTTTGATAAACGTGGTGAGACTAGGTTTAGGAAGGGGCACCATACACTAGTATAGATGTTTAATTTAGCTAACTTGCAAGCTGTTTTTTTCTCCTTAATTAAATGTAATTTAATGTTTAATTTCTATTGTATTCTTTTGCATATCTTTTTAATCTAATCCATTCATCTAATAATCTTTATGGTTATAAAGTTTGCTCTATTGTCTGTGTTAGTTCTAAAAATGATCCTTCTTTTATATATATATATATATATATATATATATATATATATATATATATATATATATATATATATATATATATATATATATAAAAGCTTAGGTTATTGTATTCTAATTAATTATTGTGTGGATGTAGGAATGAATGTAGGCCAATAGTTTTAGTTATTTTAAGTAATGGTTTACCTATCTTTAAATTAGGAGACACATTTTTAAATTAGGGAACACATGTTTAATTAATGAAAATTTTGGATTTTAAGGGATACTGATTCTTTTAATTTTGAATTCTGATTTTTTTTTAATTAATTTATTTTTAATTTTAACATAATTTTTAATTTTACTCGATTTTATTCTTTTAGAATTCAATTATATTAGAACGATATTCTATGAAAATGCCAGAATATATTCTGATAGAGTACATATTTTGATTGAATTAACTTTTTGTAGAAAAACAACATTCTTGAACATTCAGTTGAAATATAACATGATCCTTGTATATTCAAACATTGTAATGCAAATATAGATTCATACATATTTTTACAGAATAATAGTCTAAATAACATCCTTAAATATACAATTATTGAGCAAATAGATTTGATTACTAAAATTAATTAATAGATAACATTAAAAATTTACCTTATTTAATCAATTCTTAAACTATCTTGCCTAAACTAAAGGGATTAATTAAATATTTATTTAATTACTAAAATTTATTAATAGATAACATTAAAAATTTACCATATTTAGGTTTTGAATTATGATTGGCTCACATTGATTCCTACGTCCATAGAATAATTAGTTAGAATACTTGAACATAGCTTTCTTTCTCTCTTTCTGTATATATATATATATATATATATATATATATATATATATATATATATATATATATATATATATATATATATATATATATATATATATATATATATGAGTAAATTACTGAAATGGTCCCTATGGTTTGGTCAAAATTACATGTTTGGTCCCTAACTTTTTTTTGTACTCGGATCGTCCTTGTGGTTTGATTTTGTTGCGTTTTTGGTCCCTTATATACATAAAGTTAGGGACCAAATGTGCAATTTTGACAAAACCATAGGGACGAAAAACACAATAAAATCAAACCACAGATATGATCTGAGTGTAAAAAAAAGTTATGGACCAAACGTGCAATTTTGACCAAACCATAGGGACCATTTCAGTAATTTACTCTCTCTCTCTCTCTCTCTCTCTTATATATATATATATATATATATATATATATATATATATATATATATATATATATATATATATATATATATATATATATATATATATATATATATATATCTTCCCTGATAAATAAAGATATTTTTACCATATGTCACATTCTTATTTATTTTGCCACATGTAATTTTGTGGTTATTTTAAATTAATTTTTATTCCACATGTCATTTTATGGTTTTTTCATTTTATTAAATTCTAAATAGTATTTAAATGCATTAATAAATGCATATCAATTTTATTAATGAACTTTCCTTCTAATTTCAAAATTACTAAATTAAAGATTCATGAATTTTCTTAATTTATTTATCTAAATTATTTGTTTAAATTTAAAAGAGAAAAAAATACTTTAATTTTTATAATTAAATATTTTCTCATTTTATTTATAAATTCATACTTCTCAAATATTTAGAATTTTATACTAACAAAACTGCAAAAATGGTCCTTATGGTATGCATTTTTTTGTGGTTTTAGTCTAAAACATGACTTTTTTGGATTGGTGGTCATTTTGAGCTAGTTTCTTCGCGTTTTTGGTCCCTCAGAAAACTGAAAAGACTATTGTGCCCTTATGATATAGTTTTTTTTTTATGTTTTTTCTATTTAATTTAAATGAAAATAAAATAATTAACTAATTTGGGGCCCACATCTCTCTCTCTCTCTCTTCCCCAATTCATTCTTATTTGTCTTCTTATTCCTCACCTGCACTTTCTACCCATCCAAATGTGGTGCCCAAATTATTAAACCGTGTTCCCAAATAAAAGACTACTCCGATTCTTCCAAAACCCAGAAAACAAAATCGAGTGTGAGTGTGTGTCTTTTAATTTTTCAGTGTGTGTGTATTGAACCTAAATCATATGTGGGGGTAGCACCAGTTTCTGAATTAGCTTGTGAGAATGAGCCTGTTTGAACACTAAGGTGATTTCTTCCATGAAACTATTAGTCTGCTTGATTTATGGGTCCAAAGCTTCAACCATGGATTTCACTTCGCTGAAACAGCTCCATGCCCATTCTGGTAGATTCATATCCCCATCTCCTTCCTATGGTTCTTTTCCGCTTGACCACTTATTGCTTTAATTGAAGGATCTCCACATTGATAGTAATAAACAATATCTGGAGACAATCGTGCAAGATTCATACACCAAGATCTGAGATTTATTTTATTATACGAAAATCAAGAAATTGAAACATTTAGAAACTAACCTGTAAGTTGAACATGGTGGATCATACCAGAAGCGTAGTTTTGAAGACCTTTAAATGGGTAAAGTTGAATGTAAATCAAAGATGGGTTGTTGTAGGGAGCTGCTCTGGTGGCCGGTAAAGGGGACGAAATCAACGCATGAGGTATGAGGGGAGGAAGGAGTAAGGGTCGACGATGTTTGGGGCTCCTGTACTCGACAAAATAAACACGGTGGTGGTGAGTTTTTACCATGGCAGTGGGTCGGGAGTGGCGGAGGGATCTGCTCCGATGGCCAACTGCGGAGGTTCTTGGTTGTAAGTGAAGAAAAAGAAGAAGGAAAGGGAAGGATGGTCTGGTGAGGTATGAACGAGAGAGAGAGAGAGAGAGAGAGAGAGAGAGAGAGGTATGTAGGCCCCTATTTTTATTTTTTTTATATATAAATACTTATAGGAAAAAAAGATAATGGAAAATAAATATAATAGGGGCAATTTAGTCTTTTCAGTTTACTGAATGACCAAAATCACAAGCAAACTACCTCAAAAGGACCATCATCCAAAAAAAAGTTGTGGTTTGGACTAAAACCCCAAAAAAATGCATACCACAGGGACCATTTTTTTCAATTTTGTCTTTTATATTTAGTTTTCTTTTAAATAAACTCATGTAATACATGAGTCTCACACCTAGTATATATATATAATGAAAATAAAACTCACCCACCCACTCCCATTATCCCTCTCTTTCTCTCCCCTCCTCCTCTTTTGGATCCATAACTCTTCTTATTTAGAAAGCAAGTACAAATGCTCTCTTTGACATAGTTAAAACTTAAAACACTAACGACTAACCTTGTAGTAATTACAATGCTCGCTAAGGCTAGACGGAGTGGAGTCGTTGAAGAAGGTCGCTACGGCTCGCTAAGCAATTGGAACACCGCCCTCTAGCGCTTGTTGTGAAAGGGTTGCTACTCGCTTAACTAGATGAGAGAGAAGGCAAGCTTGGGTGTGATTGGTTGATCATCTTTTGACCACAAAAATTATTGGTTGTTGCTTTTTTTTTTTATTTTTTTTATTTTTTTTCAAAATAAAACCTAGTTAAAATTAAACACTACCACTTCTTGTCTTTTTCAATATAAAATGCTAAGCTTAGGTGACAATAAAAAACTTATTTGTCAATAAAAAAACATACGTGACAATATGCTAAGAATGTTACCACTTCATCCTGCCGAAGTCTCCGGAAGAATAATCCCTCGTACATCACACAGTTCGATATTGGTTCGTCATATATAGCGATAAAATAGCAAACTAACTTTCTCACACAGCCTTACAGAGATTTCATGATATGTTTAAAGTGATATTAATATTGAATACTACCGATGTTTATTTTATTTTCCAGGCTTACAACAATTAAAGTACTATCACTTTATTTTTGAATTAATAGAGTTCTGAAATTTTACTAGTAAAATTGCTTTATTTATTCATATTTAATACTCATTCAAAAATAATATTAATATTGTTAAAACAATATTGAAGCTGCATCTTGTAATGTAATTAAAATAGAAAGACATTAAATGAAACTTTATATAACCATAATTCAATTTCATGTGAATGCAACTGGTCCAAGTCTTGAATCACTTTTGACAGAAATATAATTTGTTTCTTTATTTAGAATTTTCCTCACATCTAACCCTTTACAAATATAAACAAAAATATTTGTAATTTAGTCATGAAAATAAAATAAAATGTTAGTCATTAGACGGCATCAAAAAAAAAATAAAACATAATACTTTCATAATCGTAGCCACACGTCCACCATATTATATATACTAAATTGTAACTACGTGGTTCTCAGTTTAGCTTCCATTCAAAACCTGTACCAAAAAAATGATTTTGATACATGACATGAAATATATGATTTGAAAAAAATTTATCAAGAAAACGATGTCCAGCATAATCAAATAAATTGAAAAACTATGTGAACTACAACCTCAAAAAAGCAAAAATTAAATAAAATGTGTAGGAAAAAATCTTAGAATAATATATTAATATAAAAAAAATTACAAATAATTTTATTAAACGCTGTACGGGAAGTGGAGGAATCATGTACATTTATAGTATGACTAATGATCTAAATGAATGTTTCTTTAGTTACACTAAAAGCGGATGGGTCAGTTGGTCTAAAACTCAAACACTAGTTTTGTTTATCTTCATCAAATTCAAGACAGATGATTATCCATACAGATTCCAAAGGTTGCAGAATTTTGCTTGCTGAGATACAGGCAAACACAAGAGTGAATGGAACATATTGAGCCAAGACCGCAATTTTATTAATATTTATCGAGTGGAATTTCATAAATAGAACACTAGTTGAGTTATGCATGCATATTGTACTATATTATGATCTACGTTATACGCGGAGAATGCAAAAAATTATATATATATATATATATATATATATATATATATATATATATATATATATATATATATATATATATATATATATATATATATATATATTGCAGAATAATTATAAAAAAAAATCAGAATTATTGGTATTATTGAAATATGTAGAAAATATACTGAAATCGGTAAATATATATAGTCATTGAATGACCTCTTTGTAGACAACATTTTTTGTTTTATTAGTTTAATTACCTTCCACGTCACGTATAAGTATATTCAAACATTTTTTAGTTGTGACACGGGAAACAACTATATATCGCTGACCATGCGTGAAAACAGGTCTACGCAATTATAATCCAACATTTGACAATGTACTTTCAAAATACATTGTTATTTTATGGGTATATTGTAATATAAAAGTGTTTATTTCAAAAAATGACAACTTATTTATGTTCCTTCAAAATAAACCAAATAAACCCCCCACAATATTAAATATAAAGAAACTCTAACCAATAAATATATAACAATTATATTTGCTCGATTTAAATATTGTCCGCGACTCATTGAAGACATCAAAAGACATAATTGACACACAACTTACTTATAATTATGAGACAGATTAAACAATTTAAACACATAAGGATGTCTTTTTTATTTTATGATAATGATAAAATAATGGAAAAATGAATTTTTGCTTCAAGGCATTTGCGGACTTTTAAGTAAGGTTTGTGGTCTTAACTGCTGAGTAGTCGTATGTTTTACATATAGCTATTAAACGGTTATTCAAGATGAACTAAAAAACAATGTTTTCTTGTTGCTTAGATGCTAAACAGATAAAAGAACAAAAAAAAACTTGATTTTCATTATATACTCATTTAGTACAAAAGTAGTCGACCGTAATTAAAGCATGGACAAAACTATTAAGGAAATTGGTAAATTGAGGTTCTATTTCTTAACCATGTGATAATGTAGAGACATACCAGAACATGCAGTTAAAAGCTCAAATTCCTTCATCACCGCCTCAATGGGTTCAACGGACAACCCTAAACATATCAAAAAAGTTAAAATTTTCAAATGGAGATTAATAAAATTGGGCCGAATTGATGAGAATGTTAAAAAGATGGAGGTGTATATAACCTACAATTGGATTAATAGGAGATGTATTAAACAATTTAAGATGGAAACCACCTACCGAGAAGATACTTGAATACAATACCAAACGATCATAAAAGGTTAATGGAAAGAAGTGTCAATTGAAAGGAATGAAATTGAATATTTTTGGAAGGAATGAAATTTGTCAAATGAGTATAACATGTACCTCTGACTATCAGGCATAGACTAATTGTAGCAAATTTTGCATTATTTGATCAATTTTAGTATTATCAACATCCTAACTTTCATATAAAAAGTTTCTCTTTTGCATCTGACCAGACTAATGTTTTTATCATTATTACCATTCTATAATTTACATTCTTGAGAGTTTTGAAATTACATTGCTATATTCGGTTGAATTTTAAAGTTCATTGCTATTTCTTTTCAGTTTAGAAGTATGTTTCGACCATTTTTGCATTAGATAAAAAATATATAGGTTCTTTTAGTATTACTTCTATCCTACTTTCATATAAAATTATTGTTTTTTGCATCAGATCAAACTCGATGTTTTTTAGCATTATTATAATTATATATTATACATTCTTGATAGTTTTAAAAAGTTCGTTACAATTTCTCATTTTTTTTGAAAGTTTGTTTTTATTTATTGTTATTTTTAGAAATAAGTTTTAGACTATTTTTTTTGGTATCAGACAAAATTTGAAGGTTATTTTCGCATTATTACCATCGTATATGTCCATCTCATTTTTATTATTTGAATATAGTTTTTGTTGTTTAAAACCGATACAAATAGAAAAATATTGATTATATATTAACCGACTCTCTATAATGTATAATTAAAAATCAAGACAGTGTAATCATAATTTATTGATGTTAGTTAAAATATAATTTATTTGGGGATGAGGTTAGTTTTGGGTTATTTATTTGGAAAGTATAATATGTATTATGCATTACAAGTGCTTACCTTTTGATTTAGCATTTGTTACTTTAGAATTTTATTTTGACTTGACGTAGCCATGATCATCCCATATTTAATACTTTTGCTCTTCTTGCACTTTTACTACCTGTTGACTAGCATTCAATATCTCAATATTTTACATTTTTTAAAACAAAATATAGACAACAAACTATTGAACTCAATGGATATGCTAAAAGAGACATGATACTTGCCTTTTGTGAGAACAATAATACCAAATTAGACCACTTTCTGTAAAATAATTTAAGAACTGAAGAAAACAGGAAAACCTGATTGCTCAAATATCTAATATCATTATTTAAGTCATAACCTGTTACATGCCGACAAAATTGAAAATTTCAGCTAAAACTTTCTTACATGCCATCAAAGTTGAAAAAAAATATCATTTAAAGTTAGATGAGGGTATTAATTTAAAAAGGCGTCGTTCACTTTTTGTTGGATGCATTTTTTCATGGCAAAAACAATTATCAGGCGAAACATAATCCTTAAAAACCATCCTAGCCAAATAATAAATAGAAAACTACAATAGTAGATGGTAATCCAATTAGAACATCTTTTTCTAAAAGATCAAGAAATGGACATTTTTTTAGAATCTTATGATATTGATAAAAGTCATAACAAAGTGCAATGGATTGAATCGGTAGTTTACAATAAATATAAAAATGAAGCCCTGTGAAAGATAGAAAAACCTGAGGACGAGACAAAAAAAACATATAACACTACAAAGTTACAAACAACAAAAACACATGATGCTAAAAATCTAGAAAAAAAATGAAACCAAAATTTATACCTGGTTATGAGGTGAGTGTAGAAAACTTGTGTCAGATTCTTTGATACATTTCGTCAAACACCTAAGGTGCCTGTTCCAATAACTCATCTTTTGAATGTAACATGACAAAAAAAATCAATGTTACAGAAAAGTGTAGGAAATAAACTAAATTAACATGTATTTAGATTATGCAAATTATTTTGAACAATGTTCCCTAAAAAATATACTTATTGTTGTTGCATACCTACATACAAAGTTTAATAAAAAAATGTTAATTGCAATTATGCAATTTGATTCTACCATATAAATACGACTACATAGAAAATTTAAGAATCAAATGAAAAATTTGTCTATAATTCCATAAATATGATATTCAAGGAAATAAAATCATTTATAATTTAGATTCTAACTTCTTTACCTACTTCTAATATGGTTCAGGTATTAATATTTAGAGAAACCGGTAGACAAATATGTTGATATTAAGTGTTGTATATTGTTGTTACAGATATAAAACTAAGTTGTAGTTTAAAATTAAAAGTTTGTTTTCATGGTAAGTATGTTGCTATAGTTTGTAAGAAGACCACATAGTTATTGATAGATAAAATGAAACGTATGTTGCTATTGTAGTTTGAAGAGGTTGTTGAGGATCGAGTCCAAGTTAATAGGTTAAACATTTAATATGAAAAGTTATACATTGTTGTTTTGTTTGACTTAATCTAGACTAAATGATGTAATATGTTAAGCCAAAAAACCTTATGTAATGTTTTATGAAATTTCAAAAATAAAAACATAATTTTGTTAGTCACAGAAAACAATATTTGAAAGGTTGTACTTACTGTACAAAAGTATATACAAATTAGAATAATTATAGTTTA
This sequence comes from Lactuca sativa, assembly GCF_002870075.4. Classification (NCBI taxonomy): domain Eukaryota; kingdom Viridiplantae; phylum Streptophyta; class Magnoliopsida; order Asterales; family Asteraceae; genus Lactuca; species Lactuca sativa. Next base: position 170,902,169 of record NC_056631.2, read on the forward strand.
ACCATTTCTGGATTAAATTATTTATAAAATCTATCTCCTTAATAGTGAATAAAGGATAAATTAAAAGAGACATTTAAAACACGAAAAAATCACAACATGTTAATGTTAAAAATGGTATAACAATGTACTTTAAAAGTACATTCCTAAAAATGGTATAATGTGAAGTTATTATATTCGACAATAAAGTCAGAAATAGTAACCAAGTTGAGATAATCAAACAAATAGAAGTAGTAGCTGCAACTGATTTGATCCATTCATAAATTAAATTACCGATTTACCCTTTTGATGAACATTGTCCATACTAAATTAATGATTTACCCTTCGGAAAAAAGATGGAAGTATCATGCTAAAAGAATCATTTTAGTACATGTGTCATCTTAATATCTATTGTTGAATTGCTTTTTCAGCCCAATGCTTTTCTAGTTTCCTAAGTTGAATTACCCTTTTCCCCTTATATTTCATTTCTTAAAGGTTTCATGTATCTAATTTGCAATCAAATTAAAATAAATCACATAAATTTAGGAGTTTATTGATACCTTCAAAAGGTAAATTCGAATCTTCCTTCTTTATTCTATCCCAAATAAAATTACATATCTACCCTAAAACCTTAAAATCATACTTAACATTAAAAAAAATTCATCCAACAATATCAATAGCCTTTAGTTATGATTTGAATTTAAAGTTATAACTGTTGTAATTCATCCATCATATTAGGATATTAATTTACATTCAAACACTAAAAAGATATCTTTTTATTCCTATTATACCCTTATTCTCCATTTTTCATTCGATATTACCATATATTTATCTTAACATATTATTTGAGTTCTATATGAAGATTGCAATCCCAGTAATTCAACCAACATTTTAAGATATTATATACAATAAAAAACAATAACTAGGTCGAGATAATCAAACAAACATAAATAGTAAAAGCTCACGATTTGATCCATGATTAAATTAAATTACTGATTTACCCTTCTGATGAACATTATACGTACTAAATTAATGATTTATCATTCAGATAAAAATGAAAGTATCATGCTAAACGAATACACAAAAAAATTGATTATCATGAACAAGAAAATGGGTAGGGGTACATTTTTCATTCCATCAAACTACTTTGCTATAATGTGTTTTAACTGGTTTTCATCAAAGTACATTATTTTTTTAAGGATTAAAGGTATGTAATATCTTTTCCTGTCTATTTGAAAAGCTTCAGAAAAGTAGTTAACCAATTTCATATAATTTGTCACAAAGAAAATCGAAATATATGAATACATATATTTGATACAGGAACAAAAAAATAATGGAAAAAAATATAAAAACGAAAGAAGGTACTAAACTTCTAGTGCACAACAACGAAGGTTTGAAGTAGAAAATGATGATGAAACTTATAAGCAATAGGAATGATGTTGTAGGATAATGTTTGAAGAAAAACAATGATTGAAAATAAGTGTGAGTTACGGATTCAAGGATGAATTGTATATGTATGTGATAATTTGAATATGATTCTTTGGTATTGATGGTTTCCTGATAAAAATGGATTTTATATTAATGGTTTACTAATATAAATGAATTTATATTAATGGTTGATATTTCATACGTTAGTTGAAATGTTTTTTTAGTAATATGTTTTTAAAGTTGACAATATTAAAACCTTTATAATTGAAAATTTAAGATTTAAAATATGGAAAGCTTTTACTGGAATTAAATACATTTCATTTCAACGGATGTAAGTTAATTTTGTTTGATACTTGGAAAACTTTTACTGGAATTAAATATATTCCATTTGGGAAAGATGATGTCAGCAATTTGATCAAATGGTAGAATACATATAATTGAAATACAATAAAGGTCCAGATGCAAGTGATGTCCAACCTAGCTTGGTTGATGCACCAACTTTTATACCCATGTGGGACGTGAGGTTGAGAGTTTGATTCCCTTAAACTACCTTTTGTGGTGCCACATGTGGGGAATTTTTCCCTGAAAATCCCTATGGGAGCTAGGTTTGCCCTGTAAAGGAGCTCGAACCCGAGGTGCTCATTGAAACATTACGACTAGATTTCCACTTAATTCGTTTTCCATTTCCAAAAAATTAAAATAAAGGTTCAGATTGTTTAAGATAATGCCATAAGATTTATGTTTTAATATATATATATATATATATATATATATATATATATATATATATATATATATATATATATATATATATAGGCTTAGGTTATTGTATTCTAATTATTTATTGTGTGGATGTAGGAATGATTGTGGACCAATTATTTTAGTTATTTTAAAAAAATTGAATAATACGTATTATTGAATTAAAGATAATTGAAAAATATCATCTAATTTACTTGTAAAGGTATTTTAGTCAACTAAGATAAATTTAATAGAGGAAAATTGCATATTTTAAGGGATCACAGATTCAACTAATTTAAAAATCTGATTTTACGAATGATAATTTTTTTCATTCAGACATTCTAACAAAATATATTTATGAGTATATTCAAAAATAACAATATTCTTGAACCATAAAATAATAAATGTTCTGACAGAATATATATTTTGATTGACAAAACTTTTTGAAGAATAATAATTTATAATAGAACACTCTCTAATAACAAAAAAAAAAAAAAAAAAAAAAAAAAAAAAAAAAAAACTATATAAATTATTCTACTTGAATATTCTATCAGAATATACTATTACATATATCTTATTGTTTTATCGTTAATTATTCTGTCGGAATATAACGATTAATAGTGCATTCTTTTTGGAAGATTGATGACCATTGTTCATCTCAATCTCATGCATCATCATCCAACCTTGAAGCCTTTGATCATCACATTCCCTTCACACATTCTATGAGAATTACTGCAAATCGAATTATGTAGAATAAAAATATGTGAGAATGAATATAAAAAATAATAATGTTACATTATTGCATAATAGTTCATATTAGAAGCTTTACAAAGTTTATATTCTTTAAAAATATTGGTTTTCAAAACCTTATTTACAGATGTACCAGAATCGTTAAAAAAAAAAAGCACAGTAAATAACACAAAAACATCGAACTCAGAAAGTGTCAATTTGACATAAAATTTTGCAAAAATAAATAAGACATTTCAATTTTCATGTTTTGACGCTATTAATGAAAACACAAAAATTTATAGCACATAGATTTTAATGACGAGGATTGCAATTGTTTTTGTATAATACGTGTGCCAGTAATACAATTTTATGTGAGTTAAAATGGTTTGAACAGAATAAGAATTTGATTACCTAATAAATTTGTATTCCATACGCTTTTGAATTAGCTAAAGGATAAAAAATGGAGAAGTCGATCTTCATGAAAATGAATCCATGAATTGCATATTTTTTTAATAACATATATTAACTCATAAAGAAAGAAAATTAATTAGATGATGATGAAACTTCTTACTAGGATAAACGGTGGCATCTTCGATGACCTAGGGCAAATAAAAATTGATGCCCTTCACATAAGGATGTTTAGAGATGTTTCAAATGCATATCAAAATATATACTAAAAACCCGCCGAGGAAGAACTAGTTAATTTCAAATGCCATCGTCTAGAAATACCAATTATCAGCTTCGATAAATCCATTGTGAGATGGTCGGCTATGCAGATAAACGAAGAAGGTGAGGCGTAGAAATAATATGTGCTTTTGTGGTCACTTAGGGTTTTAGATTCTTAAACCATATTGCCTAGATTAAAGGGATTAATTATATATTTATTTAATTACCAAAGTTGATTAATTGGTAAAATTATAATTTTATCCTTATTTGTGTTTTTGAAATGATTGGCCCACAATCATTTCTATATCGACACAATACTTAGTTAGCATATTTGAATATATATATATATATATATATATATATATATATATATATATATATATATATATATATATATATATATATATATATATATATATATATATCTCTTTGAGCATCAACATATCATGTAAATCCGAATCTATGCTACCAATGTAATGTGATATGACAAAAACGTGAACTTCTAACTTGTGAACTATTAACATTTTTGCATTTTAATATTTGCTAACATTTCAACATTTACATAATTAAATTGTATTAATACATGAAAATAAAACATTATAAATTTAAAACTGACAAATTAACATATGTGTAAAAACAAATATGAATTAAACATGTAAATAACATTAGTAGAAAAGTGGAAAATCACACTTGAACATTACCAATGGAAAAGTATTGCTAGAAATACGTATGAAATACCAACAAGTATTTAAAAATGTCAACAAATCTAAAAAAATTAAACAAAAAATTAGAAGGGTAAATTAAATATCCTGATTTTAAATAGACATCTCATGCTTAAGACGAAGATTTGCAAGTTTGTATCGACCCAGAGGTATAGTTCTATCTTCGAACTGTCGTCTTTCGCTTAGAGGAGAGAGATTGAGATTGAGTGTAGTGTCCGAGTTGCCTGGTATGAGTTATTGTTACATTCTATGCTTAATTCAAAAAAAGGTGTTGGAGTATCGTGAGTATGTTGGGCGTATACTAGGTACGCGACGTACTCCTTGCATGCGCACCATCGAGGGATCCCTTGCGTATGCTTGGCATACACATGCGTACGTTGGGCGTAATCAAGCCATGGGCAAACCTTAATTTTTAGGGTTTGCACCCTATTTAAAGACCTTAAGTCCCACAAGATCTTTACCCTTTCAACATCCATTGTTCTTTTGGTGCAAACCTCAAACCCTAGCCTTCTTGAGTGCATCTTTTAGCTTACCTTTGGTATTTTGGTGATCTTTGTTGGTTTTAAAGAAGACGGAGGTTTGGGGAGAAGAAAAGGAGAAGAAGGATCTTGTAGATCCAGAAGTTTTACACCATTTCCAGCCTAGTGAAGGTATGAAGAAGAAGGAGGTTTGGGAAGAAGCAAATGAGAAGAAGGATCTTGTAGATCCATAAGTTTTACACCATTTCCAGCCTAGTGAAGGTATAAAGTTCAAATCTTGATCATTGCAAGCTTAGATCTAGGATTAGGGTAGAATATGACATCTTTTGGTGCGATAATTTGGTTTCTTGGAGTAAGAGCTACTCCAAGCCATTTAAGTTGTCCTTTTGGACTCTTGGGAGTGTTTTGAGTCGTAAAAACTGGATCTTGGTGGTTAAGATCCAACCATGCAAGTGTTAGTAACCATCCAAGTGAGTTAATGGACTTAATTCATGGCTTGAGCCCCATCCATGAATGCAAAAGCATAAAGTTTACAAGTTTATGGCTTAAGACGTTATTTTGAATTGGATCTAAGGTTTGGACGTTAGGGCTTAATGGATTAAGTCATGGAAGTGTTTTTGGGTTGGCAGACCAGTACGCCATGCGTACTCTCGTGTACGGTGTGCGTACTAGGCCAGCATCCCAACTCCGGATCAACACCAGCGTACGACGGGCGTCCAAGCCAAGTACACCACGCGTATGTGGTATGTGGGCTTAGATGTTTTTTGGGCTTGATTGGTGTTGGGCTTTGGACTTGTTTAAGTTGGGCCTAGGGCCCACCTAATTGTAGTAGGTCATTTTTGGGCCTTAGGACATGTTGGGGGTTCTTGGGCCTTAGAGGCCTTATAGTTGGGCTTGGATGCCTTTTTGGACTTTGTATAGGTTTAGGCCTTGGGAAGAGGGAGGCCTAATGGGGAAAGGTTAGAAAAGCCCTTTTGTCTTAAGTCAAGAATTAGTGTTTTGGACTTTCGGGTTAGAATGTGGCCTAATTTCTAATTAGGGTTTTATGCTTGTTTGATAGGGAGAGGAGTTCGCTAGTCATCTGCTGATTGCGATTTGATACCTGCAGTCTGAGGTGAGTCTTCCTTCATAGTATCCATGGGTCAAAGGCATCAATGTCGGCCCTTTAGTTTATGATGTAGTGTAATGATTGTCTTTGTGAAAATTGCCAGTTATGTATGTATTTGCTTGATGACTGTGTGATTCATGTTATAATATTATGTGGTACTATTATGGGTCAAATAGACCTGGTATTCGGTTGAAATAGACCGAAGGGGATTGCAAGCACCCAGATAAGTTTGATAGAATCTGGTTGAAATAGACCGAATGGGTAGGCAAGCACCCATATATGCTTGCCAGTATGTTTGGTTAGTATGTGGTATTTTGGGAGAACTCAATAAGCTTTGTGGTTATAGTTGTTAGTTTATGTTTCAGGTACTTCTAGTTCGAAGGGGAAGGGCTCAGCCTGATTGCACTACATCAACCTATGATTTTCGCATTTAGTGATTTTGGGAATTGTACTCTGATAACATATTACTATGATACTCTTTTGACTCTTTTGATATTAGTTTTGTGTGACTCGAATGAAATTTAATAAAAAATTATTTGTATTTTTGGGATGTTACAAATTGGTATCAGAGCCTTGGTCTCATAGATTCGGGTATACTATCGGGTGTGCCTGGAATCAAATCGAGGGCTTGGTAAGTTTTTCATAAAAATAAACATTTTAATCTAAGGATTTTTAATAAAGGACAAGGGGTGTGGTGCGTGCAATCAGCCGAGCTCAAGTAAGTCTTCCCAGAATACCCATACAAGTTATATGTTTACGCTATGATATGAGAATTGCATGCTATATTAGGGGCTAAGGATCTGCTCAAAATTGCATGATAGAATGCTAGGGGTGATTCTTTATGTGCCTATCTATATGAGATTTTAGATTAGCATGCTAGATCAATTACTTATTGGGATGGCCTGTTTAGGGTATATTATGAGTTGAATTGCCTGATGCTTGAATGTTGCATGCTTTGTGCTTTAGATAATTCTGTTGGTACTAGCTAACTAGTGGATGAATGTGTTGGGTTACATATTATTGCGATTGGATAAATATAGAAGGACAATTTTTAACTCTATTGCGCAGCTCTTGTTTGAGTCCAACCGTTGTAGTGCGGGACCTATCATTCGAAGAATTATCTAGTACTAGTAGTATGTAATTGTGTTCATGTAGTAGTTAGGTAATCTTTGTAAAAGTTCCATCTATAGCTGAAAGCAGAGAGGGGTGAGGAATGGAGTATTAGGGAGTCCCTATGGGATGCTTTTGTGTATAGGATACCTTATAGTTTAAGAAATGTATCAATTGGGAAGAGTGATGTGGAGAAGTCCGGGTAGTCCTTGAGGAGGGTATAAATAGGTGTAGAAGGTAGTATTGGGCCTGCACTATTGAAAGCATAAGATTTATACCCGAGACCAGGAAGACCACAATGAATCTAGGGAGCCCGAGAGTGTGAATCTTCTCTTGTGTATGCGAATTGTTTATGTGGTTATGCTTCAGTATGGTGATGACATGTCATGGAGCGGGAGGTTCAGGATCTAGATTTGGTTCGGATATGGGCTCCGAACCAATTGATGAGGGCTTATGAGAGTTCATTGCATCTGAGATTACTAGAGGCATCCTTGATGCAACCCCTATGAGGTCCAAGTCGATCAAGGAAGGTATCATGGAGCTGATGGAGGATAGACTTCAAATTTTTAGGGCCGATCTGACCGCTAGCCAGTTTGGGACCCGCACACTCTCCTTCAAGGATTTCAGGGGATGTGGGGCACCATATTTCTTTGGGTGAAGGACCTCATCGCAGCCACACATTGGATAAGCGACGTTAAGTGTGCTCAGATGACGAGCTTCTTCCCTGAAGGGTCGAAGGTCAGATTTGCTTAATGATGTTTGAGGGAGCGAACCCAAGATTGCTGGGAGGAGGTCGGATATGATTTGGGAGCCCTGAGCATTGAGGACATGACCTAGCTAGAATTTGTGACCCGTTTTCAAGTAGAGTTTGCACCGGCTGTTGGGTTGCATTAGTTAGCCAGAAGTTTCTTGACATGAAGCGCACAACTGAGACTGTGGCGGAGATCACTGCCAAGTTCTGAGAGAGGGCATTATTGGTACCCTAGTATGCAGCTAATTAGGAGATGAGGAAGACCCGTTACCATGATATGATGAGATACGATGTCAGTGAATTTGTTAGATTATCTGCCTGCCCGACTCTGGATGATATGATATCCACGGTGCGGGAGCGAGAGATTGAGTTAGAGCACACAGAAAAGAGGAAGGCAGATCTTGGGAAGATAGTTGGGGTTTCAGTGAAGAAACCCAAGGGCTTCGATTATAGGTCAAAGGTCCAGCAGTGTCGGAGCCATTACGGAAGGTCGCATGATGGGGTTTGCAGAGCAGGTGGTTCGTGCTGCTACAAGTGCGGCAAGTCAGGTCACTTTAGGAAGGATTGTAGTGCTACTATCACCACCACACATAAATCAAACTTGATTTGCTTTCATTGAAATCAGAGAGGCCATAAGAAGGCCAGCTGCCGAGTCTAGCATCAGGAGGACCATTAGTTTCACCTACTCCATCGACCCTACGAATTACAGATGGCCGCCAGGGCAAGGCGGATGCATTTTTATGAGGAGCAGGGCCTTTCAGTTGACTGTCGAGGAGATGCGTGCTACACCAGATGTGGTGATGGGTATGTCTTTTCTCCTTAACTCTTTATTTATGTTGATTTCCCTGCTTATATTTTTGTGTTTTGTTTTCGGATGGTTCCTTGTGAACGTTATCTCTACATTGATATTATTTGATTCGGGGCCTACCCGATATTTCGTGTCTCTTGCACTCAGCTAGAGGCTTGTTAGAGCTCCGAGCGAGATGGATTATCCATTGTACGTTGAGATTGAGGATGATCGATCCGTCCGGGTATCAAGGGTTCATCTTGTGTTCTAGACATGTTCGGCGAGTGGTATTTAATCAACTTGGTTCTCATTCCTTTGCATTGGAATAAAGTTATAGTGGGAATGGATTGGTTGAGCCCCAATGTGGCGGTGATTGACTGTGATCGTCAGATGGTATGTGTTTTGATCCCAATAGGGGAGAATTGGTGGTCCATGGAGAGGACGGTCAGCGCAGGCCGGTCCTATGCTCATTCGCGAAGGCCAGACGTTATCTTCATCAGAGTTGTTCCGGTTTTGTCGCCTACATTATGGATACCCAGGAGAAGGTTAAGGCATTGATTGATGATGTGTCGACTATACGGGAGTACTCAGATGTGTTTCTGGAGGATTTTCCTGGGGTGCCTCCGAAGAGGCAAGTGGAGTTCCGGATTGATTTGGTTCATGGTCTGTCTTTGTGTAACGCCCTAATTTTTAGGTATTGGTTCATGTAAGAATTTTCTTGGTTTCAAGGTTTACTTGACGAGTTGATTGCCCACTCGTCCAGTAGCAGCGGGTTGGTCCGCGTGTTTCAGTGACTTACTCGCCAAGTCCAAGAAGGGACTCGACGAGTAGGAGCTGGCAGATGAAACCTTAAAATTTTGGTGTATTGCACCCTATTTAAAGGATCATTGGCCTCCTCAGCCTCCCCTTACATCCTCTTAAATAATACATAAACCCTAATTCGTGTGAGTGTGCTCCATTTGTGTATTCTTAAGCTTTGGAAGAGGATTTTTGGAGAGAAGAGTTTGGAGAAAAAGTAAAATCGAGGCTAGGAACTTATGGGAAGCAAAGATATACATCAATTGACACTCTCTGAAAGGTATTAAGCTGTCTCTTTGGCTCATCTCATCTTTAACCTCTTTTGGGTGGACTTCAGGAAAGGCTTTTGTGTTTGAGCCAAGATCTGAAGTTGCAACTTCAGATCTGGACTCCTTTTGGTCTCTAGATCCATAAAGGTAGCAGCTTTGGCATGTATGAGCCTTCCCTCAAGTGTTGGACTTCATTTCAAGCTTAGTTTTGTCATTTTAGGGCCTTAAAGCTTTGCATGCACATAAAGTTTGCAACTTTACGTGATAAGCATGCCTTGGAAGGTCGAAGCTACAATATGGAGCCTTAGCATGGCTTAAAAAGCCACCGTATGGATGAAGGACTGAATGGACTAGGCGAGTCGGATGAACGACTCGGCGAGTCCGATGAAGATTGCCTTGGGCTCGACAAGTCAGTCGAATGACTCGACGAGTCGGCTAGGGTTTTCCCAACCTTTGGACACGTATGAACCCGACGAGTTATAAAGGGGAAACTCGACGAGTTGGCGAAGGAGTTTGCAGCCACTGACATTAGGAACTCGATGAGTCGCTCAAGTGACTCGCCGAGTTAGCGAGTTATGCATGGAACTCAGCAAGTGGCTGGTTGTACTCGATGAGTTAAGGTCAACATGCACTGTTGACTTTGAAAGTTGACTTTGACTTTGACCAAGGGTTGACTATTGGACTTCTAGGGCATTTTGGGAAATTGGAAATTTACAAGCATGGTATTATGGTGCATTTAGGTGGTGGAGTTGTACCGGTAATCCAAGAGCTTGGGTTTATCTTCGAGTCAACAGTGCGAGGTGAGTTACCTCACTATACTAAGGGGTCTAAGGCACCAAGGCCGGCCCATTGGATATGTTATCCTAGCAGTGTTAGATGTTGAGTATGAGTTAGTGTTGCATGCTAGTGGTTATGCCAGTTAGGTAGGTATGTAGGACTACCTGTGTTGTTATATGATTATCTGCATGCTCAGTAGTTATGCTATATGTTGATATATTATGTGGGGTGGATTGAGGTGACACTGCTTCATGCGGTAACCAACAAACCCAGGAGCATTCCAGATATGAGCTGAGGGCCAGGTGGGGCATGCCAGACTCATATTGTGGGCTCAGGAGTATTCCAGATACGAGCTGAGGGAGACTCATAATGTGGGCTCGATGGCAATTCAGATGTGAGTTGTGGGCCCGGAAGGCAATCTAGAATCACATTGTGGGCCCAGGGGTAATTCAGTCTACAAAGTTGTGGACCCAGTACATGCTGTTATTTGTATATGTATTATGTGCAATGTATCAATATTTTGGGGAACTCACTAAGCCTCGGGCTTACAGTTTCAGTTTATTGTTTCAGGTACATCAGGGGATCGTGGCAAGGAGAAGGCGTGATCATATAACTCCTCTTGTTTTATTTATGTTTCTGGGATGAACTCTGATATTAGACTATTTTGAAAAAAAAATTTGTAATCACTATTGGTTTTAAATGCTTTGAAAAGTTTTAAATTGGCTTGAATTATATGGGTGTTACAAGTTGGTATCAGAGCCTTGGTCTGGGTGAATTGGAGGAACACTCGTTTAACTGCAGTCTCAAATCAAGGAAAGGATTTTCAAAATGATTTTTCAAAAGGTTTTCAAAATAAGTAAAGGAGGATGCAGGGTGTACGATCAGCCGGAGCCAGTAAGTAGATCCCATAATACCATACAGTTATTTGATATTGCAATGTTAGAATAGCATGCTAGTAATAAGATAGGGATGCTCAGGAATCATTTGATAGAATTGCCTGATCTTTGATGTCTTATCTTATGTAGAGCACCTCAATTGATTGTTTGTGACTCTTTCGCGTGTGAACTAACTATTGGGTGAATACTCTAACTCACATGCTACATGGGTTAAATGGTCTTAGGGTGAGAGATTTGTTCCTACTACGCAACTCTTGTCTGAGTCCAACCGTTATGGGATTAAATCTTTTAGGCTAAGATTGTTTAAGCCGTACGGTAGGTGATTGTACTCATGCAACAGTTAACTGGAACCAATGGAGGGTCGTGTGGCAGTTGGTGGATGGGTGGGTAGTGGGAGGTCGGGAGGCCAGTTATGAGATATTTAGCATTCCTCTAGGAGTGAGGATTTATCGCTCGCTATGTATATGTATATTGTATGGTGTTGTGGTGATACTTGAGACAAATATGGGTAGGTGTGGAAGGTAGTATGGGCCCGTACTACTAAAAGCACAGGACCCATACGCGTATCAAGGAAGTCACAACCCCTAGGGTTTTGTTGGGAGTAGGTTCCCCGTCGTGTATGCAGATTATCTGATGTCTTTCTGGTATATGTTCAGTATGGTGATGGCGAATCGATTTGAGGCGGGATCCGGATCAGGATCGGGAGCGAGTGGCCAAGATAGGCTGGTATTGTCCGTCGATCAGATACGAGAGATTATTTCCGTGGAGGTTTCTCAGATTTTGTGAGAAGAATGGTTCGGTGTCGTGGACCGAGTCACCGCCAGGGTGATCACCAAGTTCAAGGAGAAAATAGCAGCGTTGGAATCTGTGAGAGATGTTGCTACTGGGATGACTATTGGGGGAGTGCCGGTGGTGGGGTCACAACTAGGAAAGAGGAGGAGGGACTTTTCAGCAGAGGACGAAGAGTAGGAGACAACTAATCCAAGTACTAGAAGTCAGGAGGGTCAGGAGGTGTGTGGCAAGTGTGAGGGAACCCACGAATTTGCTTGTCATAAATTTAGGTGCTACAAGTGCCGGGAGGGAGGGCATGTGCAACGGGATTGCAATACGGATCAGATACGCTTTCACTGTCACCAGCCAGGTCATTTCAGGTCCAGCTGTCCTGCGTTGAGGACGGAAGGAATTCAGATTCCAGCGTTCATCGTTCCTCAAGAGGTCAAGGTTGAGCCGCAAGAAGTCTCTGGTATGTAATTTGAAAACCCCATTCTGTAATAATATTGTGGTCAAATCGTCCATGATCGATATTTATTTTGTCTTGGAATATTGTTGAATATGGATAAGCAGTAATTTTTGTTGGATTAGTGTCTAAGTCCATAACTATTTTGGTATGTACTTGACCCGATGGTGCATGGTCCTTTTGGGTTGCCTTCACCAAAGCAACTTGATTGGAGAAATAAATAGAAAGAGAGGATAATATGATTTATTAATATGTTATAAGGATAATATATTAAAGGAGAAATCATATTTGTTTAATTAATATTGGTCAATAATTAATTGAGAATTAATTTTGTGATCAAGTGTAATTAATTAAACTAGAGGGGCTGATTTGTAATTATGTGATAGTTACAAAATAAGGTAAGAATTATCTTATAAGTATGGTGAACGAATTTAAGGTTGGAAAGCCTTAGAATTCGAGTATGATAAGGATTCAAGGATTATCTTATTGGTTGCTTAATGGATAATCGACTAGATAAGGATAATGACTGAAACCCTATCTCTACACCTATATAAACACCCCTAGGGTTATGAATTCGGGTATCCCTTCCCAAGAAGTCCTAAATACGAATTCTAACCTCCCTCCTCTCTCCTTATACCTTCTCCACTTGCTTATGGTGTTTGTAAGCCATTAGAGGAGTGACACTTGTGACTCTTTGCTTTCCAAGGTCAATTCAAGGAGGAATTGGATTGTTATTGCTATATAACAATCAAGGTATGTTCTTAAACCTATTTTCATGTGAATTCTGATTTCCATATGCTAGAATTAGGGTTCAAGTCTTGGATTCAAAGTATGTACAATAGAGAAACCTAGATCCGAGCTTTAGGGTTTGTATGAGCACATAGGATGTCGTATGACCAAAACCCATCAGTGGTATCAGAGCCATGATTGGTTTCTATTGTATTGATGCTTGATGTAACTGAAAATCGTGTTTTGGCCTCACTGTTCGACCTGACTCGGCGAGTCACTCTTGGACTCGGCGAGTCAGCCTTACTCGGCGAGTTCCAGAGGGTGACTCGGCGAGTCGGTGCGTCAGACAGTGCTTATCTCGGGATTTCTTGCTGTTTTTGCTTATGGATAGTTACCTTATCATGTTAGATCAATATTAATCCGATTATATGATATATTTGACTATAATTTCGATCTAATTGAAGATATTTATCAATTAATAAGATAATTGTTTCCTTATAAGATAATTGATTAATTATTTTGAGTAAATTGATAAATTATTTTGCAAGAAATCATCAAATATGGATAATTATGTGATTAAATGTTAATTTGAATTATTTGTTATTTGATCCTTGTTGTTATGAAAAGTTTCATATTTGGCCCTTTAGGTTTTATAGTTTAAATTTGAACCCCAAAAGTTTTGTTGATTTGAAATTTAAATAGTTGAAACCTTAATGTTTTGAAAAAGGTTTCAAAACTTGCCCTCAAGTTTTGGAATTTAAATTTTGATTTAAATAGTTTAATTTTGATGCATATTTAAATTCTAAACCCTTATGGTTTGAAATGTTTCAAAACTTGCCCTCAAGTTTTGGAATTTAAAGGTTGATTAAAAGTTTAATTAGAAATGTTAAATTCTAAAACTCTAGTATTGTTTTGAAAAAGTTCAAATCACACCCTTATGGTTTTATTAATTAATTAAAGTGTATAATTAAAGGAGGTTTAATAAATCCATAAAAGTTTAGGTTAACCATTTAATAGAATTAAAGGTGTAATTGTTAAAGTTAACCACATAGTATTTTAAAAGTTATAAAATACACCCTATACTATATATAACATTAAAAGTCTAACATTATATATATGTATAAGTAAAAGTCAGTCTTACCGTTAGTAGGCCTCATTCACGAAGCTGGTCTATAAGGGGTGTTTAAGGAAATTGCCTATAAAATGGCGATTGAATGGGTATCCACTCTTACCTACCGCACTCTTGACTAGTGGAGGGTCGTTAGCCGAACGGGTAGGATAGGACGAAACCTTCCATTATAAGTAAAATGAATTACTAAAGTAACTAAATGTTTTATAAAAATTCCCAATCTTAGTTACTTAGGCAAAAGTGAATTGATGCAATTCCATGAAATTACACTTTGTGCCCTTGCGAAGACGTTAGTGGAGCGTGTGTGGTTAACCGGCACACTAAATGGGTCTAAGCAAAGGTAGCAAAGGGTGACTCAATGTTTGTCATAGTTCGGTGGAGCGTGTGTGGTTTACCGGCACATCGAATAGGCGACTGTAACATGTGAGGGCACCATGTAGTTTGCATGGTTATTCACACCCGCTTTGTGATCCTCGGCATCCCAGTCACAAACAAGAGGGGCATATCGAGATTTAAACATGCCATTGAAAGTTCAATGAATCTCAAAGGATCTAGGAGTTTTCATAGATTTAAAACTTAAATTCTTTTTCGTTTTTCGTGGTGGAAATTAGTGAATCGTCATTCACTTACCTTCAAATATTCTGCAATTAGGGTTACGGCATCCCTCTCCCGAGTTGTAGAATATTGTGTTGGGTCCTAGCCTTAGTATCTCATTTGGGTGATTTACTAAGGACTCAATCTATCAACTAACTTGAATTCGTTTTCTCCCGTATTGTAGATGTCAAAGTTCGACAACTATGGTTTTCCCAAATCCCGTGGAACAAACTTTCCACATGAAGATGGTATTCCACGATTCAATCGAGGAACAAGAAATCATGCTTCACTTCCTCCTCCTCCTCCTATTGTTCTCCCCAACCCACAAGATCGAAGAATTGAAAGGTTCAATATCACTAAAGCCCTATTGGAAATGAAACATGAAGATGGTAAATCCGTGTGTGCCCACGTTCTAGGAATGAAATCACACATTGATAGGTTGATAATGTTGGGTGTGTCATTCCCAGATGAGTTGGCTGTGAATTGGGTTTTGCAGTCACTTCCTGAATCATATAATGAGTTCAAAAGAAAGTATTATATGATGAATCATGACGACAACCTCATTGACCTAACTTACATGCTCATTGTTGCTGAATCAGAAATGATTTGGCGAAGCAATGGAGCGTATTTGTTGGAAAAGTCAACCAACCATGCTTCCGAGGACGTTCTAGGAGAACCGACCTGCGTTTACTGCCAAAAGAGAGGGCATTGGATACAAGTCTGCCCAAAGAGCCTGAAGAGTCCAGAAGATGGGAGAGTCAAAGAGTATGGCTGCGCTTCAGGTAAAATCCACTATCTAACTCCATTAAGTTCCTATTCATTAATTCTTAATACATAATGTAATAAGATTGCACTTGAATGTTTTACAGGATCGGTGAAAAGAAAGGAAGCTTGGTGAAAGAACAAGATGAATCTAATCACAAGGAATGGATCTTGATCGCATGGACTTGAAGATTAGATTTTGAGCTTAGATAGTTATGATAGAGTTGTTAGAAATTTTCTTTTGAAATACATAGTTTTCAATGGATTTTGCATTGTAAGGACAAATGTTTTCCGCTGCTTTTATAAATAAAATAAATTTTCGTTTGACTTATTTATTTATTTGTTTATTTCCTTACAATGAAATTGTTATGAAAATTGGTGTTTGAATATTTCTACAACGAATGGATATGATTCTTAGTTATGTTATTTATGGAAATGTCAAGAATTTACCAAATAGGGAGAGTTTCTCATCGCCCAAAGTTTCAATTGGATAGAAATTTGGAATCAGACAACTTGGTTGCATGATGAATGAGAAATTCATATTTGGAAATTAGACCAATTCGTTGACAAAGTGTCAAGTGAAGGACTAGGAGATCGAATACACAAAGTTGCGTGTTGATCAAGTTCACCATAAGAGTAACAAAGATATGCGTCATGATTTACTAAAGGTTTAGTAAATATGATTATACTTACAAGATTAAGTGTAATTTTGAATTGATTAAAGGGTTTAGATCAATAGCAGAACGAATAAGAAGAATCAAGTAGGCAGAAAGATAAAAGTTTCTCCATTCTGAGAAGATGGGAGAGTACATTTTATGCTTTATGATAGGTCTTAATGATTAATAACCATATCTCAATTGATCCTCTAAGTGAGTCTTAGCACAATTGTATGTCTAAGAAGAGGAATCAAGAATTGAAGAAATGGTTAAATCAATAAGTCAATCATACTTCGTTCCAATAACAAGTCTTAAAGTTAAGATTGTGGCATTGAGTGAAAGGTATTAAGAAGGTTTATAACTTTCATTAAATGTGGTAAGTTGTGATGTCTTAGATAAGACAAAGACCAACTAGGACCAATTTATGAAGAGTATTGATAAAAGCTACACTAACTCTTGAATATTTGTTTGTCAAGAAATGTTTTGACAAGAGAATCTTATATGTCAAGGAGTCAGTGGGAGTCTTAATGGTCTTGAAAGGTTTCAAGAACAAATCAAATAAACCTTATCGATCATCACTAGCACACGAGTTGAGGTTTACAACCTATCGTGTCGACATTATTTTGATTTTGTGCCAATCCAATCGAGTTAATTATGCATGTGAGTTCTATGAGTTCTCATTTTGAACGCATAAAAGGCAAGGCACCTTAATCAATGAAAGGTACATTGATAAGAAAGGGTGAGATGCTTAACTACTTGGAAGACGTGGTGGGCAGCTGTGCTACCATGAGGCAAGAAATCAAGATTAAGAAAGTTCGATCCATATGAGTTTGAATTTGTCGTAAAACGTTGGTGTTGACAAATTCACATGGATAGGAACATTTACACCGTTTAAAATCTAAGTGTCATAAGATTTCCTCCTTCATGTAAATGATTGTGAGGAAATGCTTTCACTAAGAAAGATTTTAAGAAGATAGTGATTGTAAAATTGCATTCTCGAATTCAATTATGGTTACGGCATCCCTTTCCATAATTTGAATTGTGAGGTTTGGCAATTAGTCTTAATTGTTTAGACACACATATGAACTATCGAAGGCAAAGGTGTATAGAGAATCCTTGATAAAATATTATCAAAGCACTAAGTATTAGAAACATGAACTTAAGAAATTCAATAAGCATTGTTTTCTGAAAGTTAAGATGTTTATGAATACATGTCGAAGCTAGTGGGAGCATAAGTGTTATGTTTTATAATAATCATCATGATAGTGGGAGCATAAATGTTATGATTGTGTGATTACTAAGGCACGTATTGCAAGATTGGCAATATTAATTATAGAAAACAAGAGTCATACTTTGCAAAGTCGCAATAGTTGAAGAGTTGTTTTGCTATAATTAAGGGAGAGAATATTATGCTTCATTTCAAATCTAAAGGTTTAGGTTGAGAAATGTTAATAAAATTAGTCAAAGGTGCAAAGTGTGTTCTTAAAATTTCGATTATGATTACGGCATCCCTCTTCACAATTCGAATTTTGAGAACATAGCAAATAAAACATTATGCGTCGTGTCCCATACGCTTCGGGTATAGGATCGATTGCAAATGCTTTAATGTTTGACCATTCTAAAATTTTCCAAATGTCGAGCACATTTAGAGGGAAAAAGGACTAGAATCGGTTTAGACTAAAATAATTAAACAACTATCAAAGGACAATCCAAGTTTGACGAGGATTGGTCGCTTGTGAGTAGTTGGAAGTATAGTATTGGAAAATATGGAAATATTTCCATATTGGATGGACCATATCGACATCATTACGAATAGATAAGATTCTATTAAGAATGAGTTGTCATATGGAACGTATGGAAGTGTGTCCATATTGGGAATTGAATATTGAGAAATCTATGACTAGATTAGAAACTTCTATGCAAAAGGATGATCAAAGAATGTACTTTGAGTGAGAGACATCACGTCTATGGAATTGTCTTGTAACAATCTCCGATAGAGGACTTTGTAATATCATTGGCAATAGTTTTGTGACTTGGGTGCAGTGACATTACGAAAGGATAGTTGCATAGAATGTTAGAATCTAGCATATTTTATAAGTAGCAAGAATTTGATATTCTTTAACTTATGAAAAACGGATTTGGAGTTGTGAAATGAGAAAGATTGGAAATGTGTTCAATGTGATCTATTTCACAAAGTAAGAACCATAGGTAAACATTGTGTGCATGCTAGGAGCATGAGACAAGTGTTACAATTCAAGTAAGAAGTTGATTACCCGAAACGACAAATAATGAGTAATCAATATGGTGATAAATAAAAGGTGTTTTATTTATACTCAAAGGTTTGAGGCCATATGGGATTAGTATTATTCTTGTGTTTCACATTTGCATGTTTTGACTTCCAGAATAATTGAATTTATTAAGAATAATCGAATTATTCGAACGGGCCACAGTCGTTCATATGTTGGAAGTAGATATGAATGAAGACTGTCGTGAATTGGTGTGTGGATTGTCTAAAAGAGTATTAGACATAAGCAAATGTTTGCTGCAACGTTCATGAGTGCTTATGAATGTGATTTGAGCATTGGATTAGACCCACGCTCACTTGGATCACTCCATGGATTGTATCACGAGTGATTGGTGAGACGATAACATCTTATATTCTTGAAACCGAGATGTGTGAGTTGTATCTTGCGAATCGGTTGCACATTGATAATATGTAAACGCACTAGTAACTTGGTGTTATAAAACATATTGTTGTGTGTAATTCGGTGCGTGAGTACAAGCAAGCATTGTATCAAAGTTTATCCATTCCTTTTATCCAAAGTAGGATAAAAGCGATATCTTTGGGCCCCTCGATGGTTTAGTGATGACAAACGTAAATGCTCGGCCGGGCTAGGGCTACTTTGATTTGTTCAATTAGTCTGTCGTCATAAATCGGAAATCGAGATATAGTACAAAGAGAATGATTTGAAATCATATCTCATATGATATCTAGAATGGAGGAATATATGATCCCTTATCTAAGGACACGCGTATTTGATATGATCAGAGTTGACAGCGGCTTTGGAAAGCTACGATTGCAGATCGGGATCCGAAGTCATACGCAGAATAGTTATTAGACTTATCCAAGTGGGAGACTGTTGGATTAGTGTCTAAGTCCATAACTATTTTGGTATGTACTTGACCCGATGGTGCATGGTCCTTTTGGGTTGCCTTCACCAAAGCAACTTGATTGGAGAAATAAATAGAAAGAGAGGATAATATGATTTATTAATATGTTATAAGGATAATATATTAAAGGAGAAATCATATTTGTTTAATTAATATTGGTCAATAATTAATTGAGAATTAATTTTGTGATCAAGTGTAATTAATTAAACTAGAGGGGCTGATTTGTAATTATGTGATAGTTACAAAATAAGGTAAGAATTATCTTATAAGTATGGTGAACGAATTTAAGGTTGGAAAGCCTTAGAATTCGAGTATGATAAGGATTCAAGGATTATCTTATTGGTTGCTTAATGGATAATCGACTAGATAAGGATAATGACTGAAACCCTATCTCTACACCTATATAAACACCCCTAGGGTTATGAATTCGGGTATCCCTTCCCAAGAAGTCCTAAATATGAATTCTAACCTCCCTCCTCTCTCCTTATACCTTCTCCACTTGCTTATGGTGTTTGTAAGCCATTAGAGGAGTGACACTTGTGACTCTTTGCTTTCCAAGGTCAATTCAAGGAGGAATTGGATTGTTATTGCTATATAACAATCAAGGTATGTTCTTAAACCTATTTTCATGTGAATTCTGATTTCCATATGCTAGAATTAGGGTTCAAGTCTTGGATTCAAAGTATGTACAATAGAGAAACCTAGATCCGAGCTTTAGGGTTTGTATGAGCACATAGGATGTCTTATGACCAAAACCCATCAATTTTGGGTTAGTTGCCTGTTCTGTCTGATCTATGTGTTGTGGAGTTTCGTGAGTTGCTAGACCATTGGAGGTGTCATAAGAAATTTATTGTCAAAGGAATGTAGGTGATTAGAGTTTACGGATTCATTAGAAGAGGGGAGGTAGAGTGATTGATTAGGATTTTATCATCTATGGCAAGGGTTGTGCCCTTTCAGTTTCTTTTTGAGTTCGAAGGAGTGAGCAGGCTTGTGATCCTAGGATCAGGTTGTATTCCAGCTCGGGTCAATTGGTTGCGGGGATTATTATTCCAGCGCCAGTTAGGCCATTGGCGATATTATTTCAGCGCCAGTGAGCGCAGGTGGGTCGATGTGGCATAACTATTTTGTGAGGTTCAGTTTTCCTTGGATCTTTTGTATTAGGCTGTAAGGATTGATTGTGCGGCCTATTGCACTTTTGGGATTGTAGACTCTGTTTCGGGAGTGGTTTGTAGCCCAGTTTAGGGAAGAGGTTGCTTCAGCTGATGTAGTTCAACTGTGGATGTTTGAGCTGGTAAGTGAGTTATGGTGCGAACCCTTAAGAGAATGATTCTAGAGACCGAGAGCGGGAAACTTTTTTGGAGCATCTTGGGAAGAAGGGTATTCTGTGCGAGGTCTGCGGATAGGGTTCCACATGATGGTTATTCAGCCTTGTCAGGATTCAGTGGTTTTAGCAACCGTTAGTAGTTGACGGACTAAAGCGCCAAGGGAAGTAACTCGTCGATGAGGTATTAGTTGGAGCATATACCTTTGGCCTCCAGGACTTGAACGTGGGGTCATCCAAGCATTAGGGACTGTCGGTTTCACGGGGATTCAGGAAGCTTTCATCTAGTTATTAGAAGCGTGTGATCATTTGGGGCGGATAGTAAGGAGTACTAGTTGGTGAGCTCTGATTGTCATCAGATCGATCGTTGGAAGTAAGAAGGATTGGGAATTCTCAAATTTCCATGTATTATGAAGACTTAGTTGAATCTAAGTGGGGGAGAATCGAACCAAAATGTAGAAGCAGGATCGGTTTTGAAAATGGGATAAGTTTTGCATCGTTGTTAGGAAGGAAGACAGCCCAAGTGGCTGCTTGGTTTGAGTGTTGTGTGAGTTGGGAGTTCGGTAAAGCTCCCCAGCATGTGAATCGCGTCTTCTCGGTGCTTGATAGCAGAACTTAGGGAAAATAGGATGGGATTCTAGCCATGAATTAAGTTCAGTTGTGTGTTAGGTCGAGCGCGTGTTCGACCAGTATGGAAGTGTCATAAGACTGCGGGGGTAGCTGTAGCATTCACTAGCGATCTGTTAGTATGAGAAATGTTGTAAGACTGCGGGGGGTAGCCGTAGCATTCACTAGCAACAAATAGTGCTAGAGTGATGTAAGTCTGACGGTGTAGCCGCAACATTCGCTAGGTTGGAAGATAGTATGAGCGTGTTGCTAGGACGCGGAGGGAACAATAGAATCCACCAGTTCGGGTGTAGCGGTGAGGATATGGAAACCCACAGATTGGTTATGGGTTTCCCCAGAGGGATTAGACCTGGTTATGCCAACGATAAGACTGTAGGAATGCCACTATAGTTAAGAGATCAAGGAAGCAAGGAATTGCTTAAGGTCGTCTGTGATATAAGTCTACCGTTGGTCAGGTAGCAATCACTTTTAGCCTTGGATTTGGTGACGTCAAGATTTGATGCATGGATCTGATCGGTTGGATCAGGAGGTTGTTAGAGTCGCAGAGGCATGATATCTAATGCCAACTAGTTCCAGGGAAGGATTTCGTTCGAAAGTCGTGTGATGCAACTATATGGGAATCCTTTAGCTCTGCGACTGGACCGGAACCCGATATTTCAGATGAGTGTTACTCGGTTGTGACGAATCAGAGGATTTTGGATGAGATAAAAGGATAGGTCCTTGGATTTCAAGTTATGGGTTAGACCTGAGTTATGTATAAAGTGGTATTCCAATCTAGGGTATTCCATCGTGAGGATGACCGGACCCTACGATTGAGTGGAACTGACGTGTTTGGTATTCCAAACCGAGGGTTAATTGGAACAAACATGTGCGTGATACAAGCGTATTCCATCCTAGGGATGACTGTACCCGTTGTAGGCATGCCTAGTATTCCAGCCCGAGGCTGATTGGGTCAGGTATGAGTATTTGTGTCTATGAGCCGATTATTATATGTATGAGGATAGCGGTGGATTCACCTCTTGTGAGTCTAATAAGAGACGCCCAGGTCGAGGGCATGTGATCGGAGAGTTAGAAGCTGGAGAGGATCAAGGGTGGGAACACCCTGTTTATGCAGGATAGCCGGGGATTATTGACCCGATGCGGTCGAGTTTTGGGTTCCGATGTCTGGTGGGGTCATACAGACAGTCATGGAGGAGGCTCACAAGTCTCATTTTTCTATTCATCGGGGGCCCACCAAGATGTATAGAGACCTGAGTTTGAATTACTGGTGGCCATGTATAAAGCAAGAAATCGCTTGGTACGTCGAGAGGTGCTTGACCTGTAGGATGGTCAAGGATGAGCACCAAAGGCCGCATGGCAAGCTACAGCCCCTGGAGATTCTCATGTGGAAATGGGAACAAATCACAATGGATTTTGTTACCAAGTTGTCGAGGACGGCGAAAGGGTTTGATGCTATATGGGTCATCGTGGATCGATTGACCAAGAGTGCCCATTTTTTAGCCATATGGGAGAGTTCATCGGCCGAGCAGTTGGCCGACGTGTATATCCACGAAATTGTTGCTCGCCACGGTGTCCCAGTCTCCATTGTCTCTGATCGGGATGTTAGATTTACCTCCTATTTCTGGCAGAAGTTCCATGATGAGTTGGGCATGCGGTTGCACTTCAGCACAACATTCCATCCGCAGAATGACGATCAGAGCGAGCGAACCATTCAGACCCTCGAGGATATGTTGAGGGCATGTGTCAATGATTTCGGTGGGAGCTAGGATTCCCACATACTGCTTGCATAGTTCGCCTACAACAACAGCTATCATTCCATCATTGGTGCTCAATCTTTCGAGTTGTTGTATGGGCGGAGATATCGCACCCGGTTTGTTGGGGTGAGGTCGGACACCGGATGATGGGTCGGATGAAGGTAGTCTTGCAGACTACTGAGAAAATTCAACAGATTAGGCAGCAACTGCAGACCGCTCAGAGTCAGAAGAAGAGTTACGCCGACCGGGGCCGATCCAAGAAGAGTTTCAGGTGGGTGATATGGTTCTCCTGAAGGTCTCACCATGGAAGTGTGTGATCTGCTTCAGAAAGAGGGGAAAATTGGGTCCCCCGTTAGATTGGGATGTTCAAGATCATTGCTAGGGTTGGCAAGGTGGCTTACAGGCTAGAGCTACCAGAGGAGCTTAGTCGAATCCACAACACTTTCCACGTTTCGCAGTTGCGAAAGTGCATTATTGATCAGGGGGCAATGGTGTCGTTGGATGATATTCAGTTCGACGAGCACCTGAATTACGTGGAGCGGCTTGTGTCCATACTTGAGAGGAAGATGAAAGTTCTGAGGAACAAGGAGATACCTTTGGTGAAGGTACAATGGGAGCATCGTAAGGGGTCCGAGTGGACGTGGGAGCCAGAGGCAGAGATGCGGGAGCACTATCCAGAGCTGTTCGGCGTGGTAGACTTTGAGGACGAAGTCTAGTTCAAGTGGGGGAGAATTGTAACGCCCCGATTTTCAGGTATTGGTTCATGTAAGAATTTTCTTGGTTTCAAGGTCTACTTGACGAGTTGGCTGCCCACTCGTCGAGTAGCAGCGGGTTGGTCCGCCTGTTTTAGTGACCTACTCGCCGAGTCCAAGAAAAGAATCGACGAGTAGGAGCTGGCAGATGAAACCTTAAAATTTCGGTGTATTGCACCCTATTTAAAGGATCATTGGCCTCCTCATCCTCCCCTTACATCCTCTTAAATAATCCATAAACCCTAATTCGTGTGAGTGTGCTCCATTTGTGTATTCTTAAGCTTTGGAAGAGGATTTTTGGAGAGAAGAGTTTGGACAACAAGTAAAATTGAGGCTAGGAACTTGTGGGAAGCAAAGATATACATCAGTTGACACTCTCTGAAAGGTATTAAGCTGTCTCTTTGGCTCATCTCATCTTTAACCTCTTTTGGGTGGATTTTAGGAAAGGCTTTTGTGTTTGAGCCAAGATCTGAAGTTGCAACTTCAGATCTGGACTCCTTTTGGTCTCTAGATCCATAAAGGTAGCAACTTTGGCATGTATGAGCCTTCCCTCAAGTGTTGGACTTCAATGCAAGCTTAGTTTTGTCATTTTAGGGCCTTAAAGCTTTGCATGCATGTAAAGTTTGCAACTTTACGTGATAAGCAGGACTTGGAAGGTTGGATCTATAATATGGAGCCTTAGCATGGCTTAAAAGGCCACCGTATAGATGACGGACTGAATGGACTCTGCGAGTCGGATGAACGACTCGGCGAGTCCGATGAAGATTGCCTTGGGTTCGGCGAGTCAGTCGAATGATTCGGCTAGTCGCCTAGGGGTTTCCCAACTTTGGTATGTGGAGAGGTGCCTAATTTGTAGGAAAGTCAAAGCGGAGCATCGACGACCTCATGGCAAGATGCAACCGTTAGATATTCTCGTTTGGAAATGAGAAGAGATTACCGTGGATTTTATTACGAATCAACCCTAGATGACACACAGAGTGGATTCAATTTGGGTCATCGTGGATCGATTGAACAAGAGCAAACATTTTATCTCGATTCAGGAGAGTATATCTGTAAAGAAGTTGGTTGAGGTATACATCAAGGAGATCGTAGCACGACATGGGGTGCCAGTTTCTGTGGTTTCTAACAGGGACGTCCGGTTTACTTCTAGATTTTAGAAGAGGTTCCATGACGATTTGGGTACTGTCTTCATTTCAGTATGGCCTTCCACCCACAAACGGATGGTCAGAGCAAGCGGACCATCCATACATTGGAGGATATACTGTGGGCGTGTATCCTAGATTTCGGCGGTAGCTGGGATACATATCTTCCGTTAGCGTAATTTTTGTATAAAAATAGCTACCACGCCAACATCGATCGACCTCCTTTTGAGATGCTCTATAGGAGGAAGTGCATGACCCTGATATGTTGGGGTGAGGCCGGTCAGCAAGTTATGGGGAGTACCGAGGTCGTACTCAAGACCACCAAGTTGATTCAGTAGGTTCATAGAAGACTTCATATAGCTTAGACTCAGAAGAAGAGCTATGCTGACAAGAGTTGATCAGACTTGGAGTTTCATATTGGCAATATGATTCACCTGAATGTGTCACCTTGTAAAGGTGTCATCCGATTCAGGAAGCGGGGCAAGTTGGGCCCCAGTTATATCGGACCTTTCAGGGTTATAGACGGGGTGGGAAGGGTAGCGTATCGATTGGATCTTCTGGAGGATCTCAGTAAGATTCATAGACTTTTCACATCATGCAGCTTCGGAAATGTTTGGCTGACGATTCCGCAGTGGTTCCATTGGAGGACATTCAGGTGGACAACCACCTGAACTACATTGAGAGACCAGTAGAAATCCTTGACAGGAAGACGAAAACCTTGAGGAACATGGTTGTTGATTTGGTTAAAGGTTAATGGAGGCACCACAAGGGTTCTGAATGGACACGGGAGTTGGAGGACGAGATGAGGGGCATTAGCCAAAGTTATTTCCGGCAGCAGACTTCGAGGACGAAGTCTGATTCAAGTGAGGGAGAATTATAGCACCCAAGTCGCCAGGTATGGGTTATTGTTACATTATATGATAAATTCAAATAAAAGGTGTTGGAGGATCGTGAATACGTTGGGCGTACACTAGGTACGCACGACGTACTCCTTGCATGCACACCATCGAGGGATCCCCTACGTACGTTGGGCATAATCAAGCCAAGGAAAACCCTAATTTTTAGGGTTTTCACCCTATTTAAAGTCCTTAATGTTGGATTAGTGTCTAAGTCCATAACTATTTTGGTATGTACTTGACCCGATGGTGCATGGTCCTTTTGGGTTGCCTTCAGCAAAACAACTTGATTGGAGAAATAAATAAAGAGAGAGGTTATTATGATTTATTAATATGTTATAAGAATAATATATTAAAGGAGAAATCATATTTTTTTAATTAATATTGGTCAATAATTAATTAAGAATTAATTTTGTGATCAAGTGTAATTAATTAAACTAGAGGGGCTGAATTGTAATTATGTGATAGTTGCAAAATAGGGCAATGGTTATCCTTGTTAAAGGATGGACGAATTCAAGGATAAAGATATCCTTAAAATCGTCCAAAGGTCCAAGAGATAGGGATTTCCAAGGCTTATCTTATGGTTGCTTGATGGGCAAGTAACTAGATAAGGATAAGGACTGAAACCCTAATCCCAACCCTATATAAAGACCCCTAAGGCCTTAGGATTTCGTACACTTGATCCCTAGAAGTCCTAAGGACGAAATCTTATACCTCTCCTCTCTCCTTATACCTTCTCCATTTGCTCTTGGTGTTTGTAAGCCATTAGAGGAGTGACACTTGTGACTCTAAGCCTTCCAAAGTCAATTCAAGGAGGAATTGGGATTGTTATTGCTACATAACAATCAATGTAATATCATAAACCTAATTATATGTTAATATGATTATTTGAATGCTAGAATTAGGGTTTATAGTCTTGGATTCAAAGCATGTACAATAGAGAAACCTAGATCCAAGCATTAGGGTTTGTATGAGCACATAGGATGTCTTATGACCAAAACCCATCAGTGGTATCAGAGCCTTGATTGGTTTCTATTGTATTGATGCTTGATATATCTGAAAAATTTGTTTTTTAGTGTTTTGGAGGCTGGACTCGCCGAGTCCATAGCTGAACTCGCCGAGTCCAAGGTGACTCGACGAGTCCAGGCTTGACTCGACGAGTCAACTCGTCAGATAGAGCTTATCTCGGGATTTCTTGCTGTTTTTGCATTGGGATGGTTACCTTATCATGTTAGATCAATATTAATCCGATTATATGATATATTTGACTATATTTTTGATCTAATTGAAGATATTTATCAATTAATAAGATAATTGTTTCCTTATAAGATAATTGATTAATTATTTTGAGTAAATTGATAAATTGTTTTGCAAGAAATCATTAAACAAATCAAATATGGATAATTATGTAATTAAATTTTAGTTTAGATTATTTGTTATTTGATCCTTGTTGTTATGAAAAGTTTCATATTTTGCCCTTTAAGTTTTATAGTTTGAATTTGAACCCAATAGTCTTGTAGCTTTGAAATTTAAATAGTTGAAACCCTAATGTGTTGAAATGTTTCAAAATTTGCCCTCAAGTTTTGGAATTTAAAAGTTGATTAAAAGTTTAATTAGGAATGTTAAATTCTAAAACTCTAGTATTGTTTTGAAAAAGTTCAAATCACACCCTTATGGTTTTGTTAATTAATTAAGGTGTATAATTAAATAATTTTAATAAATCCATAAAAGTTTAGGTTTACAATTTAATTGAATTAAAGGTATAATTGTTAAATTAGACCACCTAGTATTTTGAAAGTATAAAATACACCCTATACTATATATAACATCAAAAGTCTAACATTATATATATGTATGAGTAAAAGTCAGTCTTACCGTTAGTAGGCCTCATTCACGAAGCTGGTCTATAAGGGGTGTTTAAGGAAATTGCCTATAAAATGGCGATTGAATGGGTATCCACTCTTACCCACCGCACTCTTGACTAGTGGAGGGTCGTTAGCCGAACGGGTAGGATAGGACAAAACCTTCCATTATAAGTATAATGAAATATAAAAGTAACTAAATGTTTTCATAAAATTCCCAATCTTAGTTACTTAGGCAAAAGTGAATTGATGCAATTCAATGAAATTACACTTTGTGCCCTTGCGAAGACGTTAGTGGAGCGTGTGTGGTTTACCGGCACACTAAATGGTTCTAAGCAAAGGTAGCAAAGGGTGACTCAATGTTTGTCATAGTTCGGTGGAGCGTGTGTGGTTTACCGGCACATCGAATAGGTGACTGTAACATGTGAGGGCACCATGTAAGTTTGCATGGTTATTCACACCCGCTTTGTGATCCTCGGCATCCCAGTCACAAACAAGAGGGGCATATCGAGATTTAAACATGCCATTGAAATGTTCAATGAATCTCATAGGATCTAGGAGTTTTCATAGATTTAAAACTTAAATTTCTTTTTCGGTGGAAATTAGTGAATCGTCATTCACTTACCTTCAAATATTCTGCAATTAGGGTTACG